>NC_052068.1:41479473-42105723 GCF_015852505.1 Tachyglossus aculeatus
TGAGCTTTGAGTTCTTTGGGGAACGTGGTACTTGTGGGTACAGGATACAGGTGGGCACTGGCTAAATTAGATTTGGATTATGGCCATCCCAGGGCACTTATATCTGATGGTTCTCCACCCATACGAAGAGATTGATTTATGGTATACTCATGAGCTGCGTCCTCTGATTGGTTCCTGTAAACAGGATCTTATCGATCAGAAAATCTGCCAGTTTTCTGATGCAGCGATACCTTTGTGGCTGAGACAATGTTTCTGAAAAATCAAATTCCTTATCCTTCCTCCTCCCCATCCCTGTTGTCCCAAATCTCCAATATCCCGTGGAACAGAGTGTAAGCATAAGGGAATCCCAGGGGGTGGGGGGGGGTCATGTCAGTGCTACTGCCCCTCTTTAAATGGGTTGTATTTGTAATGGAGGACAAGATGGGCAGCTGCAGGAAGAGTAGGAATTCTACCTCACCTCCCTTCTCTCCTTCTACAGCCCACCCCGCACCCTCCACTCCTCTGCCGCTAATCTCCTCACCGTACCTCGTTCTCGCCTGTCCCGCCATCGACCCCCGGCCCACGTCATCCCCCGGGCCTGGAATGCCCTCCCTCTGCCCATCTGCCCAACTAGCCCTCTTTCTCCCTTCAAAGCCCTACTGAGAGCTCACCTCCTCCAGGAGGCCTTCCCATACTGAGCCCCTTCCTTCCTCTCCCCCTCGTTCCCCTCTCCATCCCCCCCATCTTACCGCCTTCCCTTCCCCACAGCACCTGTATATATGTATATATGTTTGTACATATTTGTTACTCTATTTATTTATTTTACTTGTACATATCTATTCTATTTATTTTATTTTGTTAGTATGTTTGGTTTTGTTCTCTGTCTCCCCCTTTTAGACTGTGAGCTCACTGTTGGGTAGGGACTGTCTCTATATGTTGCCAACTTGTACTTCCCAAGCACTTAGTACAGTGCTCTGCACACAGTAAGTGCTCAATAAATACGACTGATGATGATGATGATGATAGGAGGGGAGCTCACCAGAATGCCCTACCTCCCTTTTCCCTGGCTCTGCCTTGTTGTCGCTAGGCCAGTGAAAAAAGTAGTTAAACCACTTGAACACTGGATAAGGTGGTGAGATACTACAGCAGCTTATTTGTTCATCTTCAGTCAGTCAATCAAACAATGGGAGGACTTGACCAAATAAGAGGGTCATATTTCACAATGACAGTAATTATTTGGGGAACCTTACCAGCACCGTCCCAGTGCCCGCTGCCTCTCCATCACAGCTCTCGGGGCTCTACTCCTATGATGCTCTATGCACCATGGCCTGCCTGTGTGTCCTTCAACTGCCGATGAGAATGCTTTGGACTTCTCCACCAAATGGCTGTGTGACTCCTCTGGGAACTTGTCAGGCTCTCTGCATCCTCCTCTAACAGTGTGCTATGTTCCCTACCTCGATCCCACGCTGGCTCTTCTCCACATCATTAAGGAACCTCCATCTTGACCTGCCATGCACTACCCTGGTAGGATAAATAAAAACAGTCACAGCCTGGTGCTGCCTCCACAAATAATAATAGTAATAATGATGATGGCATTTGTTAAATGCTTACTATGTGCAAAGCACTGTTCTAAGCGCTGGGGAGGATACAAGGTGATCAGGTTGTCCCTCAAGGGGCTCACAGTCTTAATCCCCATTTTACAGATGAGGTAATTGAAGCACAGAGCAGTGAAATGACTTGCCTAAAGTCACGCAGCTGACAAGAGGCAGAGCCGGGATTTGAACCCATGACCTCTGACTCCCAAGCCTGTGTTCTTTCCACTGAGCCACACTGCTTCTCACACTCCACAAAAACACTGGGGAAGCAGCTGCTGTGTGTCTTCTCACCTCCAAGGAGCCTGAAATTCTGTTCCTTCTGACACAGCACGACCTTGGGCAAGCCACTTAACTTCTCTGTGCCTCAGTTACCTCATCTGTAAAATGGGGATTAAGACTGTGAGCCCCATGTGGGACAAGTTGATTACCTTGTATCTACCCCAGCACTTAGAACAGTGCTTGGCACATAGTAAGTGCTTAACAAATACCTAATAATAATAATAGTTATTATTATTACTATTACTGATTCTTGGTTTTGTCTTCATGTTGTCATAGTGTTTTGATTCATATCTCTTTATGTTTCTGTCACTAGTGCCCCCATCCCTCTGCCTTTTCATTTAAGATTGTGAACCCTCGAAGTGACAGGGACCGTGTCCAATCCTCACCGGTGGATTCTTTCCCAGTACAGTGCTCTACACACAGTAAGTGATCAATAAATGCTATCGCTACTATTCCTACTCCTCTCCCAAGTGCTTAGTGTAAATAGTGCTCTGCATAGAATAAACACTCAATAAATACAATTGATCACAAAACATAGCAATCAATCAATCATATTTATTGAGCACCTACTGTGTGCAGAGCACTGTACTAAGGGCTTGGGAAGTACAAGTTGGCAACATATAGAGACAGTCCCTACCCAACAGTGGGCTCACAGTCTAGAAGAGACTAACAGTCATATGAGAGTAATTTATGAAAATTCATCTGAAGAAGGGGCTAGAATCTCATCCTATCCCGACTGGATTACTGCATCAGCCTCCTCTCTGATCTTCCATCCTCCTGTCTCTCCCCACTTCAGTCTATACTTCATGCTGCTGCCCAGATCATCTTTGTGCAGAAACACTCTGGGCATGTTACTCCCCTCCTCAACAATCTCCAGTGGCTGCCCATCAACCTATGAACCAAGCAAAAACTCCTCACTCTTGGCTTCAAGGCTGTCCATCCCCTCGCCCACTCCTACCTCACCTCCCTTCTTTCCTTCTACAGCCCAGCCCGCACCCTCTGCTCCTCTGCCGCTAACCTCCTCAGTGGGCCTTGTTCCCACCTGTCTCGCCTTCGACCCCCGGCCCACATCCTCCCCCTGGCCTGGAATGCCCTCCCTCCACACATCTGCCAAACTAGCTCTCTTCCTCCCTTCAAAGCCCTACTGAGAGCTCACCTCCTCCAGGAGGCCTTCCCAGACTAAGCCCCCTCCTTCCTCTCCCTCTCCTCCCCCTCTCCATCTCCCCCGCTTTACCTCCTTCCCCTCCCCACAGAACCTGTATATATGTTTGTACAGATTTATTACTCTATTTTACTTGTACATATTTACTATTCCATTTATTTTATTTTGTTAATATGTTTTGTTTTGTTATCCTTCTCCCCCTTCTAGACTGTAAGCCTGTTGTTGGGTAGGGACTGTCTCTGTATGTTGCCAATTTGTACTTCCCAAGCGCTTAGTACAGTGCTCTGCACACGGTAAGTGCTCAATAAATATGATTGAATGAATGAATGAATGAATAAAAACAAATGGCCATGCAGGATCCTCCTTGTTCTTAGATATCCTTGTGCCATTTCTAATGCTACCCTAGAAAATTATTCCTCCAGGGGGGTGAAGGTGAGGAAGAAGAAAGCACTGAAAATGAATGTTGGTTCAAACCGATGTTTACTTGAGGTCTTTGGGGGAGTTTTCTAAACAAACCTCAGTCAGATTCATTTCCACTTTATAAAACTCTCCATAACTCTTTGTAGACAAAGCTATAAAGTTATTGGTTAAGCAGAAAGTGTTTTGGGAGAAAGCCACACCTCTTGTCTATTCTGCTTTGTTTGTTTGTTTTGTAACGAATCGATTAAAGGTATTTATTGAGTGCTTTACTAAACACTTGGGAGAGTACATTAGAGTAGACACAGTCCCTGCCCTCGAGGAGTTCACAGCCTAGTGATGATGATGATGGCATTTGTTAAGTGCTTACTCTGTGCAAAGCACTGTTCTAAGCATTGGGGAGGAAACAAGGTGATCAGGTTGTCCCAAGTGAGGCTCACAGTCTTCATCCCCATTTTACAGATGAGACAACTGAGGCACAGAGAAGTTAAGTGGCTTGCCCAAAGTCTCACAGCTGACAATTGGCGGAGCCGATATTTGAACCCATGACCTCTGACTCCCAAGGCCGTGCTCTTTCCACTGAGCCACGCTGCTTCTCTAGTGGGGGAGACAGACAATAAAATACATAGGCAGGGGATGCCATTGATTATAAGGATACGTATGTTAGTTCTGAGTCAGGTTGGAGGGAGTGATACCAAAGTGTTTTGGGGGTACCGACTCTTTGTGGTGTTTGCTGCAGGCAGATGTTCGTATTCTCAGGGCAGCATGAGGCGGGGGGAATTTTCACCAATATTTTAATAGAAAGTTCTGTTCTATCCATAGTTCCATATCGGTCAAGACTTCTGTCCAATTCCTGACTGACTTTCATTTTGTTTTGACGATGTAGTTAAGTAAATCTATAATATTTATTGTATCCTTACTGTATGCAGAGCACTGTAATAATAGTAATGATGATGATGATGATGGCATTTATTAAGCATTTACTATGTGCAAAGCACTGCTCTAAACACTGGGGAGGTTACAAGGTGATCAGGTTGTCCCACAGGGGGCTCACAGTCTTAATTCCCATTTTCCAGATGAGGTAACTGAGGCACAAAGAAGTTAAGTGACTTGCCCAAAGTCACACAGCTGACAATTGGTGGAGCCATAATTTGAACCCATGACCTTTGACTCCAAAGCCCGGGCTCTTTCCCACTGAGGCACGCTGCTGGTATTTGTTAAGCACTTACTATGTGCCAGGCACTATACTAAGTGCTGGGGTGGATACAGTCCCTGTCCCATGTGGGGCTCACAGTCTCAACCCCCATTTTTACAGATGAGGTAACTGAAGGACAGAGAAGTGAAGTGACTCGCCCAAGGTCACATAGCAGACAAGTGGTGGAGTCGGGATTAGAACCCATGACCACCTGATTCCCAGACCTGTGTTCTATTTACTATACCACGCTGCTTCTCCACCGTACTAAGCACTTGGAAGAGAACAACATAACAGTTGGTAGTCAAGTTCCCTGTCTCAGATTTCTGCTACAGATGATCATATTCCAACTCTCAGATCTTTGCTCTCCAAAAGAACTTGCTGTCACCATGACAAGCAGATTAATGAAGCATTTCCTGTTTTCCCAATCATCCACACTATTCCGTACCTCAACCCAATTGCCGGCTGCGTTACTTCAGGCCAGTTCTTGAAGTCCCAACAGACCAGAATCTGGATGGAGGGGAGTCTTCCAGGTAGTCAGAGACCTGGTCATGAGCTCTCTATCTTCCAAGTCCAATCAGGAGGCGGGCACAAGGGTACTCTGCCTCAGACCAGCTTGACAGTATCTAAGCAAACCAAGCTGAGTTGCGGGAATCTCCCCACCCCCACCGCCCAGGAATGAAAACAAGATTAAGACCACAATAGCTATTAAGCAAGAGTTGGACTCCACCAGATTCTTTGGAGATTTTTTTTTCTTTTGAGGCTGCATTTCTGTTCTCCCTTTGAAAATATACTGCTAAGGGCAACAGTAAAATGAGGTGAGCAAGGAGAGGAGAAGAGGAGGTTTAGGGCCCCATGTCTTAGACCATTGCAAGCAATATGAGCTTACTGATTTTTGAAAACAATTTGCCAAGTAAATCAGGTGCAAATCACCCCCCACACCTACCGCCCCCAGATACCTCCAGCGTGGCTCAGTGGAAAAGAGCCTGGGCTTTGGAGTCAGAGGTCATGGGTTCAAACCCTGGCTCTGCCAACTCTCAGCTGTGTGACTTTGGGCAAGTCACTTAACTTCTCTGGGCCTCAGTTACCTCATCTGTAAAATGGGGATTGAGACTGTGAGCCCCCAGTGGGACAACCTGATCACCTTGTAGCCTCCCCAGCGCTTAGAACAGTGCTTTGCACATAGTAAGCGCTTAATAAATGCCATTATTATTATTTCTACCCATCCTTTAGGTTATTTCTTGCCTGAAATGAAACAGTTTCCTTCATTAGATAGCTTTTCTACTGCAGTAGAAATTGCTTGGGACTCCAGCTTTAGTGGAGTTTATTCTAAGTGCTAGAACTAATGTAAACAGAGAATTACATTATTACAGCTGCATGTGGTGTTATAATTACTCAAGAATGCCTCTCAGCCATTCCTGCACTGTTCGCGCCACACTGTCTCCAAATTTTCAGATGTTCAGTCTTACTTTTATTAAGCATGACAATGCCCAGCAGGATCTATTTTGCCTGATTATCCTCAAATGGAGAAGAATATTAAAAGGCAGGATAATTAAAAATATATGCCCAAACAAAGGATGTGTCTACGATTCCTTTTCTAGAGCTTTGAAATAGTTCACATTTCTGGGCTGGCCGCCATGCTCAGAACACTAAAAGGATGTCTTAAATTTAGACATATGTCTTCATTCTGTTTAATGCACCAGAACAAAAACAGAGCTCGAGACCACCATGAATTGATTTTTAAGTGGTGGCCCAGTGGAGGACGTTTCAACTCCTACTTTGCTAAATGTCATCACTGAGCACATTCACTTTTGCAAGCACTTTACCTTCTCTCTGTAAGATGTTTCTGATGAAGTTCCCCTCACTCTCCATTCAGGGTACTTTTCCTTATGTCCAAGCATGATGGTTTTCTCTGGCAGAGTAATGTCACACAAGTTCAAACCCAGCTCTCACATCAGGCCCCAGCAGGCCCTGAGTGGGACAGGAACTGCGTCCAATCTAATTATTTTATATTTACCGCAATGCTGTGCACAGACCAGAATCATTTAAGTAGAATGTAGTAGAGGAAAAATTACTACATCCAGTTTTCCTTAAACAGAGAGGTTGTGCTTTTGAATCCCGGCCCCGCCACAGGTCTGCTGTGTTGGGCAAGTCACTTAACTTCTCTGAGCCTCAGTTACCTCATTTGTAAAATGGGGATTAAGACTGTGAGCCCCACGTGGGACAACCTGATCACCTTGTATCTACCCCAGCACTTGGAACACTGCTTTGCACATAGTAAGCGCTTAGCAAGTGCCATTATTATTATTATTGTTATTATTATTATTATTATTATTATTATTACAACCCCTGGCTAAGGAAAACTTGCAGTGAAATAACTCCCAGTCTCTGAGACTGCATGCCTGTTGGAAACTTTTCTGCCCAACACTGTAGTCTGCTGAATTCCTACAGGCATGTGGGTCAGGAGAACATTCCCTAGTTCCCTGACAGCACTTGTGAAAACAGCACTTTATGGAAGAACTGAATGCATTGGTTGCCAGTGTCAGAAATAGCAACCTAACTGGTGCGGGGAAATGACAGAGCTATGCTGTTGAGTTTTGGTCAGTGCTGAAAGTAGTGTGCATCAGAAAATGACAACTTGCCACATGATTTAGTGGGCATCACCAAAGAGAAGAAAGAACATTGGATTTCAGTTGGGTCCTTTAACTCCTTCAAAGACACATAGAAAATGAAGCATCCAAACAGGATGTTAACTGTAAAGGAGCAGAACATTAGATGAGGGGGGATGGAATCTCTGAAGGTACTGCTTGGCCACACTGAAACTACAAAGACTTATCCACTGCCTGGGAGGAGAGTCCAATCAACTTCATATATCCTCCCAGGAGAAGCAGCCTGGACTAGATTGGAAAGATCATGGGCCTAGGAGTAATTCATTCATTCATTCATTCAACTGTATTTATTGAGCCCTTT
This sequence comes from Tachyglossus aculeatus, assembly GCF_015852505.1. Classification (NCBI taxonomy): domain Eukaryota; kingdom Metazoa; phylum Chordata; class Mammalia; order Monotremata; family Tachyglossidae; genus Tachyglossus; species Tachyglossus aculeatus. The sequence goes on from NC_052068.1 coordinate 41,487,068, forward strand.
CTGTGTATAGAGCACAGTACTAAGTGTTTGTGAGAGCACAATCAAACAATAAACAGACATGTTCCCTACCCCCTGTGAGTTTATGGTCTGGGGTTTGGGGAAACAGACATTAATGTAAATAATGTCAGAGGACCTGAGTTCTAATTCCAGCTCTACCACTTGTCTGCTGTGTGAGCTTGGGTAAGTCACTTAACTTTTCTGTGCCTCAGTTCCTCATCTGCAAAATACCTGTTCTCCCTCCTACTTATACTTTGAGTCCCATGTAGGGGACCTGATTATCTTATATCTACCCCAGCACTTAGTACAGTGCTCGACCCATAGTAAGCTTGGTTACTATAGATTGAATATGTGGGTTGAGTGAGAGAGAAGTCAAGGATACCACCAAGGTTATGGGCTCATGAGACAGGAAGGAGAGTTGTGCCATCTACAGTGATGGGAAAGTTAGAGGGAGGACAGGGTTTGGGTGGGGAGTTTTGTTCTACACATGTTAAATTGAAATGATGGTAGGACATCCAAGTAGAGATGTATTAAAAGCAGGAGGAAATGTGAGAGGGAAGAGAGGGAGAGAGTTCAAGGCTGGAGATGCAGATTTGGGAATCACACAGAGGTAGTAGTTGAAGCCTCTAGAGAAAATGAGTACTCAAAGGGACTGAGAATGAGTAGCCAGAAAGATAGAAGAGGAACCAGGAGAAGACTGTCAATGAAGCCGAAGTTAGAAAATGCTTCCAACAGAAGAGGTTGGTTGACAGTTTCGAAGGCAGTTGAGAAGAGGAGGTAGATTAAGAGGGAATAGAAGCAGTTGGATTTTGCAAGAAATAGATCATTTGTGACCTTCTGTGGAGTTATGGGGAGGGAAGCTAGACTGGATCCAAGGAGAGAATTGGAGGAGAGGAATTTGAGACAGTGGGTGTAGACAACTTGATCAAGGAATTTAGAGAAGAATAGTAGCAGGGTGATGGGGCAATAACTGGAAGGAGCTGTGGGGTCAAAAGAGGAGTTGTTTTAAGATAGGGGAGACATGGGCATGTTTGAAAGCAGTGGGGAAGAAGCCATTGGAGAATCAACAGTTGAAGATGGCAGTTAGGGAAGAAGGGAGGGGGCAAGTGTTTTGATGAGGTGCAAAGGAATGGGATCAGATGTGCAGGTGGAGGGAGTGGATTTTGAGAGAAGGCAGGCGATCTCCTCTAGAGATCTAGGAAAGATGGGAGAGTTGAAGAAGGAGAAGTAATGGAGAGGGACTGGAGGGGTGGCAGGGGAGATTTTAGGGAGATTACACCTAATAGCGTCTATTTTCTCAATAGAGCAGGTGGCCAGGTCAGTAGAGAAAAGAGATGCGGGTCGTGGGTGGGCAGAGGATTTGAGCAGGGAGTTAAACATCTGGAACAACTGGTGGGAGCAATAGGCATGGGTGTCAATAAGGATGGAGAAGTGTCAGGCAGAGAAGAGGGCAGAGTTAAAGCATGCAATGATGAAATTGATGTGGATGAGGTTGGCCTTACATGGGGATTTCTCGCCAGCAGCGCTCTGCGACTTGTGCACAGGACCGAAGGAAGCAGACACTTACCTTAGTGATTCTTATACTGCAGGAACCCTACTCACTGCAGGCTGTCCAGAGGTGCTGTCAGCTTTGTTCCACTCCTCCCATGCTTCTCTTACCCCATCCTCTCTTGAGTGTCACAGGGGTGGGTGGGCCTGGAGGGAAATTTGAAGTGCTTTCTACACATAGGATAGATATTTTCTGTAGCAAACTCTGAGGCAGGAATAGTGGTACCTGATTCTGAAATCATTAGCTTAGGTACATGGGGCACTTAAAATTGAAGTTTGTCTCTTGCGGGTACAGGTCAAAAAAAATGAAGCATTTACATTGGGGGCTTAAAAAACCATCAATAGCCATAGCAGGAGGGCTAAACCCTAGGCTAGAAAACAAACACAATGGGACCCAAAGGGCTTTTAAATAATTATACTGAGCCAACCATCAGCTGTTCAGTTCCAATCTCTGAAACTTCAGAGCTCTCTTTCCTCTCATCCTCCTTCTGCTTTGGTTTTTAGAGTACAGCTCAGACTCAGAAACTGAAAATTTAGCACCGTTTATGGTGGGAACCAAAGTACTGCTCAAAACTAAAGTCCCTGGGAAAAATGAAGCTCCTTCTCTTTAGGTTTGTAGACCATGTTAAAAGAACTCTTCAGAGTCAGAGCCTCAAGACTTATGAAAGATCAGAAGACCTATCAGGGGAAATGAGGATTTTGTGGGAAGCCCTTGGGGGAACACTGGAGTTGAGGTATGATAAGTATAGGAAATGGAAATATTGACTTAAAAATGGGGTATTCTGTATTGACTGCAAACTGTTCTATTATCCAAAGTGATGAGTAGTCTCTGTGGTTAAAGCCAAAGATTTTCCTAAGAGTAACAGTTGGATCTAAAGCCCATTTCCTATTTACATTGTTGAGGTGTACAGTTTATTTTTTAATCAATCCATCAATCAATCACATTTATTGAGCACTTACTGTGTGCACAGCACTGCCTTAAGTGCTTGAGAAAGTACAGTAAAACAGAGTTGGTAGACACGTTCCCTTCCCACAAGGAGCTTACAGTTGTGAGGAGCAGTTTATATTTTCCCATGGAAAGAATGGACTAAAACTCACAGCGTAACTAATAATGATGGCACCGCATTGCTGATTCATACAGCCTTTTGTAAACTACAGTGATTCCCTCTCCTCTCCCCATCACTGACCCAATCTTTTTCTACTGTGCCAACCCAGTCTTTCCCTACCCCACATTAGTACCAGTTTTACATCCCTAACAGTAACATCTCTGAGTATCTACCATACACTTGTCCCTATTATATTTCATCCCAGTTGTGGTAGGAACATATTACAATTTGAATTTAGATTTTTATCTGTTCAAGTGTTAGTTACGGGAGCTTGTTGTCTCTGTCACAGAGGTTATACCTAAAGATATTGAGCCCTATTCTTTTCCTGTAAGTAGGGGACAATGGAATACATAAACCTGTAGAGAGTGCCTTCTGGGGGTTTATGTGGGGGCAGGTTGGGGGGAGGAATCAGTGTTCATTTTCCCCCACAGCCAATCTCAGCTACTATAGGGGGTGCCCCTAATCCCCATTTGAGAGCTGTGTCTAGGTAGTGCAGCTGGGACCCTATGATAGGGAGGCCAAGTCCAACATTGCTGCCCACCCTCAAGACCGGTGCTCAAGACTCAGAAGCCTTCAAGCTCATCTTGGTGGCCCTAGAAGGGCTCCCAGGGACATTTGGTCCTGTTGAGACTGGGTGGTTCTTCAGGACATAACTAATCCAGCCCTCCTTTCTTTCATTCATTCAATCATATTTATTAAGTGCTTACCGTGTGCAGAGCACTGTACTCATCTATCTCTTCTATCTCGCCACCAACCTCTCTGGCCTGGAATGCCCTCCCTCCTCATATCTGACAGACAATTCCACTCCCTTCCTTCAGAGTCTTATTGAAGGCACATCTCCTCCAACAGGCCTTCCCTGACTAAACCTTCTTTTCCTCTTCTCCCACTCACTTCTGCACGACCCTGACTTGCTCCATTTATTCATCCCCCCTCCCAGCCCCACAGGAGTTATGTGCATACCTGTAATTTATTTATTTCTATTAATGTCTGAATCCCAATCTACGTTGTAGGCTCATTGTGGGCAAGGAATATGTCAATTTATTGTTATATCTCATCCTATTCCGATTGTGAGCCCACTGTTGGGTAGGGACTGTCTCTATATGTTGCCAACTTGTACTTCCCAAGCGCTTAGTACAGTGCTCTGCACACAGTAAGCGCTCAATAAATACGATTGATTGATTGGTTGATTGGATTACTGCATCAGCCTCCTCTCTGATCTCCCATTCTCCCATCCCATCCCCACTTCAGTCTATACTTCACTCTACTGCCCAGATTATCTTTGTACAGAAACACTCTGGGCATGTCACTCCCCTCCTAAAAATCTCCAGTGGTTGCCTCTCAATCTACAAATCAAGCAAAAACTCCTCATTCTCAGCTTCAAGGCTTTCCATAACCTAGCCCCCTCCTACCTCACCTCCCTTCTCTCCTTCTACAGCCCAGTCTGCACCCTCCGCTCCTCTGCCACTAACCTCCTCACTGTGCCTCACTCTCACCTGTCCTGCCATCGACCCCCAGCCCACTTCCTTCCCCTGGCCAGGAATGCCCTCCCTCCACACATCTGCCAAGCTAGTTCTCTTCCTCCCTTCAAAGCCCTACTGAGAGCTCACCTCCTCCAGGACGCCTTCCCAGACTGAACCCCATTTTTCTTCACCTCCTCCCCATCCAACCCTGCCCTACCTCCTTCCCCTCCCCGCAGCACTTGTATATATTTGTAAAGATTTATTACTCTATTCATTTTACTTGTACATATTTACTATTCTATTTATTTTGTTAACGATGGGCATATAGCTATAATTCTATTTGTTCTGACGATTTTGACCCTTGTCTACATGTTCTGTTTTGTTGTCTCTCTCCCCCTTCTAGACTGTGAGCCCATTTTTGTGTAGGGACTGTCTCTATATGTGGCAACTTGTACTTCCCAAGTGCTTGGTATGGTGCTCTGCACACAGTAAGCGCTCAATAAATACGACTGACTGACTGAATGAATATTGTACTCCCCGTAGAGCTTAGTACAGTGCTCTGCACACAGTAAGTGTCAATAAAAATGATTGACTGATTGACTAACACCTCCAGGCCAACTGAAAGCTGGAACTGACCCATCCTTAGTGATTTTCCTGTCAGGGATGTCAGCAGGTTGGAAGGAGTCTCCTGAAGGCCCCAGGAACTGGCAAGATCAGGAAATGTTAGGAACCTCCAGTTTGGTGACTGTCATCAATCAATCAATCAATCAATCATATTTATTGAGCAATTACTGTGTGCAGAGCACTGTATAAGTGCTTGGGAAGTACAAGTTGGCAACATATAGAGACAGTCCCTACCCAACAGTGGGCTCACAGTCTAAAAGGGGGAGACAGAGAACAAAACCAAACATACTAACAGAATAAAATAAATAGAATAGATATATACAAGTAAAATAAATAAATACATAAATAAATAGAGTAATAAATATGTACAAACATATATACATATATACAGGTGCTGTGGGGAAGGGAAGGAGGTAAGATGGGGGGGATGGAGAGGGGGACGAGGGGGAGAGGAAGAAAGGGGCTCAGTCTGGGAAGGCCTCCTGGAGGAGGTGAGCTCTCAGTAGGGCCTTGAAGGGAGGAAGGTCATCACTAAGTCTGAGGCTCAGAACAGCAACTGGTGCATGGGTACAGAATGCTCCTGCAGCCCCAAAATCTTGCGATTGAAACAGGACCTTGCTCACCTTGATCCCAGGCTTAAGGAAGGGATTGCACAGAGGTTGTATACCCCTTTGCCATCCTGGGTACCCAGTCATAACTCAGAAAGTCACATGATTTCATTAGCACTAGTTTTAGGATTAGGCCTGTGGAACAATGCTAAATATTTCTTTCCAGTTTGACCCCAAGCCATTGATGGCTTCTTTTTGGTTATAACCTTTGGCTCAGCTGTACACCTGGCTACCACCTGCAGTGAAATAATGAAGATACAATTGGCATGTCAATGAGAAGATCTTGAAGAACATAATCAAAAGTCTTAAGGAAGTCTAAGTAGATTACACTGATTATGTTTTCCTGTTGTTCAGTAGGGTCTGTCACTCTGTCAGGGATGCAAATGAAAGTAGCTTGGACTAACTTGCTCTTCCCCCTCTGACTGTAAGCTCGTTATGGGCAGGGAATATGTCTGTTGTACTCTCCTAAGTAGTTAGTACAGTGTTCTCTGTACATAGAAAGTACTCAATAAATACGATTGACTGAATGATTGATTCCAAAGCCATGAGACTTGCTTCCCAATGTTTTATGCTCTTTTAAGTGATTGGAAATTGACTATTCTGGCATTTTTTTTCTGGTAACTGCTTAATGATGAGTAGTCTGAAGTTGAGATCCTAAGCCTTTCTTCTTCTAAGAAATTGATCCAATTTTGGCATAACAACAATAATAATAATGATATATTAAGCACTTATGTAACATAGACACTATATAGCATGGGCTTAAGGATTTCTGTTGTCCTCCAGAAATCTTCAGCTAAAATATATGATGGATTTCAATAATTATTATGGTATTCATAAAGCGCTTATCATGTGCCGAGCACTATTCTAAACGCTGGGGTAGATACAAGGTAGTCAGGTTGTCCCACGTGAGGCACACACTCTTAATCCCCATTTTACAGATGAGTTAACTGAGGCCCAAAGAATAATAATAAGAAGAAGAAGAATGGCATTTATTAAGCGCTTACTATGTGCAAAGCACTGTTCTAAGCGCTGGGGAGGTTACAAGGTGATCAGGCTGTCCCACGTGGGGCTAACTGTCTTAATCCCCATTTTACAGGCGAGGTAACTGAGGCACAGAGAAGTTAAGTGACTTGCCCAAAGTCACACAGCTGACAATTGACAGAGCTGGGATTAGAACCCATGACTTCTGACTCCAAAGCTGAACGATGCTACTTCCCATCAAATGCCATCATCTCATCATCATATCTCACTCATCTACACACACTCATGTGTACACGCATCTACACATGCATCCTGTGTCAAAGAGTCAGTTTTCTCTATAGCTTTTTCTCTATAGCATTCAAACCCAAAGGTCAGTGGCTCTTGGAAAGAGGAAAGTGCTCTCAGTTCTGCAGCCCCTGTGCATTGTAACAGTGAAACAAAGACAGAGATCAGAGGCACTGAGCTTGGCTGTTTTTTCACTTTTTTGTTGTTGTTATTATTGTTTTTTCTATTTCTTTTCTTTCCTTTCCCACTTTCTCCCCCTCCCCATCCGCAGCCAAGCAGGAGCCCCGAGGAGTGTTTTCAAGTCACTTTCAGTTATTAAGAGGAAGCTTGATGACCCTGAATTTTATTTGATCTGGAAGCTTTGGAGATGGATGGGAGGGAGAAGGACGGGAATGCGGAGGAGGGAGCAGAAACCACTTGCTTGCATTTAAGCCCAAAAAAAAAAAGCCCCCAGAAAACATTAGTTCCCTTTTATCTTCAGACTGATTATCTTTTATCTTAAGATAATGTCATGGTAAACAAATCAAGATACCATAATGGCCTGTTATCTGCCTCATTGCTGTGATTCCTCTTTCAAAGTAACAAATCGCCCTTCTCCCGGAATTTTGACCCCACCCTCCAACCTCAGCGTTTGCAAGCTTCAGTCAAGAGGAGAGGAGGCCTTCAGAGTTAACCTAGTCCAGCTCTCACGGAATGAATTTTTCTTTAAACTAAATGTGGTGGCAGTAATTTTCCTATCCGAATCCACCCAGTGCTCATTTTCCAAATCTCACTATTAACGCTATAGACATACAACCCCCATTAACAAACATTGTTTTACCCCGTAGCGTGATTCTTGGTTGTAGCCCCTCACATTATTTTTTTTTTTGTCTGTTGATGGACATAAACACCAAGGAATGGTGTTTTGCTAATGTACTTCTTTAGTTTGGCTTTTTAACTCAAGTGGGATTTGTTCTGATCAATTGGTTTGATTTTCAAAAAGGAAAAAGTGAAAAATGTACTGAATAGTTTCACTGTCATCTGTTACCCGTTTTTGCTTCCTGTCTTAGGGCAGGAAGGGCATAATTTCTTTGATCACCTTTTTTTGCCTAATATAACTGAAAGACTCTTTTAAAAAATACTTTTCATGTCATATGCTAAATGCTTTCCAATTTTAGCTTCCCAGATTTTGCTCCTTTACAATCATACTATTTATTTCTATTTGGAGATCTGATTTCATTTTCACTTTTTGAAATTTTCCCATTTGCCCTCTAGGTATGGAATTGGTTGTTCCCATTCTTGTGGGATTAGCAGTTTTCTTAGACTCAATAGCCTCTTAAGCTTTTTTTAAAAATTATTATATTCTTCCTGGTAGGGACCTAAACCTAATGTAAATGTGCTTTCCTAAAATTCATTTGCTCTCTTCCTTGCATTCTGCACTGTGAGCTCGTTGTGGGCAGGGAATGTGTCTGTTATAATGTTATATTGTACACTCCCAAACACTTAGTACAGTGCTCTGCACACAGTAAGTTTGAATGAATAAATGAATGAAAGTAAGCTCTCAAAAAATACGATTAACTGACTGACAGTACACTTGAGATGTTGACTGTCATCATTGTACAGTTACTTTCCTGAGATTTTCCTGAGATTCCTAATAGTCTGTTGATCATTTCCAAATCACATTAAGAGCAGAATCTGTTCCATTTGATTCTCCTACATTTTAGAATGAACATTTCTCCAATTCTCAGTACTGAAAGGAGGTAGGGCATCTTCACTCTGGCATGCCCCAAGTGTTTTTGTAGAAAGATAATCTGGGCAGAAACGTGAAGTATAGACTGAAGTGGGAAGAGACAGAAGGTTGGGAGATCAGAGAGGATGCTGATGCAGTAATCCAGTCAGGATATGATGAGGGATGGTAATAATAATAATGGTATTTGTTAAACTCTTACTATGTGCAAAGCACTGTTCTAAGCACTAGGGAGGTTACAAGGTGATCAGGTTGTCCCATGGGGGACTCACAGTTTTAATCCCCATTTTACAGATGAGGTAACTGAGGCACAGAGAAGTTAAGTGACTTGCCCAAAGTCACACAGCTGACAGTTGGTGGAGCCGGGATTTGAAGCCATGACCTCTGCCTCCAAAGCCCATGCTTTTTCCACTGAGCCATGCTGCTTCTCCAACAAGGTAGCAGTATGGATAGAGAGGAAAGGGCGGATCTTGGCAATGTTGTGAAGGTGAGGCCGGCAGGTTTTGGTGATGGATTGGATGTGTGGGGTGAATGAGAGAGTGGAATCAAGGATGATACCAAGGTTGCAGGCTTGTGAAATGGGAAGGATGGAAGTTCCATCCACAGTGACGGGGAAATCTTGGAGAGGATAGGGCTTGAGACGGAAGATAAGGAGCTCAGTCTTAGACTTGTTGAGTTTTAGGTGGTGGGTGGACATCCAGGTGTAGATGTCCTGAAGGCAGGAGGAGATACAAACCTGGAGAGAGGGAGAGAGAACAGGGGAGGAGATGTAGATTTGAGTATCATCTGCGTAGAGATGATAGTTGAAGCCGTGGGAGCAAATGAGTTCACCAAGGGAGTGAGTATAGATGGAGAACAGAAGGGGACAAAGACAGACTCTTGAGGAACCCCTACAGTTAGGGGATGGGAGGGGGAGGAGGAGCTCGCAAAGGAGACTGAGAATGAATGGCCCGAAAGATAAGAGGAGAACCAGGAGAGGACGGAGTCCGTGAAGCCGAGGTTGGATAATGTGTTGAGGAGAAGGGGATGGTCCACAGTGTCAAAGGCAGCTGAGAGGTCGAGGAGGATTAGGATAGAGTAGGATCCATTGGATTTGGCAAGAAGGAGGTCATCTGTGACTTTTGAGAGGGCAGTTTTGGTGGAGTGGAGGGTACTTCCAGATTGGATGGGGTCCAGGAGAGAGTTGGAGTTGCGAAATTTGAGGCAGCGAGTGTAGACGACTCTCTCTAGGAGTTTGGAAGGGAAGGGTAGAAGGGAGATGGGGTAATAATTGGAGGGGGCATTGGGGCCCAGAGAGTTTTTAAAATAATAATAATAATAATAATAATAATGGCATTTGTTAAGCGCTATGTGCCAAGCACTGTCCTAAGTGCTGGGGTAGATACAAGGTAATCAGGTTGTCCCACGTGGGGCTCACAGTCTTAATCCCCATTTTACAGATGAGGGAACTGAGGCAGAGAGAAGCCAAGTGACTTGCCCAGAGTCATGCAGCTGACAAGTGGCAGAGTCAAGATTAGAACCTATGACTTCTGACTCCCAAGCCCATGCTTTTACCACTAAGCCATGCTGCTTCTTTAGAATGGGGGAGACATGGGCATGTTTGAAGGCAAATAATAATAATGATGGTATTTGTTAAGTGCTTACTGTGTGCCAAGCATTGTTCTAAGCACTGAGGTAGATACACAGTAATCCAGTTGTCCCACATGGGGCTCACAGTCTTTAATCTCCATTTTACAGATTAGGTAACAGGCACAGAGAAGTTAAGTGACTTGCCCAAAGTCACACAGCTGAAAAGTGGGGATTAGAACTCATGACCTCTGACTATATACAAGAGAATTTATATACAGTCACTCACCTCTAAAAGGTAATTATTAAAGGGGGTATGGAACTGCATGAGAACATTAAAGACTATTCAGTGCACAGCCATTCCTCCTTCAACATGATAGTTGTGTCCTGCAAGCCTTTGTGTTATCAACAAATCAAATACTAAATACTTTCCAACTGTTTCATTGGGAAGTATGGGGTTAGAGGGAAGAAAGTTTTAAAGCAATTAAAATAATGGTTGCCTTTCATAAGCAGAAGAAATTCAAGAAGATCGTGGAAGATTAAAAAAAACCCTGTAAGATTTGTTTAAAGCTCTCTAAGGGTGAATGAGAAATGGATCATTATACCTTACCTGTTTCACTGGCATTTCTCTGCTATTTATGTCACTCATCAATGGTGATTAGCAATTCACTGAAATCAATTAGCGATTTTAAAACATGTTTCAAGTAAATGATGAATTTTAAATAGCTGCAGTTGATACTCTGCTAATGCTAATGAATTGATGCTGGGTTACCAAGTGAACCTGTCACTGTGCTTAAAACAGATTTCCTGGAAAATCTACATCTTTATAATGTCCCCAACTCATGCTCTAAAATGTCACTTTCTGGCAGGAAAGTCTTTGCTGACCTCAAAGGCCGGAAGAAGCCCAGGGAACTGTGTTTAATAGGTGTGGCTTATTGTAGTGGTGAAGGGGAGGTGAGTAGTGGAGGGAGGGGAAGCTTTGTTTAAAAATCAATTTTTGGTCCTTTCCCTCCTCAATTATTAGTGAAAAGCAGCATGGCCTAATGGAATCCCAATTTAGCCACTTGCCTGTTGTGTGACTTTGGGCAAATCTTTTAACTTCCTACTGCTTCTGTTTCTTCATCTGCAAAAGGAGGTGGGGATGAAATATCTGTTCTCCCTCCTTCTTAGTTTGGGAGCCCCCTGTGAGACAGGGGCCTTATCAACCCTATCTAATACTAATAATAATAGTAATAATGATGATGACATTTATTAAGTGCTTACTATGTGCAAAGCACTGTTCTAAGCACTGAGGAGTTTACAAGGTGATCAGGTTGTCCCACTGGGGGCTCACTGTCTTAATCCCCATTTTGCAGGTGAGGTAACTAAGGCACAGAGAAGTTAAGTGACTTGCCCAAAGTCACACAGCTGACAATTGACAGAGCCGGGATTTGAACCCATGAACTCTAGACTCCAAAGCCCATGCTCTTTCCACTGAACCATGCTCTAGTATCTACCCCTGGAAACTGGGCATGATTTGGGTTGGGACTGGGTACCGTTCTGTCTCCCATTTTCTTATGCTGTTCCAGTAAATTCTGGGTTACTTCCAACCTTGGTCATAATTATATGAACATCAACTGCTCTAGTTAGAAAAACCTATGTGAGATAAATGAAGGACTTTATTTGGCCAGTGAAAACTTGAACATTCACTTCAACCTACCAGCTGCAACTCTGGTGCAAGTACTGGCTAAGAAGCAGCGTGGCTCAGAGGACAGAGCATGGGCTTGGGAGTCAAAGGTCATGGGTTCTAATTCCAACTCTGCTAAGTGTCAGCTGTGTGACTTTGGGCAAGTCACTTAACTTCTCTGTGCCTCAGATCCCTCATCTGGAAAATGGGGATTAAGACTGTGTGCCCCATGTGGGACAACCTGATTACCTTGTATCCCCCCAGCGCTCAGTACAGTGCTTGGCACATAGTAAGCACTTAACAAATGCTATTATTATTATTATTATTATTTATTATTATTATTATTACTGGTCCAGACTGTACAATTGCATCACCTTTTTGCAGGCCTTCCTGCCACCAGTCTCCCTACCTCAACTCCTCCAGTCTATACACCACACCACAGCAAAGATCACCTTCTCAAAGTGCTGGTCAGCTCTCATCTCTCTGCTTCTCAACCTCCCCCTTCACTGTTATTATTATTATTATATTTACTAAGGACTTACTTTCTGTCAAGCACCGTTTTAAGTAATGGGGTAGGTACAAATTCATCGTGGTTCAGTGGAAAGAGTACCAGCTTGCGAGTCAGAGGTCATGGTTCTAATCCCAACTCCACTAGTTGTCAGCTGTGTGACTTTGGGCAAGTCACTTCACTTCTCTGTACCTCAGTTATCTGATCTGTAAAATGGGGATTAAGACTGTGACTGGGACAACCTGATCACCTTGTATCCCCCCAGCGCTTAGAACTGTGCTTCACATATAGTAAGCACTTAACAAATACCATTATTATTATTATTGTTGTTGTTATTATTATTAAGTTAATCAAGTTGGACACAATCCCTGACCTATATGGAGTTCACTGTCTAAATAGGAGTGAGAACAGGTATTTATCCCCATTTTACAGTTGATGAAACTGAGGCCAGAGAAATTAAGTGACTTGCTGACAGACACACAGCGGGTAATTGTCTGAGCTGGGATTAGAACCCATATCCTCATTCCACTAGACCACACTGCTTTTCCTCTTGCATTTCCACTTGCTTCCCTGGGCCCTCTGCATCAAGCAAAACCTTATCCCGATCAACTTTAAGGTTCTCCACCAAGTCACCCCATCTTGTGTATCAATCAATCAATCAATCAATCGTATTTATTGAGTGCTTACTGTGTGCAGAGCACTGTACTAAGCGCTTGGGAAGTACAAGTTGGCAACATATAGAGACATTCCCTACCCAACAGTGGGCTCACAGTCTAGAAGGGGGAGACAGAGAACAAAACCAAACATACTAACAAAATAATGTACAAGTAAAATAAATAAATAGAGTAATACAAGTAAAATAAATATGTACAAGTAAAATAAATAAATAGAGTAATAAATATGTACAAGCATATATACATATATACAGGTGCTGTGGGGAAGGGAAGGAGGTAAGGTGGGGGGGATGGAGAGGGGGACGAGGAGGAGAGGAAGGAAGCAGCTCAGTCTGGGAAGGCCTCCTGGAGGAGGTGAGCTTTCAGTGTATCTGCTCTCTTCACCCACTATTTCCCAATTCATTCTCTTGGTTTCTCCCAAGCTAGCCTTCTAACTGTACTTGACCCTTCACACTCTCTCATCCACACTCTTCCCCCCGCTTAGAATTCCTTCTCCTATTCAAAGCTGACAGACCACAGCTCTCCTCATGGCCAAAGCCCTGAAAAAAATCCCATGATCTATGACATGCTTACTCTGACCAATTCCCAGCATCCATCATCTGCCATTTCTAGCAGTTGGATATTTGTTTATACTCATTCTTGGCACTTATGTATATGTCTTTTTCAATTGTACCATCAAGTATTCATTTTAATTACCTTATTTGTGATTTTTTCATCTGTTTCATCATCCAAGCATAAATTCTTTGAAGACAGGAAATGTATCACTTTTTTGTTTTGTACTTCCCAAATGTTTAAATGTGCTCACTCAATAAAGAGCTGGATAATCAGACATCACTCAAAAAGTACTGGCATTACTAGTTTAGAGCAGAGCAGTAATGTTCCATAAACAAATATATGAAATACTCTTTCATACACAGAAAAGACAGAATGAGGGAACCAAAATTTAATCTGGGGCACATTTAGTTATCACAAAGAAGTTTATGATCAGGAGAGCTTTCAGATGTTGGAAGGAGGTGGAAACCTCTTTATTCCTTGGAAGAGGGCTTGAATAGCATTTTTCCTGAAGACAGTGAATTAAACAAGAGGCCCTATTCAATCAATCAATCAATCATATTTATTGAGCGCTTACTGTGTGCAGAGCACTGTACTAAGCGCTTGGGAAGTACAAGTTGGCAACATATAGAGACAGTCCCTACCCAACAGTGGGCTCACAGTCTAAAATCATTCATCATTTTGGGTAGGGACTGTCTCTATATGTTGCCAATTTGTACTTCCCAAGCGCTTAGTACAGTGCTCTGCACATAGTAAGCGCTCAATAAATACGATTGATGATGATGATTCATTCAGTCAGTCATATTTATTAAGCACTTACTGTGTGCAGAGCACTGTACTAAGCTCTTGGAACAGTACAATACAACAATAGAGTGACAATCCCTACCCACAATGAGCTCACAGTCTAGAGGTGGGGAACCAGACATCAAAACAAATAAACAGACATCAATACAAATAAATCAAATTACAGATATATACATAAGTGCTGTGGGGCTGGAAGATGGGGGATGAGCAAAGGAACCAAGGCAGAGTGACGCAGAAGGGAGTGGGAGATTAGGAAACGTGGGGTTTAGTCTGGGAAAGACGCTTAGAGGAGATGTGCCTTCAGTAAGGCTTTGAAGGTGGGAGAGTAATTGTCTGGCAGATTGGAGGAGGCAGGGAATTCCAGGCCAGAGGCAGGATGTGAGCCAGGGATCAGTGACGAGACAGGCGAGATTGAGACACAGGGAGAAGGTTAGTACCAGAGAAATGAAGTACGCAGTCTGGGTTGTAGGAGGAGAGAAGCGAGGTAAGGTTGGAGGGGACAAGGTGATGGAATGCTTTAAAGCCAACAGTGAGACGTTTTTGTTTGATATGGAGGTGGATAGGCAACCACTGGAGATTTTTGAGGGGTGTGGGGGGTGACATGTACTAAACGTTTCTGTAGAAAGATGATCCGGGCAGCGGAGTGAAGTATGGATGGAGTGGAGAGAGGCAGGAGGCTCTGGAGGCCAGCAAAGAGGCTGATGCAGTAATCTAGGTGGGATGGGATGAGTGATTGTTTTAGCATGGTAGCAGTTTGGATGGAGTGGTAAGGGAGGATTTTAGTGATGTTGTGAAGGTAGGATCGACAGCAATCAGTCAATCAATCGTATTTATTGAGCGCTTACTGTGTGCAGAGCACTGTACTAAGCACTTGGGAAGTACAAGTTGGCAACATATAGAGACAGTCCCTACCCAACAGTAGGCTCACAGTCTAGAAGGGGGAGACATCATCGTCATCATCAATCGTATTTATTGAGCGCTTACTATGTGCAGAGCACTGTACTAAGCGTTTGGGAAGTACAAATTGGCAACATATAGAGACAGTCCCTATCCAACAGTGGGCTCACAGTCTAAAAAGGGGAGACAGAGAACAAAACCAAACATACTAACAAAATAAAATAAATAGAATAGATATGTACAAGTAAAATAAATAGAGTAATAAATATGCACAAACATATATACTTATATACAGGTGCTGTGGGGAAGGGAAGGAGGTAAGATGGGATACATATATATATCTGTAATTTATTTATTTGTATTGATGTCTGTCACGTAGTAAGCGCTTAATAAATACGATTGAGTGAATGAATGTCAAGATTTGGTGATCGATTAAATACAGGGATTGAATGAGATAGAGGAGTCCCTTGAAAGGTCACATCTTTTTCTTCTGCTAGACTTCAGAGTCCCTCCATATGGACAATTTTCATAGTTATGTGAGAATGTATTACTTGCAGAGCAGTTACAGGTCTGAAGAAAACAAATGAAACTCTGTGGAAGAAAAGAAAAGAAAAACAATTGCTTTACCCGGAATCTTCTGGATTCTCTTGGAAATCAGTAGAAAGAACATGGAGTTGGGAGCCAGAGGTCATGAGTTCTAATCCTGACTCCACCACTTGTCAGCTGTGTGACTTTGGGCAAGTCACTAAACTTCTCTGTGCCTCAGTTACCTCATCTGTAAAATGGGGATTTAGACTGTGAGCCCCACGTGGGGCAATCTGATCACTTTGTATCCTCCCAGCACTTAGAACAGTGCTTTGCACATAGTAAGTGCTTACAAATGCCATTATTATTATTATTATTATTTTTCCAGTACAATTTTTCCAGCCCTCTTACAATACTTCTTTTTTAATTGACTGCAGCAATTAGTTGTGGGGTAGGTGTATCTTTGGGTTAGATGCATCTCATAGACTCTTCGGATAAATGGTTTTTGCATGTACATTGTAGGTCTTATTGCGATGAATAGAGAGGTGGAATGACACCTGGTTTTATTTTAACAACAGTGCTTTCCAATTTTCTTAAACCTTGCACTAGACCCCAAACCTCAGAGGGTCTATCTAATGCATAGTACAGAGGGGCAAGAATATGTTCATGATTACATGGGCATATGCATGTATTTTACTGACAGTCCTTAAAGAGAATTCTCTTTTAAATGCAGCATTTTACATTTGAGGTTATATGGAGGTTATGTAGGATTTCAAATGCATTGCCTTCTCCCTAGAAATTTCAGGTGTTGCATTAACGGCCATATACACCGCACGTGTGTTAGTTGCAGAAATATAATAGCTGGAAAAAATTTACTTATAGCCACAAGAACCGGGTGGCCTTGCTTCAGTGTCTATATGAAGTGCTTTGATATGGTTATAATTCTTTTTTTATTTAATTATTGTCTCCATCCACCTCTAAGCCTGCCAGACCTGAAGATTAACTTTATTTCAAATGACAACAAAAGGCAATAAATAATCCATTACAATGAGAGACTAGGAAATCCTTACCACCATCTTAATAACCATTTCCTCTTGCTAAAAGGGCTCTCTGTGTTTATGCCAGGGGTTCTCAGCCCAGAAGACTTGTGATTTGAGGGAGGAATGGATAGCTAAGACTGCCAGTCCACATTCCTGGAGACATATAGGATCCAAAGCCAGTTTCACGGAGGTAATTAAAAATCGGGTGAAAAGGAAATATTCCAAGTCTCGAAGGTTTGGTCCAGTAATGCCAACCTATTCACTCTACCTTGATGTCACCTACCTCACCACCAACCAAGGTTCATGTCCTCCCTCTGGCCTGAAACTCCCTTCCCCTTCATATCCAACAGCCCACCACTGCCCCCCATTTTAAAGTCCTACTAAAAATACATCTCCAGGATGCCTTACATGATTAAGCCCCATGTCTATATTCACTCTCTTCCATGTCACCTATGCCACTACGTCTGCACCCCTTAAGCGTTTTGATATTCACCTCATCCCCAGCCCAGTGGTACTGATCTATCTACATATATTTTATACTCTGCTCCTTCTCCTTGCTGTACTTTATTTTAATGTCTGTCTCCCCCTCTAATAATAATAATAATAATAATAATAATAATAATAATAGCATTTGTTAAGTGCTTACACTGTTCTAAGGGCTGGGGAGATACAAGGTGATCAAGTTGTCCCACACGAGGCTCACAGTCTTCATCCCCATTTTACAGATGAGGGAACTGAGGCTCAGAGAAGTTAAGTGATTTGCCCAAGGTCACACAGCAGATATGTGGCAGAGTCCGGATTCAAACCTGTGACCTCTGACTCCAAAGCCCGTGCTCTTTCCACTGAGCCACGCTGCTTCTCTAGATTGCAAGCTCCTTGTAGGCAGGTATCGTATCTACCAACTATATTGTGTCCTTCCAAGTGCTTAGTATAGTGCTCTGTAATAATAATGATTATAATAGAATATGTTAAAAGCTTACTTTGTGTCTGTCACTATGCTAAGGACTGCGGTAGATACAAGCTAATCAGATTGGACACAGTTCCTGTCTCACATAGAGCTCACAGTCTTAATCCGCACTTTACAGATGAGGTAACTGAGGCACAGAGAAGTGAAGCGACTTGCCCAAGGCCACACAGGAGACAAGTGATGGAGCTGGGATTAGAACCCAGATCCTTCTGACTCCCGGGCCCGTCCTCTATCCACCAGAACAGAATGCTTCCTGTTCACAGTAGGTCCTCAAGAAATACTATTGATTGCTTTTAGTTAGGTTCGTTCTAAGAATACCTCAATATGATTTAATATGGAGTTCCGAATTTATTGACAGGGCTGAGAAAGGAGGAAGGATTCAATCTGGAGGGAAGAAAGGAATGGCTAAGCAGAGCAGGGATCAAATCCATAACCTTCAAGCCTTTCCTATCAGCTCCTAATTAGTCCCTTCACTGGTTGATCCTGGCTGGTATAGGAAGGAAAAAAACATTGTACTCCATTGCTTACTGTAAAAGGACAGCTTGGGCTAATGGCACACATTCAATTAGCCCCAGATTGACATTGGATTTAGGGGCAGAACTCACTGAAGGCATCAAAGCAATGCTTTCTTTTGTCAAATCGAGGCCTGGTTCAAATCTCGGACTTTCAAGGTTTGAGGAAGGAAAAATCTGCGTATCTGCATATTAATAGAGAATATGCACTTAATTATCTATGTTCTCAGTCCAATTATGAAGTCTGGACAGAATGAATAAGGGTAGGAATTTCACGTGATACTTTTTAGTTTATTTTTAGGTTACTTTGTTGGGGATTGTACAACATTGTGCAATATCACGTGCTCTAGAACACAGTAACACTATCAACAAAGGAGTGGAAAATAAAAAGAAATGCTTTTCTCATAACACATTCCATTGCCTTTGATCAAAATATCACCCTGAAGTTTACATAATGCATTCATTGTTTCTACTGGGAATTTTAACATACCAACCTTGCCACTATAAGATATTTGAGATTCAAATCCTATTCCCTAGCATGGGTTTGCAAGATTTCTTTCTTATTAAGCCTCTGTGGTTCACAGTGGAAGAGCCACCTTTTCTTTCTCATCTTTGTGAAGAGAACGACTGTCTGTTCATTTGGCCAGGGAAAGTCACAGATTTGGGGGATCCCAGCCATCCCATACAGTTGCTGATAAATATCAGCAAAATTCTGCCCAGAAACAAGACCCTGAGAAGCAGTGTGGCCTAGTGGAAAGAGCATGAGTCTAGAAGTCAGAGGACCTGGGTTCTAATCCTGGCTTTGCCTTGTGTCTCCTGTGTGACCTTGGGCAAGTCACTTTACTTCTCTGGGCCTCAGCTTTCTCATCTGTCAAATGGGGATTAAGACTGTGAGCCTCACATGGGACAGGAACATTGTCCAACTCGATTATCTTGTATCTACCCCAGTGCTTCATAAAGTGCCTGGCACATAGTAAGTGCTTAACAAATACCATTATTATTATTCTTGCTATTATTATTATTATTAGAGGGTGTAGGAATCTGGCTCTTTATACCCACTTGCCCTCCAATCTCATCCTACTGATGATTCTGGAAAACTGTACCGTGGTGACCTTATGATGTAATGCTGTGCTATCCACTGAATTTGAGAGCTAGTCCCCAAACTTCTAATCAAACTTCAGAAAGCGGGGCGAAAAACAACTTTACATTTCTTTGGAGAAAAATGATAAAGTTCAGAATTATATTCCTGGCTCGGTTTCGTGTCTAAATGACATAAAATGCTTCCTGTGCTTTGTTTTAAATATATTAAAAAGAAATTGAGACCTGCACTTTGATTCACCTTTTCATGTCTGATGTGAGAGGCAGGATGGCATAATGGATGGAGCACAGGCCTGGGAGTTCATTCATTCATTCATTCATTCAATCAAATTTATTGAGTGCTTACTGTGTGCAGAGCACTGTACTAAGCGCTTGGGAAGTACAAGTTGGCAACATATAGAGATGGTCCCTACCCAACAGCGGGCTCACAGTCTAGAAGACTGTGAAGTCTTCTAGAAGGTCGTGGGCTCTGATACCAGGTCCACCACGTTTCTGCTGTGTGACCTTTGGCAAGTCACTTCACTTCTCTGTGCCTCAGTTACCTCATCTGTAAAATGAGGATTGAGAAGGTAAACCCCACTGGGGACAGGGACTGTGTTGAACCTGATTTGCTGTAATAATAATAATAATAATAATGTTGGTATTTGTTAAGCACTTATTATGTGCCAAGCGCTGTTATAAGCATTGGGGTAATAATAATAATAATAATAATAATAATAATAATAATAATAATAATGACATTTGTTAAGCGCTTACTATGTGCAAAGCACTGTTCTAAGCGCTGAGGGGGTACAATGGGATCAAGTTGTCCCACGTGGGGCTCACAGTCTTAATTCTGATTTTACAGATGAGGTAACTGAGGCTCAGAGAAGTTAAGTGACTTGCCCAAGGTCACACAGCAGACATGTGGCAGAGCCGGGATTCGAACCCATGACTTCTGGCTCCCCAGCCCGGGCTCTTTCCACTAAGCCACGACCTACCCCAGTGCTTAGTACAGTGCCCAGCACATAGTAAGTGCATAACAAATACCATGATTATTGGGCGACCTTTACAAGAGGGTATTAGAGATATTCTTGTGAATTTCTTCGGCTAAAAAGTGGCCTCACACTCAGCTTGGGCTAGTTCTGGAAGACACCAACTTATCTTGGACGAGATATTCTGGCCTAAATCTTTAGTAAGGTTGGCCTACACAGTATGACTCTGACAGCCTGGCCAATATTTGATTCCAGTTTTAAAGCCCTGATCTTTCTCATCCAGCCTTTCACATCCAAAAGAGGGCTTGGTTAGGGAAGGCTTCGTGGAGGTGATGGGCCTTCAGTAAGGTTTTGAAGTGGGGGAGAGCAATTAATCTGCCTGATATGAGGAGGGAGGGCATTCCAGGCCAGAGGTAGGATGTGGGTGAGAGGTCGGCGGCGAGATAGCTGAGATCAAAGTACAGTGAGAAGGTGAGCACTAGGGAACAAAGTGTGTGGGCTGGGTTGGAGTAAGAGAGTAGCTAGATGAGGTAGGAGGGGGCAAGGTGATTAAGTGCTTTAAAGCCAATTGTGAGGAGTTTTTGTTTGATGCAGATGTGGATGGGCAACCACTGGAGTTTCTTGAGGAGTGGAGAAACATGGTCTGAATGTTGAAGAAAAATGATACCTTCCTTCCTCTCTCCCCCTCGTCCCCCTCTCCATCCCCCCATCTTACCTCCTTCCCTTCCCCACAGCACCTGTATATATGTCTATATGTTTGTACATATGTATTACTCTATTTATTTATTTATTTTACTTGTACATATCTATTCTATTTATTTTATTTTGTTAGTATGTTTGGTTTTGTTCTCTGTCTCCCCCTTTTAGACTGTGAGCCCACTGTTGGGTAGGGACTGTCTCTATATTTTGCCAACTGGTACTTCCCAAGCGCTTAGTACAGTGCTCTGCACACAGTAAGTGCTCAGTAAATACGATTGATGATGACGATGATGATGATACAGGCAGCAGAATGAAGTATGGACTGAAATGGGGAGAGACAGGAGTCAGGGAGGTCAGCCAAGAGGGTGATTCATTCATTCATTCATTCAACCATATTTATTGAGCGCTTACTGTGTGCAGAACACTGTACTAAGCACTTGGGAAGTACAAGTTGTCAACATATAGAGACGGTCCCTACTCAACAGCAGGCTCACAGCCTAGAAGGGGGAGACAGTCAACAAAACAAAACATACTAATAAAATAAAACAAATAGAATAGTAAATATGTACAAGTAAAATAAATAGAGTAATAGATCTGTACAAACATATATACAGGTGCCGTGGGGAGGGGAAGGAGGTAAGGCGGGGGAGATGGGGAGGGGGAGGAGAGGGAGAAGAAGGAGGGGGCTCAGTCTGGGAAGGCCTCCTGGAGGAGGTGAGCTCTCAGTAGGGCTTTGAAGGGAGGAAGAGAGCTAGCTTGGCGGATGTGCAGAGGGAGGGCATTCCAGGCCCGGGGGAGGACATGGGGCGGGGGTCGAAGGTGGTACAGACGAGAACGAGGCACAGTGAGGAGGTTAGTGGCAGAGAAGCGGAGGGTGTGGGCTGGGCTGTAGAAGGAAAGAAGGGAGGTGAGGTAGGAGGGGGCGAGGTGATGGACAGCCTTGAAGCCAAGAGTGAGGAGTTTTTGCCTGATGTGTAGGTTGATTGGTAGCCACTGGAGATTTTTGAGGAGGGGAGATTTTTGAGGAGGTTGAACCAACGAGGGATAGGATAAGTGCTTGCGTTAATGTGGTAGCAGTTTGGATGGAGAGTAAGGGGTGGATTTTGATGAGGTTGTGAAGGTAGAACTGACAGGATTTAATGATGGCTACAATATGTAGGTGGAATGAGAGAGGAGAGTTAAGGGTAATGTTAATGTTATGGGCTTGTGAGATAGGAAGGATGGTGGTGCCATCAACAGTGATGGGAAAGTGTGTGGGAGAACAGGGTTTGGGTGGGAAGATAAGAGAAGTAGCATGGCTCAGTGGAAAGAGCACAGGCTTAGGAATCAGAGGTCATGGGTTCTAATCCCGCTCCGCCACTTGTCAGCTGTGTGACTTTGGGCAAGTCACTTAGCTTCTCTGTGCCTCAGTTACCTCATCTGCAAAATGGGGATTAAGACTGTGAGCCCCACGTGGGACAACCTGATGACCTTGTATCCCCCCCAGTGCTTAGAAGAGTGCTTGGCACATAGTAAGTGCTTAACAAATACCATCATTATTATTATTATTTTAAGAAGTTCAGTTTTAGCCAAATTAAGTTTGAATTGATAGGAGGACATCCAAGTAGAGATGTTTGGAAGGCAGGAGGAAATGTGAGGCTGCAGAGAGGGAGAGAGATTAGGGCTGGAGATGTAGATTTGGGTGTCATCAGCATGGGTGATAGTTAAAACCATGTGAACAAATGAATTTTCCAAGGGAGTGGGTGTAGATGGAGAAAAGAAGGGGACACAAAACTGCCCAGAACTGAACCTTGAGGGACACCCACAGTTAGGGGATGGGAGGTAGAGAAGGAGCCCATGAAATAGACTGGGAATGAGCAGCCAGAGAGATAGGAGGAGAACCAGGAAACGACAGTGTCAGTGAAGCTGAAGTTGGATAATGTTTCGAGGAGAAGGGAATGGTCGACAATGTCAAGGACAGCTGAGAGGTCAAGGAGGATTGGGATGGAGTAGAAGCCACTGGATTTGGTGAGGAGGAGATCACTGGTGACCTTTGAGAGGGTCGTTTCTGTGGAGTGAAGAGGATGGAAGCCAGATTGGAGGGGGTCAAGGAGATAATTGAAGAAGAGGAACTTGAGGCAGCAGGTGTAGACAGCTCGCTCGAGGAATTGGGAGAGGAATGGTAGGAGGACAGTGGGGCAATAACTGGATGGAGCCATGAGGTAAAGGTAAAGGTTTTTTTTTTTTAGGATAGGGGACATACAGGCATGTTAAAAACAGTGGGGAAGAAGCCAATGGAGAGTGAGTAGTTGAAGAAGGAAGTTAGGGAGGGAAGAAGAAGGGGGGCAAGGGTATTGATGAGGTGTGAAGGAATGGGTCAGATGCACAGGTGGTGGGGATGGATTTTGGGAGAAGGCAGGAGATTTCCTCTTGAGGTAGTGCTGGGAAAAATGGGAAAGTTGAAAAAGGGGCAGGAGAGAGGAGAGACTGGAGGAAGGCGGGGAGGAGACTTTCAGGAGATCATGCCTGATAGTGTCAATTTTGCTGATGAAGTGGCCAGGTCATTGGAGGCAAGGGATGGGGAGACGGGGCCACGGGGAGCCTGAAGAGGGAGTTAAATGTCTGAAATGTCTGAAACAATTGGATTCAATGAACTAATCTGCTTCTGTGTCTTGGTCTCATCTCTGTCATCTTTGACCCTTTATCAAACCCTCCATCCAGCCTGGAACTCCCTCCCACTTCATATCTGATAGTCCACTACTATCCCTATATTTAAAGCCCTACTAAAATTATACATATCTCTTCCAGGAAGCCTTCCCTGACTCATCTCCCCACACTATTCTCCTTTCCTTCTGCAGCACCTATGCACTTAAGATACTCATCCCATCCCCATCATACAAGATTTATATACATATCCTTTTATTCTGTTGATTCCCTTAGCTGTAATATTTTCTAATGTCATTTTCCCCACTAGACTGTAAGCTCCTTGAGAGAAAGAATCATGTCTTCTTACTTACTCTATTGTACTCTTCCCCAAGCACTTTGTACAGTGCTCTGCACACAGCAAGTACTCAGTAAATACCAATTATTGATTGAACTAATGAAGTTCAATGAAGTGTTTGGATGTTAAGAAAAAAACACCTATTAAACCTTCCTTTCCACGATTTCTTTGTATGTCACTTAGATGGGTGACAAAACAAGCAAATGTCCTCCAACAATTCCCTGACCATTACTATATTTTGACCAAACAATCCAATAAACTGGAGATTTTCATTTCCTGTAATCAATTTTAGTCACAACTTTAGAATAGCTCCTAATAATTTTTTGCCTTTGTTATATTTTTGTAGCCCCCCCCTCACCCACCAATTTTCAAAAATGAAAAACAATAATACAGATTAGAAAGAAACCTCTTATTGGGGCAGGTTCATAAATTATTTGAGAATGGATTTTGAACCCCTAAATAGTTTTGTGGGTGTTTCTATAAGCCCTTTAGAAACCTGGAGTACTGGGATCATTGGCAATTCATAAAGTTACAGGGGCAAAACTTTATAAAGGATGCTTTGCTCTGCAAAATATTGCCAGAGAGGACTTTGAAGTTGCCCCATATAGTTACATACTATTGGAGAAAGAGAGAAAAGGTCATGGTACTAAATGTATTAGAAATTCTCCAGACAAAAAACTGCTATCACTGAGAAAAGCATTGCATATGTAATTATAGCTGTGCCCCTTAACCAGGTATTTGCCAGGTTGCTGGCTTATCTGAACCTGAGCATTTGTGATGTGTCAACCTGAACGGGGTAAACCATATCCAGAGTGTACAGAGTTTTGACAAGGGACTTTTGGTCTCCCCAGAGAAACTGATTAACTCCAGTGTGCCCGCCAACTAGACCTCCTTCGTCCATTCCCCTCCCTGGACTCAAGATGTAGTCAGCACTCTCCTCCATCTTCCTTCTGTGAAGTTATCTGTTTTCCATTCATCTTGTCTATTTCATGGGGCATGGCCCACAGTTATCCCCAAGCCACAGGGACCTCAAATCATCTGAACCGATGGCCTCTGGCCAATCATATGGTATGCTCAGTGATTTGCTGAAGAATTCCTCATGTTCCTCACGTGTTTCTTTAGATTAATATCTGACATCATGGGGGGCCTTTTTCACAGACCTGCTGGCTGTTTCGGAGACATGTCTCCTATTAAGCCTAATGGAATTCACATGGGCTAAATTGTGGGGGTCAGTGTCCAGGTGATTTGTGAGGGAGGACCTTCTTTCCCTCAGGGAAAGGGTCCTGAATGGAGAGGGGTGCTGTGGGTTTCTGCCCTTTTGTTCCATGGAGGTCTGGAGTTGGAGGTGAAAAATACAGTGCAAATTTAAGAAGTTGCAACCGCTGACACCAACCAAGAGGAAGTATGATTCAGGGGACCTTCAGGATTCAGAAAGTGTTAATATCATTTGGGAAATAATTCTGCCTGACTTTATAAAGTAGCATGGTGGAGCTGTACAGTTACTATAACTTCAAGGGGATTATTTAAGAGTATTCTTTTCTTAAAGGAACCGTTCTTGTTGCCATTTGACTTTAGTGCATACTTTAGTGATGATTATGATTAGGTTTTTAAATTGCTGGTATATTTCAATTCCTAATAATCTTCAAAGACCTTCTTTCATACGATGGCTTTCTCTGTATTGTTCCCATCCTCCAGGGAACCTGGACTCTCATCGGTTTCTGTAAATGCCTGGCAGCACGCCATAGGCCATAAGACAAAGCTGAGACAGACATGGCCTTTTAAAATCGAGTTTTGAACACATTTCCTAGAATTTTGCATTGCCTCTGCTTGGATTCCTTGTACGTGGGTGGAGAGGCTCCAGGGTGACTGTAACTGCAATAACGTGACTAGGAAGGCAAGAAAGACTTTTGTGCAATTCTCATAGAGACAGACACCTTCATACCCTGATTTTTCCCTTTGGACTCCGGGGGGAATGGCCTAGTGGAAAGATCATGAGCCAGTGAGCCAGAGGACCTGGGTTCTAATTCCCATTCCACCACTTGCCCCCTGTATGACTTTGGAGAAGCCACTCAACTTCTCTGTGCCTTGTTTCCATTCATTCATCCATTCATTCAATCATATTTATTGAGCACTTACTGTGTGCAGAACACTGTACTAAGCACTTGGAAAGTACAATACAGCAATAAAGAGAGACAATCCCTGTCCACAGTGGGCTCACAGTCTAGAGGGGAGAGGCAGACATCAAAATAAGTAAACAGACATCAATATAAATGAATAGAATTATAGATATATACATATATACATAAGTGCTTTGGGGCGGGGTTGGGGGGAAGAGCAAAAGGAGCGAGTGGAGGCGATGCGGAAGGGAAGGGGAGTTGAGGAAAAGGGGGCTTAGTTTGGGAAGGTCTCCTGGAGGAGGTGAAAGAATGAATTGGTAAAATGGGGATTGCAGGAGGCCAATGACCATTAACCCCTCACAAGTAAGGCAAGATCCTCCACCAGTGACAATTTGTAAGCCTGGGCCATACATTTATGCCTTGGTTGCACTTTAGGGCAGAGCTCACTCCTTGAGTTTCTCCCTCTGTTCCTACCATTGTCATCAGTCTACATCACTAATTTGGTCTGACCAAAGGCACTTCCAGTGTGCACTTTTGATCTTCAGTCTTCCAATGCCTGTCTTCCTCTAGATGCCCTCTAAACTGTCATCTAGACTGTAAAATCATTGTGGGCAGGGAATGCTTAGCACTTAGAACAATGCTTAGCACAGTGCTCCACACACAGTAAGCATTCAATAAATATGACTAACTGCCTGTCTCATATTGGGGTTGCAGTCTAAGAGGTAGGGAGAACAGGCAATTAACGCCCTTTTTACAGAAGAGGAAACTGGCATAGAGAAGTTAACTGACTTGCCCAAGGTCACACAGCAGGTAAATAAATAATAATAATAATGATAATGGCATTTATTAAGCGCTTACTATGTGCAAAGCACTGTTCTAAGCTCTGAGGAGGTTACAAGGTGAACCTCCCCCTCCCCATCCCCCCCGCCTTACCTCCTTCCCTTCCCCACAGCACCTGTATATATGTATACATGTTTGTACTTATTTATTACTCTATTTATTTATTTATTTTACTTGTACATATTCTATTCATTTTATTTTGTTAATATGTTTTGTTTTGTTCTCTGTCTCCCCCTTCTAGACTGTGAACCCACTGTTGGGTAGGGACCGTCTCTATATGTTGCAAACTTGTACTTCCCAAGCGCTAGTACAGTGCTCTGCAAACAGTAAGCGCTCAATAAATATGATTGAATAAGTGAATGAATGAAAGGTTGTCCCACAGGGGGCTCACAGTCTTAATCCCCATTTTACAGATGAGTTAACTGAGGCCCAGAGAAGTGAAGTGACTTGCCCAAAGTCACACAGCTGACAATTGGCAGAGCTGGGATTTGAACCCATGACCCCTGACTCCAAAGCCCGTGCTCTTTCCACTGAGCCACGCTGCTCCTGTGAATGCCAGAGCCACTATTAGAACCCTGGTTCACCGACTTCCAGTCCCACATTCTGTCCACTATACCGCACTGCTTCTGCACAATCATAAAATTAATAGTGCAATAAACTGTAAATATAGTAATGCAAGTTTTCTGGTTTTCACTTGAGTGAACATCACCTAGACAACAGAATTAAGAGGGAAAAGATATGTCCTATTATCAATAGGACTTGTGCTTGAGCTGTTTTGCAGTAATGGTAATGGTTTGCACTGATCTGTCCAAATTCTCTCTTTCCCAGTCTCCTCATGCCCAGACAGTCTCATATTGCGAGAAGGCTGGTAGGGAGTCTGTGGTCACAGAAAATAATATCTGCAGACAGTGGTTACAGGGTCTCCACAGTTGCTATCTTCACCATGCCCTCACCCATTTGGTAAATCTTTGTTTAGTGAGATACTAGGAATGGTTTAATAAGGATTGTCTTGTCTGATGCCGTCGAGTCGTCTCCGACCCATAGTGATGCCATAGACCCATCTCTCCCTGAATGCCCCACCTCCAACGACAATTGTTCTGGTAGTGTATCCATAGAGTTTTCTTGGTAAAAATAAGAAGTGGTTTATCATTGCCTCCTTCTGTGCAGTAAATGTGAGTCTCCACCCTCGACTCTCTCCAATGCCGCTGCTGCCCAGCACAGGGGAGTTTTGACTTTCAGCAGATTGCCTTCCTTGCAAGCCACTCCCCAAACTAGGAATGGAATGGAATGGATATGCCTCTGCTTGACTCTCTCTCCCATAGTCGAGACTGATAGACTACTGAGAACTCTCTTATGTGACCCTGAGAGGGGATAGTAAGGACTGGAAAGTTCTTTTTCAGTTTCTTGCAAAATCAGTGGTATTTATTGAGTGCTTACTGTGTGCAGAGCTCTGTACTAAGTGTTTGGGAGAGTGCAATATAACAGAGTTGATGTGCACATTTCCTGCACACAAAAAGCAGGGAACCAGCAAGAAAAAGAAATGAAAATTATTATATTATTATTATTATGGTATTTGTTAAGCACGCTTTATGTGCCTAGCACTGCTCTAGGTGCTGGAGTAATAATAATAATAATGGCATTTATTAAGCACTTACTATGTGCAAAGCACTGTTCTAAGCACTGGGGAGGTTACAAGGTGATCAAGTTGTCCCACAGGGGTCTCACAGTCTTAATCCCCCATTTTACAGATGAGGTAACTGAGGCCCAGAGATGTGAAGTGGCTTGCTCAAAGGCACACAGCTGACAAGTGGCAGAGCCGGAATTTGAACCCATGATCCCTGACTCCCAAACCTGTGCTCTTTCCACTAAGCCACGCTGCTTCTCTAATAGATACAAAGTAATCAGGTTGTCCTGCGTAGGACTCAGAGTCTCAATCCCCATTTTACAGATGAGGTAACTGAGGCACAGAGAGTGAAATAACTTGCCCAAGGTCACACAGCAGACAAGTGGCGCAGTCGGGATTAGAACCCACAACCTCTGGCTCCCAAGTCCCTGCTCTTGCCACGGGGACATGCTGCTAGGGGTAGGCTTAGGAGGCCTGATTCCAGCTACTCTCTGACTATAAAATCACACTCAGTTTTCTGTCAGCTACCACTCACATGAAGAAAGACCTCTCTGAAGCAAGATGCATCTAATAATAATAGCATTTATTAAGTGCTTACTATGTGCAAGGCGCTGTTCTAAGCACTGGGGTGCTAAGCACAAGGTGATCAGGTTGTACCACAGGGGGCTCACAGTCTTCATCCCCATTTTACAGATGAGGTACCTGAGGCCCAGAGAAGTTAAGTGACTTGCCCAAAGTCACACAGCTGACAAGAGGCAGAGCCAGGATTCGAACCCATGACTTCTGACTCCAAAGTCCGTGCTCTTTCCACTGAGCCACGCTGCTTCTCTAGAACCCCGATCCGTAAACCAGCTTTCTTCCAGTTGCTGAGGCTCACCCTCTCTGTGGTATTAATTCCATGCTCATCCAGGTATTGTGCGCTGTGAAGCTGTGCTTTCTAGGCAATTAATTTTTATTGTCCTACAGTGCTACAATCAGAGGTAATACAATATGGAATTTTCCCTTGTGATAATAAAGGAGGAAGGTAGAAAAAAATAGAAATCCATATTTTTCACCACACCAGCCAGAAGTAGACTATGAGCCCACTGTCGGGTAGGGACCGTCTCTATATGTTGCCAGCTTGAACTTCCCAAGCGCTTAGTACAGTGTTCTGCACACAGTAAGCGCTCAATAAATATGATTGAATGAATTGAATGAAAGTAGGCAGTGGGAAAGCTATGATTTCTCAGAAGGCTTATTTTCTGTGACCAACTAGTGGAAGAACATTTAAAAAGAGAAATCGTCCTTTGTTGCCTAGATCCAGTTTGACCACTATTAGCATTTATTTTCCTGAAGAGCATGGGCTTGGTAGTCAGAGGATGTGGGTTCTAATCCCGGCTCTGCCACTTTTCTGCTGTGTGACCTCGTGCAAGCCATCTAACTTCTCTGTGCCTCAGTTACCTCATCTGTAAAATGGAGATTAAGACTGTGAACCCCACGTGGGACAACCTGATTACCTTGTACCTACTCCAGTGTTTAGAACTGTGCTTGACACATAGTAAGTGCTCAACAAATGCCATAATTATTATTATGTTAAATTATGTAGCTATTTTCATGCTGATACACTTATTTTCCATGTTTTTAGGGCCTTATTCATATTCTTGTTCTTTCTGTTTCTACTTATTTGTAAATAATTTCTGTCTGCCACATTTGATTGTAGGTTTCTGGAGGGCAGAAATTGTGTGTTTTAATTTTGTTGTATTCTCCCAAGTACTTAGTACACCTTGAGATTTTCTGAGGGGATAAATCAATTTTCCTGGATATTCATTATTAACTGAAGGACTATGGACATGGATGTCTTTGGGTCTTCAATCAGCCTCAGGATACTCTACCTGGGCACAGTCAACAGGGTACGAAGGTCGTGGCACTCATCTGTGATTAGTGTTCCAAATGAGGCCATGGGAGAAATTTGAATCAGATTTTATACTAATGTTGAAAGTGTTTATTTTTCTTAAAAAAATTAGGAAATAAGTGCAAGCTGGGATTGATTTTATAAGTAAACAAACCATTATTGGAGCCTAAACTATGATAAATTCAGGCCCAGTGCTTAGGAAGTGCAATCGGCCAAGGGATTTTGGCCATGGGCTATCAGTGATTATATTTCTATCCTTCCCGCCTTTATTCCTACTTGGAACATCGTATTCATTTAACACGTTTGTGCTCATTATTCTTTAACTACAGAATGGAATTATTATTATTTTTTCTTGATACGTTCCAAATCTTCAAATCCAATTCTTGTATATTGCAAATCCATCTTGGTCCTCTGGTTTGCCTTCTAAAAATATTTTAAGTTGTGTATTTGAAGGTACTTGGTTCCTTAATTCTCTATTCTAGGAATTATTAGAAGAGAAACATAACTGTTTTGTTTTCTTTTACTTCTATTGTATGTATATAAGCAGGGAAAATCATTTCCCAAAGTTTTTCCTTAGGATGACCTTATTACAGCTGGTTTCTATTTCTTCTCCTAGGTGGCCTGCTGAAATGCTTTTCTGTTTTTTTTACAAGTGTGGCTATTTGATTGAGAAATGCAAGAAATATAACCAGAAATATATGTTTGAGTGCATAATTGAAGTTATGAATATGAACCTAAAAGTACATTGATCTAGTGACTATTATAAGATAACAACAAAGAAACAATTATGAGTTTCTTTTTATAGATAGTCTACTTGACTTTATTTCTTCCCAAGATGATGAAATTATGTGGTTACCTACTGAAAAGTAATTCCCTTATCCAAAAGAATGTCCCATATGCTGGATGTCACTCATGTCATCTAAGGTCATATAATGCAGCTCTCTTTGTAACTAACTCTTTGTGGGGTCCAGGGAGCCTACCTCTTCTCTTTGGTTTTACAACCAGTATCCTTTCTTCCTCTTCGCGTAACCCCTTCGAGTTGAGTCTCCTCATTTGGATATAAGAGATTATCCTAGGAAGACAAGTTTAAAAAAGAATCCAGGCAAGAATCAGTATTTTTTTTTCCTTTTCCTTTTTTAACCTGTTTGTCTTTCTGAACAGTCCCGAAGACATCATCTGCTCTGATCTCCCTGCTGATATAAGCTCAAGTTGCTTGTGGAAACCTGTGCCCTTTCTTCAAAAGATAATCAGTAACAGACCTCTAAGTGTCTGCTGAAAAGAGGAGAAAAGCTGCTGTCTGCTGTGGTGTTCCCCAGGGAGCAAGTGCTATTGTTAGGAAGCAGACAGACCTACTTGGGCACCAGTCGCAGCTTACAATGGCACATGCTAGTGACAAGAGACATAACATCAGAGCAGTGGCTCCTGAGTGGCTGAGACTATTGATATGAGTTGTGTAGACCAGTAGTTATTACGACTTCAATCACAGCTGCATTCCAAATAGTAATCAGTACCATACAAATGTCCACTCCTCACCCTAATTAAGAGAAAATAAAAAGGCAATTAAAATACTCTTTTGCTAGGAACTTCCTTTAGTTGTTGAGATTCGATGGCATACATGATTCTTCCCCCCAACACCCCACCACCACCACCACCACTTTTTTTTGGATTTACTGAACATTTGACTTAATGGAAGGAAAAGTCACGTTCCTGTTGTTCCTGCTTAATTTTAATGTCTGATGTTAAATTTCATCGGGGAATATTTAAAAGTGATTTATGAATCCTCCTGTCTGTATGTAGTGCCTTTCAGTCTAGAATCTTCAAAGACTAAAAAACACAGGTTCCTCAAAGCATGATGAAAGTCTTGAATAGTGTTGTCTGAAGGAAAAGAGAACTCTAAAATTGCAAAGAGACAACATTTTACAGTAAATGGGTAACCGAAGGCTAGAAATGAAGTGAATCTAATCAGGCAAAACCTGATAGTGCAGAAGAAAAAACAACAACTTTGAACTGAATGATCAATTGTGGATGTCAACATTGTTCAAATTAATGACATATTATTCAATTTCCCGCTTATATTCATCCCTCCCTTCTACACATAAACATGGAAGCATAAAGATTTGATAATGTTTATTCAGAAAAGGCTCATAGTGAAAGATTCTTCACTGCCACCAGAAAGATTAAGGTGGCAGCAGAAGTGAAAATAAGAGCAAAAATCAGTAAGTATCCCAGTAGAATGGAGAATAATCAAGGTATTGATGGTCTCTAGGTTTCTCACAAGCTTCAAGCATCTGAAGGATTTCCATGCAGAATGTAATAACTTCGTGGCATCTATCCCCAGTGAAGGTAGGATCAAAGAAGGTGGTTAAAGTTCCCATAGAAGGATTAAGTTAGATGCCAGTGAGAACTTATGTCCCCATTTTCTACCACCAAGCCCTCTCTGTTCTAGGGGTTCACAGCTACCAGTCCTTTCCACCACAGATCATCATCAATCATATTTATTGAGTGCTTACTGTGTGCAGAGCACTGTACTAAGCACTTAATGCCAATTTTTCATTCTGGGTGGAGATGATTTAGGTTGGAGAGGGAAGTATCCAGTGTTTAGTACAGTGTCTGGCAAATAGTAAGTGGTTAACAAATACCATTATTATTATTATCATCACAGCCCAGCAGAAAGACCACAGGACTGAGAGTCCAAGGTCCTGGGTTCGTATCCTGACCCTCACACTTGAATACTGCGAGAACTTGAGCACCTGCTCAAGGGACTCAATACCTGTTCTCTCCCCTACTTAGACTGTGAGTCCCATGTGGGAGAGGGACTATATCCAACCTAGTTATCCTGTATCTGCCCCAGTAGTACAGTGTAAGTACTTAGAATATAGTACTTATTCATTCAATCATATTTACTGAGCGCTTACTGTGTTCAGAACACTGTACTAAGCACTTAAGTACCATGTATGTAGTATATAGTAAGTGCTTACTACACAGTATGTAGTACAAATCAAGTGTCTAGTCATTATTATTAGTGTGGAAGGCTGTGGGAAGGAGGGGGATAGGATAGAGGAACACATAGGGGGAATTTGGAGGATGCAGGCAGGCTTTGAAAAACTAATAATAATAATAATGTTGGTATTTGTTAAGCGCTTACTATGTGCCAAGCACCGTTCTAAGCGCTGGGGTAGATACAAGGTCATCAGTTTGTCCCACATGGGGCTCACAGTCTTATTCCCCCTTTTACAGATGAGGAAACTGAGGCACAGAGAAGTGAAGTGACTTGCCCAAAGTCACAGAGCTGACAAGTGGTGGAGCCGGGATTAGAACTCATGACCTCTGACTCCCAAGCCCGGGCTCTTTCCATTGAGCCATGCTGCTTCTCAATAGGTCAAAAAGACCTGTTTGGTTTTTTCTCGTATTCAGAAACAATTAGCTCTATCAGTTTGGCTCAAGTCTTTTTAGAGAAATGAACCAAGGAGGCTGGAAGTTCAGCCTGAAAGAGGTGGGGGTGAAAATCAATCTATATCAATCAATCAATAATACTTATTGAGACCCTACTCTGGGCTGAGCACTGTGTTAAATCCTTGGGAGAGCAAAATAGAGTCAGTGGATACCATCCCTACCCTTAAGGAGTTCTCAGTCTAGGAGGGAGACAAATACTAAAATAAATTATAGGCAAGGGGAAGCACCAAAATTTAAGACACATACATAAGGGCTGTGTTTCAGACGTGGGGTCAGGGGTGAGGACTCTAATGCACAGATGAATCAGAAGTGTTGAAATGGCAATAGAAGGAAAATAAGGGTGGGGAAATGGGAGATTATTCAGGTGGCATTACCTAGTGGATAGATCACGGGCCTGGGAATCAGGGGACCTCTTGCCTGCTATAAGACCTTAGGTGATTCACTTAGCTTCCCTGTGCTTCAGATTCATCACCAATAAAATGAAGATTCAATAGCTGTTCTCCATGAGCCCCTTGTGGGAAGGGGACTGTGTCAGAACTCATTATCTTGCATCTACTTCAGACTTTAGTACAGCACTTAGTACACAGGAAGTGATGAACAAATGCTACAATTTTTGTGATTATTATTATTGGAGGGTTTCCTAGAGGTGACATGATTTTAGTGGGGTTTTGAAGATGGGGGTGAGGAGGGATGTGACAAAGGTTAAGAGGAGGGAATTCAATGCAGACCAAAATAGCACTTCACCCTCTTGGCTGGAAAAACAGGACCATGATAATAATAATAATAATAATGGCATTTGTTAAACACTTACTCTGTGCAAAGCACTCTTCTAAGTGCTGGAGAGGCTACAAGATGATCAGTTTGTCCCACGTGGGGCTCACAGTCTTAATCCCCATTTTACAGATGAGGTAACAGAGGCACAGAGAAGTTAAGTGACTTGCCCAAAGTCACACAGCTGACAAGCGGCAGAGCTGGGATTTGAACCCGTGGCCTCTGACTCCAAAGCCCGGGCTCTTTCTACTGAGCCACGCTAATCATCCCATGGCATCACATATCATATTGAGAAAACACTTGGTTGAAATTCCTGCTCATATTTGGCATTTCCTGAGCATTTCCCATGTGCCCAGAACAGTTCAGGGCTGGTGGGAGTATAACAAAATTACAGGCAGAGATAGGCCCTCTGTCTAGGAGTTTACGACCTAATAAGAGAGGCAATGTAATCCCAAATACAAAAGCCCACAATTAAATAGATAGTTCAAGTGCTAGAGGTAAAGTACATAAATGAAAAACTCAGGTACAAGTAACAGAAATGTACAAGCAGGATGTACAGAGGAAACTGGAAGTGCGAGGGTAGCTGGAATGGAGAGAAGGAACTGGCTGAGACAGAGTTCATCCGTGAAGGTTTCAAGGAGGAGGTGAGTTTTTCATTCATTTATTCATTTACAACAATGCAGTAGAGTTGGCGGACACATCCTTTGTCCACCTGGAGCTCACAGATTTGCACTTTGAAGTAATAGAAGGGTCTAAAGTGAAAAAGAGGATGGAGAAAAGACATAAGACGTGGCACAGAGGAAAAAGAATTGTGAATGGAGAATGATGCTCAAATTTACAACTACTGGGTATCAAGAGAATAGGAAGGAGTAGGCTTGGAGTATGAGAGGACTTACCCCAACAGTTTAGATAGACTTACCCCCAAGAGTGTGCTGAAAGATAAAGCAATAATAAATTCTTAGGAAAAATACAAAGGCTAATACATCAGGTAGAGTCTCTGTTCCAAAGGGGGTTTGTGATCTAAAATGGAAGATCATTCATTCATTCATTCAATCATATTTATTGAGCACTTACTGTGTGCAGAGCAAGAAATGGAAATAGACACACAGAAAAGCAATAATATTACGTAAAACAAAAACTATCATATCAGAAAAAAACTGCAGTATATTACTGCTAAAGGACAGTTTCCAGGCTCGTTAAAGCAGCGTGGCTCAGTGGAAAGAGCACGGGCTTTGGAGTCAGAGGTCATGGGTTCAAATCCCGGCTTTGCCAATTGTCAGCTGTGTGACTTTGGGCGAGTCACTTAACTTCTCTGTGCCTCAGTGCCCTCATCTGGAAAATGGGGATTAAGACTGTGAGCCCCACGTGGGACAACCTGATCGCCTTGTATCCCCCCAGTGCTTAGAACAGTGCTTTGCACATAGTAAGCGCTTAACAAATACCATCATTATTATTATTATTACTACACCTGACAAGATTATCCTTAGTCCAGCTGTCCCCAGCTTCCCTGTATCCAAATGAGGGGAATGCAGAACTTCCACTCTATTTGCCTTGGATCTTGTGAACGGGAGAAGGTGGTGTGAAGCAGCATGGCATAGTAGATAGAGCACAGGCCCGTGAGTCAGAAAGTCAGGGGTTCTAATCTTGTCCCTGTCACTTATCTGCTATGCGACATTGGACAAGTTACTTAACTTCTCTGGGCCTCAGTTTAGATTAAGACTATGAGGCCTCTGGGAGACACGGACTATGTCCAACCCAATTTGCTCGTGCCCAATCCAGCACTTACTACAGTGCCTGGCACGTACTATGTGCTCAACAAATACCACAATTATTATTGTTATTATTATTACCCGTGGACTTTAGGGCCTGGACAGAGGAGGGACTCCAGGTCATGTGGCCACGACCCTGGCTTCCATCATTCTGCTCCAGTGGGACAATTCTGTACCCAGTTGCGGTGGGTGGAAAGAGACTTTGATATATAGCCCACTATTGGGTAGGGACTGTCTCTATTTGTTGCCAACTTGTACTTCCCAAGCACTTAGTACAGTGCTCTGCACACAGTAAGTGCTCAATAAATACAATTGATGATGATGATATATAGTTTGGGCTGTCTTGGGGGAAATTTGCATAGGAAGTCAATGAAATAAATTGGCTGGGCTAGCAGTAGCAAATGGTACCTCCAACTTCCTTTACGTCAAGCCATTTTGGGGTTGATATGCTAGCTTTGACTCGGAACCCCAAGTGGAAAGCTCTGGTGATCGCTTATAGCTAACCAATACCAAGGAGACTTTTAAAAAAATGAAATTCAGAAGTTGCCTGATCATTTTTGAGGTTGATTGATTGTTTCCATTAGAGAACTGATTTGCTGTTCCATATGCTATAGTGTGGCCAAGCCAAGGAAGTTCTGTTTTAATTCCATGTCTGAACCCTGAGAGACTGCAGTCTTCAGACAGCGCCCACTCCGCTCTCTACGAACATTTTACAGAAATTGGAAACACATGGCATTGGATCAGAAAGCAATTGTCTGATGGTCATTCAGGGGACATCAGCCTAACTGAATGAGCTTTTACTGCCTTTGTAAAATACTTAGGGATAAGAGGCTATGTTCTCCATGTCAATGTTTTGCTATTTAGCCCAAGCAGCAGCCTCAGGATATTTTCTAGGAAAGTGTTCAAATGTATACACTTTTGATGATAGTAATAATAATAATAATGATGGCATTTGTTAAGCACTTACTATGTGCAGAACTCTGTTCTCAGTGTTGCGGGGGGGATACAAGGTGATCAAGTTGTCCCACGTGGGGCTCACAGTCTTAATCCCCATTTTACAGATGAGGTAACTGAGGCTCAGAGAAGTTAAGTGACTTGCCCAAGGTCACACAGCAGACATGTGGCGGATCGAGATTCAAACCCATGACCTCTGACTCCAAAGCCCGGGCTTTTTTCACTGAGCCACGCTTTGTGCGTTTCCCCCACCTCAGACTTTGAGCCCTTTGGGGGTTTTGGGGACCATGCCCCACCTGTCTTATTTTACAGAGGGCTAAATCTGCTCTAATAAGGATTGCATTTGTTAAGCGCTTACTATGTCCCAAGCTCTGTTCTAGGTGCTGGGGTAGATACAAGGTAATCAGGTTGTCCCATGGGGGGCTCACAGTCTTCATCCCCATTTTACAGATGAGGGAACTGAGGCCCAGAGAGAAGCGAAGTGACTTGCCCAAGGTCACACAGCGGACAGGTGGCACAGGCGGAATTAGAACCCACGACCTCTGACTCCCAAACCCGTGCTCTTTCCACTAAGCCATGCTGCTTCCCACCAGCCACGCTGTACAGAGCAAACTCTTCATGAATGCCTCTGGTAGTAGTAATAATAATAATAATGATGGCATTTGTTAAGCGCTTACTATGTGCAAAGCACTGTTCTAAGCGCTGGGGAGGATGCAACGTGATGAGGTTGTCCCACGTGGGGCTCGCCGTCTTAATCCCCATTTTTACAGATGAGGTAACTGAGGCACAGAGAAGTTAAGTGACTTGCCCAAAGTCATACAGCTAACAAGCGGTGGAGCGGGGATTTGAACCCATGACCTCTTACTCCCAAACCAGGGCCCTTTCCAAGTATTATTTATTTCCTTCTCAAAAATAGCTTTGAATGTCCACATTAGTCAAGACATCAGGAGAGGTCACTCCCTGAAGTCGGGCATGAAGGCAGCGTGGTCTGGTGGAGAGCTTGAGTCTGGGAGCCAGGTGTCCTAGTCCCGGCTCTGCCCCATGTCTACTTTGTGACCTTGGGCATGTCACTTAACCTCCCTGGGCCTCAGTCTCCCCATCATTATGTATATATCTCTAATTCTATTCATTTATTTTGATAGTATTGATGCCTGTCTACTTGTTTTATTTTGTTGTCTGTCTTCTCCTTCTAGACTGTGAGCCTGTTGTTGGGTAGGGATTGTCTCTGTCTGTTACCGAATTGTACTTTCCAAGCGCTTAGTACAGTGCCCTGCACACAGTAAGCGCTCAATAAATATGATTGAATGAATGAATGAAATGTAACCACTGTGCTTATTTAAAATGGAAACTAACATTTAGTACACTGTCTGGCACATAGTAAGCGGTTAACAAATAACATTATAATTATTATTATTATTATATTAAAGGACTTTCATAGACAACAACTTACAAGGATGATTAGTCTTGGTGTCCTTTTTGAGAAATATTGTAGTACCGTTTCCCAATTTAGTCACAATTGAGGAGGTTGAATGCATGCTCTGCACATGGTAAGTGGTCAGTAAATATCACTGATTGATTGATGCAGTTTTCCTTCCTTCTATCCCTTCTGCTTTCTTTAGGCCTGTACTACTGAGACATTAAGGCAACAAAAAGTTTAGGTGCATACGGGGAAAGAAGGGTAACTACTGGCTGTAAGTGAACGTACTATTTCTGTGGTGCTCCCATCTAGAGATGGCTTCAAGCAGGATGTAAAGTTATTGTTTCGGAATAGTTTAGGAAGGCCAGCTGTACCAGGCCTCCCAAAGATGGTGGCATCGTGACCCTTCTCAAAGATGGTCACTACACAGCTTCTCTTAAAAATGGCTTCACCCTTGCCCTTTTCGAAGGTGGTGGGGCCATGGCTCTCCTCACAGATGAATACATTAAAGTGTCTTCTAATGTTGGCTCGTCACTGCCCTTATCAGAGAAAGTGGCAGGAGTAAAGTAATCCATTGGGAGGCAAAAATGAGGTGTTCAGTTAGGAAGCAGTAGAGCCCCATATCCTTTTTGGGCAGACTGAGCAGCTGTACCTAGCAATGCGCACCCCATGGAGCAGGAAGGGAGTCAGAGGAAAAGGCAAGATGGCATTTTCACTTCTGAATTCCTGTCAGCCAGTGGAGGAGGATAATGAAAAAGCCATAGTCTGGGAGCGTATGGGATCTTGTCCCTCCTATCCACCTTGGGATCCTTTTTTTAAGAAAGCCCAAGTCAAGAAGGCTTAGGCCAGGCTTCCCCGGCCTCATATGGTGGCCTGAACAGATTTGGGAGAGGGGTTGTCACTCCAGAGTTATTGCAGCAGTCTTCCTTTGGGATTGCAAGAGGCTGCCTCTGTCTGCCTGTCTGCCTCTGTCTCTGTCAGGCCAGGATCCACTGATTGTAACAGGCCTGGGCTTTGGAGTCAGAGGTCATGGGTTCAAATCCCAGCTCTGCCAATTGTCAGCTGTATGACTTTGGGCAAGTCACTTAACTTCTCTGGGCCTCAGTTGCCTCATCTGTAAAATGGGGATTAAGACTGTGAGCCCCCCATCGGACAATCTGATCACCTTTTAACCTCCTCAGTGCTTAGAACAGTGCTTTGCACATAGTAAGCACTTAATAAATGCCATCATTATTATTATTATTGCAACAATTGCATTGCAACAAGAGCACCAGCTGAGAAACACTTTTCTGCAAAATGCTACTTATGTCATCATTTCCTTCATTGTGTATGCCTGCCCTATGACCTCAAGCTCAACCGGGTGGGGAGTAGGAGGAGGTGGCAGCAATCTAATCATCAATCAATCAGTCAATCATTTATTGAGCACTGAGATTGTAAGCTCTTTGTGGGAAGGGAATATCACCATTTATTGTTGTGTTGTACTTTCCCAAACACTTAGTACAGTGCTCTGCACACAGTAAGCACTCCATAAATGTGACTGAATGAATGAATATAGAATAGTATAGTACACACTTGGGAGCATAAAATATAATAGAGTTGGGAGACATGTTCCTTGTCCACAAGGAGCTTACAGTTAAGAGAAGGAGACAGATGTTAAAATAAATTATGGACATGTACATAAATTCTTGCTGGTGGGGGTGGAGTGAATGAAGGGTACAAATCCAAGTGCAAGGGCAACACAGAAGGGAAACTGAGTAGGGGAAATGAGGACTTAGTCTGGAGGTTGAGACAAGTACTAATCTTCTCACTGTACCTCGATCTTGCCTATCTTGCCACTGACCTCTCGCCCACAACCTACTTCTGATCTGGAACGCCCTCCCTCCTCATATCATGGAGGGAGAAGCAGCGTGGCTCAGTGGAAAAAGCCCGGACTTTGGAGTCAGCGGTCATGGGTTCAAATCCCAGCTCTACCACTTGTCAGCTGTGTGACTTTGAGCAAGTCACTTCACTTCTCTGGGCCTCAGTTACCTCATCTGTAAAATGAGGATGAAGACCTGTGAGCCCCCTGTGGGATAACCTGATCACCTTGTAACCTCCCTAGAGCTTAGAACAGTGCTTTGCACATAGTAAGCACTTAATAAATGCTATCATTATTATTATTATTATTATCAGACAGATAATTGCTCTCCCTGACTTAAAAACCTTTTTGAAGGCACATCTCCTTCAAGAAGTCTTCTCTGACTAAGCCCTCCTCTCCTCTTCTGCCACTCCCTTCTATGCCACTCTTACTTGAACCTTCGTTCATCCTCCCTTCCATCCCCAGAGAAAATATGTATATATCTGTAATTTCTTTCTTTATTTTTATATTGCTGTCTGTCTCCCCCTTTAAACTGTGAGCTCATTGTACAGGGATGTGTCTGTTTGTTGTTATAATGTACTCTCCCAAGTACTTAGTACAGTGCTTTGCATACAGTAAGCACTCAATAAATACACTTGAATGAACAAATGAAGAAGAAGTGGAGATTGAATGACAGCAGGGTACCTAAATAGTTGCTGTAGGGGTCACTGATATGTGTGTGGGGTGGGGCAAACTCAAAGATAGAAGAAATATTTTAAAGACTCGATGAAGTAAAACCACAACCAATATGACACAACCATGAGAAGCTGAGAAAAAGCAGAAGATAGACCAGTCCTACAACATTTAGAAAGAGGACAACTCTTAGACTAAGAGTTTGAAAAGATTGTAGTCCCTAAACTGGAAAGAAAACCTGCTTTGGGTCCTGGGTAGAAAAAGGTGTATCTTTCCATGTACACACTGAAAAATATTGCAGATCTTGTTTTCAGTTATCTCAGCTACCAAGCCATGCTTAATAAAGTATCACCGTCTGTACTATCATTTTGGAATCCATGAGGAGAGTGTGATGTTGGAAAACTGTAGAGTTCAACAAGAAGAAGCAGAATGAGTGTCTTGCCTTTCAATTTTCTGTGGAATCCTAAGCTAAGGCTCTGGCTTCTCTTTGCTTCCTAGCATAGAATTGTTGGGCTGTCAAGCCCACTCTACCACTGCTTAAATAGACCAGTGATTGATGGACAGTAACAACTAAACTATCAAGTGACTCTCAGCTTGAATACGAATTCACAAGACATCATTCTTTTAGTTGGTCACTCATATGTTGAACCTTATGTTACAATAGTAGGTGAAGTGTGTTTACAGTCTTGTGCTTTCCTGGTAACATAACTGGTACAGTCAACATCAAGAAAGGAGCCCTTCATTCAGAACAGGACATTAGGTTCGGTGTTGACATGCCAGAATATGAACCAGCTCATAATGACAACCTTCTGTTTTTATGAAGGAATATGAAGGGGTAATACTATGCCACGAGCAGGAAAGGGACTTCACCCTTGAAAACAAAGAGATAGGCTTCCAAACTCTACTCATTGTGGCTATCAGACATACTTTCTATTCCTTTGCTTCAACAATATCTCCCCTAAAACCAATTGTTCGGGGGCATTTGCCATCTCCTTATTAAGTGTACGATGCATTCCTCTGACCGAAAGCCCAACTGTCCTTCCAAAATTGTCAATAGTTTCTTTGTTTCATTCTTCAGAAACCCCAAGGCACATGCCTCTATGAAAACTCATTTAATTATTATCCCCAAAGACAGACTCTAGAGAACAAAATATCCATTTTAACATAAACCGCAAAGAAGCCCATTTCAAAGGGAAGAATTTGAAAAACTCCATTTTCCTTGGAAAGTTGGAATTTTAGAATGTTTTCATAATCATTTGAGTAGCACCTTTATTCTTAGTTGACATTTTAAAGCATATTTACCTTTGTATTTGCAGTGACCTGCCTTTTCCACCCTTAATTAATGATCCTTTCTACCCAGCACAAGGCCGTTGAGTATTGTTCTCACTCACATAAGGAAATAAGCTCAGAGGAACTTACCTGAGTTACTCACATGTCTCAGACACAAATACAAATGTGACTATCAGCTGTTCAATTTCAAGCTTGCTAATGAAATGATTACTGGTACTCCCTGGACACTTCCCAGAAGGACCAGGGAATGAGGTGGGATCAAGGTACAGCCCCAAATAATAAGAGAATAAGTGCCATTTTCCCTCAACAACACACAGCTCTACATTGCTCTCACAGCTGGTCATGCACTGTGGAAATAAGAGAGAGGGCCTTTTAAAGTAATTCCTGGGGCTGCACCAAAGCTACGGAAGTTGCTCTTTTGCTTCCTGGAAAATGACAAGTCCCACACCATCATTTTAGGAAAAAACAAGAAAAGTTCATACTAAAATATTTTCACCAAGACTGAGTCTTTAGGTCTTTGAAGATGCTTCACCCTGGATCTTCTTTCAGTCACCAGGTGTTTGAACGTAGAAGGCAAGACAGGAGTAAATTTCCCAGTCTACTGACAGCCAAATATTCACATTTGTGGCACCTAAGAGCTATCAATTCTTAAGGGTATCACTCCTTAACACTCCCAAGTGTTAGGTAGGATGTTCAGAACAATATGAGGATTTCAATCTTTCTGAATGTCATTCTAGTGGATTTCACTGTATTGTGGGGTCACACTGTAAAATGTTATTGCAGGGATCACATGAGGACGTTTTAAGAGCAGAACAAGTACACTCAGTTTCAAGTACAGCTTATTACTTCAAAAGAGTCAGTAAACGTGCCAGAAGGGGAATGCTTAGGTTCTGAATTCCGGTCAGCAGTGCCAACTCCCATCTCCTTTTCTAAACTCTTTCTAGTCATTGTTTGAAAGATTGATTCATTTCCATAGCTACCTGGAATAGGGGACACTCTCTATCCTCAGGGAGAGAGGTGAGGAGTCTCTTTCAGTTGGATGGAACCGCTTAGGGGCCGTGGGCGGGTAATCATTCCTGAAGAGGCTGTGAATGCCCTGTTCTCCCTCCTACTTAGATTGTGAGCCCCCTTAAGGACAAGGATTGTGTCTGACCTAATTAACTAGTCCCTGCCCCAGAGCCTAGAACAGTGTTTGATACATAATAAGTGCTTAACAAATACCATAAAAAAGTGGTTTTAGTTAATTATGTACTTATTAGGAGCTTATCATTTACCAATTGTTTTGCTAAGCACAGGCAGAAATACAAATAGATCAGACACAATCGGTCTATGCAGATGACACCCAAATCTACATCTTCTCCCCTGCTCTCTCTCCCTCCCTCCAGGCTTGTGTCTCCTCCTGCCTTCAGGGCATCTCCAGCTGGATGTCCACCGCCACCTAAAACTCAACTGAGCTCCTTGTGTTCTGTCCCAAACCCTGTTCTCTCCCTGACTTCCTCGTCACTGTGGACGGCACTACCATCCTTCCCGTCTCACAAGTCCGCAACCTTGGTGTCACCCTTGACTCTGCTCTCTCACTGACCCCACACAGCCAATCCCTTACCAAAACCTGCCGGTCTCACCTTTACAACATCTCCAAGATCCACC
This sequence comes from Tachyglossus aculeatus, assembly GCF_015852505.1. Taxonomy (NCBI): domain Eukaryota; kingdom Metazoa; phylum Chordata; class Mammalia; order Monotremata; family Tachyglossidae; genus Tachyglossus; species Tachyglossus aculeatus. The sequence continues at coordinate 41,531,168 of NC_052068.1, forward strand.
CTTTCCTCTCCATCCAAATCACTACCTTGTTGGTACAGTCTCTCATCATATCCTGACTGGATTACTGCATCAGCATCCTTTCTGATCTCCCATCCTCCTGTCTCTCCCCACTTCATTCTATAGTTCACTCTTCGGCCCGGATTATCTTTCTACAGAAATGCTCTGGGCATATTCATTCATTCATTCAATCGTATTTATTGAGCGCTTACTGTGTGCAGACCACTGTACTAAGCGCTTGGGAAGTACAAGTTAACAACATATAGAGACGGTCCCTACCCAACAGCAGGCTCACAGTCTAGAAGGGGGAGACAGACAACAAAACAAAACATATTAACAAAATAAAATAAATAGAATTAATATGTATAAGTAAAATAAATAAATGGAGTAATAAATACGTACAAATATATATACATATATACAGGTGCTGTGGGGAGGGGAAGGAGGTAAGGCAGGGGGGATGGGGAGGAGGGGGAGAGGAAGGAAGGGGCTCAGTCTGGGAAGGTCTCCTGGAGGAGGGGAGCTCTCAGTAGGGCTTTGAAGGGAGGAAGAGAGCTAGCTTGGCGGATGTGTGGAGGGAGGGCATTCCAGGCCAGGAGGAGGACGTGGGCCAGAGGTCAATGGTGGGACAGGCGAGAACGAGGCACAGTGAAATGAGGCACATATCACCCCCCTCCTCAAAAAAATCCAGCGGTTGCCTATCATCCTTAGCATAAAAGCAAAAACTCTTCACAATTGGCTTCAAAGCTCTCCAACACCTTGCCCCCTCCTCCTCACCACCCTTCTCTCCTTCTACAGCCCAGCCCACACACTCCACTCCTTTGCCACTAACCTCCTCACTGTGCCTCATTCTCGCCTGTCCCACCGTTGACCCCTGGCCCACGTCCTCCCCCTGGCCTGGAATGCCCTCCCTCCTCACATCCACCAAACTAGCTCTCTTCCCCCCCTTCAAAGCCCTATTCAGAGCTCACGTCCTCCAGTAGACCTTCCCAGACTGAGCCCACCCTTTTCCTCTTCTCCTCCTCCCTTTCCCATCACCCCTACTCCCTCCCTCTGCTCTACCCCCTTCCCCACCCCACAGCACTTGTGTGTATTTGTACATATTTATTATTCTATTTATTTTATTGATTATGTATATATATCTATAATTCTATGTATCTTTCTATGTATCTTGAGAGAAGTGAGGACAAAGAAGTGATTTGTCCAAGCTCACACAGGTGGCACACACAGGAGGCAGAGCTAGAATTGACTTTTTACATATGGGTTTCAGCTCCACCTCCCAACTGCAACCCACCATTTATATTGTGAGCTCTATGAAGGCAGGATCTGTTAGTTTTCACGGAGCTGAGTACACGGTTTGGAACATAATAGTGCACTTAGCAAATGATGATTAGTGCCATGCTCTGCACTCAGTAAGTGCTTAATAAATAAGATTGAGTGATTGCCCATAAAGTGGAAAATCTAATCATTATTTAAATTTAAGGCACACCATTAGGTTTTTGCCACTGACTTCTCAGCTCTGTTATTCCACTACATCCCAACTTCCACTCTTTGTACGCCCCAAATACACCTTCTCATTCGGACTCCTTTGGAATTCTGCTGCCTCCAACCTCTTGATCGTACCCTTCATCCTGCAGGAATAGAGCACAGCTCTCCCCATTCTCAAAGCCTTTTAGGCATTCCTTGAATGACTTTCCCAGCAGGACACATCCACCCAACTCTCAACATTTATGCCCTCACAACCACGTGAAGCACTTTTGTACTTATTCTATTTATTCAAGCACTTATTTATTTACGTGCAAATATTCCCTTTCTGTTTTTCCTCCTATCAGTAATTTCTTCTGTACATGGCTCCCCCATTAGGCTTAAGATTTCTTGAGGATATGAATCTTGTCTTTTACTGCTGTTGTATTTTCCTAACCACTTAGATTAGTGTTCTGCACTCAGAGGATGGTCAGTAAATGCTATTCATTCATTCAATCATTATTATTGAGTGCTTACTGTGTGAAGAGCACTGTATTAAGCGCTTGGGAAGTACAAATTGTTAACATATAGAGATGGTCCCCACCCAACAATGAGCTCATACTTGCTGCTGCTGCTGCTGATGATGATGATGATGATGGTGACTGTTTTATAGATACCCTTACCTTCAGCTTCTCCCATCTCCAGTCTATTAGTAATCCAAATCATCTCTCAAATTTTTATTTGATCATATTGTCTGCTCTCCCAAAGCCTTCAATGACTCCCCTTGGGCAATTTGAATTTTTGACCATAGACTTAAAACTCCCCACCAACTGGTTCACCTAGGGTGAAATACCAAATATGCTATTGAAGTGATTTGTATTCATTGTTCCACTCATCATAAAAACCTAGAAATAACTGTTATTCCTCTTAGTTCCTACACACACCATTTTTTGGCCTTTAATACTTGACTTTTTTTCATCATAAATCCTTATCCCTCCACTTTAAAGTTCTTTTAAAAAGTCCTTTTCTCCAGGAAACCTTCTTAAACCAACTGAAATAATAATTACGGTATTTAAGTTTTTACTCTATGTCAAGAGCTGTCCTAAGCACTTCTAATACTAGTTATACCATTGATACCAAATAATACAGAACTTGTAACTGTATTTGGTGATATGTTCCTGCCACTTTCACTGTTTTTCCAATTGCATGTTTGGGTTACCTCCTCTAATTAATCAATACTGGAATCAAGCAACACTTTGTGCTGAGCCTACTATCATCAGAGAACTGTACTAAGTACTTGGAAAAGTACAAAGCAAAAAATTTGTTGTAAAACATGTTCCCTGCTCTCAAGGGGATATGTTCCCTGTACACAAGGGCCACATTTTATTCTCCTTTTGAAATCTTCTCCATCATTGCAAGCTTGGTGCAAAATAGGTTCTAGATAAATACCATTGTTGTTGAATGATGATGGTAATTGATAATCAAGATAGTCCTAATTTGGCCACTGACTAGTCTGACACTTGGTAATACCTTCCATTAATTTAAATCAATCCATTACCTTAAATCCTTCTCTCCCTCCACTCTCACACCCTCTCACACTTTCTGTAGAGCTCAAGGGTTAGTATGACATCCATAGTCTGAGGCAATAGTCCTTCAGTTACTGGGTAAATTGGTTTGCAGCTTGTTCAGTGACTGGTAAGTGTGAGACACTGAATGGCTATCATAGACTCAACCCTCTTTAGACTGTAAGCTTCTTGTGGACAGGAAGCATGTCTACCAACTCTGTTGATTGTACTCCCTCAAGTGTCTAGTACAATGCACACAGTAAAGCACACAGTAAGCACTCAATAAATATGATTGACTGTTAACCAAAGGCACAAAAACAAGCTGCTTCAGAGAGGCAGACTATCGCCCTTGCCCAGAATCACCACATACCACTCCATAGGGTAAATAACAACAAAGATTTCTGATTTCTTGCTCCAAAATAAATCTAGTATTTAGCTTTTGTTTCATTTTAGTTTTGCCTGGAGCTAAAGAAACCTTTGTTTAGAGCTTCTTATTTACATTTTTGTTTAGATGTCACTAGGAAGAGCATGAACTAGGTTTTCTTTCTCTGAACACTTGGCACATGTCATGGGAAATCTACCAACCAGATAAAAAAAATGTATAAAATTGTCCCAGAGAAATAGAAATATATTAACATTTTTACTAATCCTAGGTTTCTTCCAGAGGTCACTTCTAGCTCTATAGTCAATATCTGAAAAACAGTTTAGGTGCTGGGAGTGTTAAACTGTTCAGAAATTCTTACTGGTAGTTTGATCTTTTTTCCAAAATTTCTTCACTTCCTTTTGACACCAGGTTTAGAACACTGATGGTATTTTTTGAGTGCTTGATATGTACCAAGAAAATTAGAAAGGATCCAGGCCCTGTTCCATACAGGACTCGCAGGCTGAGTGATAAGGGGTATTTAATCCCCATTTTACAGATGCAGAAATTGAGGCATGGAGAAATTAAGTGTCTTAATGAAGGCCACACAGCAGGCAAGTAGCTAAGCCAGGACTAGAACCTGATTCTTAATTAATTAATGATGGCATTTATTTATTACTTACTATGGGCAAAGCACTGTTCGAAGCACTGGGGAGGTTACAAGGTGATCAGGTTGTACCACGGAGGGCTCATAGTCTTAATCCCCATTTTACAGATGAGGTAACAGGCACAGAGAATCTAAGTGACTTTCCCAAAGTCACGCACTGAAAATTGGTGGAGGTGGAATTTGAACACATGACCTCTGACTCCAAAGCCTGTGCTCTTTCCACTGAGCCACGACAAATCTCATGCTCTTCTCTTTCCTATTTCCAAAGGAAGGGGAATCTATTTTACACTCTTTAGTTCATGATTCCAGCTAGTAGTGTTTCCCATTCCTATTTCCAAAGGAAGGGGAATCTATTTTACCCTCTTTAGTTCACGATTCCAGCTAGTAGTGTTTCCCATTCCTAGTTTCCATAGGATTGACCGTGAGCCCACTTCTAGACTGTGAGCCCACAGTTGGGTAGGTACCATCTCTATATGTTGCCAACTTGTACTTCCCAAGCGCTTAGTACAGTGATCTGCACACAGTAAGCGTTCAATAAATACAATTGAATGAATGAATGAAAATGAGGTTCCATTTAGGCCCTTACTGTCTTGCCTTCACTCGAATCAATCAATCAAGCAGTTGTATTTATTGAGCACTAAAGGTGTGCAGAAACCTGTACTAAGCACTTCGGAGATTGCAACATAACAGTAAAAAAGACAACCTGCCTAAAACGAGCTCACACTCTAGACATGTCCAGAAGTGATTGAGATATATTTTGGTAATAATATGCTTTACAGGCAGCTTTGCCATGATGTACATCTTCAATATGCACTTTTGATAAAATGATGTTATTCATCATATGCTTACTATGTACCAAGTCCTGGGCTAAATGCAAACTGTTCAGATTGAACATAGTTCCTTTCTCACAGTCTGAGATGGAGAGCATGTATTTTATATCCATTTTACAGGTGAGGAGACTGAGGCATAGAGAAATTAAGTTATGTAATAATAATAATAATGGTACTTGTTAAGTGCTTACTTGTGTCAAGCACTGTTTGAAGTGAGTTACCCAAGTCACAAAGCAGATAAGTGGCTCAGCCAGGATTAGAACCCACCCAGCTCACAGATCCTTCTCTATCCACTAAGCCACAGTGGTTCTCTATAAAGCAAGGAATTGGCAGAAATCAGATTTGTACCTGGATCTCCTGAGTGCCAGTCCCATCAATCAATCAATCAATCATATTTATTAAGCGCTAACTGTGTGCAGAGCACTGTACTAAGCACTTGGGAAGTACAAGTCGGCAACATAGAGAAACAGTCCCTACCCAACAGTGGGCTCACAGTCTAGAAGGGGGAGATAGAGAACCAAACCAAACATATTAACAAAATAAAATAAATAGAATAGATATGTACAAGTAAAATAAATAAATAAATAGGGTAATAAATATGTACAAACATATATACGTATATACAGTCCCATGTTCTTTCTATTAGTGAATGCTGCTGAAGAATTAGGGGACATTCTTTCCACAGTGCATATCTGTCTTGGTAGTAAACGGTCCAGAAGTTGGCACAAGTGTAGTGAGTGCAGGAAGAAATGGGGTCAGTGACGGTATTAGTACAACAGGGTATTTCCAAAATGCAGGGTTCTACAAGAACACAAATACATGCAAGAGCAGAAAAGATAGTGTTTCTTTTCATACAAACACTTCCAGTTCAATGTCAACCGTAACAGGTTTAGCTACAATGACATTTTAATATATTTATACTTATTTTCCATCTTAGCCATACATTTAATTCATTTTTACTACTTCCTTAATTTAGTAAATTCCCTTCATTCATATATACCAGGGGAACAAATTTCTGTTATTTATAATCCATGAACAGTTTTAATTTCTCTGGTCAGCCTGACTTTGTCTGAATGTCTGTTAGTTGCAGGGCTCCTGACTATTAAGATGCACATTTATTAATTTAGTTGAGCTACGGTCTGCTTTGAATTTTTCTAATCACAAGAATGCCTTTCCTGTTTCAGTATTTTTTTAAACTCTGACTTTTAAAGTAAGTCTGCTTCCTACCATCAATCATTATTTAACTCTTGATTTGTTAATAACTCTGTCTGATCCAAGATGTTAGCAACTTGATTCTAGCTCAGGTCCTTGTCTCATATCATTAGTGGGAGATTTTGCATTTGATGCCCTCAGTGATTCAAGTGAATTATTTTCCATGAGCTGTCACATATAGAAGGTTCATTATATAAATTCAAAAAAGTCCTTACCCAGTTTGTATAGTTAGACGTGTTCAGCAATGCTCGCATCTTGTCTCTAAACGGTTACCAATTTACCAATTGATTTCTATCAGTGTGATGTGAGATGCTACATTTAAATTTGAGAATCATGTCTATTAGACTTGCTTTGCTTTTTATGATAGACTTCTTCCATTCTTGTTTTCTCTAGTCTAGGATTATTAAATTTTATGACCGTGATGTGCTTTGGTTTACTTATTGCAAAGTATGATATCCTGGCTTCAATTACTCCATTTAACTTCAAATGGACATTACTACAAGTCTAAATGATACAAGGACCATCTGTTGTCAATAAATTACATCACAAGGTGCCATGTCAAAGCAGAAAGTCTATAACCCATCTGCAGGCACATTGACACCAATATGTGTCCATAAACCTCATGGAATTCTACCATTTATTGATTTACATGGTAGCAAAGTGAATCCTTAGGCTTTCTAGAAACCAGCACATCATTTTGCTGTTCATTAATCGCTTGCTATAATTATATGTATGTTTTGAACACTTACAAAACCTCCAGACACAAAACACTCTGTTCAACTGATAACATCTTTGATGACCACTTTTCCTAAACAGGAAATGCATGTAGATCATGGAGCTACATTTTCCTCTATGGTATGTCCATAGAGTGTTTAATGAGTGATGGCTTAAGGAAGTCAAGATAAAGAACTTGTTTCCTTATCTGAAAATGGTGCACGGTTTCTTGAGTGAGAAATATACCTCTTTATTATTTTTAGATAATTCCCAATCATAAATTATACAACTTTCCCCCAACCTCACCCCCACAACACACATTCACACACTTGCAATATATACAATATGGCCAGTACTCCCAGACAGGCAGAAAGACACAGTATGAGTTAAACATTAATTTCCTATGATGAGAGTGCTTCTGTAACATTTTCACCTGATTTTAAATTTCAAAACCAGGAATTCTATTCAGCTTTTATTTGGCTATTTTTGACAAGGAACTCACTCACTTCATTGCCTCCAAAACAAACATATTGAAAATCATTTCTCTTTCAGTCAATTGTATTTATTGAGTGTTTACTGTGTGCAGAACCCTGTACTGGGCACTCAGGAGAGTACAGTGTAATAGAGTTGGTAGACATGTTCCCTTCCCATAGTTTTTGGGTTTTGTTTTTTTTTACCCAGGAAGGAAAATAAAATCATTCAGTAAGTCTGATGGCAATATTTACTTAGAATCCATTGGTGCAGGTTCTTACTGGTTGGTATGGGAATTTCAACTGAAGAACAAAATAAAGACCTTGACCACAAGGTGCTCGAAGTCCAATGGGAGAGACTTGGCAGACACAAATTCACTGAAACCACAAGTACCAAAAGCAAATATATATATATGGAACTTCAGAACCCAAGCCACATTGAGCCCAACATAATTAAAATAAAAAATACAAATGCTGAAGCAATACTAGCATGGTTGTAGTGATTGAGGCTGACAGGACTAATTGGGAAACATTTCTAGAGAAGTGGAAGTCCAGGATAAAATTGATGTAATAAATATTTTCTTTAATCTGCTTATATCCCTGAATTTTTACTAGACATGATAATGAATTAGAAATTATGGCCATTTAGAGTTTTGTGTGCTATATTTAACATATTCCAAATACCTCACCTTATCCCTTCAGTCAAGGAATGCCTATAAATTGTGTAGGATCTTAATTCAGGGTGAGCTTATCTCTTTGTGAATTCATTAATTCAGTTTAAAGAAGACAAACCTATCAGGAGTCACTGGTCCCACATACAGCATTTGAATTACTGGCTTAAATGCTGTTTTCTTTTTTGTATGGCATTTATTAAGCGCTTACTATGTGCAAAGCACTGTTCTAAAGTCCTTCAAGCTTCTTCATCAATACTACACCTTCCCCTACCATCACACGTCTCCTCCAATCCCAGGTGTAGTCAGTTTTAATTTACTTTACGAGCAGATGTTTCAGGTTGTTGGGAAGGGCATATAGGTAGCCTGGCTATATAGCAGGTAACAAGGGCTTGGAAGTTCAGAACTTTGTTTCAATGGAGTTCTTAGTGGGGATTTCATCAGCAGGTGGGAGGTGAGTGTAGATACCACAGAGTGGTAGAAAATTTTTCCTACTCTCACGTGGACTTTGGAACAAGACCCTTCATGACACCTCTTCTAGGAAAACAGTAAGTGAGGTAACTTCCCTAATAATTCAGCTACTCTCTTTAGCTTCTTTCCAGATAACTCCCTATTTGTATATGGCTTTCTAGTTTTAAAACATGGTAGATGGCTATATATTTCCAAAAGATTTGTTTGGGGACTGTTTATCCTTAACACTATGCATTTTATTCTTCTAGAAAATTACTAAAGGTAATATAGCTAATTTTCTCTTGAGGTCCCCCAGATTTCAGGGCACTTGGAAAGGCTACTTATGGAGGAGTTAAGTAGAACTGGATTGAGAGTGTTCTTCACCTAGCCCCTATAGAGAGGTGTGTTACACTTTCTCAGGTAAACCTCTGGGCATAGAAACTCAAGACAGTTTTCCCACCTACTTGAAAAACTCTAAATCTAACACTAATGAGTTCTGGAAATTTAGAGGGAAAGCATGTCGGCATTATGCAGTATAGCTTGATTATTATCTTAATGATGTAGCCTCAAGAAGGCAAGGGCTTGGTCAAGATAGAGCTTCAACATTACTGTGTTTTCTGATACTTGTGGTATTTACCATATAAAGTTTGAGTCTGTGGCATTAATGAGTTTATAAAACACCATAATTAGCATAGTTTGCAAATAAACCAATGTCCTGTCAAAAATAAAAGTAGCTTTCCAGGAAATGATCTGGCCAACTGATTGCCCTGAAATGCCACAACTTAAAAGGGTAGGGGGTGGTTAGTGAAAAAACCCTTCACAATGTTTCGATTCTGCCCCATGCCCTTTGCCTCTCTGAACTTTGAGAGTTATCTGGAAGGGCTGGCTGCTGGAATTCTTATCATTTATTGATTGCCCTTCTTAGATTAAAGGAGTCCTTTCTATTAAGCAGAAGAATGTACCCTGGTTTATTCCATATGGAAGTACTTCTCCAGCAGATTGTCCCAATTTCACCATCTTTTTGGCTTTGAATATGCAGTTTTTTGTAGTGAGTTTACCTTCACCATACTCAGGAAATTAATGTTTGAAATGTAGGCTCTCTTTAGGGGACTTCTATCAAGGGCTTGCTTGATAATTCTTCTGCATTTCCTTTTCTTCACATTCCTCTATAAAAAGAAGGAAATGGTGGTGTGCCTTGAATCATAAAAGTATGGTAGTGAACACTGGGACAAAAAAAAACTGATTGAAGAGAGGACTAATCTAAGAATTTGAATCATTCTTGAAATGTGATTAAGAATTCACTGTTAACTTAGTTTCTTCATAGCAAAACTTAATTTCATGTCAATGAATATAACCAGATTAACTAGTGTATTAATTACCCTTTAATTACCCATATGACTCATCAAGTTCCAAATTGTACAACTTATCCAAATGTTTTTAGCCTTTTCAAACTGAAAAATTCCCATAAAAATATACATTAATGTTATAATTGTGTAAATTTTGGGTCCTGCAAAATAAGGATTTCACCTAAATGTTTAATTTGTTATTTGAAAACTTTAATCATGGTAATTATGAAATGAAGTGTTGGGAACATTCCAAAGATCTATGGCAAATGTAATTCTGTTCATGAAGTGACTAGTACTAATAACCCATCTCAGTGCTAAATCCTCTTCTTGCATTTACTAAGATACTACAAAGTTGTTGGTGTTTTTTTTGCGGGGGGGGGGGGGTGATGGGGGCTACATGCAACATGTCTGTGTATTAATTAGATTTTAACTTGAAAGCATCACCTAGTTCTATCCCTTTGACCAGCTATGTCTCACAGTTGCCATCAAAGAGCACATCATGTACATTTCCATCTGTTGTGACATCATTTTGGAGGAGGGAAAGTTTCAGCTTGACATTCAAGGGCTTTAGTTCAAAACCCATGGACTGATCTTTGCTCCATGTTGCTGTTAAGTTATATGGGAACAAATTGTGATGCTTAATCAAAGACATGCCAACCCTGGGGCTTACATGCAGTGGATGCCTTTTGGCAGACCATTCTTTTTCTTTTTTTTATCATCTGGTGTGGGTGTAGGCGACAGTAAGTAGGTGACTTTTTTCGGTTAAATCGTCTTGTGGTTCCTCTAATTGGGGTACAGAGTTCGGAAAGAATTAGTGGAATGGAAGCCAGGACTAGTCATCTAAAAGTATTTTTAAATGAAGGGGCTTGAATACAAATTACTTCCTCTTCTTGTTCCTCTGTGTTTTCTGCATCCTTTTTTTTTTTTTTCAAGTAGTTGTTTCAGAAACTAAGGGATTGCTGAGATTACTGAAAATACTAGCCTTTCCCGTTTACCACTCCCTTTTACTTTCAAGGGTTCCACGCTGGATTGGCACAGTTTGTACTGTGACCCTTAATCAGGCAAAAACTTTCAAGATGGTTCAGTAAAGACGTGGCATATATGGGCTACTGATTGATTGCCCATGTTGTTTAAATTATGATTGGGGGAAGCTGTGGGGAAGAGGGAGGCAGGAATTTATATAACAATGCCTCTTTCCCTCCCAGCCCATACTACAGGGAGTTGGGCCTTGGTGGCTTCTTCTTCAGCCTCTTCAATGGGCATCAGCTTCAGAGGAGGGTACTTGGTGGCCTCTTCCCTCTCAGCTTCCACCATGAGGATAGATTCCAGAGGATGACCTTGGATGGCTATTTCCATCGAGGAAAAGAAGGTGGAGATCATAGGGCTCACAGTGTTAATCCCCATTTTACGGATTAGGTAACTGAGGCCCAGAGAAGTGAAGTGACTTGCCCAAGGCCACACAGCAGACAAGTGGCAGACCCAGAATTAGAACCCATGACCTTCTGATTCCCAGGCCCGTGCTCTATCCACTACACCAAGCTACCACCGTAAAAATCACCATTTAGAATGCTATTCTAAGCATTGTATTTCTAGGAAATTGTTTTCTATTATACTTGGTGGTGTGAAGTAATAATAATCATGCTATTTAAATGCTTACTGTCAAGCACTATTTTAAGCACTGGGATAGATACAAGATAATCAGGTTGTCCCACGAAGGGCTCACAGTCTCAATCCCCATTTTCAGCAATGGCTTCAGTGGAAAGAGCATGGGCTTTGGAGTCAGAGGTCATGGGTTCAAATTCCGGCTCTGCCAATTGTCAGCTGTGTGACTTTGGGTGAGTCACTTAACTTCTCTGTGCCTCAGTTCCCTCATCTGTAAAGTAGGGATGAAGACTGTGAGCCCCTCGTGGGACAACCTGATCACCTTGTAATCTCCCCAGCACTTAGAACAGTGCTTTTGCACATAAGTGCTTAATAAATGCCATTATTATTATTATTAATAAAGATGAGGTAATTGTGGCACAGAGAAGTTAAATAGCTTGCCTAAGGTCACCCAGCAGACGTGGCAGAGCCAAGATTAGATCTCATGTCTTTTGACTCCCAAGCCCATGCTCTTTCCACTAAGCCACATGCTTTTCTACATCCTGATTGAATCTTTTCCTCATTTTTAAACCACATTCCTCAAAATGCCAGAGCCAAATACTTTCTATAAGAAGATATTCTCCTTGTTTGTAATCCTATACCCTTTTGGAATCCAAGAGGTGGCAGGGATTTTGAGAAGTCATTTGGTCTAGCTCCAGGCAGGTACATGCCTAAATCAATCAATAGTATTTATTTGAGCATTTACTGTATGGAGAGCACTGTACTCTACCTTTGGGAAAGCACAATACAATAGAGTTAGTAGACATTATCCCTGGCCTCAATACTCCAGGTCAGAGTATTGTCCATTATTTCCTTTAACATCTTCAAGTCTAGGGATTGAACAATCTTCCTTAGGAACTCATTACAGAACTTGATCACTAAAGAGTCAGAAAGTTGTTGGTAATGAGCAGGTAAGTCTCCTGTTTCAATTTAAAGCACATTCCTCTCAGGTTCTCAGTGGCCAGCCTTCCTATAAAAAATTTTCATGTGCATTAAGATGGTTGTCACCCTTTAGCCACTTCCAGGCCAAGTAGCCCCAATTCTTGCACTTAGTGTTTTTCAAAGATTCAGGCAGAGGATCGTTATTATTACTGTTACTACTGATAATATAAAGCACTTACATGCAAAGCACTGTAATAAGCACTGGGGTAACTACTAGATAAGAGAATTAACATCTAGCCATTGACTTCCTGGAAAAAGACTTTCATCTTAACTGTCAATAGGAGTGGCAGTGATTTTGGACACTTTTCTTTCTTACTGGCCATTCTCCCTCCCCAAACAGGACAAAAAAAATTAAAGGGGGTAGGACAAGGAAGAACTAGGGGGTGGAAAAGAAGGATCTTCCAAGAAGTGGGCACAAACAAGAAAAGGTAACAGTTGCCAGTAGCATAATTAGATACAAAACCAACACAAACTTCTGGGTTCTGAAGAAACAGTTAAAAAGGGCAGTATTTATGATTTGTCCAAATCCTCTTTTTCCCCCAAGACCACCTCCCCACTCCCCATCCAACTCTTTTCTGTGGTTTCTTTAGTTTGCCCTTGTTTTATGGGGTATAAAAAAATGCAGTGGTGAATTTGGGGGATATTATGAGTGCTTTGGATTTCTGAGTTAGAGCTCTTTTAAGCAGGAAGCCCATGTTTATGGGACTGTTTTATCTAGGTCCAGAGTGATGACATTCCTGGAACTTCACTCTGCCTCTTTAGAAAAGGCTTCTTTTCTGCAGCCTCTTTCTTTGAAGAAGATTTTCGGTAAATGAATTCGAGTCTGGCTCAATGTTGTTTTAGCAGGACTGTTTAGGTATGTGCTTTGCTCACCTAACACAAGTACTTTTTCCTTGGAGAAAAAGACTTCATTGCTACAATTTCAACTGCTTTTGAAGAAACATGTGTGCGGTTTGGGAATAACCCTGAAAAAGGGAACCAAATTTTAAACCATAAGCCAACTTGATGAGATCTTTGCTTCTTATCAAAGATAACCCTAAAAAAGACCTTTAGGAATTAGTGGCAAGATAGTCTACAAGTTAATTCAGTACTAATTTCTAGTGGTATATAATAATGATGACATTTATTAAGTGCTTACTACATGCAAAACACTGTTCTAAGCGCTGGGTAGGTTACTAGGTGATCAGGTTGTTCCAGCTGGGGCTCACAGTCTTAGTCTCCATTTTACAGATGAGGTAACTGAGGCACAGAAAAGTTAAGTGACTTGCCCAGAGTCACACAGCTGACAATTGGTGAAGCCAGGATTTGAACCTATGATGTCTGACTCTAAAGGTCATGCTCTTTCCACTGAGGCACACTGCTTCTGTGGCCCTTCATATCTTCCCTGCCCCTTCATTATTTGATTCAGAATGTATCTTATAATTAAGCTCAGCATTTCTGCAACTGCATGGTTCATCAGGTTTCTTTCTATGTCAGGGCAGTTATAAAACCATAATTTGAGATTGGGTATTACAGTCTGGTTTGTAATCTGAGCAAAAACAGCCTCTCATCTATGAATTCAAGTTGCCTACCTGAGTGTAAAATAGAGGTGACATTGTAACAGATGATTTGCAAGCAAGTGCCATGACGTTGAACTGAACCCTAACTTGATACATGTATTAAGTGTTTCTTTTAAGGTTTGTTTGTATTATCATTTTAGTCATTATGTGAATTGTAATAAAAGCAAGTAACAAGGAATGAAGCCAAGTTTTGCTATTCAGATAGCAGATTTTATCAACAGCTGTTTTTCTGTAGGAGGAAGAAGTCATTACATGCTTCTTAGTATTTACTAACTTGAAAAATTGTTGCTTTACCAGTGTCATCTCTATTCAATTTGTTTTGTCCTTCATTGCTCTACTCTGTGCTAAGTCAAAGAGTGCTAAAGGAAATATGATTTCCCATAGAGGAGAGTGTAGCATGGGTAATAAATTCTCAAGATCCAGGGCAAGGTAAATATAGGAAGCATGTGATTAAAAACATGATAAAATGGTATGAAAAATATAAACAAGTATTTTTTTAAATCAGGTATTTTTGTGTGCATAAATACTTAATTTCAAAGTTTTGTTGTTCAATTCCTGCTCAGCAAATGGGAACTTGTGTTAATATAGTCGAGTTCTATTATTATCTATGTAGGAATAAAAAGGTAATAAATTCTTACTGTGTGAAAAGCATTTTTTTTAAGCAGTGGGGTAAATGAATCATAATGATTCTGACTTGCAAACTAAATGAGGATCCCCTGAAACCACCACAAGTACAACAAAACAATACATTATGCAATCAACAATTCAAGATAATGACAAAAGTTCTTGGAAGGAGTCCTCCTTATCTCCTTTCATGCACAGTCTAGACTGATAGATCTTCCATTACCTATGTTAAATTGACTACTATTCATATCAAACTAGTTTTAAAGCTGAGAGAAATGGAGTAAACTTTGTAGTGCTATGAGTGAGAGAACACTGAAATACTGATATTGAAGTTCAATACTATTACAAGGAACACTGAAAGAAATCAATACAACTGTGATGGCTGTAATCCTTTTGAACCCTTCCTTCTGGAACTCACTCTTCTCGCATCCAGCAGACCAATATTCTCTGCATCTGCAAGCATTGCTGTAGTCACAGTTGATTTGTTTGTTTGTTAAGCACTTTCTATGGCCCAAACACCCTATAAAGCCCTGGGGTAGATACAAGATAGTCAGGTTGGACACCGTTCATGTCCCACTTGGAAGCTCATGTTCTTAATTCTCCATTTTTCAGGAGAGGTAGCAGGCACAGGGTTGTGACTTGCCCAAGGTCACACAACGGACAAGTGGCAGAGCCAGAATTAGAACCCAGGTCATCTGATTCCCAGGCCTGTGCTCTTTCCACTAGGCAACACTTCTTCTCAGGATACCTTCCATAATTAATCTCATCTTTCCTCCCTTTTTCCCCTTCTACAGTCACATCAGTATTCCTGTGTCACCTAAGCATTTTGGTGCTCACTACTCCTTCTGTAACACTTGTATACCTATTTTTATGTTCTGTTGCTTCATCCTACTTGTAATTTGTTTTAGTGTTTGTCTCCTCTGCTAGACTGTAGATTGTTCTTGAAGGCAGAGATCATGTCTATTCTCTACTGTGCTCTCCCAAAAACTTAGTGCGGTGTTCTGAATGGAGTAACTGCTCAATAAATACTACTGATTGAGGGATAATTAGACCTGTGTAACAGGAACTGTCTTTGATCTACTAAACTTGTATCTTTCTCAGTGCACATAATAAATGTCATAATACACAGTTTACACAAAACATTTGATGCCATCATATATGTGTGTTTTAGAACTTGCTAGGTAAAGTTGGTCGCCAGGAAAAGTTAAATAAGGTTCTGCAATTACTTTATGATGGCATTGGTGGCTGGGTCAGAGCTCAGCGTGGCCTCCCTTATTCCTCATTGTCTGTGGAGAAAAGCAAGGATGTTTGGGCCAAGTCTTTCTAAATTTACTCTATGCAGCTATGCTGGAAGATGCAACAAGAAATCTGGATGCAGGTGTTGGAATAAACCACCACACCTGTAGAAACACTCTTCCAACTCAACAGATTTCAATTATCATCAACAGTCATTCAAGAATTGCTGTATGTGATGGTTGCACCCTAGGGGCAAGACAAGCCTAAAAATCAATCAATCAATAGCATTTATTGAGTGCTCACTGTATGCAGAGCACTGTTCAAAGTGCTGGGCAGATTACAACAGCACTGGCTTGGGAGTCAGAGGACCTGGGTTCTAATCCAAACACCACTGCTTGTCTGCTGTGTGATCTTGGGCAGCCACGTAACTTCTCTGTGCCTCAGTTACCTCATCTGTAAAATCGGGATCAAGACTGTGAGTCTCATGTCAGACAATCTGATTATCTTGCATCTACCCCAATGCTTAGAACAGTGCTTTGCACAAAGTAAGCACTTAAGAAATACCATAATTATTATTATGTTCCTTGTCCATGATGACCTTACATCTAGAGTGCAAATGACTGTGAATAACTTCACTGAATCATTCAGGCATTATGGGTTGAAGATAAATCTAAAGAAAATTGAAGTGATAGATCAGCCTCCAACTGGGAAGTCATAAAAAAAACCCAAACAGGTGAAATAAAGCCAACTCTGTTACCTAAGCAGCACACTGAACAGTGATTCAATAATATTCAAGGAAATAGGAAATTATTCAAGGCCAGCACATTTTTTGGGAGACTGTCAAACAGTCCATGGCCCTAATGTGGGCACAAGGGAAGCAGCATAGAGCATGGGCCTGGGAATCAGAAGGTCATGGGTTCTAGTCCTGGCTCTGCCTCTTGTCTGCTGTGTGACCTTCGGCAAGTCACTTAACTTCTCTGTGCCTCAGTTATCTGTAAAATGGGGATGAGACTGTGAGCCCTTCAGAAACAGGGATTGTGTTCAACCAATTTGCTTGTATCCAACTGAGTGCTTAGTACAGTGACTGGCACATGGTCATCATCATCATCATCAATTGCATTTATTGAGCGCTTACTATGTGCAGAGCACTGTACTAAGTGCTTGGGAAGTACAAATTGGCAACATATAGAGACAGTCCCTACCCAACAGTGGGCTCACAGTCTAAAAGGGGAAGACAGAGAACAAAACCAAACATACTAACAAAATAAAATAAATAGAATAGATATATACAAGTAAAATAAATAGAGTAATAAATATGTACAAACACATATACAGGTGTTGTGGGGAAGGGAAGGAGGTAAGATGGTCAGTGCTTAAATACCAGAATTATTATTATTATTATAACCAAGCTTAATGTCAAAGTAATGAGCTACAGACCATATTTTTTTAAATGACATTTAAGAACATATGTGCTCACCACAGTACCAAGTGCTGGACTATTTTACAAAGTACTAAGTGCTGGAGTAATATTTATTACTCTATTTGCACTTATTTACTACTCAAAGAAGTATATATAGCTATAATTCTATTTATTCTGATGGTATTGACCCCTGTCTACTTGTTTTGTTCTGTTGTCTGTCTCCCCCTTCTAGACAGCGAGCCCATTGTTGGGTAGGGACCATCCCTGTATGTTGACGATTTGTACTTCCCAAGCACTTAGTACAGTGTTCTGCACACAGTAAGTGCTCAATAAATACAACTGAAGGAATGAATGGAACATAACTAAGATGATATCTGAACCAGACCTCCCCAAGATAGCTGCCATGGATTTGCCCCTTCCAAGGGGTTGGTGTGGCTTGGGAGGTGACATGTGGTACCCAACACCTGACTCCACACCTTGTCACTCCTTCTCATGCTCCTTCTGATGCTGTGCATTTTTCTCTGCTCTGTGTAGGTGCTTGGATCTGATAAAAGAATGGTGATGATGTTGGGGACTGTGTGGGGATCACACGCTTAGAGCTTAGTCCCAGTCCCAAGTACTACCAAGGAATGATCACGGGCTCTTTAGGGTCATATCCTCCCAACTGAGCACAACCCCTGGAACAAGGCTATTCTTGTTGAGCAGTATGGTCTCTGCCAGAGTGCCGGCATGGCTGACTGTTTGAAAAGATTTTGCCCTTCAAGTGGCTAAGCTCTGACTGGGTTGGGGAGAAGTGTTTAGGACAGTGCTCTGCACCCAATAAGTGCTCAATAAATATGACTGACTAAATGGGCATCCTCTGGAGTCAGCATATCAGGCAGGACTATGGGATTCCCCACTGTTTCCCCTTGCAGTGGTCTTGGCTTTTTAACAGTCTCCCCCTTCTAGACTGTGAGTTCACTGTTGGGTAGGGACCATCTCTATATGTTGCCAACTTATACTTCCCAAGCGCTTAGTACAGTGTTCTGCACGCAGTAAGCGCTCAATAAATACAATTGAATTAATTAATGGACAGTGAGTATTGCTGCAGGGTGTTAGATCTTACATTCTCATTTATTCACTCTCTCTCTCTCTCTCTCTCTCTGTCTCTCCTTCCTTCTCTCTGTGTACAGGATTTGAGTGGGGCCCTCTCCTGCAATGAGCAAGAGGTTGTGATATATAGACAGAGCTCAAAAGTCTTCCTTTCATTCATTCAATCAATCACAATCACATCTGCACACATTTACTGTGTGCAGAACACTGTACTAAGTGCTTGGGAGTGTACAATAAAACAGCATTCCCTGCCCACAACGACCTTAAAGTCTAGAGGAGGAGACAGACTAATGTAATATAAACAAATTACAGATATGTACGTAAGTGTTGTAGTGCTGGGAGGTGGGGTATGAATTAAGGGAGCAAGTCAGGGTGATGTAGAAGGGAATGGGAGAAGAGATCCTGCTCCCCTTTGGATCTCCCAGCCGTGTCACAATAGAGATGAAATCTCCCCTTTCCATTTGGGGGTGGGAGGAGGAAGCAACCAACTTGACCTGGCAGCTCGGTGGGAACACTTTCGATGCCTGGCCCTCTCCTTGGTGCTGAGACATGGGCATTTCCCCTAATTTCCAGGTTGAGGTGGGAGTCTGGCAGAGAAAAAAGGGAGTGGGTGCAAAGCTCGGGTGGGTTGGCAGTAGCATTGTTGAGGCAGAAGGGAGATAATTGATATTCTATACACAACTAGGGATAATGCAGTCTCATGTCTCATAGGGACCTCAGAATCGAATAGCCCCAGAATCCAAAGTGATCTTACTTCAACCTTGTTTGACCAGAATGCATTTTCCTCTTTCTTCACAAAGCTTTGGGACCAGTACGCGCTTTGCTTCAGAGGACCTGAGTTCTTGCTCTAGGGCAGAAACAATTTGGGGACAATTATGGTTTGCCTCATGAAAGATTAGGGTCTTGTTTCCACCACATCCAATAGTATCAGTACATGTGCACTGATAAAAATCGGTTGGTTTCTTCCTCTCCATTTTTCTGTCCTGCCTAGTCATCCTTCCATCCATCTAGTGAAATACTGACCAGTATAAGCAAGGATTTTCTCTTCAACTAAGGCCCCCCATCTGTTGACTTCCTGTCCAAGAAGGAGGGAAGGGAGAGAGTAGCTGGTTGCAGAGATCTGTTGATCCCAGAGCCAGAGTTGTTTGGTGGTGGCCTGGGTAGGACCTTCTTTGGAAATGCTTCACATTCCATATCTCAATTCCTCACTTCAGAATTTGCTATCCCATTTGTTGTTGACTTATTGGCTGCATATGCTCTCCCCAAGCCTTTCCCCTAGTACAGAGGGAACACCTCTCCCATGGTGCATATTTCTCTCGAAAAACAGCCTTGACCAGGAGGACAACTAGCTTTATACATTTCGGCCAGACCAAAATCAATACATAAAGAAAGTGTTCAGAGAAAAATGATTTTTGTGTGTTGTCCAATGCTCTTCAGCACACCCAAGAAGCTCAGAAATTAAGCCAAGTTGAAATTCTGACTATCCTGAGGTTCCCACTTCATCTTTGGTACCTACGATGCCGGGAAATAGCCTTTTTCTGCAACCCAGAAGTATTTCTGCTATTTCCAGAAGTGAGTCAATATTACCTTATAGGCTGAAATGTAGTTTCCAGTTAGGCTGTCTGAAAAGGTACTTTAGAGGAATGATACTAGGGTTCAATGCTAGCAACTACTCTCCCCCTTGAAATGTGAGCCCCTTGCGGGACAGGGACTGTGTCTGATGATCATTCATTCAATTGTATTTATTGAGCACTTACTGTGTTCAGAGCACTGTACTAAGCGCTTGGGAAGTGTCCACCTCAGCACTAAGCAGGGCTTGGCAAGCAGTATACATTTAAATATCACTCATTTCCATTAAAATAATCTACAGGCAGCCTCTTTGATCAGGTAAGTGACATCTAGCCCCTTGAGAGGTGATGCCTGATTTTATGGCTTTCCACTTCAGACTTCATTGAACTGGGAGAAAACATGTTTATCTTTGATTCATCATTTTTCTATAATGGGAATTTTAGAATGAGGTCCTGTTGTTTTCAATTTACAAGTTTCATAACCTCAATCAGTGGTATTAATGGATCTTTAGAAGTGTCAAGAGCATGGGCTTGGGAGTCAGGACATGGGTTCTAATCCCAGCTCTGCCACTTGTCTGCTTTGTGACCTTGGGCAAGTCACTTAACTTCTCTGTGCCTCAGTTACCTCATCTATAAAATGGGGATTAAGACTGTGAGTCCCGAATGGGGCAACCTGATTACCTTGTAACTACCAAAGTGCTTCAAACAGTGCTTGGCACATAGTAAGTGCTTAACAAATACCATTATCATCATCATCATCATCAGTCGTATTTATTGAGCGCTTACTATGTGCAGAGCACTGTACTAAGCGCTTGGGAAGTACAAATTGGCAACATATAGAGACAGTCCCTACCCAACCGTGGGCTCACAGTCTGAAAGGGGGAGACAGAGAACAAAACCAAACATACTAACAAAATAAAATAAATAGGATAGATATGTACAAGTAAAATAAATAAATAGAGTAATAACTATGTACAAACATATATACATATATACAGGTGCTGTGGTGAAGGGAAGGAGGTAAGAAGGGGGGATGGAGAGGGGGACGAGGGGGAGAGGAAGGAAGGGGCTCAGTCTGGGAAGGCATCCTGGAGGAGGTGAGCTCTCAGGGCATTATTATTATTATTATTATTACTGTGTGCAGGGCACTTCAGTGAACAAAATTGTTAAGGACTTGAAAGAGAACAATAGAGTTGATAGACAAGATCCCTGCCAAAAAGGAGTTTAAGCTCTGGTGGTTTAAATGATCTGAACTGAGAGGAAATATCTGGTTGTGAGCAAAGTGACCCCAGATAATTACACCACTGGATAGATGATACTCTTGGAGCAAATAGACATCTGAAGGTATTATGTAGACATTAACATGAGGAAAAGAAATATTTGCAGTTTGCACTGCATTTGACTATATAATTTTAAAATGCTTCAAAAATTTTTTGAGGGCAATGCTTGAGTGAAAAGAGCATTATTCCTTATGGGTCTGATCTGGACAGAGTACCCTGACTGGTCCAGAATTCAGAAAGTGAGAAAGTAGCCTCTGAGTTTTTCTAGACTGTGGAAATCCTTCCATGAAGAATGGTGTCCTAGTGACCCTGATGGTTTTCATGAGCCCGTCTGGAGGGGTATCCTCCCATATCGGCCTCCACCTAGGAGCCTACTCTAGTCTGGCACTCAGTCTATGAATGTGTCACTGCGGGACCACCCCCTACTGCCAGGTGAGTCCGTCTCTGAGGATTACTCTCCCAAATTGGCCTCCATCATGGAGCCGAGCCTTGTCAGGCATTCAGTCTATAAGCCCGTCACTAGGGACCTACTCCCCGATCTGTCAGGCTCTTAATGACAAGTTAAAAGTGAAACCAAACCACTACTGTCTATTGTGTGAATCTTTATTCAGCTCTTAATATGCACCCACACACATATAACACTAACTAAGGAGATGAGCACACATAACTATCAGCCTGACTGTTCACCTCAGGTTTGTGCTGCTAGTCCTACATTGGACTCAGACATTCTGATGTCTTGACCCCTATCCACATGTTTTGTTTTGTTGTCTGTCTCCCCCTTCTAGATGTGAGTCCATTTTTGCGTAGGGACTGTCTCTATATGTTGCCAACTTGTACTTCCCAAGCACTGGGTACAGTAGTCTGCACACAGTAAGTGCTCAATAAATATGAAAGAATGAATGAATTCAGACTCCTGGCAGCCAGACTGGTTCATGATGTCTGCAAGTGGCGGTGTGGACTCCCAGTGCAAGTCTTACCTGGTTCGTGGAAGCCGGGCCATTTACTGGTTCTTAGTTCAGGACGACTGCCTTTTTTGGGTTGTTCAGCCACAGGTCTCTGTTCTTAACTCATGGTGATGGAGGTAGTTTAGCCACCTTAGATCATAGTGACCGCACACCAGGTGTCTGGTTTTTCCCCCTTTTATCCTCACTAGCTAGGGCAAAAAAGCATTTGCTACCTCAGGTGTCACGGTAGTCACCAGTTCACTTCCTTGGGCATCATGGCAGTTCTCAATTCTCTGCTTTGGGCATCACAACAGTTGTTGGTTGCTCCAGGCCTGTTACTAAATAGAGCAGGAAAAGAGGGCTATATTGCCTCTACTCCCACTCTGTGGATTGGTACTGAGCATAACTGGTGTGCACATTCCTTCTGCCCTGCAGCAAAACAGTGTGTGTGCACACAAGCGACATTGACACACGTTAGAGACAGATCCAGCATTCAGTGATGTTCAGGGTATTTGCCTAGTTCCTCCTCAAATTCCTTCTTTGGTGGTGTTCTTCATGGGGTCAAAAAATAGTCATTTATAAAATGGCTTCTTGGCCAACACAATGGCCCCCCTATGGGCTCACTGTAGAGATACAGTGAGCAGGGTGGTAGTTAAAATAATAATAATAATAATGATGGCATTTATTAAGCACTTACTATGTGCAAAGCACTGTTCTAAGCGCTGGGGAGGTTACAAAGTGATCAGGTTGTCCCATGGGGGGCTCACAGTTTTCATCCCCATTTTCCAGATGAGGTAACTGAGGCACAGAGAAGTTAAGTGGCTTGCCCAACAACACACAACTGACAACTAGCAGAGTGGGGATTTGAACCCATGACCTCTGACTTCAAAGTCCGGGCTCTTTCCACTGAGCCAGGCTGATTCTCACTCCTCTAGTAGAGGAGTGAAGCATGCAGTCTGGGTTGTTAAGGAGCATAGTGTAAATACAGTGATACGAGGGTATCTATTTGGTTGATGCAACCTGGGGATATGGTGATTAGGGAATGTCTCTGGGAAGAGTGGGATTTCAGAAGTGTTTTGAAAATGGGAGAGGAAGTTCTTGGTAGCAGAAAGGGCAACAGCAAATGTTCAGAGATGGGTGAGTCAAGAGTGTGGAGCAGTGTGGGCTGGTGGAAAGAGCACAGGGCTAGGAGTCAGAGGCCATGGATTCTATTCCTGCCTCCTCCACATACATGCTCTGGGACCTTGGGCAAATTTCTTAATTTCCCTGTGTGTAAATTCCTTCATTTGCAAAATGGTGATACAATACCTGTCCTCCCACCTACTCAGATTGAGCCCCATGTGGGACCTGATTATCTTGTATCTATACAGCATTTATACAGTGCTTGGTGTATAGTGAGTGCTTAAAAATTCCACTATTTTTGCTATTATTATATTAAAGTTTGGGAGGAGAGGAAGCATGAGGAGAGGTGTGGTGGGTGAAGAGTTGATAAGCAAGAAGGAGAGGGCTATTAGTTTTGAAGTTTGCTGTTTTTTTACAGATTATGAAGCCCACATCAATTAATCTCCCTGGATCCTGGCTTGCTCCCCTGGTAACTGAGGTTCCTGAGGCTCATTCACTCTGTCGACCATTTGCAGCAGTAATGCATTAAAAAGTTTAAAATGAGATTTGGGTTTTCAGAGCCTCTACCTTTAGGAAATCCACTTTTCCCCCCTTAGATTTTAGAACTTGCAGTTCTACTTTTTTCAGTGACTGAAAAGGATAGCAAATGCAAACAGTCTTCAGGGCCTTTGGATCTTTTGTAAAGAAGCTTCTGGGTCAAATAAAGCCTGATTTGTCTAAAGTCAGCAAACCTGAACTCAGAGATGCCAGGTGGTCTGGCTTTAGTCTGACATTCCCAGCTGGTTCATTTGAGCAGGTTTCAAACCAGGCTGAACAAATCTTCCCAAGCTCCCTGTGATCCACCGTTAAGCAGATGTGGGGAACTGAGTTTGTGGTCTTGCAATTCAGAGGAGACCATTGTTTGGGTCATGGTACTCTTTTATGGTAGAGAAGCCAAGGATGGAGGAAACCGACAACTTCACTTGCTTGCATGGATGGTCTGTCCAAAACATCTCTGTGTCCCTTCCCTTCTCCTCTGGACAGTGTCATAGTGGAAAACTCCTACCTGCTTTAGGGTAAATAAAGGCTCCAGTCTTCAGAGCTGTCATCCTGGCAACTTCCTGAGCATTACTTTCCCTAAAAAAGCTTTTATATGTATCCAGCCAAACCTCAATTTGAAATTTTGGTTAACTAAGTTCCCAACAATTCTCCATTTGTATATTTAATGTTATAACCCAACCAGTTATTTACATTTTTGTTTAACTGCATCTCTGCCAAGTGCTCTAGAGCAATGGTACAGTGCTGTGTGTGTTTGTGTGTGTGTTTTATGGGTAGTTTTGGATTCAGGGTAATGCTCTCGACAGTGAGATTTTTATCAGCAAGTGAGGTTGGCAAGACTGATCCATGTTCAACAATTCCTCCTGCGTTTTGTGTAGGTTAAAATTGCACCTTGTTGCAAGGGACTCTTTGCTCCATGCAGTCTTTGGTACTGTTTCTTTTCTGCCTCCAGATAGCGTGATCTTTATGGAACCTCTGTTCTAGAAGGATCACCCCATTGCTAATTACTGCTGCCCACAGCTATGCCACAGTGTCTGAGGTTTTGTTTCACTGGGTCTTTTAAAAAGTCTCATCCAAAGTTCCTTGTTTATGATTGCCCCTTCCTAATTTAAGCTCACCATACAGCAACTTTTTGGATTTCCATTCTCCATTCTTGTTTGACTATGAAAATGCCTTTTAGTAGGTAGAGTAGTGCTTATATCATCTTCCTATAAACATTGCAATATGGATAGTAAAGTGATCTTTTAAAATAATTCTTTTTCTTTCCCCACGGATGAGCAAACAATTTTAAGGTCATGGAGGACTCCTCATTCCATTTTGGATGTTCGTTCCTATGGAAAATTATACATGATTTTGCATATTCATTCACACATCCCACAGTCTTCCCTTCTCATTTGAAGGGTTTTCATGAGATTGTCCAAAAGTGTGGGAATGTAGGAAGCTAAGCTAAATCCATTCTATGTGGCAACAATGGAAAAAGCCCAGTGGCAGTCTACACGACAGACTCATGTCCCATTCTGAAATGGTGAATCATCTATTCAAATGCCAAATTTTGAAAGGAATATTATACGGTACTTATGTTTTCCTATGTTACCTCAGCTAGGCTTTACATATGATCATCTCTTCCTCTAGGTTTCCACATTAATCAACTTCACTGTGCCAGACAGGAAATATGCTAAGACTTAGCAGAGTTGAATTTGGATTCCTGCTGTCTCCAAAATCTGTCAGTATGATTATACAAAGTCTGCTATATTCTTAAAAAAAGAAGACAGAAGTGAAAATAGAACAAGTAGGTTCGGTGCTTTGTATGTTAATTGTACAAATGATGTGGCCCTCTCCCTTAGAATATTTGCTCCAAATTGTTGGCATTTACTACTAGGGAGTGACTTACTACTTGTGTAATAATAATAATGATGGTATTTTTTAAGCGTTTACTATGTGTCAAGCACTATTCTAAGTGCTGGGGTAGGAACAAGCTAATTGGATTGGACACATTCCCTATCCCACATGGGGTTCACAGAATTAATCCCCATTTGACAGATGAGGTAACTGAGGCCAAGAGAAGTGACGTGACTTGCCCAAGCTCACACAGCAGACAAATGGCAGAGCCAGGATTCATGCATTCTTTCTTTCAATCATATTTATTGAGCGCTTACTGTGTGCAGAGCACTGGACTAAGTGCTTGGGAAATACAAGTTGGCAACATATAGAGATGGTCCCTACCCAAAAACGGGCTCACAGTCTAGAAGGGGTTGACAGAGAACAAAAACAAAACATGTGGACAGGTGTCAAGTCATCAGAATAGAGGTAAAGCTAGTAGCATATCATTAGCAAAATTAATTCACTCATTTGATCGTATTTATTGAGCGCTTACTGTTTGCAGAGCACTGTAATAAGTGCTTGGGAAGTACAAGTTGGCAACATATAGAGACGGTTCCTACCCAACAGCAGGCTCACAGTCTAGAAGGGGGAGACAGAGAACAAAACAAAACATATTAACAAAATAAATAGAATAAATATGCACAAATAAAATAGAGTAATAAATATGTACAAACATATATACAGGTGCTGTGGGGAGGGGCAGGATGTAAGGCGGGGGGATGGGGAGGGGGAGGAGGGGGCTCAGTCTGGGAAGGCCTCCTGGAGGAGGTGAGCTCTCAGTAGGGCTTTGAAGGGAGGAAGAGAGCTAGCTTGGTGGATGTGGGGAGGGAGGGCATTCCAGGTCAGGGGGAGGACGTGGGCTGGGGGTCGACGGTGGGACAGGCGAGAACGAGGTACAGTGAGGATTAGAACCCAGGTCCTTCTGACTCCCCAGTCTGAGCTCTATCCACTAGGCCATGCTGCTTATGTATGAGAGGTATATTGGCTTGAGCCCCAAACAGAAAATGTGTGATCACCTTTGTCAATAAATGGTATTTATGGAGTGCTTAATGTGCAGAGCACTGTAATAAGGACTTGGGAGAGTACAACTGAAGAAACTGCATACGTCTCATTCAACCACTACACAACCATAATAACTTTGATCCCCTCCTTCTGGATTATGAAGAAGTTAATCTCTCCCTCCAATTCCCTTCCCCTCACCCTAGTTTTTTCCTAGAGGTGATGGTTGTGGGGCTAATAGAGGTGATAGTAGTAGTAGCAGATGCAGCAGCATGTATTGAGTGCCAACTTGGGAAGTACAAAATAAAGAAGGCACAGGTTTCCTGCCAGATATGAAGGAGAGAGTTCCAGTAA
The DNA here is from genome assembly GCF_015852505.1 of Tachyglossus aculeatus. Classification (NCBI taxonomy): domain Eukaryota; kingdom Metazoa; phylum Chordata; class Mammalia; order Monotremata; family Tachyglossidae; genus Tachyglossus; species Tachyglossus aculeatus. The sequence goes on from NC_052068.1 coordinate 41,558,114, forward strand.
GAAGGAAAAGCAAGGCAGCAGTAAGAGATGAAAATGAGTCATAGTAAATTGGCTTCAGAGGAGAGAAACATATGAACTGGGTTGTGGTAGGATGATTGAGATTAAGAAATGGAGACAGTTTTAATCAAGAGAAGCAGCATGGCTCAGTAAAAAGAGCTATTGCTTTGGAGTCAGAAGTCACGGATTCAAATCCCAGCTCCGCCGCTTGTCAGCTGTGTGACTTTGGGCAAGTCACTTCACTTCTCTGGGCCTCAGTTCCCTCATCTGTAAAATGTGGATTAAGACTGTGAGCCCCACGTGGGACAACCTGATAACCTTGTAACCTCCCCAGCGCTTAGAACAGTGCTTTTCACATAGTAAGTGCTTAATAAATATCATTGTTATTATTATTATTACTGGATGTAGCATGGGCCTGGTAGTAGGAAGGAGCTGGGTTCTAATCTCAGCTCTGCCACTTTTCTGTTGCATTGCCTCGGGGAGGTCACAACTTATGGGCTTCAATTATCTCATCTATGAAATGGGATTATGGCTGTAAAACCTCATATGGGACATGGATTGTGTCCAATCTGATCAGCTTGTATCTACCCCAGAGCTTAGTGCAGTGCCTGGCATATAGTGAATGCTTAGCAAATACCATAAAATAGTGTCTTCAAGCCAGCAGTCAGGAGTTTCTGCTTTATGCAGAGAGAAATTGGCAATCATTGGAGGTTTTTGAGGAGTGGACAGATATGATCAAAATGATGTTTCAGAGGAGTAATATGGACAGCAGTGAATTATGAATGGGAAAAGTGAAAGGCTGGGGAGAGCCTGGAGGCAAGAAAGCTATGTGAGAAGGCTGAAGTAGTCAAGTTGAGATATGAAAAGTGCATAGACTGGGTTGTTGGTGGTTTGGATGGAGAGGAAGGGGCAGCAGACTCAGGAGATGAAGAATTGATAGGATTTGGTGGCAGACTGACCATGTGAGTTGAAGGAAAGGGAATAGTTAAGAATAATGACAATCTTTGATCTTGAATCACTGGAAGGATGGCTGTCAGCAGTGATGGAAACATTAAGAGAGGGAAAGGATTTGTGAGGGAAAATAAGTTGTTTGGGACATCTTGATTTTTGAAATGCTGGTGGGCCACCCAGGTAGGTATGCTTTCAAGGCATAAGTATTCGGATGTCCCACAGACACTTCAAATTAAGCATGTCCAAAACTGAACCCTCTATCTTCCCACCCAAACTCTGTCCTCCCCCTGCTTTTCCTATCTCTGTAGACAACACCATTATCCTCCCTACCTCACAAGATCATTGTCCTTGACTCATCTCTCTCATTCCACCCACATATTCAGTCTTTCACCAAATCCTGTCAGTTCTACTTTCACAGCACTGCTAAAATCTGCCCTTTCCTCTCCATTTAAACTGCTACCATGCTGATCCAAACACTTATCCCAACCCTCCTTGAATACTGAATCTGCCTTCTCGTTGCCCTCCCAGCCTCCTATCTCTCCCCACTCCAATCCATGCTTCATTCTGCCTCACAAATCATTTGTCAACAAAAATATTCAGGTTGTCTCCACTCCTAAAGAATCTCCAATGGCTGTCCATCCCCCTCTGCATCAAACAGAAGCTCCTTACCATTGGCTTTAAATAACTCAATCATCTCACCCCATCCTACCTCACTTAATTAATCTCCTACTACAGCCCAGCCCACACACTCCATTCCTCTAGCACCAGGTTCCTCACTCGATCTCATCTATGTCACCCCTGACCACTTTCCCATGTCTTTCCCCTAGCCTGGAATTCCCTCCCCCTCCATATAAGCCAGACCACCACTCTCTCCATCTCCAAAGCATTACTAAGGTCACATCTCCTCCATCGTGAGCCCATCACCAGAGAATTGTCTTCCCTCTAAATTCAGGTGTTCTATGTATAAGCCCTTCCCTGGGGATTGTCTCCCTTCTAAAATCTGGTTTTCAATGACGTTACAAAAGTGAAACTAAAGCACCACAGTGTGCAATGGAAAGCTTTATTTCATACTTAACCCACTTAAACGGGGATAGATGTGTTTTCTCTTTCTCTCTCTCTCGCTCTCGCTCTCTCACACACTCACACACACACACACACACACACACACACACACACGCACACACACACTACAACACTTGTAGTTACCAATCCAACTGGTTTTCCCCAAGTCCTTTCTTGTGAAGATGATTCCATGTTGGAGTAGTTCGAGTCCAGCCACCTGTAGCACTTTGTCCTGGTTCAATTCTTAGGTGCTTTGGCTGCGGCCGCAGTAAGCATCTCAGTGCATGGCTTAGGTGGTGTCACTGTGGCCCCACCATAGGTATCTTAGCTTAGATGGTTTCACCATTCAAGGAGCTGGTCTCCTTGAACTCCTCCATCATGAGATCATCTTCACAAAAAACTTGGGGAAAACCAGCTGGATTGGTAACTCTAAGTGCTGTAATTTATGAGTGTGTGTGTTTGCATCTACTCCCTGTTTTAGTAAGCTAAATATGAAATAAAGCTTTCCACCAGACATGGTGGGGGTTTAGTTTCAACTTTTGGAACTTGTCATTGAGTGCCAGAATTTAAAGGGGTGGCAATCCCCAAGGAAGGGCCCATACCTTGAGTGCTTGAATTTAGAGGGGAGACAATCCCCAATGAAGGGCTCATGACATTAATTGGCGAAAGGGATAGGAATGAAACAGTTATAAACCACTGGGAAAGTGTATGAGAGTGTTGCACAGTGTAGTCTTTCATTTTGTCTGTCTTGTATGATAATAATTATGGTATTTAAGCATTTACTATGTGCCAAGCACTGGTGTAGATACAAGATTATCAGATTGTCCCATGTGAGGCTTACAGTCTTAATCCCCATTTTACAGATGAGGTAAATGAGACACAGAGAAGTTAAGTGGTTTGCCCAAGGTCACACAGCAGGCAGGTGATGGAGCTAGGATTAGAACCCACATCCTCTGACTCCCAAGCCATGCTCTTTCCACTAAACCATGCTACTTCTCCTAGCCCCTTTCTAGTTCTTCCCTTTCCTCTTTTTTTTTTTTATTGGTACTCTCCTTCTTTCTCTCTCTCTTCCTCACCTACCTTTCTTCCACTTGTACACTATTTTCCTCCCCATAACACCCAAGTATGAGAGTAACTCTGAATGGTTAAGTCACTGCCTCAGGCCTGGGACTACACCAGTGGTCAAGATGCCTAGAACCCATCTGCTAGCTGCGGCCATGACCAGTGGGACCTCTAATGCAAGTGGACCACTGTGAACCTCATGACTGTTTGGGGCTTTTGAAAGACTGAGTGGGGACCTTTCATCTGGCTTGACTGGAGAAAGACTCCCTGCCATCCCCTGCAATAAGTTGCTCACCCCTGACCCCCTCCATTTCCTTCTTTTCTATTTTTATTCTCTCTCTCTCTCTCTCTCTGTCTTTCTTTCTCTCTCTTTCTCTCTCTCTCTCTTGGAAGAAGACTTCTGTGGACACCCTTGCACCCTGTTTCTGGGTGGCCAAGTGGAGGATTCATTGAATCCAAATGTGAAAAGCTGGGTTATTGCATTTCTACTCACACATCTGACCCCACCCGCTTATCTCTTTCTACCTCTTCCTCGCCCTCTCTTTCTCTTCTGTGTCTTATGGACCATACTAATCCCAGGACCAGTTTAAGTAATTATTGGAATATTGATGCCCACTAAGGATACATAACTTTGGGAATTGGCTTGTTTGTGGTATTACATATTGTTCTCAATCAGCACAATAAGGGCACCTTTCCTCTGGGGGTTTACCAGCAACAAATTCCATACGGGAAAGAAATCAAAGACATCAGACACCTTTCCTGGCTGGCCCGCAATGATCCTTGGAGCTCAATAACAGAGGGTTTGAGTCAAAACACTCCTCCCATTAATTGAAAATCCTGACATCTTGCCTAGAAATAGAAATGCCCTGGGTGGGTCTGTAGCCAATACAGTGATGATAAGGGTGAGTAACAGTGTGGGTGGCTATTCCTCAGATGTTTGAGTGCTGCATTTCAGGACAAGGCCAAACTTGGGGCTGAAATGGATGAAATGCAGCCCTTACTCATGACCATGGGGAGGACTCCTCATTCTTCTGCCCATGTCCATGTGGTAGCATTATGCAGAGGAGGCAGACAGAGATGAGCACCAGCTCGTGACCCAGTGGGACCGTGGCAAAATGGTGGACGCTATCCACACCAGACTAAGGTCTAGCATCAGCTGTTAGATCTAGGAATGGAGAAAGAAGAGCTCCATGGACTTTCCATGTCAGAGTTAGAGAGGATTGCTGCACTCCCCAATATGAGTTTGGAGGGAGGTGAAAGAGAAACACTTGGATAAACAGCAACCATAGTTTGGAGTAATCCCCACTGCTGCTTACCCCTACCTTCACCAGGCAACCACCACTTCTGCCCTGCTCCTCTTGCCCCCAGCTAGAAGCCTAGAAGACCCAAAAAGTAGACTGGGAATACCACAGGGAGAACTCCCAGGTATCTGGGAGTACTCAAGGGAAACCTGCCTCGATCTCCCCTGAGGTGTTGTCATGGGCCCTGGCTGGCTGAAGGCCTTATTGGGTGGTAGCCATATAATGGACCTCCTAACAAGTCAAGGACCAATCCTTTCTAGTAATCATAGATGCCTAAGTGAACATTGTAGAGGGAAACCAGGACAAACATCAGGGCCTCTAGGTGGTTGTCAATGGGGCCACTGGCTTGAAGGCCTGAGCAAATACCAGCTAGCTCATCCTAAAAATAGGGAAACAACTCTGTAAGGGGTCAGTCTTGCTAGTGGTGGGAATAGGAATCATCCTGGGAATTGATGTACTTCAGACATGCAGATGAGGAGAATCTTTGGGGGAGAAGTGGTCATTCGGGGCCATATCAATTGCAATAATGGGCAACCCACAAGTGCTCTCCCCTGTACTTTCCACACTTGGATCAGCCTGTCCTCACATGGCAATTTTGAATCTTGTTGGAGGCTACCACGGGAATTCAAGAGGTCATTAATGATGTAATAAGGCAAAGAGTACTGTATAGCACTCATGCTCTTCCAAGTGGCCTTCCCTAATTAAGTTCCCTTTTCCCTGGCTTGCTCTCTCCTGTATCTATGCACCTCAATTTGTGACTTTTGGACACTTGATGATAGTAATAATAATAATAATGGCATTTGTTAAGCCCTTACTATGTGCCAAGCACTGTTCTAAGTGCTGGGGGGATACAAGGTAATCAGGTTGTCCCACATGGGGCTCACAGTTTTAATCTGCATTTTACAGAGGAGGTAACTGAGGCACAGAGAAGTTAAGTGACTTGCCCAAAGTCATGCAGCTGATAAGTGGTGGAGTCAGGATTAGAACCCATGACCTCTGACTCCCAAGTCCACACTCTTTCCACTGAGCCACGATGCTTCTCCATAGTCTCCTCGCCCCCAACCCCACAGCATTTATGTACCTATTTTTAAATTATATAGTATTTTATTCATATTAATGTTTGTATCCCCCTCTAGAATGTAAGATTATAGTGGGCAGGGAATGTCTCTCCTAATTCTGTTGTATTCTCCCAACTGCTTAGTACAGTGCTGGGCACACAGTAAGCACTCAATAAATACAATCGATTTAGTTGTAATTGTGTGTTAAAAGAAAAACATTATTCTCATGTGATTATATTTAGAAAGATATTTGGGCCCTAGGGATCTGACAAAGTTTTGGGAATGGCAAAATTAATGTCCACTTTTAGCCCTGGATTAACGGTGGATCATAATGCTATGAAGTGTCCCGAGCTGAGTTTCACCCCATCTCCTGATCTGAATAAAATAATTACATGAGTCCAAAATAAAGGGATGAAGAGCATCTGTTAGGAGAAACAGAAAAAGTATATAACAAGGAAATCAGTTTAGATACAAGAAAAATGACAGAGGTGGTAAGATGAATGAAGGAATTTAATTATTTTACTCTTCTGAAGCATCTCTTTAAAGAGATTGCCTTAAATGTAGGTTCATCTTAATTTCACACAAAAAAACTGTTTTATTAGCAACCTAACATATTTTGCCAATTATTTTCCTAGAATGGACACAATTTTATACATTTAGGTATAGGAGTGGTTACTGGCAAAGTGGATAATTTTTTAAAGAACTATTTTTAGTGGTAAAATGGGGAAATAGTTCCTGAAATTTTAATTTTTCACCACACATTCCTGATAGTTTTTTTCTTCTGATGGTACTAGGCTAACATTCAGCTATGTGTTTTTCTTCATGGATGAAGGATTTGGTGTCAGATATGTTCCTTAGAAACAGCACTTTGAGCTACAAAATCACCAAGAACAGATCACAGTATTTCAGAGGAAGTTGCACAACAGCTAAAGTCAAATTTTGAACAATTTGACCTGTCAAGTTTAGCAGATGTTTCTTTATATTCAAACAAAATAAAAGATTTTAACAAACCAAGTGAATCACCAAATAAAACAGTGGTCTGACTGTAGTAGTTTCAATACGCCAATAACACAATAATAACTTTCTTTGCATTGCTACCATTTAAAGCAATTTTCATTTTAAGTCTGACATTGGTCATCTGCAGAATGATAGTTTGATAGTTAATAACAACAACAATAATTGTGGTATTTAAGTGCTTACAATGCACCAAATACTTACTAAGCACAAGGTTAGACACAAGATAATCAGGGCTCATAGTCCAAAGAGAACAGGTATCGAATCCCCATTTTACAGATGAGGGAACTGCGGCACAGATGAATTAAGTGACTTGCCCAAAGTCACAGAGCAGACAAGTAGTGGAGCTCAGATTAAAATCCATGTCCTCTATCACCTAGGCCTGTGTTCTTTCCAACAGACCAAGCTGTTTAACACATGAAAGTTGGGTCTTTAAAGCAAATAATTGATATTAAATAATAAACTTTCATCTTCCTCTGTGTCTATCACTAGCCCTCATTCTTAGATTGTGTGCCCAGTGGTGGCCAGGGACCATATGTACTTTTCACTAATGTAAGTTTTTTTTGTGGGGAGGCGGTGGCCTAGCACTTAATTAAGTATTTTGCACCTAAGTACCTACTACGTATGAAGCAAACATCAATAAGGAGAAGGAACTTTTGATATTGAAATGAAATATTTAAATATTTCATGGTAATTTTTAAGATGCGTGATTAAGATTCCCAGCTGGGTTCTGTTTGCTTGCAGACAGCCACTTGCACTAAATATTCTTTTGTTGGTTTTAGTTCAATAGGTTTCTTATTGGATTTTCATGAACTTGCTGAGTGTTGATGTTTAATCTTGAATTCTCCTACAACCATGCAAGCCACACTATAAGGTTAACTATTGTAATCTGATTTAGAGAAAATGAAAACAAGTTATATGGAAACAGGTTTATTACTGATACATTGGCTGTATTCAGTGTTGTTCTTTGTATATTTCTTTGATCAGAAGAAAAGGAAAACTTGTGAAATTAAATCCATAAGAGGACTAGTCCCAAATTCTTAATGGAAACATATAGGAATATTGATGCAAGCACAGAGCAAGAGCTATATAACAGAAATGCTTCATTATCCACAAGTGTAAACAGTTTTTGTATGTTATTGCACATATGCAGATGTAACTAGTTATTACAAATCAAGAGGAACCTCAGACTGTCCGATATCACGAGGTTTAGATACTACACCCAAACCTTTAAAAAAAAAAAAATCTTTGCTACATCAAAAACAAGAAGAGTTTTGACTGTCAGGTTGTCAGTCTTAGACATTGAGTGGTTGAATGGGTGGCACTCTTATTGACCTATGTATACAACATTCTTTCGTGTGGTCATTGCTAAACACTAGAAGAGTTATTTTCAGGCATAAGACCAATCAATCATTGGCATTTATGGAGCATTTACTGTGTGCAGAGCACTGTACTAAGTGCTGGGGAGAATACAACAAGAGTGGTAGAGCCTGAATAAGCCCTCATTTCCTCTTCTCCCACTCCTTTTCACACTGCCCTTACATTTGAATTTTCTCCCTTTAACCATCCCACCCTCAAACCCACAGCACTTACATATCCATTATTTATTTATATTAAGGTCTTTCTTCCCCTCTAGACTATGAGCTCATTGTGGGCAGGGAATGTGTCTGTTGTTGTATTGTACTCTCCTAGGCACTTAGGATAGTAGTACTCAGTAGCCACTCAATTAATATCATCTCTACATGGATGATAACCAAATCTACATCTCCTCCTACAAGCAAAAACTCCTCACTATCAGCTTCAAGGCTCTCCTTCACCTTGCCCCCTCCTACCTCACCTCCTTTCTCTCCTTCTACAGCCCAGCCCACACCCTCCACTCCTCTGCCACCCCTCACCTCCTCACTGGGCCTCATTCTCGCCTGTCCCGCTGTCGACCCCTGGACTGGAATACCCTCCCTCCACACATCTGCCAAGCTAGCTCTCTTCCTCCTTTCAAAGCCCTACTGAGAGCTTACTTCCTCCAAGAGGTCTTCCCAGACTGAGCCTCCTTTTTTCCTCTCCTCCTCCCCATCCTCCTGCCCTACCTCTTTCACCTCCACACAGCACCTGCATATATGTTTATACAAATTTATTACTCTATTTTACTTGTATATATTTACTAGTCTATTTATTTTGTTAATGATGCGCATTTAGCTTTAATTCTATTTGTTCTGATGACTTGACACCTGTCCACATGTTTTGTTTTGTTGTCTGTCTTCCTCTTCTAGACTGTGAGCCCATTGTTGGGTAGGGACCGTCTCTATATGTTGCCAACTTGTAATTCCCAAGTGCTTAGTACAGTGCTCTTCACACAGTAAGCACTCAATAAAAACGATTGAATGACTGAATGAATTTCTTCCCCTGTTCTCTCTCCCTCCCTCCCTCCAGGCTCACATCTCCTTCTGTCTTCAGAATATCTCCAACTACATGTCCTTCCGCTACCTAAAACTCAACATGTCCAAGACTGAGCTCCTTATCTTCCCTCCCAAACCCTGCCCTCTCCCTGACTTTCCCATCACTGTGGACGGCACTGCCATCCTTCTTGTCTCACAAGCCCGCAACCTTGGTGTCATCCTTGACTCCACTCTCTCATGATGTGCTTCTAGCTTTACTTCTATTTAATCAGATGACTTGACACCTGTCCACATGTTTTGTTTTGTTGTCTGTCTCCCCCTTCTAGACTGTGAGCCCAATGTTGGGTAGGGACCACCTCTATATGTTGCCAACTTGTACTTCCCAAGCGCTTAGTACAGTGCTCTGCACACAGTAAGCACTCAATAAATACGACTGAATGAATGAATTCACCCCTCATATCCATGCCGTCACCAAAACCTGCCGTTCTCACCTTCACAACATTGCCAAGATCTGCCCCTTCCTCTCCCTCTAAACCGCAACCTTGTTAGTACAATCACTCATCATATCCTGACTGGATTACTGCATCAGCATCCTTTCTGATCTCCCAACCTCCTGCATCTCTCCACTCCAGTCCATACTTCACTCTGCTGCCCAGATCATCTTTCTAAAGAAATGTTCAATACATGTCACCCCCCTCCTTAAAAAATCTCCAGTGGTTGCCTATCCACCTCCATATCAAACAAAAACTCCTCAGCATTGACTTTAAAGCATTCCATCATCTTGCCCCCTCCTACCTCACCTCCCTTCTCTCCTTCTACAGCCCAGCCCACACACTCCGCTCCTCTGGTGCTAACCTTCTCACTATACCTCATTCTTGCCTGCCCTGCCATTGACCCCTGGCCCATGTCCTACCTATGGCCTGGATTTCCCTCCATTCTCACATCTGCTAAACTAGCACACCTCCCCACTTCAGAGCTCTATTGAAAGTTCACCTCCTTCAGGAGGCCTTCCCAGACTAAGTCCTTCTTCTCCTCTGCCCCTTTTCCCCTCCCCATCACCCCTATTCCCTCCCTCTCCTCTACCTGTCTCCCCACCCCACAGCACTTGTGTATATATGTACATATTTATTATTCTATTTATTTTATTAAAGATGTGTATAGATCTATAATTCTACTTATTTATATTGATGCCACTGATGCCTGTCTACTTGTTTTGTTGTCTTCTCCCTCCTTCTAGACTGTGAACCCATAGTTTGACCGGGATTGTCTCTATTTGTTGCTGACTTGTACTTTCCAATCCCTTAGTATAATGCTCTGCACATAGAAAGCACTCAATAAATATGATTGAATGAATTAATGGTTAAATGAATGAATGAAAGGCTATCAGAGCCCTCAAATGAACTCATCCTATGTTCCCTTTACCTCTGAAATGGTTTAAGCTAAGAGCTCATCTCAGCCAACTATAAATTCCAGCAGTTTGACTTACATTCACTCTGCCCTCAGGAGAACATGGCTCCACCCCCATATTTTCTTCTATTGGAAGAGAAGCCAACCTCCTTTTTTAAGTGCTTACTATGTACCATTCATTCATTCAATCGTATTTATTGACTGCTTACTGTGTGCAGAGCACTGTACTAAGCGCTTGGGAAGTACAAGTCGGCAACATATAGAGATGGTCCCTACCCAACAACGGGCTCACAGTCTAGAAGGGGGAGACAGACAACAAAACAAAACTGGGAGCCCAAGTCCAACCTGCAAGCTTTTAATGGAGTTGGTGGATTAAGTAGAAGTACAGGACATCTAGGAAGAGATTAGTCAAGAGATTCAATCAGACTTAATCTCCACTGTCTAGACAGCAACCTTGAAGCTGCAAGCTAATCAATTAGTCTCAAAAGGATGTGAGCCCACTGTTGGGTAGGGACCGTCTCCATATGTTGCCAACTTGTACTTCCCAAGCGCTTAGTACAGTGCTCTGCACATAGTAAGTGCTCAATAAATATGATTGATTTTAACTGGGCAAACAGGAAAGTGCCATGGTTCAGCCTGGCCAATGAGATGGACTGATCTGTTAACAGCACCAAGTCGGGGCAGCTCTGAAGCCTTTCAGTCTGCATCAGTTACTTTCCATCTCTCCCTGAGTACCAGGCACTGTACTAAGTGCTGGGATAGATACAAGCTAATCAGGTTGGACAAAGTTCCTGTCACAGAGTCGCTATCTTAATCCCTATTTTACATATGAAGGAATTTAGGCACAGAGAATTTAAGCTATTTACCCAAGGTAACACAGCAGACAAGTGGTGGAGCTGAGTTTAGAACCCAGATCCTTTTGATTTCCAGATCTGTGATCTATCTACTAGGCACACTGCTTCTCTGCCACCTCTCTCAATGCTTCAGCTCATTCTGTGGGGTGGAGGCCATCCTTTTGCTAGCTCTCTGACCTTGCTAACATGCATCATTACACTAACCCCCTTCTCCACCCCTTCAAAGCCTTATTGAAGGCCCATCTCCTCCAAGAGCCTTCCCTGACTAAGCTCCCATTTCCTCTTGTCCCATGCCCTTCTGAGATGTCCTGACTTGTCCTCTTTTCTCATCCCCTGTCCCAGCCCCACAGCACTTATGTACATAGAAAAGCAGCTTGGCTCAGTGGAAAAGAGCGCGGGCTTTGGAGTCAGAGGTCGTGGATTCAAATCCTAGCTCCGCCAATTGTCAGCTGTGTGACTTTGGGCAAGTCACTTAACTTCTCTGGGCCTCAGTTTCCTCATCTGTAAAATGGGGATGAAAACTGTGAGCCTCCCATGGGACAACTGGATCACCTTGTAATCTCCCCAGCACTTAGAACAGTGCTTTGCACATAGTAACTGCTTAATAAATGTCATTATTATTATTATTATTATATCTGTAATTATTCATATTAATGTCTGTCTCCCCCTTGCTAGACTGTGAGCTTGTTGTGGGCAGGGAATGTGTCTGTTATAGTTGTACTCTCCCAAGCATACAGTGCTCTGCACACAGTGCACACTAAATAAATATGATTGAATGAATGTATTTCCCCTTGTCCCCCTCTCCATCCCCGCATCTTACCTCCTTCCCTTCCCCACAGCACCTGTATATATGTATATATGTTTGTACATATTTATTACTCTATTTATTTTACTTGTACATATCTATTCTATTTTATTTTGTTAGTATGTTTGGTTTTGTTCTCCGTCTCCCCCTTTTAGACTGTGAGCCCACTGTTGGGTAGGGACTGTCTCTATATGTTGCCAACTTGGACTTCCCAAGTGCTTAGTACAGTGCTCTGCGCACTCAGTAAGCACTCAGTAAATACGATTGATTGATTTCCCCTGTCTGTAATTTATTTTAACATCTACCTCCCCCTTTAAACTGTAAGCTCCTTGTGGGTAGGGATTGTGTCTATCAATTCTACTGTATTGTACTCTTCCAAGCAGTTAGTACAGTGCTCTGCACCCAACACTCAACAAATACCATGGATTGACAGAATGAGGTAGGAGGTAGGAGGCAAACCTGAAGATACAATAAAGCAGCCAGAAATCTCCTGCAAATGCTAAATATAACAGCCAGGAACTTATCACAAACTTGTTTTGTCTGCCAGTCCTTCACTTTAAGTGAAAATGGTATTAGACACAATGGCACTGGTAAGAAACAACTTAGCATTTCCTTTTTTTTTTTTTTTTTTTTTTTAGGATCAGGTTTTCCATAGTCTAGTTTTGGCCAATACATTTAATTTGAAAGGAGGGGAAGTTTGGTGGTTTTAAATATTCAACTAGCTGTCTAGTTGCCTGGTAGTTACCAAATTTCTAGAATTCTATATTCATATGGATAAGGGGGTCACTTACAAATATCTTAGACCTGAAAGAAACCAAGAAGTTAAATGCCCAGATGGGAAGGGAATTTTGATCTCCTCTTCCTACTTTGTTCTGTGACTCATTTCACTGTCAGACATTATCTCAGATGGTTAATGTATCCCTCTGTATTTCTTGAGGTTTCCACTATGACCTATGTTTTGCATGGTAGTTAAACTAACAGAGCTTTTAAGGAATCTGAAGATTAGTGATTAGGCTTGTGGCCAAGCGGTATACTTCCTGCTATCTGTTAGACCATAGGATGGAGAATTCCATTATAATTATTTCAAAAACAAAGCTCTTTGTTATTTCTTTTTTAAGGAGGTTGATAAGAAAAATATTCACTAGACCAAAGAGCCGCAGGAACAAACCAGCTGCTATTATGTCTCCCAGAAACAAAACAGGAAACAACAAGAGAAACCAAAACTTCAATTCTCCAAAAAACAGAATCCACTTGTAGAACAGGAAGAAATCATAAAGAGAACTGAGGGGTGCCACCAACTTCTCAACAATGTGAGTCTTATTCCCCAAATACCTCATTTGTGAGGCACAGAGAGGGGGAATGGCTTTAACTCTTTCAGCCTGTAGGGACTCTTTAGTGCCTTGCAACTGTAGGATAGTTCACTCTTTGACAAGTTTTGAAGGGGTGAGATGGTAGAAGCATTTATTTATTATTTATTTGTCTAGAGGGAATTCTGAGCATGCCAGAAGTGAGTAGGTGGCAATGAAGGAGCAGAACTGAGACCTCTAGTCTCCTTTAGTATTCTTTCATCTGGAGTGACAATGTCCCCTAATGTAGCTTATGGACAACTTGTATGTGGGGGTCAGAGGAAGGGTATCCCACAGGGGGAGGTGAGAGAGCCTCCTCTGACCCTTTGTGAATAGGCCATGTCAACAACCATAAAAATCTGTCTTATTCACAGTTTTACCTTTGCCACTTGAAGGCCAGGGTCTGTATCTAATTTCCACGCCTATTCTCACTTCCAACGCTTAATATAAGTATAAATACTCTTATTTCCCACCACAGTTCCCAATGTTTCTCAGCCACTAATGCTATGTGTTTCACAATGTAGCCACCCTGCATTATGTAAGTAGCTCTAGGATATGAAATCAACGGAGTTGAATAGTTTCATTCTGGATATCAATGCCACATGTCTGTCATGTGTGAAGTGGATGAAGGCACAGTGAGCTCATCTGAGAAGCACCCCTGAAGATTTTTTTTTTTTTTCTGTCCAAAAGTCACAGACTGTACCCGGAACCTCAGTCACTTGCCTCACAATGCCACTGGGGAATTGAGATGAGAGAGGGTAAATGGAAAAACTAGTAAAGACCATGCCCTACTGACTCTAGGCCCTAATTTCCTATTTTCCCACCCCCTTCTGGGTCACCCTTGCACTTGGATTTGCACCTTTGATTCACTCCCTCAGCCCCATGACACTTGTGTGCACATCTATAATTACTTATGTCTGTTTCCCCTTCCAGGCTGTGAGCTCACTGTGGGCAGGGAATGTGTCTACCTGTTGTACTCTTCCAAGTGCTTAGTACAGTGCTTTGCACATGGTAAGCACTCAAGAAATACAGTTGATTGATAGGGATGTAACACCTATTTTAAACAAAGAACTAAGCCTATCAGCATTTTAATCACCAAGGATCAGCAGCATCTAGTCTCCAAACGATGATGAAGAGGACTAGAAATGGATAGGATAAAACTTCCTGCCTCACCCAAATGAAACTTTTCAGAGGAGACTCACTTTGTGCAAAAAGATTCTGTAACATCCAGGTATGCTCATTGCAGCAATGCTAGTACCTGACAAGCTCATTTTTCTTAGAAGATTAGGTATTGATACCAAAACATGGGGGGAAGAAATCACTGGAACGCATCTACTTTACTCAGTAGTTGTTTAAGTATCAGCTGATATCATAAAGCCATATTTCATAGGTTAATATATTGTGTGTATATATACACTGCAAATCAAGGGATAATCTTTATATCTTAACACAGTAATAGTATTGTGTTCACTGTGTTCCAAGTGCTGTGCTAAGTGCTGGGAAAGAATAAATGAGTGAGAATTAGACATGCCTTCTTGTCCTCAAGGAGCTCACAATATAAGAATCAGTGGGGTAAGGAGCCTGTCAATGGATACCTAAGGAGAAAATACAATAAAAATGCAAAATCAATGAGATGACAGATATATAAATATTAGTTGCCAGCTGCTGTGGCTAAAAAAGCAGAGTGTCAAGGCTCTTATGTCTGAGTCCCAAAGTTTTATTATTATTATTATTAATAATAATAATGGTATTGAGCACTTATTATATGCCAAGCACGGTTCTAAGCCCTGGGGTAGAAACAAGGTTATCTGGTCCAATGTGAGGCTCACAGTTTTCATCCCTGTTTTATAGATGAGGAAAGTGAGGCACAGAGAAGTTAAGGGGCTAACCCAAGGTCACACAGCTGACAAGTGGTGAAGCTGGGATAAGAACCCACATCTTCTGACTCCTAAGCCCATGCTCTTTCCACTAAACAATAATTTTAAGATCTTGATAAACTTTCCAGGTCAGTTATTTTTTTCCAGTAGTTGCTAGAGCCTGGAGTCTACTTGCAGTGACAAATAATTTTGTAAAGTCAATGTACAGCAGCCCTTTTGGAAGGTACTCAAAGTCTTAATAATGGTGCCTCATTGATTACAGCATGGGCTAGTAGAAAGAGTCAGAAAATCTGGGTTCTGGTCCTCACTCTGCCACTTGTCTGCTGTGTGATCTTGGGCAAGTCACTTGGCTTTTCCGTGCCTCACTTACTTCATCTCTAAAATGGGGATTAAATCCAAGTCGCTCCTACTTAGACTGGGAGTGCCATGTGGCAGAACAGACACTTCATCCAACCTGATTATCTTGTAGCTACCCCAGTGCTTGGCACATTGTGCTTAGCAAGTGCCATAATCATTGTTATTATTGTTCAAAAGTGAGAACCAAAGGATACTCATTTCATTACAGCTACGGATGACACAGAGTTATCAATCATTGCTTGAAACATTCCAAGCTCGTGGTAAAGTCAAGGTATCACAAAGTTTCACTGAAACAATTAAGGGGCTGGACATCAAACCCTTGGAGAATAAAGAATATACAAGGATTTTACAACAATTTTGAAGGAATCTTAAAACAAAAATACATCTGATGATTGGGTGTCTCTACAGGATGTTCTCTTCCAGAACCAATCAACCAATAGTATTTATTGTTCACTTACTATATGCAGAGGACTATACTAGCACTTGGGAAAGAACAACAGAATTGGTAGATGTGATTCCTGCCCACAAGGAATTTACAATCTTCAGAAGATACAACAAACTGGTTTGAGTAACTTCAATCAGGCAGCTCTTTGCATTGCAATACTAAATTATTTAGTGTGTGACCTTGGGCAAATCACTTAACTTCTCTGTGCCTGTCCTCCCTCCTACTTAGACTATGAGCCCAATGCAGGACAGGGACTGTGTCCAACCTGATTAACTTAGATCAGGGGTTGACACATAGTAAGCACTAAAAAATTAAATTAAATAAGATATATAAAAAAATTGCTAGGTATATGCAATTTGTGTTTATTGACTTATCACCTTAACAATTTTATTTTCCTATGCTATTATCTATACTTAGAGGGAGAGAAATATTAACCAACTTGACTAAGCTAAGAACAGCTTCACCACAAGATTTTAAAGCCACATTTCACAGCTAACATCATCAATCAGTCAATGGTATTTATCGAGCACTTATTATGGGCAGATAATTTTCTATGCACTTGAGAAAGTATAATACAATGGAATTGGTGGACACCATCTCCTGTGTCTAGGAGCTTAGATACTATAGTTCCAATAATCGTAATTGTCTAGATCTTATCTAGAAAAAGGTAGGAGATTAGCAGCCCAAAATTTGTTAAACAGCTGCCAACTCTGTGTAGATACAATTTTTTCCTGAAATAACTAGTTTTGGTTTTTTTTAAATGGTATTTGTTGAGAATAATAATTTTGGTATTTGTTAAGCGCTTACTATGTGTAAAGCACTGTTCTAAGCACTGGGGAGGATACAAGGAAATCAGGTTGTCCCATGTGGGGCTCACAATCTTAATCCCCATTTTACAGATGAGGTAACTGAGGCACGGAGAAGTTAAGTGACTTGTCCAAAGTCACATAGCTGACAAGCGGCGGAGCAGGGATTTAAATAATAATAATGATGGCATTCATTAAGCACTTACTATGTGCAAAGCACTGTTCTAAGCGCTGATTTAAACCCATGACCTCTGACTCCCAAGCCCGTGATTTTTCCACTGAGCCACACTGAACTTACTGTATGTCAAGAATTGTTTTAAGTGCTGGGGTAGATACAAGTTACCCAGACTGGATATAGTAACAGTCCCACATGGAGCCTGCAGTCTAAACTGAATGGAGAACAGTCATGAAATCCCCATTTTGTAGCTGAGGAAACTGAGGTAACAAGAAGTTAAATGGTTGCCCAGGACACACAGCAGGCAAGTGATGGAGCTGGGATTAAACCTTGGTCCTCTGGCTCCCAGGCCTGTGCTTTATCCACTAGACCATACTGCTTCCCTAGTTTGCATACTGACCATTCATCTGTTCATTTATTCAATTGCATTTATTGAGCACTTACTGTGTGCAGAGCACTATACTAAGCGCTTGGAAAGTACAATTCAGCAACATATAGAGACAGTCCTTACCCAACAACAGGCTCACAGTCTAGGAGGGGGAGACAGGCAGCAGAACAGAATAAGTAGACAGGTGTCAATACCATCAAAATAAATAGAATTATAGATATATACACAATATATACCAGGAAACCAAAATGAAGCACCTCGAAAGAACTTAAATCTGTGACTCAGGGAATTCTATTTGGACACTACTGGACTTGGTGGACAGAATAGGTAGAGTATTTTAGGTAGAGTATTAATTTGGGAATATTTTCATGACTGGTGCCCCTGTTATCCCATCCATCCCCTTCTCTGCTCCTCCACGTATCACCTCTACCTTCCCTCTCTTTCCCACATTCCATTCACTAGGGCGCATCCTCCAAAGTGTTGCAACTTTGCTGACAATCCCAGGGGGAATAATGCTTCACATCACCTTTACCCCCAATCTAGATAATCCTCTTTCCAGTTGCTTTGAATTTTGCAGGTTCTGGCTATGGCTCCATTGTGCTCTGTGACCCCACTGTCAACCCTTGGCCACCTACTAGGCTTGGAGAAAGGTTAAATATTTATTCGCCTAACTGACATACAGTATAAAAGGAACCTTTTACAATAAAAATACCATCACAAATGTTAACCATTATAACTTCCCCTTGGAGAAGCTGGGAAATATAAACTCCAACCCCCCTCATACTTAATTAGAACTGGTGACATTTCTATTTCCTCCTTCTCCCTGTTCTAGAGCAATATTTCACCCAGCAGTGCGTTATAGATACCACATGATGGTGGTTAAACTCAAAACTATTTATAAAGTTCTATTTATAATCAGATGTGTGTGTGTGAGCAAAAGTGTCTGTGTAACATGTGTACTACCTTATTTTCCTCTAGCCAGATGTCTGTCAGGAGATTACATACTTTTGTAAATGTTCAGTAGTACACATCTTTAGAGCATTTTTAAAAATTAAATATGGTAAGATACTTTGCATTTCTAATTAGCTCTCTCCCACTACTGGTTACTCTTTGATAGATTTTTTTTTATTGACTTCAGACAAATGGCTCTTCAGAGCTTTCAGAAATCCTAGGGCTTACCTTTTTTTTCTCTTAACAATTTTAGTACTCCAACATTAGTATTCCACTCAATTATTACATTTGAAAAGACATGGCTAGGTCCATTGAAAGCATTAACTCTGAAATTTCTTTGGGCTTGTGGAAGTCCAGCTTTGGAAGGGTTTTAATTTTTATTATACCTTAATGTTCGACTCTCCCTCTAGACTGAAAGATCACTGTGGGCAGGGAATGTCGGTTTACTCTTATATTGTACTCTCCCAAATGCTTAATACAGTGCTCTGCACACAGCACTCAATAAATCGGATTGACTGACTGAAAGTAGGCACTCAATAAATACCATTGATTGATTGGATTTTAAAATTTCAGCTCATTCTCAACACAGTTGGAAAGTTTGCTCTTTCTACTAATGCTAGGGGTGTGCACAGTCAGTTCATGGATTGTATCTGAAGAGTCTTTTTTGATGTCAACCTGGGTGAGTGTGGAGAAGAATGCTTTGTCTAAAACTTAAGCTTACATATTTGAAGTGGTTATGGGTTTCTTTATCCATGTCAGCTTTCTGTGAGAGGATACATTCTGTAGCCTGGATAGGATGTAAGCTCCTTGAGGATAGGGACTGTGTCTATTCTGTTGTGTTATGTTCCCAAATGCTTATTACAGGGCTTTATTCACAGGAAGCACGTAATAAATTGTCCCTCTCCATCCCCCCCATCTTACCTCCTTCCCTTCCCCACAGCACCTGTATATATGTATATATGTTTGTACATATTTTTTACTCTATTTATTTATTTATTTTATTTGTACATATCTATTCTATTTTATTTTGTTAGTATGTTTGGTTTTGTTCTCTGTCTCCCCCTTTTAGACTGTGAGCCCACTGTTGGGTAGGGACTGTCTCTATATGTTGCCAATTTGTACTTCCCAAGCGCTTAGTACAGTGCTCTGCACATAGTAAGCGCTCAAATACGATTGATGATGATGATAAATGCCATTGATTTAATTGCTGGAGTGGGGATTTGGCTTGTTAGGAGCTTTTTATAAGCCCTTTCAGAAAGTTCTGATAATCACGTGGAGTGACATAACTGCTTCTAGATTTGCCTGCCATGCTTCTGTTGATTCTGTTGATATCCAGTTAACCATCCCAGTCTTTCTGTTTGTTTTTTTTAACAACATCACTGCATTGCTTTCAAATATTCCCCCTTGGCCTATGGCATTTTTCAGCACCCTGTATTTTTGTTTGGTTTTTGATCCTGTCTCTAGATTACATTCTGTTTTGATTCTACTTTGTCAGAGAGACATGGATTTTTATTCTGTTTTATAACTAGGCCAAAGCTAGCATCATCTGTAAATATGAGTGTATTCTCAATTTCTTCATCAATGCAAATACTGACTAGAAGCAGTCCAAGGATAGATTTCTTGGGATTCCTGGCCAAGGTGGCTTCAGAAGATTGGCGAGGGTCAAGCAGGGGTTGATGTGCATGGAATTGACAGAGGTTCAGGTGCTCTGCACAGTTGGATACTTAAAAGGCAGAATGAGCACCTGCTATTCAGGACACAAGATGCACAAGGTTTGTGCTGTAGTCAGCTGCGATGGGGAAAGCTTTGGACCTAGCCATTGTTCTTACAATATTCTTTGCAAGATGTAAGTCACTCTTTTCTTTCTTCTCCCAAGGCTCTTGAACAGGTAAGTGTATTTGCTTTTTTTCTGAGTGAAATTGACTGCTCCTAGGGTATGTCAGTATAATTTATTTGTTCTGCACACCCACACATAGCTGATGGAGCATCACCTTCAGGGTAGGGATCCTATCTACGCACTCTATTGAACTCAACTAAGAGCTTAGAACAGTATTTTGCCTGGAGTAAGTGCTCAAAAAATACCATTGCTCGATGAGGTGGGAATCCAGTCCTCCTATAATTGAGACTTAGAGGTCTCAGGCATCAAGTTCCAAAGGGACTGAGGTCATATGTGGGTTGGGCCCTGGAAGCAGGACAGCAGTGGCTAATTATGTGTCTCTTGGATGTTGGAATAACCCCCAAATGTGGGGAGGGTGTCAGCCACTCCCCAAGTCAGCTGCTCTCCATTGGCTAATAATTCTCCTCTTACATAGGGGAAAATTCCGGGGTGACCAGAGAAGTACAAATCTTTGGGGTTTGCTCGGGCTTGGAGCAAGTTATTTTGTAGGCCATAATGCTGATTTTGTTTATCTTGTAGCTACTGTGGGGAGGACAGACTGGTTAAAAAATGGTTTGTGGGTTTGGAAATTTCTTACCAAGCTATTATATCATGTGATTAGAAATCAAAAAAGTTGCTGTTCTGTATACAAATGAATTTTTTCCTCACATTTTGATGAATCAATTTAGCTTTAATTTTCTTTAAGGCTTCAGTCGATTGTAATTGGTCACTCGCTATTGTATAGAAAAATGAGAAAGAATCCTGCTTTAAAGTGCTTATATCATCAGGATTTCTGGAGAGGTGATTTGACGAGACAAACTTTGTCCTCTTCCTGATCACACAGAACTGATCACACTATCTTTAAATGTCAGTTTTTAAAGTTCTTTTGCTCATCTTTCTTACAGAAATTGTTATCCTATAATAAACCTCAATCATTGTCTCTCCTGGGATTCTGCTGCTTTCTGCCACACGCACAGTTTGTAATGCTTCTCCTCAGAAAACCATACTGAATAGGCATCATAGTTTCTTCAGAGATGCTTTCTTGAAGTCTAATACCCCTGTGGTTGGGTGGTCTGTTTGTCCCCATTTCTAAATCAGTTGGATTCCAACAGTCTTGGTGACTAGTTTCAGCCTTGCTTGATTTTCTCTACCATGAATCAACTGCTGAGTTAGTTGAATTCTCTAGTTTGAGGATTGAAAATACTTCTAACACGGGTGGTGACTACAGATGACTCCTGAAATACAGCGTCACAATATACAGATGAATTGTATTAATTTGTGCTCAAAATCCTGTTTTTTGTTTTTCCTCAGCTAAGTTTCTATTTTACTGTGAATTATCTGTGTGTGTTCATCAACTCTGCCAGTGTAGGTAGAACTTCTCAATTTGATGCAGTGAGGTACTTGAAAACAAATAAGCTTTTATCAAGCTCTTTGAGGACAATGATCGTTTCTACCAATCTATTACATTGTATTTTCCCAAACTCTTAGTACAGTGCTCTGCACACAATTAAGTGCTCAATAAATACCATTTATTGATTGAAATTATCTACCAGCTGACATGCTTTCCTTCAGTCTTCAGTCATCCAA
Source organism: Tachyglossus aculeatus (assembly GCF_015852505.1). Classification (NCBI taxonomy): domain Eukaryota; kingdom Metazoa; phylum Chordata; class Mammalia; order Monotremata; family Tachyglossidae; genus Tachyglossus; species Tachyglossus aculeatus. Next base: position 41,579,826 of record NC_052068.1, read on the forward strand.
TTCTTCCCATTATTGAAAAGTGGAATAAAATCCTCTTTCAAGAGAACAGTGTTGCAACCTCTGCCTCTTTCAGCTGCAATGAGACTGGGCTGTTGGAATACCTTCTCCAAAACACTCTACTAAAAAACTTTCACTAATTAAAAATTCAAGAGTTGGACTTTTAAACTTTGAAATTTTCAGTCTGAATGAACTTCTCAGCTTCTTAAACATACAGTTTTGTCAAGGGCGGAGTGCTGAAGCAATCTCACCAATTCTATACCAAGACGTCTCTCCCCCTTTTAGACTGTGAGCCCACTGTTGGGTAGGGACTGTCTCTATATGTTGCCAACTTGTACTTCCCAAGTGCTTAGTACAGTGCTCTGCACACAGTAAGCGCTCAATAAATTCGATTGATGATGATGATGATGATGATGATGGTGTCCTGACTTCTGCCAATAAGACTAAGCTGCTTCTTGCCCTAGTAGTTCATTAGAGCAGCTCTAAGTGTATCTTCCCCTGTAGAACAATTCAGGGATGATTTATTCCAGGATTTCCCACTGCTGGAAATGATCTTTACAAAGTACCTCCACACCAAACAAATGCCTTATTATTGGCTTTAAGGCACTCAATCACCTTTTTCTCTTTTATCTTAACTCACTAATCTCCCTACAATGTAGCCTACACACTTGACTCATCTAGCATCAGCCTACACACTGGAACTTGATCTCATCTTCCTCACTGCTGACCCTTTTCCCACATCATCCTATTGGTTTTGGACTCCCCCATTCATATCCATCAGTCCACCACTCTACCCATCTTCAAAGCCACCCTAACTAGAATCAAATCTCCAAGACACCTTCCCTGACTAAGGCCTCATTTCTCCTATTCTCAGTCCCTTCTCCCCTCTTAGGCCACACCTGGAGAGTTTCCAGTATGCTACAAGTCTTGACAAAGGAAGGGAGAGTCAAGCAGAGGCATACCCATTCAATTTTTAGCTTGGCCAGTGGCTAGCAAATGGAAAGCAATTCACTACAAGTCAAAACTCAACCACGCTGGACAGCAGCAGCATGGGAGAGGTTCAGGTTTACTGTGCAGAAGGAGGCAGTGCTAAACCACTTCTGTATTTTTACCAAGAAAACTCTGTGGATATATTACCGGAATGATTGCAGATGGAGGTGGGGCGTTCTGGGAGAGATGTGTCCATGGCATCGTTATAAGTCAGTGACAACTTGACAGCATAAAGCAAGAGGGGACACTCCCTTCGTGTTGTCTATGCACTCAGATCTGTATTCCTTAAGCACTTCAAAGGTAACCTAGTCCCACAGCACTTATGCACCTATCTCTACACTCTATTTCCCATATCTGTAATTTATTTTAATGTCTGTCTTTCCACCAGACTGTAAGCTCCAAGTGGGAAGGAGCTACCTAAAGTCTACTAACTTCATTGACTGTAGTCTCCCAAGTGCTTAATACAGTGCTCTACACACAGTAAGTGCTCAATAAGTACTGATGATTGATTAAATACTATTGACTGACTCAAACTTCATGGACAGATGAAAAGTGGAAAACACAGTTTTCATTGGGGGAATGACAGGTGAGGATCGGAGATGTTCACATGGGAGCAGGCAGACTTATGGAAAACTGTTTCTAAAAGGGCACTCTTGGCAGTTGGTAACCCTGATGTCCAGATGCTAGCGGATTCCAGTATTCTTCCTGCCCGCACCCCATTGTGTCAGCTGCCTGAGTATTCGAACATCCAAACGTTTTTGTGGACAAATGCAACATTAGGTTGTCTTTACAGACTGGGAATTTTCAGATGGTTGGGAACTCTGACTGACACTCAACTCAAATCCTGAGAAGTTTAGGTAGTATATACCAATTATAAACTCTCTTCCTCTTTGCAGGCTATAATTTTCTATCTTAGTCACTGAGCTCTAAATCTGGGTAGTAGAATACATACCCACTGACCAATGATTTACTACCTAGAGAGCTGAAGAGTCTGAGAATGAATCTTTCTATGTTATCAAGCCAACTTTTTTATTATAAATTAAGCAGTTAAAATATGGATGTCTTGGATGTTAGGAACTCCATTAACCTGGGTTTTGCACATGTAGATTATGAAAGGTTTGGTAGACAAATTCCATCAATCAGTGGTATTTCTTGAGAGCTGACTGTGTGCAGAACACTCTGAGAAGTGATTGGAAAGGTAGAATACAACAGAGTTGGTGCTCATACTCAAGTGGTCTTAAGTCAAGGGCTCCAGACGCTGAAGGATTATACATCTGTAAAAAAAAAAGCAGCATGTTAGAAGCAGTTAGAAGCTGCATGGCTCAGTGGAAAGAGCCTGGGCTTTGGAGTCAGAGGTCATGGGCTCAAATCCCGATTCCACCAACTGTCAGCTGTGTGCCTTTGGGCAAGTCACTTCTCTATGCCTCAGTTACCTCATCTGTACAATGGGGATTAAAACTGTGAGCTTCCTGTGGGACAACCTGTTCACCCTGTATCCTCCCCAGCACTTAGAACAGTGCTTTGCAAATAGTAAGCACTTAATAAATGCCATTATTATTATTATTATTATTGCTATTTAAAACTATATGGAGAAAAATGCTTCAGGGCTCCGGAAACAGTATGTTACCAAAGTACTCTGAAGGAAGAGAGCCTGATACCTAAAGTTAGGTGAGTGTGCCAAGGTGGATTTAACCCTCCTTTCTCAAAGTCAGATGACAATATGAAAAAAGAGAATGAAATGGCAGTATGCAGATCAGCTGTACCTTAGAGGTACAGCTCAGGCCCTGGGCCACAAAAAGTATGGGAGCCTCAGATACGGAAACCATACAGAGTTAATGATAATTGATATCATATGTTTCTTATCAAAGCATCCTTAGGAAAAGCAGCTTAAGGGAAAATCCATAAATGTGTGTCTTGACCGCAGTCTGCCAATCCTCTTCCGCATTGGAGACTTTAACTAATTTGTTAGCTTAATTACTCTAGTCACAGGAAGGCTTTCAAGAGTGATAATCTGGCTTTCGTTTATTGCTCATCAATGCAAAACATAGCCTGTATGAAGAAAGAATAGATCTGCAACCTACAAACTGTGTCTACAAAGGCAAAATGATGTGCAAAATTAAGACAATTATCCAACTGACCAAATTGGCTGTCTAATCTGTATCTTAAATCTTGACAGAGTGTGACTTGTGATTGGAAGTCAAAATAGGAAATCATAAATCTATTATTAAAATAATTTTATTTTGACACAAATTTAGTAGCTCAGGATTACATCCAAGCTCAGTATTGGGGGAGGCCAAATGACTGGTGAATATTAGATCACAGAAAAGAGACCCATTTAAAGGTAACGCTATAACAAAATCAAAAGCAATGGAAAGATTAGCCAGTTTTCAGGCCACATTTGAATATGAAAGACAGTGAAAAATTTAGAATCTAAATCAATTGATGGAATTTATTGAGTGCTTACTGTGTGCAGAGCACTGTATTAAACGCTTGGGAGCTTGGCAGAGTTGGTCAACATGCTCCCTGAGCACAGCTAGTTTATAGCCTAGAGAGGGAGTGGGGAGTTGGAATGGGAATAGTCTGGAGGCAGGAAGATCAGTGAGGAGGCTGCCATGACATGGATGATAAATGAAAGAAAAAATTGTAAATATTTAGTTACAATCTGTTGACATTTAGAAATGAATTTGGTACATGGACACATGAGGCAAATAAGTTCTGCAAGGTTTGCAAACCTTTAGTTATTAACTGACTGAGCCCCTTCCTTCCTCTCCCCCTCGTCCCCCTCTCCATCCCCCCATCTTACCTCCTTCCCTTCCCCACAGCACCTGTATATATGTATATATATTTGTACATATTTATTACTCTATTCATTTATTTATTTTACCTGTACATATCTATTCTATTTATTTTATTTTGTTAGTATGTTTGGTTTTGTTCTCTGTCTCCCCCTTTTAGACTGTGAGCCCACTGTTGGGTAGGGACTATATGTTGCCAATTTGTACTTCAAAAGCGCTTAGTACAGTGCTCTGCACATAGTAAGCGCTCAATAAATACGATTGATGATGATGATTGATGATGAACTGACCAGGCATAGACTACCGTCTAATTTCTTTTGGTTTATTTTTATGAAAGAAAGAAAAGAAAAAGGGAAAGAGGAAGGGAAAGCAGAGATGATTATTGACTTATTGTACTTTTAAAGAACCTGATGAACTGCAAACTAGTCAGAATACTTCACACTGACTTCGTAGTTCTTGCTACTCTATAAATGCTTGGACTCCTTTGAGTTCTTACACCCAGTTCTCCTGTGTGCGAGGGTTACATTCTTGCCAACTCCTCCTCCCCTGCCCCCTGCACCTCGCTCCTTGCCTCCAGTTAGGGAAAATGTTTGATGTAGCACTCACCAGTTCTGGCTGCCTATGAACACACACGCAAAATCATTTCTTCCAAAACTATAGTATGCTATACGCAAGCAGGCTAGTGACTGTCTCCTATGCCTTAACAATGCTCTAGCTGATACATAATGAAAACATATGTTATGGCAGAACTGAATGGATGTATTTGGCTCCAACTCAGTTTAGGTCATTTAGCAATCTTGAATAGTGGGGACTTTATGTCATGCTCCACTCCCTTCCTCACTCTCGTTGTCATTAAAAGGAAAGCAAAGAAGTCTAGGATTGGTGTCCTGGCCTTCCACAAAGATAACATGAAAGGACTACTCCTAATTTTGACATTCATTAAGTGTTTACTATGTGCCAAGTATGTGCTAAGCATTGGGGTAGATGTAATACAACCAGAACATATGCAGTCTCTATTCCATTTGGGGCTCATAGTCTGAGGCAAAGGAGAACAAGTATTTAATTCCCATGTTACAGATGAGGAAACTGAAGCACAGAAATTAAACAGCATACAGCAGGCAAGTGACAGAGCTAGGGTCAGAAGCCAGGACTTCTGGCATCCTGCCCTGTGATTTTTCCACTAGGCCACTCCTCTCTCCTAATACTGTTGTGCCAAGAACTTATAACAATTTTATGTGCAGTCATAGTATTGGTATTTGAGTGCCCACTGGGTACATTACACTGTACTAAGTCAGAGGTCATGCGTTCAAATCCCAGCTCCACCAATTGTCAGCTGTGTGACTTTGGGTAAGTCACTTAACTTCTCTGTGCCTCAGTTCCCTCATCTGTAAAATGGGGATTAAGATTGTGAGCCCGCTGTGGGACAACCTGATCACCTTGTAACCTCCCCAGTGCTTAGAACGGTGCTTTGCACATAGTAAGTGCTTAATAAATGCTATCATTATTATTATTATTACTAAGCACTAGGAAAATTACAACAGTAGCAGGAAACATCCCACCTAACAACAAGGAACCTACACTCTAATGCGAGTGGAATATTCGGGACCGAATTTATGCTTGATGTCTTTCCACCATTACTTTCGATAAGGAGAGCTGTTTCTGGTGGAAACATAGGATAGGCTTTGTGACCTCGGGCTATGCTTCAGTTTCCTTATCTGAAAATGGGGACGCAATACCCGTTCTTCCTTCTACTTAGACTGTGAACCCCATTTGAGACAGGAATTATGTCCAACCTGATTAACTTGAATTCAAGTGCTTGACACAAAGTAAGCCCTTAATAAATACTATAATAATTATTATAATACTAATTAGCCTGACAATCAATAAATCAATCAATCAGTGATATTTATTGAGCTCTTACTGTGTGCCGAACACCGTACTAAATGCTTGGGAGCATACAATGCCGGCAGCAAACACAATCCCTGCCCTAAAGGAGCTTATAGTCTAGTCCCCACTCTTCAAATCGCAAACATTTCAAATTGGAAACTATGTTCTCCAGGCTACAAATACAATTTCAATCTTGTAGTGTTGTACGTTGTCCAAACTTTTTTTAAAATACATGCTTTTCATATCTAGGCTTTCTGATTAGATTTTAATCTCTAGGGCATGGAATAAGACAAATCTCTCTGTCATTTTCCTTGCAGTATTGTGTGGTGTGACATGATTTTTATTATTCATTATAATATAAAAATGATAAAAATGATCAGCATATCTTCTCTGATCAGGAGAGAAGTAATATGTATTAAAGCAAGCATCTTCCTTCCTAGTCACCATATACAAACTCCCGGTATCTTTCTTCCTACTGAAATGAGATTCTAATTGAAACCTCAAAGCATGGGTAGGTCCACCAACCATCCCATCTGTAGCTTGATAATGGTTTAACTCTAGGAAAGCAGACTCCAGAAAGGCTAAGGAATGATTCAGTGTCTTAAAAGTGTGGTGCTTCATGGACTTGATTGACTTTGTCCTGATTTATTGATTAGAAATGTTTCAAGATGTCAAATAGTACAAATCAATCATCCAAAATAAGGTGGTTGGAATTTTTTTATCAGGAGTCTTTCTTTTTGAAGTCAGATTGATAATATAGTAGTATTATTAAAATATACTCAATACAGTATTTCTTCTGACAGATTGTTATTGTGCATGCATTTTGAATACTATGAATTTACTGTAGAACGGGTCAAACTCCCAAATTGGGTTAATTCAAGGAAAAGTTGATTCCCCTTTAGTTTAGGTCCCGAGATTCCAAAGATCATCAATCGTATTTATTGAGCACTTACTATGTGCAGAGCACTGTACTAAGCACTTGGGAAGTACAAGTTGGCAACATATAGAGACAGTCCCTACCCAACAGTGGGCTCACAGTCCAAAAGGGGAGACAGAAAACAAAACCAAACATACTAACAAAATAAAATAAATAGAATAGATATGTACAAATAAAATAAATAAATAAATAGAGTAATAAATATGTACAAACATATATACATATATACAGGTGCTGTGGGGAGGGGAAGGAGGTAAGATGGGGGTGATGGAGAGGGGGACGAGGGGGAGAGGAAGGAAGGGGCTCAGTTTGGGAAGGCCTCCTGGAGGAGGTGAGCTCTCAGCAGGGCCTTGAAGGGATTTATCCCTTCAAAGATGGGATTTATTTACCAAATACGGAAGCAATCTGTGAGTTGGAGAAAGAACTCCAGAACAAAACACTGGGGTAAACAGATTTTTTTAAAGGTCCACTGATTAAGAGCTCGTGGAATTTCATTCTGATCATCACTAGTCCCTGAAACTTGTATGTAAGATAACTTTCAAAATGACGTTCTCATCCTTCTAACACTGGTGATGAAATAAGGATGATGTTGGGGAAAAGGTGAAGCTATGCCTCCTAACTTCCTGAAATTTTGTTTTCCAATTTTATTCCTTTGAGAATTTCCCCACCTCCTTCCTCCTCCTCCCCATTATCTGTGTCTTTCAAGGCAGAAGTCGTTATTTTTTTTTCTTTTTTCTTTTTAAACTTCAATGCAATTTGAGACTGAAAGGCTCACATTAGCTTTAACTGCCAGGGTTGTAGACCTGCTGGCACCATTCACAAAAGGGGAGGGCTTGGATACTTGGGGAAGATGCTCTTGTTTCACTGGCCCACAAAGAGCCAAAGGCAAGGCCTATTATTAGTGCTAGTGAGACCAGATTTACCATATGATTAATCACCAAAGTCGGAGTCAAAATTCAGCCATGCTTGCACCTACTGTGTGGGTCAGAGAGCTTTCCCAGGACTCATTAAGTGCTTTGGGCTTGTAATTTACCCCTTCTACAATAAAGTTTATCCCAAGTTGCCATAAAAATGAAGTACAGGTGATGTTTTCTTTTTGGGGGCCTGCTGGTTGCCAAAGTCCCAGAACTAGGACTTGGTTTTAACCTGCCAAAACCCAGTTACCTTTGGAAGTGCCTCAGCAGAGATTATGAGTGGCCGGTCTGGCCTTTTGTTCTATCATAATAATGATTTCTAGATTGTGAGCCCATTGTTGGTTAGGGATTGTCTCTAACTGTTGCCAAATTGTACTTTCCAAGTGCTTAGTTCAGTCATCTGCACACAGTAAGCTCTCAATAAGTAGGATTGAATGCGTGAATATTTTATTAGTTCCAGTCCCATGCTGCTGCATCAGTCCTTTTTCCCCAAAGGTATGCTCTCTTCCCAGGGTCTGTGAAAACCTCTGAACTTTGGTAGGTGGCCAGTCATTCCAGCTAGCTTTTTCAACTATTTTAGGAGGCTGATTTGACCAAGACACATCCTGTCCACTTATAAAAACGGAGAGACAGAGAGAGGGAGGGAGAGAGCCAACACGTGAGTCTCTCCTGTAGTGCAGCTAATGAGGAGGTAGCAGAATGACAACATCTCCGTAGTTTTGATTTTGATGCTACGGCAGGGAGTGACAGCGGGACGGTCTCCACGGTGGCGTCAAACAGTCCCTCCAGAGCATGCAGGCAATTTAAATTATTACAAGGCAATGTTACAAGTATGAACCCTGGCACAAAATAAAGTAATTACATTTAATTAGACAGCCCCCAAAGTGATAGCCTGCAACTCACTGCCTTAGATGTAGCCTTTTGTTGACTTAACAGAGGACAGGTAGTGAGTGAAACTTCAAAGTGTAACTAACTAAATTACTGCTTAATTAGTGGAGACTGGATCAGAAAACTTAGCAATACAAAAAAAAAAACCCAACACCACAATTTTCTTTTGTTTGGGGAGCTCAGATAAAGATGGCAACAATAAGCATTAAAAAATTCCAGGAAACTCTCTAATGGAAAGTCTAAAATCAAGAATGCTCTTTTTTCAGAGAGCAAGAAGGTTCCTACACAATATGTTGAAAGGGAGCGGTCCCTGAAAGATTGTGGGGTAGTAGGATTTCGTTTCATACTCTGGAAGCCCAGCCCAGCAGCTGCAGAACTGTATCTTCTTTTTAAATTTTGTTTAATCCAGGAACAATTATGTGTGAGTGCATATTTCCTAATCAAAAAATTCACTTATTTATGAGGACTCGGGCCTATATTTTGCACATAAAAGTTGAGGCTCCAGAAAGACTGGATGACTGAAAGAGAGTGTGTGTGTGTGTGTGTGTGTGTGTGTGTGTGTGTGTGAGAGAGAGAGAGAGAGAGTGTGTGTGTGTGTGTGTGTGTGTGTATGAAGTTGCACTGCAGTCATAATGTGACATACAATCTAGCTAAAGCTATCTAAAAATGAGAATGCAAAACTGCAGTCTGTTTCCTCAACCAATTATGAGCACCGTTCAAATAATCAATAGTATTTATGGAGTGCTACTCTGTGCTGAACCCTGTATTAAATATGTGGGGAAATAAGGGAGTTAGCAGACATTATCCCTGACTTCAAGAAGCTAACAATTGAAGAGACAGCCACTAAACTAAACGGCAAATGTAGGGGAAGTGATAGAGTATAAAGACACGTTCATAAATGCTTAAGGATGGGTGGGTGTGAAGGGGAGTTTCACCTAATCCAAGGTGCTAATCCAAGTTTCACCTAATCCAAGGTAACCTAATCCAAGTGGTTACATAGAAGTTCAGGTGTGCTGCAGTGTCAGTAGTTGGAAACATAGGTTGGGGAGATGAGTTTAATCTGGGCATTCCTCCTGGAGGAGAATGATATCAGAATGACGTTGAAGCTGGGGGGAAAAGTAGTCTGTAGGTATGAAGTGGCTCTGTCGCTTGTCTGCTGTGAGACTTCGGGAAAGTCAGTTAACTTTCCTGTGCCTCAGTTACCTCATCTGTAAAATGGGGAATAAAGTTGTGAGCCCAATATGGGAAAAGGACCATGATTATCTTGTATCTACTCCAGTGTTTAGTACAGTGCCTGACACATAGTAAGCACTTAACAAAATGTCATGAAAGAAAAAGTGGAAGGAAATTCCAGGCAGGAGGGAAAGCATGGACTTTCAATGGTAAGAGAGATTAGAATGCCCAACCGGAGCTACACTGGCTGACTACAGGAGCTGACCCCGCTGCTGGTGGCCGATTGGCTGCCTGCCATCCTTCAGCTGGGCACTGCATCACGGCCTTGAGTGGAATTCAGATCCAAGTGTGCTCCTTGTCAAATATTCCAGTGAGGGGAAGCCTAGCCCACATGCCACCATGGAGTCCCTGATCTAGGCAGCTTGGATCAGCTTTGGAATAAAATGACGAAAAATGTCTGCTTTGAAACTGTTCCAACTGGAACAGTTGTTCGGTTATTCATTCTTTAATGGTGCCCCTTCTGGACTGTTCCTCCTGCCATCCCTTATTTACTCCTCAAGGACTCGGGATGTATAGCACCAGCAATACTCAGTGTTCTATGCCAATGTATGTGATCCTCTCTATCCCTGAACAACTCAGCTTTGGAAAAAATTCAAAGTGCTGTAAAACAATGGTCACTCAAAACCCAACCCTTAGGGCAGAAGTAAAGTTCTTAGTATTCACTACTGAACCTTATTATTCACAAATCAAACATTCTCACATTACATATTTTGGTGCTATTGTAAGCTCAAAATATTTTTTTTAAATGGTACTTTAGTGCTTAATATGTGCCAGACCTATACTAAATGCTGGGGGAAGATGCAAGATACAAGGGTGAGTATAATGCAACAGAGTAAGTAGACATGTTCCTTGTGGGCAGGAGCTTAATTTAGAGGGGAAATATAATGGAACCCCAGAAAAGTTTTGATTTGTCTGAAATTTTACAGGTGATTGGAGGCAGAGCTGAGATTCTCCCAAGTCTCCAGCTCATGTCCTTTACACTAGATAATTCTGCCTCAGAGGATAGTCAATCAAATACTCTAGTTTTTTAAAAAGCCATACTAAGAACTCATATGAATTGTTTGCCTAGGTGTTCTTTTAGACTATGAACCTCTGAAAGGCTCCCTTTGGTCCAGAATTTTGAGGGTCACTCATTATAGGTAGGTCAGACCATATCCCGACATTTGAGTTTTTATTGAATTTTTAAATATTATGGCAGAGAGTAATATTTGAGAAATGTATCCTCTGACTGATATTCAGTTAGCATCTCCACAGGCAAAGTGATATACGTCTTTCCCTTCCCCACAGCACCTGTATATATGTATACATGTTTGTACATATTTATTACTCTATTTTACTTGTACATATTCTATTTATTTTATTTTGTTAATATGTTTTGTTTTGTTCTCTGTCTCCCCCTTCTAGACTGTGAGCCCACTGTTGGGTAGGGACCGTCTCTATATGTTGCCAACTTGTACTTCCCAAGTGCTTAGTACAGTGCTCTGCACACGGTAAGTGCTCAATAAATACGATTGAATGAATGAACGGTTAAAGGAATTCCCCAGCAAATGTGTACTGGGTAGTCAAAGGCCTAATTCACAGCCCCTGAAACATTCCTAATTTTAACTTGCTTTAGGCCTGAGTAATCCAAATAATTATGCAATTAATGGAAGATTGCCTGCTCCACATTATGCCATTTGCATGCTCCAGGGAATAGTATATACAATTGAAATAGAATGGGGGTTGAGCTAACACAGTGCATTCTAGGAGGAGAGAATAGTAATTTTGTGAAGCGAGAAGAGGCCCATTTCTCTGCTATCATCATTTCTGTAGAAGAGACAGATGTGATTTCTGCAGGCAACACCAGGTGAAAACCTGTTCTTCAGTGGCAAAGATCAGACTGGGGAAGATGTCCTAGTATGCAACTGGGACGGGGCAGTAGCTTCAGACTAATGAGCTTGGCTCTTTTCTTAGCGTATAAGTTGGGCTCTGACTTAGCAACTGTACAAGTCATCAAATCTAAAGAAGTGAATGAACCTTGCTTTGTTTCTTTTCTCCCACTGATTCATGGCTTGACAATCTCAATTTCTATTAGAGTAACTTTGTGTAATAGATATTAAAACAAAATAATTCTCTAATATGCAAGTTAAGGGTGACTGAAATAATTTACTCAATTGAGAGAATGTAGTAGATAAACTTTTAGTCCTGAATTGTACCTACTGATTGTCTCTGTCCTAAATTCACAGGCTAATTCCCAAGATGTATCTTTAGTTTTAAAGGCTTGGCCTCAAAACCACCACCACCACCAATAACAGCAACAACAAAAACAGAACCTATCTAAGAGTGTTGAATGGCTCAAATGGTTTCTTATATCACTGACATGACATGGATGTGTGTGGTTCTCACTGAGGCTCTGAGAATGTATTGGACAATAAAATCTTAAAATAGGCCTATTACCAACAATTACATGTGAAAACTTTGTGATGAATTTATATTTCTTGACTGAATGCATACTTCTCAGTTCTCAGACTATCAGTGCAATGTGTCCTTTTATGTCTGCCCAAACATTTAATTTTCTATTCTTTATCAAAGCCAAAGACCCAGCACCCTAAAACATGTCGGTATCAGTTTTGTTTGGGTCATGCAAGAGACACTCGATATGACTAAAGAGAGATTTGACCAGATTCTCATTTAATAAATAACCACAAAGTAATTAAGTCAAATATATGCACTAAAACTAATTTTTCAAAAGAATAATCATTTAAGGTTTGAAAGGTCATTTCATTAGTCTGAGTTAAATTCCTTTGCTATTTATGCATGGAGTGGTGTGACAACTTATTGCACTGATAAATTGCTTTCAGTTACTTTACCACAGTGAAGTTGTCATACTGTATTTCCCCACTAATGCAAACCAGACCCATTATGCTCAGGACTTCCTGGAAATGTGCAGTGCCAGGCATTGGGCTGGCTGGTCTCCCCTGCTCCAGGCTGTTTGTCTATACTTCTACCCACTGAGACAACATCATGCTTATGTCACAAGGCACATCTGTCACCCAATGATTTGTGTTTCTCCTCAGGTTAGTAATATTTGAAGGAGGCACCAGGTCTCCTTCTCTAAAATGCAGAGTGTCTGAATGCCAGGTTAGGAAGAGGCACTTCAAAAATCAAAACATACCTTTGACAGTGATGTGTCGTCTCAAATATTGAGACAGATAGTGTGAAATCTGGTCTACAAGCAGCTAAAGAGAATATCTCTTGAGCAGCAACGTTATGTTGGAAGCTACTTTATCCTGCTGTCACCGATTAGGCAGAGGCAGGATTTTAAAGGAGAATCTTGCACTGCTTTGGTAGATAATAGGCGGTAAGTAGAAAAGAAGTAGAAAAAAATAATCAAAATGTTATTGGGTGGCAGAGGGAAGTGGAGGAAGAGTCAGTTCAGAAAATAACCCTCCCATCCTTTAGTTTATCTTTCAGAACTGATATCAAATGGAGCTTAATTTTCTGCTTCTTGAAAGTCTGATCTTCCCTGGCTAGGGCAGGGCAGTGCCAATCGGCATAGAGGATATAAAAGTTGTGATAAATTCTGTAGCATCCGGTCCCTTCCCTCATTTCCGGATTAGGAGCTATCAACGGATGGATGAGAAGTCTGGATATGCATTGCCTTAAGCATGCACTCTTCCTCTGCTCTGAAACTACAACTTCCTCAGCACCTTTGGAAAGCTGGAGGTCAGTTTAGGAAAAAAATGGTAAGAAGTGGTTAGAGGAGTAGGAATGAGTATAAAAATAGGCAGAAATGGCCTGGGGAAAAGAATGCTTACAGAAAAGCAGAGGCAGAACTTAACTCTCTCTGGCAGCATCACCACAGTACAGGAAGTTCTCTGTGCAAGATGCTTTGAGTTGAGATGAGCAGCACTTACATTTCTAAATTTACACCCTGTCTCATCTTTACAGCACTTTGGGTTCACTTGAAAATACTAGCCTCCTTATGGAACAAGCTCTGGGATTGTGGGCAAAGGAGAGGGGTCAGTACACAAGAAGCTAAGGGAACATGGGGAAGAAATTTTAAAAGCTGTGACATGGAAAGGCAAATGGAGCAGCAGAATAGTTTATGGGATGGAGCTGGAGAGGGAAGGGCTGGGGGTGAATGCAGTGGAGGAAGAGCTTAACTGATCACCAGGGATGGTTGACAAGTTCATTTTACCTCTAATTAAGTCATTTAACTTATCATGAGTCTCTCTGACCCATTCTAAATATATTTTTTAACAATATAACTTACCTATGATTAAGTACATGGATACATCAAACTGTCAGGGTTGCTTTAACGATCAGGAAAATAAGAAATATTGCTCTGGGCCTCTTTAATAACATCTCCTATCATAGTATAACTTTTGCTGCACTGAGGTTCTCAGCTAGAAACAGCCGCAACTGTGCTGTACAAGGAGCTGGGGTAAATTGATAGAATGAGGACTCCAGGTGATTCAGGAAGTTACTCCTCTTAATAATAGTAATAATGATAATAGCATTTATTAAGTGCTTACTATGTGCAAAGCACCATTCTAAGCACTGGGGGGATACAAGGTGATCAGGTTGTCCCAAGGGGGGCTCACAGTCAATCCCCGTTTTACAGATGAGCTAACTGAGGCCCAGAGAAGTTAAGTGACTTGCCCAAAGTCACACAGCTGACAATTGGCGGAGCTGGGATTTGAACCCATGACAACTGACTCCAAAGGCCATGCTCTTTCCACTGAGCCATGCTGCTTCTCTTGTCCACCCTGCCCTTGAACATTAGAGTCTAATCTGTCTCTGCCAGTGCCTGGTGCTCCTTCCTACTGCTGATCACACCCTGTCAGCCATGCTTACTGTGAGGAGCAAATGAGAGGTCCCCATCCCCACTGAGGTAGGTGTAAGGAGGTAGAGCTGATCAGAGGGTTATTCACTGGTGCCAGAATACCTCCTCCCCCTTATCAAAATAAGACAGGAATCAAGTTAGTGAAAAGTTCATCCCTCCTGATTCTTCCCTTGAACCCCTATTGGAAATCAGATTTTCAGATCGTATAGGAGGAGAAGGACACTGGAGATCTGAAGGTGAAAAGATATATTTTCAGAGGTATCTTCTGACTCTCTTGGCTTCTCTCCTCACCCAGGATTTTATTTAGGCTCTTAAGAGAGCCCCTTTCCTTATCTCATTTCTACTGCACCATCCTCAATGGAAAGAGCACAGGCTTTGGAGTCAGAGGTCATGGGTTCAAATCCCAGCTCCACCAATTGTCAGCTGTGTGACTTTGGGCAAGTCACTTAACTTCTCTAGGCCTCAGTTACCTCATCTGTAAAATGGGGATTAAGACTGTGAGCCCCCCATGGGACAACATGATCACCTTGTAACCTCCCCAGTGCTTAGAACAGTGCTTTGCATATAGCAAGCACTTAATTAATGCCATTATTATTGTTATTATCCACAGTGCTACTCCTTTAGAATGGGTATTCTTTCTGCATTCTACTCGGGCCAGTGTAAAACACTTCGGAGTTTCATTTTATACCCTCGCTGTTCAATTCTGATGCCTTTTTAAGCCCTCCCTCCTCCCCCACACCGGGGATATCAGCAAAGTCACATGCCAAATGAAGAATGATTTTTGGTGTTTGCCAAATCCTTGGGCTCCTTCATGACTACAAAATATAAGAGATGCTATAGAATCAATGAATGCAAGTCTCACAATAATGTCCTGAATCCCTTCATTGTGATTTTTTCCATTTAACTTTTTAAATTGCAATCCTTCATAAATCTTGTCATCTACAATTTAATTGCATAGGATCAAGCAACGGTATTTGGGCACTTAATAATAATAATAATAATAATAACAATGGTATTTGTTAAGTGCTTACTATATGCAAAGCACTGTTCTAAGCGCTGGGGGGATACAAGGTAATCAGGTTGTCCCACATGAGGCTCACAATCTCAATCTCCATTTTACAGGTGAGGTAACTGAGGCACAGAGAAAGACCTGAGGATATTATTCTGGAGTGGAAGGGGAAAAGCCAGGGAGACGTGGTGGTGGGGTATAGGTCTGTTTATTGTTGTACTCTTCCAAGCGCTAAGGGCTCAAGAAATATGACTGAATGAATGAATGGGGGCTTTCCAAACAATTTAAAAATGGTTGCATGGCTTCCACTGGAAGACCAGATGCCCCAGGTATAAGGAGGGAAAAGGGTGGGTCGGTTGTGACACCAAATCTCAAAACTTGACAGGCTTTGTAGGCCAGATGCCCTCCTACTCGGCTGCTCAGTGATCTGTCTATCCAGTCACTGCTCCCTTGGGCCTGGACCTGCCTCTGGCCAAACCGAATTCAGGATGGACTGAATTGGACCCAGGGTGCCTGTCCCACCCTGCTTCAGGCAGAGAAAGGGTGGTGCTGTGGGAGGGGGAAATGTTAGGTTTTAAGGATATGCACATAATTACCATTGGTCTGAGGATGAGGTGAACATCAAATACATAAGGGGTATGATCCGAATGAGTGGGTAACGTAGGAGGACAAGTAGGTGAAATTAGGGCTTAGTTGGGGAAAGCCTCTTGGAACAGATATGATTTTAGGATGGCTTTGAAGGTGGGGAGAGTGATGAACTGTCAGATATAAAGGAGAACAGTTCAAGGCCAGAGGGAGAATGTTCATTCATTCACTCGTTCAATCATATTTTTTAAGCACCTACTCTTGGCAGAGCACTGTACTAAGCACTTGGGAAAGCACAATATAACAAAGAACAGTGACATTTCCTGCCCACAAGGAGTTCAGATTCTAGAGAGGGGCAACAGACATTAATAGGCATCAGTAAAATTACCGATAAATATGTAAGTGCTGTTGGGCTGGAGCCAGGGTAGAGCAAAGGGAGCAAGTCAGGGAAATGCAGAAGGGATTGGGAGGCAAGGAAAGGTGGGGCTTAGTCTGGGAAGGTATCTTGGAGGAGATGTGCCTTCAGTAAGGCTTTGAAGGGGTGGGAGAGTAATTACCTGTTGGATTTGAGGAGGGAAGACGTACCAGTCCAGAGGCAGGACGTGGGCCAGGGGTTGGCAGTGAGACAGGTGACGTAGAGACTTGCCTAGAAGAGTGAGTGTGCAAGCTGGATTGAAGGAGGAGAGAAGCGAGGTGAGGTAGGAGGGGGCAAGGTGATGGAGTGCATTAAAGCCAATAGTGAGGAGTTTTTGTTTAATTCAGAGGTGGATAGGCAACCACTAGAGATTTTTGAGGAAGAGGGTGACAGTCATGAACGTTTTCATAGAAAAATGATCCAGGCAGTGGAGTGAAGTATGGACTTAAGTTGGAAGAGACAGGAGATGGGAGGTTGGGAGGTCAGCAAGGAGGCTGATGCAGTAATCTAGGTGGGGTAGGATCAGTGAATGTATTAATGTGGTATCAGTTTGGTTGGAGAGGAAAGGGAGGATTTTATCAATGTTGTGAAGGTGGGACCTACCGGATTGATGCCAGATTGAATATGTGGATTTTGAATGAGCAAGAGGAGACAAGGACAACACCAAAGTTACGGGTTTGTGAGACAGGAAGGATGGTGGTGCTCTCTACAGTGACGGGATAGTCAGGAGAGAACAAGGTTTAGGTGCAAAGATACGGAGCTCTGTGTGGGACATGTTAAGTTTGAGGTGATGGGAGGACTTACAAACAGAGGTATTTTGAAGGCAGGAGGACAAGCGAGCCTGGAGAGAGGGAGAGGAACCACAGGAGGAGATAAAGATGAGAAAGTGGTCAAGGACTTGGTGGTAAAACAAATGAGATTGAGGTACCATGAGGAGGCTGACACTAAAGGAAAAAAGTGTGTTGGATAGGTTGTATTAAAACAATGAGGGAAGGTAGGAGGAGAAAGCTGACTGAAAGCCTTAAAGCCAAAGGCCACGAGTTTCTGCTTGATGCAGAGGTGGTTGGCTACCACTGAAGGTTTTTGAGGAGTGGGGAGATAGTGACTGAACTTTCTTTAGAAAAATAATCTAGGAAGTAGTGTGGCCTAGTGGAAAGAGCCCATACCTCCTTCCCCTCCCCACAGCACCTGTATATATGTTTGTACAGATTTATTACTCTATTTATTTTACTTGTACATATTTACTATTCTATTGATTTTATTTTGTTAATGATGTGCATCTAGTTTTACTTCCATTTATTCTGATGACTTGACACCTGTACACATGTTTTGTTTTGCTGTCTGTCTCCCCCTTCTAGACTGTGAGCCCATTGTTGGGTAGGGACCGTCTCTATATGTTGCCAACTTGTACTTCCCAAGTGCTTAGTACAGTGCTGTGCACACAGTAAGCGCTCAATAAATACGATTGAATGAATGAATACCTAGTCAGAGGCCTTGTATTCTAATATCAGCTGTGCCATTTATCTGTTGTGTGACCTTGGTCAAATCACTTCACTTCTCTGGGCCACAGTTTCCTCATCTGTAAAATGGGGATTCATTTCCTGTTCTCCCTTCTACTTAGATTGTGGTCCACATGTGGGAACTGATGATCCTGTAGACAGTAAGCCCGTTGTTGGATAGGGACCATCTCTATATGTTGCCGATTTGTACTTCCCAAGTGCTTAGTACAGTGCTCTGCACACAATAAGCGCTCAATAAATATGATTGAATGAATGAATGAATACTCCAGTGCTTAGTTCAATATTTGGCATGTTAAGTGCTTAAAAACTAAAATTATTATGATTATTATGAAGCCTTTATATGTGTGTATATGTTTAAACCACATGCATAAATATGTGTAGCTGACTTTCAAGTACCCCCTTTGGAAGTGCTTTTCAAGTGCTTAGTACAGTGCTCTGCACACAGTAAGTGCTTAATAAATACGATTAAAAAAAAACAGACCCTACCCCAGGGGAGATTCATCCAGCTTCCTGCTGTGCTCCTCGATGTACTTGATATGCTCCAATTTGGCAACGGACTCAATCCATTTGAAAGACTCTATAAAAAGATCCTATTAGAATGGTTGTTTTCTCACAAAATATTTGGGTTGTTTATGCAATCTTGGATTGTCATGTCACCATCCAAGTGTAAATAGGCTGGTTTGGTGACTACAGTATAGTACTATATTTGTTCCTGTTATATTGTACTCTCCCAAGCGCTTGGTACAGTGCTCTGCACATACTAAGCACTCAGTAAATACAATTGACTGACTGACTACTAACAATTTAGCATTGGGAGACTCCTTAAAATTTTCAAGGGCAGAAAAGGTTTCCCCTTCATGGCAAATTCAACAATGGAAAAATTCACTATAATCCCAGGTATTTAGAATGATAAATGCACACTATACAAAGGCGAGAAACTTTGTAAAATAGAATCTAGCTCAGTGGAGTCTTTTGTCTTGCATATTTCCATATTTAACTAGGGGAACACATACATTGTAAAACATATTTTCCAAGGATAGAAGTGGACTGTTTGACAATGCACACCACATGATTGATGTACTATTGATGATTGAAAGACACTTTCTCTAAACATTATTAAAAATGGAATATTGCACTTGAAATCCTGGAAAAGTACCTACATCTTCTGGAATAGTCCACTGCCCTCTGCCAAGTTTGAGGAAACTGGCAATGAGAACCCAGATTATCCATCTAGGAGTCTTTCATCCTATAGTGAAATAACTCCTTGAACTCTCTCTCTCTCTCTCTTTCCCCCCACTTTATATATATTCACAATACATACCCATCACAACTTGAACAACCACATTTTTGTCGTAAAATCATATAAACTGGGCTAAACTTATTTCAATTATATTTTCCCAGTCTTTATAAGACCTCTTACTGTGAGTGAGCCCCATGAATCTTCCTTCTTTTTTTGTGAATAGATTTCCATTACATTAGCGTTTAGAATGAAATAAGTTGGTCTATGTTGTCTGTTAATATCTTCTTTGCAATGAGATGGTTAATGCTCCCAGCTATTGAAACAGTGCTGTATTGAGAAACATTTGAACATGACAAAGAATTAAAGTCTAGATAACTTTCCTATTATTTCAAGAAACCAAAAAAGTGTCCATCAATTGGAAAACCATTCATTTCTGTATTACCTGCTCTACATTAACTCCATTGTATCATAATCGGAACATGCTGTCTTTTAATAAAATTATATAATTTCCAGAGTTTTGTCTGAAAAATGGAAATATTTATTAAAATAATTAGGAGTACCATTAATATTATATTATATGTATACATATTGCACAATTCCATAAGGTTGTTTATATTTCTCCCCTATACTGTAAACTTTCAATGGGCAGGGAATATGTCTGCTAAGTCTGATGTATGGCACTCATCCAAGTCTTAGTACAGTGCTGTACACATAGTAAGAACTCAGTAAATACCATTGATTGATTTTAAAACCTGAAGTTTCTGCAACTGGGGAATATATTAGGTATTATTGGATGAAAATAACAGGTTATGAATTATGATTAGTTACATAATATACATTTCCATACAGTGAGATGTCTATATGGACCATGCTCTCTAAGCAATGAAAAGAAGAGTAGTCAATGTATTAGCATTTCCCAATTTTCTTTTTTCTACGGTCTAGCCTATTTTATGGTATTTGTTAAGCACTTATTATGTGTCTTAATTCCCATTTTACAGATGAGATGACTGAGGGAAAGAGAAGTTAATTAACTTATCCAAAGTCACTCATACTGGTAGAGCTGAAATTAGAACCCAGGCCAATGCTATTTCCACTAGACCACACTGATTCTCATCTTTCTTGTGAAGTTCTCTTTAGTTGTAATGTATTGCCATCACATAATGTTTCTGGTGATTCAAACACACCCATTTCCCAGAGTACAGCATTGGAAACGTAGTCTTTCATAATGCTTCCTTGCATCCTCTCTCCTATCATCAGCTATCGTATGCTCTGGTTATCTGATCCCACTTGACCTATTTTAACACATTGAATAAAAGCTCAACTCCCATTCATCATTCTCACAAATCCAAGCAGTCACCTAATAGAGCATTTTCAAAAACTAGTTGATTTGAAATGTAGAATTTGTTCAGAGCTGAAGATCTATTTGAGCAAGAATGTTAGCCGCAATCATATTATCTCTCTTATCCACCCAGACCTAGAGAGGGGTTAATAAATCCTCAGTCAATGGTACTTATTGAGCATTTACTATATGCAGAGGACTGTAAATTGCTTGGGAGAGTACAGTTCAACAGAGTGGGTAGACACATTTCCTGCCCACAAAGACCTAACAGACTAGTCGGGGAGATAAACATTGAAATAAATTACAGCTGGATACGTATGTAAGTGTTGTGGGACAGAGGAAGGGTAAATGTTACAGGGAATTAAGGTTAGAAAGATATGGGTTGGGTGAAATCAAGAAGGATTCTGGAAATCATCTTCCTAATCCTCTAACAGTTCTCTGCACACAGTAAGCTCTCAATAAATACGATTGAATAATAGTTAAATACAGGACAATCCTACATACAGTTGTATAGTATTTTATCTTTAACTAACATCACTCAATCTATGGCACTTCTCTCCTCAAAAACCTCTGAAGAGATTACTCACATAAAACACAAACTCCTAATTAGTGACTTCAAGGTTTCTCCATCAGATCTCTTCTTTTCCTATCCACTTTCTGTTCGTAGCACGGCAAATTAAACTCTTTGCTTCTTTAAACCTCTGCCTCAAGTCCAGTCATACACACAGAGTAGTTCCTGGTTGACGATCTGCATTACAGTCCATTAGGAAAGTCTTCCAACTCAACAGCCTATGGGTGAAATTAACCTTAATACTCAGTTGTAGGCAGTACAGTCATTAGAGGGTAGCCAGTAGAGTTCAGAAAGATATTTTAGTAAAGTATGCTTCATTTCCATGGTCGATTGAGAAAGAACATTTGATAAAGAAGAAAGGCACAAGCATGAGACGGAGAAGTTGTAATAATAATACAACAATAATATGGTTCCATTGTTAATTATGTGCATTTAGCTTTAATTCTATTTGTTCTGACGACTTGACACCTGTCCACATGTTTTGTTTTGTTGTCTGTCTCCCCCTTCTAGACCGTGAGCCTGTTGTTGGGTAGGGACCGTCTCCATATGTTGCCAGCTTGTACTTCCCAAGAGCTTAGTACATTGCTCTGCACACAGCACTCAATAAATACATTTGAATGAATGAATTAATTAAGCACTTGATATTCACCCCACCATCAGTCCTGCAACACTTATCTTTTCTTGCCTTATGCTGTCGAGTCGTTTCTGACCCATAGCGACTCCATGGACACGGGACTGTCTCTATATGTTGCCAACTTGTAGTTCCCAAACGCTTAGTACAGTGCTCTGAACACAGTAAGTGCTCAATAAATACGATTGATTGATTGATTGATCTCTCCCAGAATGCCCCACCTCCACCTGCAACTGTTCTGGTAGTGTATTCATAGAGTGTTC
Source organism: Tachyglossus aculeatus (assembly GCF_015852505.1). Taxonomy (NCBI): domain Eukaryota; kingdom Metazoa; phylum Chordata; class Mammalia; order Monotremata; family Tachyglossidae; genus Tachyglossus; species Tachyglossus aculeatus. The sequence goes on from NC_052068.1 coordinate 41,601,868, forward strand.
TTGGTAAAAATATGAAAATGGCTTACCATTGCCGCCTTCTGCATAGTAAACTTAGGTCTCCATCCCTGACTCTCTCCTATGCCACTGCTGCCCAGCACAGTTGAGATTTGACTTAAAGCAGCTTGTCTTCCACTCGCTAGCCATTGCCCAAACTAAGAATGGAATGGGTGTGCCTCTGCTGACCCTCCTTCCCATTTGACAAGACTGGTACTCGAAACTCTCCAGGTGTGATCCTGAGAGGGGAATACTTATCTACATACATTTATTTTAATGTCTGTCTCCCCCTCTTGACTGTGAACTACTTGTGGCCAGGGAACGTGCCTACCAACTGTGTTGTGTTATACTCTTCCAAGAGCTTAGTATAGTTCTCTGCACACAGTATGTACCATTGATTACTGATGTGATTCGTGTGCCCAGAATTCTATGAGGTCCTGCTCTGAAAATAGTGAGGGAAGAAAGAAAATATCATCCACATGTATTAGCCTCTCCCTGAGTCTTTGGTTCTTTCAGTTGAATAGGCTTTATTGGAAAAAAACTTCTTCAGCGATGATATTTCTGATTACTGGTCGTATTTTCTTGAGCTAGAAAAAAATGAACACCTTTGTAATATAACTGTGAGATCAACAGTGTTTTGCTTTTTTTTTTCAAGAATTCAAAATTGAAATCACGATTTTGATTCAAACTCAACATGTCCAAGACTGAACTCCTTGTCTTCCCTCCCAAACCCTGCCCTCTCCCTGACTTTCCCATCACTGTTGACGGCACTACCATCCTTCCCATCTCACAAGCCCACAACCTTGTTGTCATCCTCGACTCCGCTCTCTCATCTCCTCACCGTACCTCACCATACCTCATCGTCATCCCCCTGGCCTGGAATGCCCTCCCTCTGCACATCTGCCAAGCTAGCTCTCTTCCTCCCTTCAAGGCCCTACTGAGAGCTCACCTCCTCCAGGAGGCCTTCCCAGACTGAGCCCCCTCCTTCCTCTCAATCAATCAATCAATTGTATTTATTGAGTGCTTACTGTGTGCAGAGCACTGTACTAAGCGCTCCACCTCGTCCCCATCTCCATCCCCGTGTCTTACCTCCTTCCCTTCCCCACAGCACCTGTATATATGTATATATGTTTGTACATATTTATTACTCTATTTATTTTGCTTGTACATATCTGTTCTATTTATTTTATTTTGTTAATATGTTTGGTTTTGTTCTCTGTCTTCCCCTTCTAGACTGTGAGTCCACTGTTCGGTAGGGACTGTCTCTATATTTTGCCAACTTGTACTTCCCAAGTGCTTAGTACAGTGCTCTGCACGCAGTAAGCGCTCAGTAAATATGATTGAGCTAAATAATTTTCCAAGTCAGGCTACTCAGATCATGGACTAATGAAACTATGAAGGTTTTGTAAAATTTGCAACTCAGGAGTAGTAGTAATCATACATATTGATCACCTACTGGGTGCAATGCACTTTTCAAAGTCCTTATGAAAAGAACAATAGAAGTACTTCTACACAGTACTTACCTGCAAGGAGTTTATACGCTAATGGATTCTTAAATTTTGAGGTTCACAGCAGCTCCACACTCGGAAAAGGAGAAAGTCATGTTTTGTTAAAATGAACTGCCTTCCCTCTCATCTTGCTATTTCCGCCCCTTTCCAGACTTGCCTGGACTCTGGACATTCATCAGGCAGACATGATAATGTTAGGGTTCCTAAAGCCGGTTTTGAAGTGGAAGTCTGGTGGCAAAAACATGTCTTTTTTCTGCTGCACATAATACCTAGGAACACGAATTTGGCACAGAAGATTAAATTTGCCCTGTGAGGGTTAACGTTAAAAAAAAAAAAAAAGTTCCTGCACCAGGCAGACTCATCCACTCTGACATCATCCATAACCTACATTAGGCAAACTGAAGAACCATCCTGTTGTTGAGCAATCTAGAATACTATTTAAAGACTGAATGATTTAGTGCTTACAATTTTGGCAACTCCCATCAAAATTCTAATTTTATGTGCTTGCCACACTGCTTGAAATATTGACACTATGGTAATTCTTGCCAGCAGGTAAAATCAATCAATCAATCGTATTTATTGAGCGCTTACTATGTGCAGAGCACTGTACTAAGCGCTTGGGAAGTACAAGTCGGCAACACATAGAGACAGTCCCTACCCAACAGCGGGCTCACAGTCTAGAAGGGGGAAACAGAGAACAAAACCAAACATACTAACAAAATAAAATAAATAGAATAGATATGTACAAGTAAGATAAATAAATAAATAGAGTAATAAATATGTACAAACATATATACATATACAGGTGCTGTGGGGAAGGGAAGGAGGTAAGATGGGGGGATGGAGAGGGGGACAAGGGGGAGAGGAAAAAGGGGACTCAGTCTGGGAAGGCCTCCTGGAGGAGGTGAGCTCTCAGTAGGGCCTTGAAGGGAGGCAGAGAGCTAGCTTGGTGGATGGGCAGAGGGAGGGCATTCCAGGCCCAGGGGAGGACGTGGGCCAGGGGTTGATGGCGGAACAGGCGAGAAGGAGGCACGGTGAAGATATTAGCGGCAGAGGAGCGGAGGGTGCGGGGTGGGCTGTAGAAGGAGAGAAGGGAGATGAGGTAGGAGGGGGCGAGGTGATGGACAGCCTTGAAGCCCAGGGTGAGGAGTTTCTGCCTGATGCACAGATTGATTGGTAGCCACTGGAGATTTTTGAGGAGGGGAGTAACATGCCCAGAGCATTTCTGGACAAAGACAATCCAGGCAGCAGCATGAAGTATGGATTGAAGTGGGGAGAGACGTGAGGATGGGAGATCAGAGAGAAGGCTGATGCAGTAGTCCAGACGGGATAGGATGATGTTCGACCAGCAGCAGAATTGAAAGGCTGGGGGCAAATGCCTGTGGCGGCTGTTGCTCACCGTTCTGGGTAAGGTTAACCGAGCCCACCAAGGCCGAGGGCACCGGCTAGCACCTAGTGGGTAGCGGCCAGGCCACACTGCTCCCTCTTTTTCCCAGGGGGACACAGGCTGGACCTGGGTGGGGCTAGCACCTCAGGATGGCAGGAATCAGTTCTAGCCTCTGGACTGGAAACTTGTTGTGGGCAGGGAATGTGTCTGTCATATTAACGCACTGTGCTCTCCCAAATTCTTCGTACACTGCCCGGCCCACAGTACCGTGCAGGTCTCACTGGCAGGGAATCCCGGAGGGCACCAATCTCCCCGACAGCTCAAAAATCCGGGCACCGGGGTTTCCCAGTTCCGGTCCTGGCTCCAGGTTCTGACATCTAGGCAAGTTGCAGGTACCTGACAGAGACTTGCATTTCAAGTGTAGAAGCAGCTTGGCTTAGTAGAAAGAGCACGGGCTTGGGAGTCAGAGGAGGGGTAAAACAATCTCTACCCAACATGAGCTAGAGTTCAAATGCCACTCCCATGACAATGGCAGCACAAGGTCATCAAAATGAATGACATCATGCAGTCAACAATAAAATGTGCTGAGAAGCAGCATGGCATAGCAGATAGAGCACTGTCCTGGGAATCAAAAGGTCATGGGTTCTAATCCCACTCCTCCACTTGTCTGCTGTGTGCCCTTGGGCAAGTCACTTAACTTCTCTGGGCCTTAGTTACCTCATCTGTAAAATGGAAAATAAGACTGTGAGCCCCATGTGGGACAGGGACTGTATCCAACCTGATTTGCTTGTATCCACCCCAGCACCTAATACATTGCCTGGCAAATAATAATAATAATATTAATAATAATAACAACGGCATTTGTTAAGTGCTTACTATGTGCAAGGCACTGTTCTAAGTGCTGGGGAGGATACAAGGTGATCAGGTTGTCCCATGTGGGGCTCACAGTCTTAATCCTGGGCTTCAAGGCTGTCCATCACCTCACCCCCTCCTACCTCACCTCCCTTCTCTCCTTCTACAGCCCACCCCGCACCCTCCGCTCCTCCGCCGCTAATCTCCTCACCGTACCTCGTTCTCGCCTGTCCCGCCATCGACCCCCGGCCCACGTCATCCCCCGGGCCTGGAATGCCCTCCCTCTGCCCCATCTGCCAAGCTAGCTCTCTTCCTCCCTTCAAGGCCCTACTGAGAGCTCACCTCCTCCAGGAGGCCTTCCCAGACTGAGCCCCTTCCTTCCTCTCCCCCTCGTCCCCCTCTCCATCCCCCCATCTTACCTCCTTCCCTTCCCCACAGCACCTGTATATATGTATATATGTTTGTACATATTTATTACTCTATTTATTTATTTATTTTACTTGTACATATCTATTCTATTTATTTTATTTTGTTAGTATGTTTGGTTTTGTTCTCTGTCTCCCCCTTTTAGACTGTGAGCCCACTGTTGGGTAGGGACTGTATATGTTGCCAATTTGTACTTCCCAAGCGCTTAGTACAGTGCTCTGCACATAGTAAGCGCTCAATAAATACGATTGATTGATTGATTGATTAATCCCCATTTTACAGATGAGGTAACTGAGGCACAGAGAAGTTAAGTGAGTTGCCCAAAGTCACACAGCTGACAAATGGCAGAGCCGGGATTAGAACCCATGACCTCTGACTCCCAAGCCCATGCTCTTTCCACTGAGCTACAAATAGTGAATTCGTAACAAGTACCATAATAATTAATATCATTATTACTAACAGGGACTGTGTACAATCTGATTATCCTGTACCTATCCCAGCACCTAGTTCAGTTCTTGCCTAATACATACTACAGTTATTATTTTGACCTATGGCAAAATGACTATTTCCAGTCAGCTCCAAAATCTGGCACCTTCACCGTTCCCTCCTCTTCGTTTCCAACCTACCTGCCCCTAAAATCAGATCACTAAGGCGTTGGGGCAGAGGAGGTGAGCTCAGAACTGTGTCTATAGGGCTAAATCTCTCCCCAGGCTGAGAACAGGTTTACAGTCAGAAGCCAAACCTCCATTTGCTGTTTAATTACCAGTCATTAAAAGTTACCAGTCATTAAAAAATGACTGACAGATAATCTTGCTCTTCACAGATAGATTCATTATATGCAGGTTGCTCTTGCCCATCAATGAAAAGCAGCATGGTCTAGTGGATAGAGCAAAGGCCTGGAAATCAGAAGGACTTGGATTCTAATCCTGGCTCTGCCCCGCATCTGCAGTGTGACCTTGTGCTAGTCACTTGACTTCTCTGGGCCTCAATGACCTAATACGTAAAATGGGGATTATGTAAGTTTGTTGTGGACAGGGAATGTCAGTTTATTGTTTTATTGTACTTTCCCAAGTACTTAGTACTTTGTTTTGCACACAGTAAGCACTCAAAAAATACAACTGAATGAATGACTGTTAGCCTACATGCTACCTCAGTGCTTAGTATAGTGCTCTCAAGTGCTCAACAAATACCACTCAAAATACAAAAATACTGAAGCCTTTTGCTAAGTGAAAGTGAGAATTCTCACCCTTTGGGAGGAGTACGTCTCAACACAGATTGGGTCTACACTGCACAAAATAATTATATCCCTGAAGGCATTCCAGTTGGATAATTTCATGGATTCAAGTGACCAGATAGTTTTCAAATATCTACTTGACATTTCAGGTGGTGACTACAAAAGTAGTTTGTTCTTTTTAGGTCTGTTCATCATTTCTCTATGCACCCAGCATACAATTAGGAGTCTCTAGACTGTAAGTTCACACATTTGACTCAATTTGCCTTTTTCCAGATCTGCATTTATTATTCATACATTTCAGGAAACCAGGAATACACCCCATCAAGATCCATATTCTAGGACACAGTCATACTCTAAGACCAAAAAGACCAAAAAGGACCAAAAAGAAGCCTGCCTGTGGAGCCATATCAAGATATTTCAGTCATTCCATTTAAATTTGTAACAACAAGGCAAGTGAATCCATATTATCTGAATGGCTCAAACAAAAACCAATCTAGAAAGGCGATCAACAAGATACTCCCTTTGGAACACAATACCATCTCCCTGGCCTCTTGCCCCACTTTTCTAGCTGGTTCCCTAGCTGATTCAAAAATGGTACCAGTATGCTCATCTCCCTTTCCTTCTATTTTCCACTCTCAGAAGGAAGAAATAAGAGTAGTTGCCTGAACAATAGTAGCGTGGATTTCATCAGTAGCCAAAACCATAAAATGACTCTGCCTACCTTCTTGGATAAATCCATGTTCCTGAATAGATTATCTGGGGAGATGGGTAGAAAGGTAGTTTAGGGAATCCAGGGGCTACAGCTGGAATGCAGTGTCAAGGCTTGGTGTCTTGGGCATCAGATTTGGGGTTATAATCCTTTAACAAGGGTGAGTGCACAACAGGGGTTCTCTTTTTCATAATAATAATAATAATGATGGTATTTGTTAAGCACTTACTATGTGCAAAGCACTGTTCTATGCGCTGGGGAGGTTACAAGGTGATCAGGTTGTCCCACAGGGGGCTCGCAGTTTTAATCCCCATTTTACAGATGAGGTAATTGAGGCACAGAGAAGTGAAGTGACTTGCCCAAAGTCACAGAGCAGACAGTTGGTGGAGCCGGGATTTGAACCCATGACTTCTGACTCCAAAGCCCGGGCTCTTTCCACTGAGCCACACTGCTTCTCCATAAGAGGTGTTCGGATTACCAAAGTGCCTGGGCAACCAATCTGATCTCCCTGTTAAATTACAATTCCCTAATGAGCCATATCTGCTGATTGACATCTTCAAGTCGTATGACACAATCTGACTTGTGCAATGTCTGCTCCAGTTCATCAGGACAAGACAGAGGTGAGTTGGGGTGTGGCATGGAGCTAGAGAGGATGATCGCTCATTGTCTTGAAAACTGCCCTGTCCTATTTCTGCAAGTGCGTCCAGCCAAAAAAAGTATTCCATAACTGAAGTGGTGTTGATGGTGGGAGAATCAAACCTTAAGCAAGCCTTATAAATTGTGGGGACCCGTGGGACCCCAAATCTACGGGCCTTTGGGGATACTGATTGAGCCAGAGGAAAAATTCCACTGCAGTGGGGGTTTTGGAAACTCACTGTGCATCACCTGGAAAAAATTGAAGGTGTGGCTGGTGGAGGAAGGGTGGGGAAGAGTATTTTAGAATACTTAAATTCTGCTTGTTTCCAATTTTCAAAAAATGGCCGTGGAGAAATACACCTCTGGTGGTAAATTTATTTGCTTCCTAGGGGTTGGAAAGTTGGATGGAGAAATAGTTTGATCCCAAATAGGTAGAGTGTACAGGTCTGTCACTGGAGTACTTGTATCTCTTTCATTCCCTTCCACCCTTCGCTCATAATCTGTTTTTGAATCCCTCATCTGTGATTGTTTAGAAAATATTTGATTCATAATTTCCATGATTTGTGTTCAATCATAGTCTCATTTAATTCTAGAGGATTTGTATTTGTAATCTGCTTTAATTATCTAGAAAGCCACCCTCCTTTTGATTCTTTCACAACTCTCATTTTTTTAAATTACATTCCCACTGTGTGTTGAGTAATGGTCGAGGGTGCTGAAGAAGATGGCAGCAAATTGTATCACCCCACTTGATCAGCATGCATAAAAGCAGTTTATTCTTTTCAATTCTGTTCATTATTTTGTCCATCTGCTCTCATGCCTGAACTTGATGTCTATTTTAAGACACCTTCGGCTTCTACAAATAGTTGTTCCTACAGTGTGAAAAATGGGAGGAAAAAGAAAGACATTAGACACCAATTTTGACAGTAAAAGATGCTTTAATAAACCTTACATGATAAATCTTGAGGACATATGATGAAGAATGGGAGATAAAAATTAAAGTGTTCTTTTTGCATTGACTAATCAATCTGATTTTAAGCTTTTAATTAGTTAAAATGGTAAATGACTCCCTACATCCGCTGTCTTTCTTACATTACTCAGTAGGCTCAATATTCCACTTCATTAAAAAGTCAGTTGATCAGCTTGAAGCAGAGTTGACTTGGTAATCTATCAAATATAAAATTAAATGCTATCCTTGCCCCCAAACACACATCATCAAAACTAAGTAATAATAATAATAATAATGACATTTGTTAAGCAGTTACTATGTGGAAAGCACTGTTCTAAGCACTGGGGGAGATATAAGGTGATTCTGTTGTCCCTCATGGGGCTCACAGTCTTAATCCCCATTTTACAGATGAGGTAACTGAGGCTCAGAGAAGTTAAGTAACTTGCCCAAGGTCACACAGCAGACATGTGGGGGAGCAGGGATTAGAACCCATGCCTTCTGACTCCCAAGCCCATGCTCTTTCCACTGAGCCACGCTGCTTCTCTAAGTAGTTAAAATGAGTATAGTGTTATGTGAAACTCAGTGACTGTTTTGTCGGTTGTCTTATCATGAGGAAACTGAGGTGCAAAAAACTTGAGTACCTTGCCCAAAGTGATATAGTAATCAAGCGGTGGAGCCAAGTCTTGTGCTCTATTCATTAAACCATGCTACCCTTGACAATTTAACTGTAGATTAATTTAACACTTTAAAGGACTCAAAATGCTTCTTTTTGTGGTATTCATTAAGCTCTTTCAATGTGTCAGGCACTATACTAAGCGCTGGGGTAGATGCAAGCTAATCAGGTTGGACAGAATCCCAGCCCCACAAGGGGCTCATAATCTTAATCCCCATTTTACAGATGAACTAACTGAGAAACAGAGAAGTGAAATGACTGGTCCAAGGTCACACCGCATGCGGGTGGCAGAGTAGGTATTAGAACCCAGTTCCTTCTTACTCCCAGTCCCATGCTCTATCCACCATTCATGTTGCTTCTAGGTATGTTAATTTATGTTTTTTCAAATGTGTAATAGGAATGGTACAAATTTTCATGGAACCATCAGGACCTCTGGCTGAAAATATAGATAGTACTACCTACTGAAGATACAAATTCCTCTTCAGTTTGTCCAAAAACAAAATTGTAAGAAATTTGTGGACTTTACAAATAAAGTTGCTTGTTCCCTTTTCCTCACTAACCCTCACACCCCATCCTTAAAAATCAAATTTGTTTGACCCTGGGAAGACTCAACCACTGACGGATGCATAGCTGGAAAAGGTGCTTCAGGTATAATTATAGAAAGGAAATCCATCTACTTCTATGTTATTCATCCAGTCATTCATTCAATCATATTTATTGAGCACTTACTATGTACAGAGCACTGTACTAAGTGCTGGGAAAGTAAAATTCAGCAATAAAGAGAGACAATCCCTGCCCACACCGGATTTACAGTCTAGAAGGGGACAGACACAAAACAAGTAAACAGGCATTAATATAAATAAATAGAATTATAGATATATACATATATACATAGGTGCTGTGGGGCGGGGAGGGGGTAGAGAAAAGGGAGTGAGTTGGGGTGATGTTGAGGGGATGGGGAGCTGAGGAAAAGAGCGACTTAGTCTGGGAAGGCCTCTGGGAGGAGGTGAGCCTTCAGTAGAACTTTGAAGGGGGGCAGCGTGATTATTTGGTGGATTTGAGGAGGAAGGGCGTTCCAGGCCAGAGGTAGGATGCTTGACAGTTGTTCATGGTGGGACAGTTGAGAGCGAGGCACACAGAGAAGGTTAACAGCACAGGAACCAGAGTTTGTGGGCTCGGATGTAGAAGGAGAAAAGGGAGGTAAGAGGGGGCAAGGTGATGGAGATATTTACATATTGTATGTATTTATTACTCTATCTTATTAATGATGTATATATAGCTGTAGTTCTATTTATTCTGATGAAATCGACACCTGTCTATTTGTTGTCTCTCTCTCCCTTCCAGATTGTGAGCCCATTGTTGGATAGGGACTGTCTCTATAGGTTGCCGATTTGTACTTCCCAACTGTTTAGTACTGTGCTCTGCACACAGTAAGTGCACAAGAAATACAATTGAATGAATGAAAGAGATATTTGAAGCCAATAGTGAGGAGTTATTAGTGTACTACTGTTTAAGGCTTTGTTACCTTAATCCTAGAGTAACCCACTAAAAGATTAATTAAAGATTTAAAGATTAATCATAAACTTAGGAAACAGTATACTTTAGGAACCAGTATACTTGTTAGTATACTTTAATCTTTTCTCTAACCCTGTAAATGATATTAGTCTAACATTAGACACCCTCCTTTCCATATCACCTATGCACTTGAATCTAAATCAATCAATTGTATTTATTGAGCGCTGACTGGGTGCAGAGCACTGGACTAAGTGCTTGGGAAGTACAAGTTGGCAACATACAGAGACAGTCCCTACCCAACAGTGGGCTCATCACTTAAGCACTTGATATTCACCCTGCCCTCAAAACTTATGTACACATCCTTGCACTGTAATTTTTTAATGTTTAGTCTGTAAATTGCCTGTGTCTACCAACTCTAGTGTACTGTATTTTCTCAGTGCTCTGCACGCAGCCCTCCAAAATAAATGTCACTGATTAATTTTATTGAAATAAAAAATAAATAACTTGTGCCATTAAGGGAAATACTTGAAGAGCCTTCTCATATTATGGCAGCCACTATTATCTTGGCCACTTTCAGCGGAATGCTATATTCTTTTGCCTCTCATTCTATTTTACAATATCCAATATAGAAAATTTCAGAAACCCAAGGCATTGAACCAACAAATCGGCTAGTAAATTAAGCAATATCACATTGCTGGGTGCAGACACACAACCACTTTTTCCTCAATCTACTTGCACCAATTTGTAGTAGTACAACTATTACCATTTCTTTATGGGTGATTCCCAAATCTACCTTTTCAACCCTTATCTCTCTCCTCCGTGGCAATCTTACATTTCCTCCTAACTCCAGAACATCTGTACTTGGGTGTCCTGCCAACACCTCAAACAAAACGTGTCCAAAACAGAACTCATCACTTTCCCACTTATACCTTGTCCTCTTCGTGTCTTTCCTATCACTATAGACATCATTACCCTCCAACTCACAAGCCTACAATGTTGGCATTATCCTAAACTCACCTCTCTCATTAAACCATTTTCAGTTTGTCACCAAATCCTGTCAGTTCTACCTTCTGAACTTTAATAAAATCTGTTCATCTTCTCTATCCAAATTGCTACTATGTTGATTCATGCACTTATATCTTCTGTTGACTAATTACAGCATCAGCCTCCTCATTGGCCACCTTACTTCCTCTCTCTCCCCACTCCAGTGCATACTTGTCTCAGCTTCCCAGATCATTTTTCTAAAAAGAAAAAATAATAATTCACACCTCCCTTCTCCGCAAGGACTGCCAATGATGGCCCATCTGCCTCCTCAACAAATAGAAACTCCTTCCTTACTATTGCCTTTAAAGCATTCAATCAGTTTCCCTCCCTCCCAATTTACATCACTAGTTCCCTAATACAACACAGCTTGCACGCATTTCTCTAATGCCAGCTTACTGTATTCCTCAATCTTGTTGATCACACTGACAACCCCTAATCCACATTTTTCCTCTCTCCGGGAACTCATTTCCCCTTTATTTTTGGGACCACCACTATCTCCACCTTCAAATACTATTAAAATCACATAATAATAATTACAGCAATAATTGAGTGCTTACCATATACCAGGAACTTGTACTGAGCTCTGCGTGGATACAAGCACATTGGGTTGGACACAGTCCCTATCCCACGTGGGGCTCACAGTCTCAATCCCCATTTTACAGATGAGGTAACTGAGGCACAGAGAAGTGAAGGGACTTGCCCAAGGTTACACAGCAGACAAATGGCGGAGCTGGGATTGGAACCTATGACCTTCTGACTCTAGTGCTCTGTCCACTATGCCATGCTGCTTCTCAAGTCATCCAAGAAGATTTCCCCAATTAATTAAGCTCTTTTTTCCCTTACTCCCTCTCCCTTCTCCTATGCATGTTGCCTATGTACTTGGACCTGTGCTTTTTAGTCAATCAATCAATATGTGCTTATAGTGTGCAGAGCACTGTACTAAATACTTGGAGTAGTACAATAAAACAAAGTTGATACATGTTCCCTGTCCCCAATATATACCTCACCCTCAGTCCCACAGTACTTGTGTATGTATCTATAATTCATTTATTAATTTTAATATGTGTTTCTCCCTCTAAGCTGTGATCACTTTGTGAGAAGGGAACAGAGCAGCCTGGCATAGTGGATAGATCATGGGCATTGGAGTCATAACGTCAAGGGTTCTAATCCTGGCTCTGCCATTTGTCTGCTGGGTGACCTTGGGTAAATCACTTCACTCCTTTGGGCCTCAGTTACTCATCTGTAAAATGGGGATTGAGACTGTGAGCCCCATGTGGAACAGGGACTGTGCCCAACCTGATTTGCTTGTAACCACCCCAGTGCTTAGTAAGCACATAGTAAAAACTTAACAGATACAACAATCATTATTATTATATCCACCAACTTTATTGTCTTGTACTCTCTCAAGTGCTTAGTACAGTATTCTCTACACAGTAAGCTCTTAATAAAAACCAGTAATCAATCGATTGATTGCTCTGTGCAGAGCACTTGACTAAGTCCTGTGCTAAGTACTGGAAAAGAATGCACAGTTGGAAATTAGTGGACTTGTTAGACCAGAAAAGCACTCATGTGTGGGAAAAGCGTTCTCTGATTCTTTAATAACGTTATAACCAAATTGTGTAATTAAAATGACATGTGCTTCAGCAGAACTGGGTGTAATAGTATCTTCACATCGTAAGCAAATATTAATTGTTAAAAATTATTTAATAGTAGAACAGGGATTGTATCTGGACAAGGAACTGAGTCTGACCTGATTGTATTATAGTGGCTTGTGTAGTGTTTGGAAAACAGTAAGCACTTAAAAAATACCACAAGTATATTATTAAATAGCAAAGGCTTCTATTTATATCACAGTTAGCTTCGTAGGGGATAAATCATTAGATTGAATTGTAACACTGGTATTTGATACCTGATGATGAAGGACTACTCAGAAAGTAATCCTTTTCCCAAAATTTATTTAAATTTCAAGTTTAAATGTGTTCCTTAATGAGACTACACTGAAACTTATTTGCTGGAATATTTACTTAGGTCCTCTAATAGACTATTGCTGTAGTTGCTGTTTAATCAGGAGATTCCAGCCTGAAGAATTTACCACAGATTTCAACCCTCTCAAATTCAATTCCTGTCTCCTTCCAAATTTATGGGATCAATTTACAACTCTTGCTAAGGGAGAAATGTTTGCTCTAAATTAATTGCTTTACAGATACTTTATGAAATTAGTGCTGACTCTGTCCCTTCCTTTACTAGTCTGGGAGGCCTTAAAATGTAATTTAAGAGGTGACATTATAGGCACTTCCTCATTCAGGAAAAAGCAAGAGGAAGAAAACAAGTCTCAGGAAATATAAAAGCTTTAGAGGAATGATTATTCTGGAGTCATCGTTAGGGGGAGAGTACATTAAGTGTTTTTCTATAATAGATAATGACAACTTAGCTCAGAAATTCAAAGGCTGGCTAACAAACTTACGCTTGTTTACATTTTGAACATATCCACATGCACTATTCAAAATCTTACAGTTTTACTGTTGAAAAGAAAAACTTCTAAGAGGAACCCCATACGTGGCAGCCAGGTTTCAAATCATTAAGAATATTTTGAGAGATTATAATCATTTTCAGAGAAAGAACAAATAATTAGAATTATTTGTAGAGCCAGAAAAAAATCCTTAAAATCTATTCAGGTCTCTTTAATAAAAGTGGATTATCTAGTCTAGTGATAAACATGTCCCTTCACCCATGTGTTACATTCTCATTTAGACTTCAGTAGCTCCAACATATGCGGAGGTAGGGGAAAGTCTATGGCAGGTGAAAAATCATTTGGAGCCTCAAAACAGCCCAGAAAGTAGGTTTTGAAAAATGAAGGTAGTGAGAAATCTATTTAGATTGTGGAAAATATCAGGTGATTGCTTAATCCGGGGTTCACTTGGACTGCATACTACCTGACCACAGAAATATAAATAATAGTTTCCACCTGCCTGCTAAACATAATAGCTGTTTTACAGACAAACTAAAACCCTGGGATTAACTGATTTGTTTGTGGGATTACTGTGAGTTGGCAGAAAATGCAGCTACGCTAACCTAATTTCTGTCCTTTTTATCCCCTATTTGATGAAGATCATGTAAAGAATCTTTAGTTCCTCTCATCAGCTCTTCATCACTGTCCCCCTTCAAAGCTCCACTGAAGGCTCACCTTATGCTAAGGTAGATCATTCCTCTCTGCTTCAAATAACCCTGCCATACTTTTTATAGATAACCAAAGTAAAATGATTCTCTGTTGCTACCCTTGGCCACATGGGATAATCACTCTCCTCTAAGCAACTCATTTACCTCTGTGCAGCTCCAGATAGCAGTTGACTGTCCTGGCCTTCTACATCACAAAAACAGACTGCAGGAATCCCTCCAGCAGCAGTGATGAGAAGCCAGCTAAACTCCATGAAAATAATGGAGGAAACTATTCAATGACTCTTCCAATATTCTCCAGGTTGGGCCAGTCTTTCTGTATGCCTGTTCCAGAGCTTTGTTTCAAATATGAAAATAAGCAACTGCAGTTATACCCAGACATGAGATTTGATTTTTGTACCTAATAATAGCAAGAGAGATTATTTCTCCCTTCCTTCTTTCTTTCCCTTTCTCTTTTCTTCTTTCACTTTTTCATTCTCTTTTGCTTTCTCTGTCTCTTTCATTCTGTCTCTGTTTCTCTGTCTCTCTCTCCCGCCCCTCTCAATTACACATGAACACACAGCGCTCATACATACACACACTTCTTTTCTCTTTATATGATAGCCATCTCATGGTGTAATTTGTCCTGAAATATCTTTTTTCCCTTCTTTCAACAGTTGTATGGTCAAGTAATGGTATTAATTGAATATCTACTATATGCAAAGCATTGACAAAATCACTATACTAAACACTTTGGTCAGTAGAAAAGAAGAATAAGACAAGGTCCTAGCTCTCAGGAAGATTACCCAACCAAGCCTATTTTGTAGGTCAATGGGTTGGGACTAAGCCCTTGAACAATGCCTTCAACTTCATGCTAATAGGCTCAATATCAAACAGTAGAGAGGGAGAGAGAGAGGGAAAAATAAAAAAAGAGAATGGAGATGGGAAGAGCCCGGGGTGCATGGGGTTTGGAGAATAGTGCCATATGTGACAGATCTGATAGACTAAGAAAAGTGTGATTCATTTCGTTGCTAATTACAGTGTTTCCTTCCCTACTGTATGTTATAATTCTTAGAAGACTAAGCTACTTTTGAAAATTTAATGTATTTACTGGTTGGAACAAATGAGAAGATCAAATAACTTTAGGACACCCAAACTACATCTTCAAGGTGAACTGAAGGCCACACTCATTGTGGCATGCCCCAGATGGTCAGTGGTGAAACAAAGCTGTAATTCTATCCTAATGCTCTCCTGGTGAAGTAACCAAGTGAAGGGGTAGCATGGTCAAGTGGAAAGAGCAGGAGCCTGGGAGTAAGAGGACCTGAGTTCTAATCACATTTCTGACATGCTGCTTTACCTTGGCAAATCACTTAACATCTCTGTACCTCAGCTACCTCATCTGTAAAGTGGGGATTAAGACTGTGAGCCCGTTGAGGAACAGGGATTGTGTACAACCAGATCATCTTGTATTTGTCCCAGTCCCTGGCATGTAATAAACATTTTTAAAATGCCACATAAAAATAGTATCTAAAATGTGCAACGTGGTAAAAGTCAATCAATCATATTTAAGTGCTTACTGTGTGCAGAGCACTGTATTAAGTACTAGGAAGGGTACAATATAACAATATATCAGAGTTGGTAGACACAGTGAGTTTACAGTCTAGTGGGGGCTTATTCCTAAGAAGCCATCAAATAGACATCATGTTTACAGAATTATTACACCTACATATCAGAATAGGTGACTTCATGTTGGCCCAAAAACCTAAAGACTCTGCCAATAGTAATATAATAATAGTAATAATTTTTATTAATAATAATAATACACTTTGGTACATACAGCAGGCAAGTGCTGGAGTCAGGATTAGAATTCAGATCTTTGACTCCCAGTTATGGTTCTTTTCCATTAATCACTTTTAAAATCCAGCCCCTATTGAGTTTCAGTACCCTCTATATTTCATATTTCCCTTAGATGCTAATAATGATTAAATTGGTTTAAAAGACTTCCATCAACTCTGTTTTAACCGGAATAGACATGTTACAGATATGGCTACTCATTTTACTTTTGTTTCCAGTTTTGGTAAAAGCTAAGAAAGGGTCAGGGGGACAGAAGCAAAATATAGTGAAAAGAGAATCATATTCTCGGCTCTTCTAGAATATCTACCCCAAGAACTAACATAATGAGGAGGATATCATGAATCATGTGCAGAAAAACAACTTCATATTTAAGTGGCTAACCACATAAACTGGTTGAAAACAAATTAGCCCTTTAGAGATGCACACGATCCGCAAACCCAGACCATTTATGTGTTTATTTTTATTAAGATACTTACCTGGGATGGGGGGAGGGAGGATAAGGGAATAGGGAGTGGGAAAATGGGATTATGAAAATAACTCATTTCAGACCTGCTGGGATGGCTAGCAGGACTTTACCTAAACCAAACTAAAATTAACAAAAATAGTGCTGCCTTACTCATAACTGTTGGAGTACCTCACTTATGAGTTTCTTCAAAAGTTCTCTGTTTTAGCTCAGTTTCAGAGAAATGTCCAGTTTTGTGATTGTTTGCAAAAATAAAAATAAGACGATACTAGACGATACTCTTACTTCCAACTCTTTCAAAGATACTGCATTCCCATATCCAGAGTCAAAGAAGCCAATGAAGGGACTGCCACCTTTCATTTAATCACTGCAGAACCTCTCCTCAGTACCATCTCCCTGCAGACCATCTCTCTGAGCCACCATAATGCTGGTACCTGACCTGAGATCCTGTGAAATATTGATTTTTGACCACTGGACTGACCACTGGTCACCTTCCAAAGTACAGCAGCTAATATTAGGTAAGCAAGTTTATGACAAAGACAGTTACTTCGCTCTCCTTTCCCATTACACTTCCTCTACCTCCAAACACCGTGAGCATCTGCTCTTTTTCAAATCATATTTCCAAACCACAGATAATTTCATGGCATTTTACCTAATGCTCAAGAAAAGAAGCTTCAAATTGTTAGCAGGAGCCATGATTTCAAGATTTACTTTTGTATGTGGAAAGCTTAGCAATTAATTTAAAATTATTTCGGGTAGGTAAGAAAATCCTAGTGGAAACAGTATTGGCCTGGGAGGTCCTGTAACTGGGAGGTTCTGATCCCTGTTCTACAATTAGTCTGCTGTGTGACCTTGGGCAAGGCACAACTTCCCTGTGCCTCAGTTTCTTCATAAAATGGTTATTAGATACTACTCTCCTCACTTAGATTCATTCAATCATATTTATTCTGCACTTACTGTGTGCAGAGCACTGTACTAAGTGCTTGGGAAGTACAAGTTGGCAACAACTTGTGAACCCATGAGGGATAGGGACCATGTCCAATCTTATTATCTCATATATACCCTAGTATTAGGTACGTAGTAAATGCTTAACAATGACCATGGAAAAAATACTTTCCATAAAAACATTTAAAAAACTATTTGTGGTGAACAAATAGATGAATGATTGTAACCAGTGCGGTAGGAAGTCAAAAAACACACTTTGTAAGAGGTTTTCATGTAAAAAACACACCATGTTAGATGTTACCTTTTCATGTAATAATGAATTTCCTCTCATCTGTACCTGTCCCTGAATACAGAAATTAGTGATAAGCACTTACATACGCAAGCGTATCTTTATTCTTCGGAATTGCTTTGGGGTTACTCAATTATTGTATCTAAATTGTTCAAATACGAGATTACTGCCTGAAAATAGTCTAAGAAGCCATTTTAGAGAGTTTGATTAAAATGGATTCCTCAGGATTACCATCCATGACAACTTTTTGGATAGAAAGGATATCAATCAATCAATTGTATTTATTGAACACTAACTGTGTGCTGAGCACTGTACTAAGCACTTGGGAGAGTACAATATGACAGTATAACAGACACCATCCTTTGCCCATAATGAGTTTACTATCTAGAGGGTGAGACAGATATTTAGTAAAAATGAATAACAGATGTGAACGGATGGGGCTGGGAGACGGGGATGAAAAAAGGCAGTAAGTCAGGATGCTGCAGAAAGGAGTGGAAGAAAAGAAAAAGAGGGTTCAGGGCTTAAAGAGAAGGCCTCTTGGAGAAAATGTGTCTTCAATAAGGCTTTGAATAGAGAGAGTAATTCACTGTCTGATATGAAGGAAGGTGATACAAGGAGGCTGATATAGTAATCAAGGCAGGAGAGGATAAGTACTTGGATATCTTTATAAGTCACTTATAAAAAGTGAAAAAAGACTGTGTGTCCCAAGCATGTATGTTCTGTTACCATTCCCGTAAAGAGAATATGTATGAAAAATGGGATTTCCTAAGAATTCCAAAACAAAGAAAAATCCCTCAATGACCGTATGTGAGCCTGGTTCTCCCTTTGATTTGCAAGATGGGGAAAAACACCAAACGCTTTTGGGAAACCATGCTTGTGGCTATACTTCTGGGTGTAGGATAGAGTATGGATGAAAACATTTGTGGTATTTAAGTGCTTACTATGTGCCAGACACTGTATAATCACTGAGGTGCATATAAGCAAATCGGATTGGACACAGTCCCTGGCCCATATGGGGCTCACAGTTTCAATTCCTATTTTACGGATGAGGTCACTGAGGCACAGAGAAGTGAAGCGACTTGCCCAAGGTCATACAGCAGACAAGTGGCAGAGCCAGGATTAGAACCCGTGATCTTCAGACTCCCGGGCCCGTGTTCTATCCACTACACCATGCTGTTTTTTTCCTGAAATCATCAACGGTTTTTATTGAGTGCTTACTATATACAGACACTGTATTAAGCACTTGAAAGGGTGAAATATAACAGAGTTGGTAGACTCTTTCTCTGCCAAGAGTTTACAGTCTACCTTCTGAAATCAGTGCAACGAAATGTGAGGGAGGGAGGTAAGGGAACAGTAATGCTTATACTCTACCCACCTTCCCCTCCTCAGCTCTCCTCACCTTTAAAGCCCTTAGGAAATCCACTTCCTCCAGGAGGATTTCCACACTCACAGTGCAAGAAGTAACTTGGCCAAGGTGGAAAGAACGCAGGTCTGGCAGTCAGAGGAATTTGGTTCTATTCCCGGCTCCATCACTTGCCAGCTGTGTGACCTTGGTACTTAACTTTTCTTTGCCTCAGTTTCCTCATCTGCAAAATTCATTCATTCATTCAATCATATTTCTAGACTGTGAGTCCACTGTTGGGTAGGGACCGTCTCTATATGTTGCCAACTTGTACTTCCCAAGCGCTTAGTACAGTGCTCTGCACACAGTAAGCCCTCAATAAATACAATTGAATGAATGAATATTTATTGAGCATGTATTGTGTGCAGAGCACTCTGCTAAGTGTTTTGGAGAGTACACTACAACAATAAACTGACACATTCCTATACGGGGGAGACAAACCCCTCCTTCATCTCCCCCTCCTCCCCCTCTCCAATAATATATAATTAATTTTTTATCATCATAACTATCATTATTATTATGATATCCTCCCAAGCACTTACTTCAGTGCCCTAAACACATTGCTTGGTTGATTGATTCATCATCTCCAAACCTGACCCCCACCTTACCTCCTTCCCCTCCCCACAGCACCTGTATATATGTATATATGTTTGTATGGATTTATTACTCTAATTTGTACATATTTATTCTATTTATTTTATTTTGTTAATATGTTTTGTTGTCTGTCTCCCCCTTCTAGACTGTGAGCCCACTGTTGGGTAGGGACCGTCTCTATATGTTGCCGACTTGTACTTCCCAAGCGCTTAGTACAGTGCTCTGCACACAGTAAGTGCTCAATAAATATGATTGAATGAGTGAATGAATACAATTAAATAAATTACAGACATGCACGTAAGTGCTGTGGGTCTGGGAGTGGGGAAGAACAAAGGGAGCAAGTCAGGGTAATGCAGAAGAGAGAAGAGGAAAGGAGTCGGGTGGACGGGATGGGCTAGTCTGGGAAGGCCACTTGGAGGAGATGTGCCTTCAATCAGACTTTGAAGTTGGGGAACAGTAATTGTCAGATTTGAGGAGGAAGGGCATTCCAGGCCCTAGGCAGGATATAAGCTAAGGGTTGATGGCAAAATAGGTAAGATGGAGGCACAGTGAGAATGTGTAGAGGAATGAAATGGGAATTTAGTATTACTGTGGTTTATGGGAAGCAGTGTGGCCTAGTGGAAAGAGCATGGGCTGGGAGTCAGAGGACCTGGGTTGTAATCTGGGCTCTACCACTTGACTCCTGTATGACTTTGGGCCAACCACTTAACTTCTCTGTGCCTCAATTACCTCTCTGTAAAATGGGGTGAACCCCATGTGGGACAGGGACTGTGTCCAACTTGATTATCTTGTATCTACCCCAGTGTTTAATACAGTGCCTTAGTACAGTCCCTAGTACAACAGTTTAGAAACCACTTAATAAATACCATTTTTTTCAAAAAAGCACTTATGTGTCACACACTGTGGTAGATACAAGATAGATCCAAGATAATCAGTTCACACCTGGGGCTCACAGTTTATGGTGGAGAACAGGTATTAAATCCCCATTTTGTGGATGAGAGAACTGAGACACAGAGAAATGACGTACATGAAGTCAGTTGCCCTAGGTCACTCAGCAAGCAATTCGCAGAGCAAGGATTGGAACCCAGGTCCCCTGACCTTTCATATGCTGCTTCCTTATCTGTTCATTATCCAAGCGCTTAGTACAGTGCTCTGCACACAGTAAGTGCTCAATAAATATGATTGAATGAATGAATGAATTATCTGTTCTCCATCCTTAACAGTGTTTAACAGACACCATTATTATTAGTATCATCAATCATTCATAATTATTAAGCACTTACTGTGTGCAGAGCACTGCATTAAGCACTTGGAAGAGTACGACACAACAATATAGCAGACACATTCCCTACCCACAATGAGTTTACAGTCTAGAGGGGGAAACAGACATTAATATGAATAAATAAATTATAGCTATACACTTGAGTGGGGGTTAGGGTTGACTAAAGGGAGCAAATCAAGGTGACTCAGAAGGGAATAGGAACAGAGGAAATGTAGGTTTAAGAAGATGTGCTGTCTATAGGACTGAAGTTGGGGAGAGTAATTGTCAGATCTGAAAAGAGAGGGTATTCCTGGCCAGAGGTATGTGTTGTGGATAAGAGTTTAGTATATAATTAATTTTTTATCATCATAACTATAATCATTATTATGATATCCTCCCAAGCACTTAGTTCAGTGCCCTATTTCTTGGTTGATTGATTAATCATCTCCAAACCTGATTGTGTGGGAATAATTGCAGAGACCCTTTTTTATGCCTAGTGGGATGGGGAAGAGCACGGAAGATCATTCTATCTATTCTCTTTTCCCCAGAGAAGGAAGCAGTATGAAACTGTCTTTATTATAACTTGAGGCCAGGGGTATCTTTACTATTAACTAGGAGGATGAAGTTGAAAGGGAAGAGGTGGGGGAGTACATTTATAGGATGGAAGCCAAACAGTTAAATCCAATATAAATAAGTCACAAGTAAGACCTACTTTTGAAAGGGTTCTTGAAGTCTGGCATATGCAGAAACAAACCCTGATGCTATGCTGTGCATGGATGACTAGCCATGTAAGAAATTATGTTAGAAATCATTTTAATTTGTTTGTACACATGGAAACAATAGAAACCCATGCACTTAGAAAACATATTTATTCCTTATTGAATGCTTGAAAGCACAGAGGAATTTTATGGATTATTTTATTCCAATAATTCTTTTTACTCACGTATTCATGGGTATTATCAATAATGAACTCTCTAGTAATTTTAGAATGGCAAACTTTTCCTTTCCATATCATTTGTTTTTCTATATAGACAACAGAAATAATCATTCTTCTGAACAAAGGTTTTCATTAAAAAGTTTATATTTTGACAATTGACTTTGGTTATTTGTAGGTACTCCGCCACACTTCCAATTCTTTTCAGTTATACTATTTAAATCAATGGGATTATGGTTAAATGTGGAAAATACACTTTCATCTTTCCCTGAGATTGACCCAGTATCCCTCAAAAGCACTCTTATCTGTCTAGAAGATAACATAGTCCAACATTCTAGTGGAAGAGTAAAATTAAGTTGAAAAATGTAATGCCTTGAAACTTAATCTCTGGAAAACTAAAACATAAAGTCAGTAATACTAATTGGTATTTGTGACATTTCTTAAGTGCCTACTATATGCCTAGAACTGTACTAAGTACTAAGGTAGACACTAGTTAAACAGGTGGGACAGAGTCCCTATACCATATGGGGATCTCAGTCCCAGAGACTTCACTGAAAATATTTTTCGAGGATGAATTTGGCATCTAAAATCAATCAATCAATCAATCAATCGTATTTATTGAGCGCTTACTGTGTGCAGAGCACTGTACTAAGCGCTTGGGAAGTACAAGTTGGCAACATATAGAGACAGTCCCTACCCAACAGTGGGCTCACAGTCTAGAAGGGGGAGACAGAGAACAAAACCAAACATACTAACAAAATAAAATAAATAGAATAGATATGTACAAGTAAAATGAATAAATAAATAGAGTAATAAATATGTACAAACATATATACAGGGCTATATAGCTCTAAAAGAGCTAATGAACTTGTTAAGTGGTTAATAGTGAATGCTGCAAATTTGCATAGGGGAATGAAACATTTGCAATTTCTGTCAGGGATGCAATTCTCTGGTGACAAAGTATGCATCCTGTGTCTTTAAAACTTGTGAAATTGACTACTTATGCCTTGACTACTGCAGCGGCGCCTTCACTGAACTCCCTGTCCCTTCCCACTCCTGAAGAACCTCCAGTGGTTGCCCATCCACCTCAGCTTTGAAGTACTCAATCAGCTCTCCCCATTGTACCCTGTCTCACGGATTTCTTACTATTACTACCTAGTCCACACACTTCACTGTTCTAAGGCCAACTTACTCACGTTACATCAGTATTGTTTATCTTGCTGCCTATCCCTTTCCTACATCCTCTCTTTGGCCCGAAACTCCTCCCCGCCTTTATATAAGACCGACAACCAGTCTCCCACCTTCAAAGCTTTACTAAAATCCTATCTCCCTGATTAAGCCCTGTTTCTCCATAGTTTCTCTCCCTACTGCATTGCTAATGCACTGGAGTCTGTATCCTTTAAGCAAATTCACCACACCCTCAACACCACAACATTTATGTGTATATCTGTAATTTATTTTAATGCCTGTCTCTCCCTCTAGACTGTGAGTTCCTGATGGTCTGGGAATGTGCCTACCAACTCTGTTATATTGTACTTTCCCAAGTGCTTAGTAACATGCTCTGCGCATAGTAAATATTCAGTAACTATCATTGATCAATTGATTATTTTTGTGTGAGGCTCTCTAAATTCTCCACGTGAAGAACTCAGAGTGGAACAAAACTGCTCAGCCTTTAACAGAGTGCCATTTTATAAGGAACAAAGATCAGGGTGACAGGTGTACGGCTTCCCAGAGAGTTGTGTACACTACACAACTCTGAGTTTAGAGCTCTGGGTTAAAGCCATCGCTTTGAAGTGGCTAGTAGAGCGGATTTAGTTAAATTGACTTGAAGATTTGAACTGAGGGGTGGAACTAAATCCAACCATACCATCAAGTGCAGACAAACTTTCTGGACTGTCAGGACTGGATTAATGAAGGGGCTGCAGTCCTAGGCCCCGTGCCAAGATTGAGGTCCTCCTTTCCTGAAAAAACATAGGCTTCAACTAGCCTTGCAATGTTCATGCACAGCCTCAGAGAGGGCTAAGGGATGGGGCCACAGGACTTGACTTAGGGTCCTCATAATAATAATCATCATAATAGTAACTGTGGTATTTATTGAGTGTTTACTATGTGCCAGGCACTGTACTAAGCTCTGGGGTGGATACAAGCAAATGGAGTTGGACACAGTCCCTGTCCAACAAGGGGCTCACAGTTTCAATCCCCATTTTACAGATAAGGTAACTGAGGCACAGAGAATTGAAGCGCTTAGTACAGTGCTCTGCACATAGCTAGCGATCAATAAATACAATTGAATGAAGAGACTTGCGCAAGGTCACACAGCAGACAAATGGCAGGAATGTGATTAGAACCCATGACCTTTTGACTCCTCACCACCCATATCTCTCCCTACCCCACTTCCTCTGAAGGTGAACTCCGTCTATCTGGGGTATTGAGTCTCTCCAATCAGCCTGCAAATGAGACATAACTGCAGAGCTGTCAAATATAGCTGAGTCCAGAGGTTTGACAGGTGGCCACTGTGTTTGGGACCATGATTATGCTAGGGGGTGTATGGGCACTGAGGACTGAATTTACCCCAGAGAGGCCAGTTGTGCTCTCTCCACTCTGTAAACAAGAGGGTGGCTGATGGACAAGTGGGAGGTGAAGGAGCTCTGGGAGGGTCACACATATGAAGCTTAGTTTTGGACACAGGAGCTTCCCTGGCCCTGCCACTGCCCTCCCCTCCTCACATCTTTCTGGTAGCATTCAGCCCCACGGATGAGGCAAGCCATGCTGGGCAGACTACTATCTGCAGGATCCTGTTGTGGCTCTCGGACTCTTAAAGCTGGGATTGGGAAGGGCAGGTAGCCTGAGAGAATCACCCTGGATGTCCTGGAGCCAGAAGAGAAGATATGGTGTGGGGATTCGTTCCTTCTCTTCTCCCTACCTCAAATCCCAGTAAAACCCTTGATGGTTACAGGGAAAGCATATTGGTCTTGGTTGTTGCCAACAAGGTCTCCCTTGTTCAATCTCACTTGCCCACTCATTCTCTTGTCCCATGATCCAGAGTCGGAGTGGATTTCCTGCTGCAGTGAGTAGGTGTGCGCAAGAAAGGAAACCAGCAGTGCTTCCCCACTAGCGGAAGTCAAGTCTGCGAGGGGCTGCTGGGGTTCCAGCTTTCCCCTTCCCTCTTGTTCCCACCCACCAGTTATGGTTCCTCAGAAGCAGTGGGTGAAACAAGAAAATAGGGGTGCGGCACATTGTGAAGGGCACATAAAATTCCAGAATCCTCTTAAAAACCAAATGAATGCAACATACTACCAGTGCTCTGCTGAAGCGCCACAGCTCAGCTGATGGTTGCCAGGTTAGCCACTTCAGTAGCCACTGCAATCTTCAACATCCACGCTTTTGTCAGGATCTCTGTGGCACTTGTCCATCATACGAGACATCTTATGTGGTTCTTCAGTCAGAAACTATCACTACTTATCTAAAGGCCCATTTAAGTGTTCGCCTGGCGGTTTACAGTCTCATCTGTCATTGCAGTCAGTGTGGGTTGGCAGGAGGAGAGAGGGATAAGATGATAATTAGCACATTAGGATATTAATAGGAATGCAGATTGTGCGTCTTGATGGATGTATTTAAATGAAAGCTTATTCTTTCAGGATGCCTGTAGTGGTAGGGAATAGTCCTGCCTTGTTTTGGGAGCCACCCTCAAGGAATCTAGTGAATGAAGCCTACTATTCTGCTGCATGTAACAACAGATTGAGAATAAGGGAAACCTACAAAACAATGGGGCACTCTTGAAAGTAATTGACAGTACCACACACTCTGATAATTGATATACCCAGGGGGTTCTCCATAGATTTGATTTTAGCCATTTGATGACACGTATTTCTGCATTTGCCTGCATTGCCTTTTCAAAAATGATTTGCATTTCGCCAAACCACAAAACAAATGCTGAACAAATTACTTTATACTTTTTCTATTTAAGTGCTTCTCTATTCATTATTTGTGTGTCTCCTTGCATCTGGATTTCTTATGAATAGAGCATCTTAAGTTAAAGAGGGTAAATAGTTTTTTAATCACAGCAAATATTTACATCCTGTAAAACATCCTGTGATTACATCAATTATACTTATCAAATAGTTTTCCACCCCCACCAGCGAGGTAACCACAGCATTAAGCCTCCATCACTATGAACATAATGATAATGAGAAAAACTCTGGCACATTGATTCCGCTTTGAATCAGATGAATAGAATAAACATCTTCCTTCACCAATTTGAATTACCAAATAATTTTCCATCTCTACCAATTACTTCTACTCACTGAAGTTTTCTTATTGGTCCTTAGTGATATCTTGCACGGGAAACATAAGAAAGGTACTATTCACATTTTGTACCTTTAAACTACTAGTAATGCTATAACTGACTAGAAATGCCTTGCCTGCAGTGTCTTAGCTTATGCCAAAAAGCAGTTGAGAAGGTCAAAGTTGAAACTCTAATAGCCTAGTTGTCTGTCAGACACTTATGGGGTGACTAAGATGGGAATAAGAGTTAACATTTTGGGTCAGTTTATTAGCAAGAAGTTCCTGGGATTTCTTTGACAAAATGATAATGATGTGAACTACTAGGATCCAGTTATGCCCCCTGAGAGTGTTATTTTATATATGTCACAAAGGGAAGGAAATCATTTCTCGTTAACAAGGTCATATTCTCTACTGAGTCAAGTCTGGATTGGGAGACAGGAATTCTTTCTTTGAGGCCTTTCAAGGTTTTGGGGAAAGTGACTTTCCCTGACTCTTAGGAATGTCCCAGTCTGTAGAATGAGGACACCATGTTCACCCCGCTGATGTATGTATTGTTCCTGCATTTGATGAGTAGAAGAAAAGCAAAAACACTTTACTCAAATCCTAAGTGGTGTAATTAACTATATGCTGACCCAGATCTGAAAGTATTTTGCAGTTTACCAGATTGATTACTTGTAGCTCTACTTTCTGCTGAAATTTCATGGAACAACAGTGACATCCAGTGCCCAAATCAGCTTATATGAATGTGCACCAAAGTACAGGTCATCATCGTGGTTTTGGTGAAATCATTAGTTGCCATCACAACAAAAGAACATATACTCTTTACCAACCTGTTAAAGCTTCAGGCTACAAAATTCCCAGGTCAGAGTTAGCACCAAGTAAGAAAAATGAAGGATATACGCTAGTTGAGAGTAAAATATTTATTTACATGCATTAGTCCTGTGCTTGCCTCTGACCCGTAATATAACTTTGGACAGGGGTCTGGTTTTGCTTTGCCTCAGTTTCCTCAGAAATATGAAGAATCAAACAAATGATGGTATTTGTTGAGTGTTTATTGTGTGCAGACCACTGTAGCCAGCTCTTGGGCAGGTGCAGTATACCAGAGTTGGTAGATGTGACTTCTGCCCACAAGAAGTTTACTGTCTTCAGGGAAAGGCAGGCATTACAATAAATTATGGGTAATGGAAATAGTAGAATGTAAGAATGTTTACTTAAGTGTTGGGTAAGGTAATGTTATCAGCAGTCCGCAGAACTTTTTTAGTCTGTCAAGTAGCCGTGGACTTTGACAAAGGAACCCAAGCCTCAAGGATGACCGGGACTGAATGAAAATGAAACTGCCACTACTTATCTTGTACTTGACTTGTACTTCCCAAGCGCTTAGTACAGTGCTCTGCACACAGTAAGTGCTCAATAAATATGAATGAATGAATGAATGAATATCTACAGCGATTCTGACTGCAAGAAGTTTTGCCACTAGATGGTTCTCTGCCTAAGGGGAATCCTAGATGTAGAAGGTTCAGAGTGTTCATTCATTCATTCGATCATATTTATTGAGCACTTACTGTGTGCAGAGCACTGGACTAAGCACTTGGGAAGTACAAGTTGGCAACATATAGAGACGGTCCCTACCCAACAACGGGATCACAGTCTAGAAGTGTTGAAGCATCAGCGTGGATAATGGACCTTAGTTTGATATGACTGCCTGGGAAACTCTCCCAGAATCCAAGTCAGAACTATAGCTCTCAGGAGATAAGATTATTGGGCTGGTTAGGTGCAGAAGGAATTTAGTTCAGAATCATTTATAAATTCATAGAATGGATACTGCCCTTTCCTCTCCATCCAAGCTGCTTCTATGCTGATCCAAGTACTTATCCTGCCTTGACTAGTGCATATAGTTGGTATACTGAACCTTTCCAAGAGCTCGCACACAACAAGAGCTCCGGAAGTACAACTGATTGATTCATTGGTGGTTAAGCTCTTATGTGTGCCAAGCCAGGGTTAAGTGCTGGGGTAGATAAAATGCAATCAGATTAGTCATTCATTTAATCGTATTTATTGAGTGCTTACTGTGTGCAAAGCACTGTAATAAGATCAGTCACAGTCTCTGTCCCACAAGGGACTCACAGTCCAGGGGGAAGTGAGAATAGATATTTCATTCAATCGTATTTATTGAGCGCTTACTGTGTGCAGGGCAGTCTCCTCTACTACCACCACAGCCCTTTGTGCCAACTAATATTGTTCTTTACAATATTTCCCAGATCCATTTCTTCTTCCCCCTTTACAGCACCATCTTGATTAAACCTCTCACTATTTCCTAGGCAGACTACCAAATGAGTCCCTGAGCAGTTCTCCCCGCTCCCAGATCATTTCCTAAAAAAAAACCCCAAACCTCTCCACTGGCTTGGCATATGGATAGAGCATAGGCTTGGGAGTGGGAAGGTCATGAATTCTAATCACGGCTCCTCCACTTGTCTGCTGCGTGACCTTGGACAAGTCACTTCACTTCTCTGTGTCTCAGTTACCTCATCTGTAAAATGAGGATTGAGACTGTGAGTCCCACATGAGGCAGGGACTGTGTCCAACCTGAGAACCTTGTAACTACTCCAGTGTTTAGAACAGTGCTTGGCACATATACCATCATCATCATCATGGGAAATGCTGTGATCTCTGGTATATAAAGGTTGAGGGAGTTATAGGCAGTATGTGGGACTTAAGCAAGAGTTCAAGAAACTCCAGTGGTTGCCCATCCACCTCTGAATCAAGAAAATCTCCTCACCATTGACTTCAAAGCACTTAATCACCTTACCCTCTCCTAACATCACCTCACTACTCTCTTAGTACAATCCAGCCCACACACTTGGTTCCTCTCATGTACACCTTCTAATTGTACTTCGATCTCATCTATCTCCCCGCTAACCTCTAGCCCATATCCTACCTTTGACCTGGAATGCCCTCCCTTCTCATTTCAGGCAGATAATTGCTCTCCCCCACTTCAAAACCTTATTGAAGGCACATCTCCTCCAAGAAGCCTTCCCTGACTAAGCCCTCCTCTCCTCGTCCCCCATTCTCTTTTGCACTGCTCTTACTCACTTCATTCACATCCTCCCTCCCATCCTCACAGCACATATGTATATATCTGTAATTTATTTATTCATCTATTCATTTATATGCCGAACGCTGCTGGCGAAAGTCTAAACACCATGCCAACCTCGTTCACTTCAAGTTTATCCTTTCCTGCCTTAACTCAGCCCTCTCTTCTGCCAGACAAAACTATTTCTCCTCCCTTATTGACACCCATGCCCATCACCCCCGCCAGCTCTTCCGTACATTCAACTCCCTTCTCAGGCCCCCGGTTCCTCCCCCTCCTCCTTCCCTCACCCCCAACGATCTGGCCTCCTACTTCATTAACAAAATTAAATCCATCAGGTCCGACCTCCCCAAAGTCTCTTCCCCCCTTTCTCCAACCCCCCGGCTCTCAACACTCTCTGCTACTCTCCCATCCTTCCCAGCGGTATCCTCAGAGGAACTCTCCTCCCTCCTCTCAAGTGCTACTCCGGCCACCTGTGCTTCTGACCCCATTCCCTCTCATCTTATGAAATCTCTCGCTCCATCCCTTCTCCCCTCCTTAACTTCCATCTTCAACCGCTCACTCTCCACTGGTTCCTTCCCCTCTGCCTTCAAACATGCCCATGTCTCTCCCATCCTAAAAAAACCCTCTCTTGACCCCACCTCACCTTCTAGTTATCGTCCCATATCCCTCCTACCATTCCTTTCCAAACTCCTTGAACGAGTTGTCTACACGCGCTGCCTAGAATTCCTCAACAACAACTCTCTCCTCGACCCCCTCCAGTCTGGCTTCCGTCCCCTACATTCCACGGAAACTGCCCTCTCAAAGGTCACCAATGACCTCCTGCTTGCCAAATCCAACGGCTCATACTCTGTCCTAATCCTCCTCGACCTCTCAGCTGCCTTTGACACTGTGGACCACCCCCTTCTCCTCAACACGCTATCTGACCTTGGCTTCACAGACTCCGTCCTCTCCTGGTTCTCCTCTTATCTCTCCGGTCGTTCTTTCTCAGTCTCTTTTGCAGGCTCCTCCTCCCCCTCCCATCCTCTTACCGTGGGGGTTCCCCAAGGTTCAGTGCTTGGTCCCCTTCTGTTCTCAATCTACACTCACTCCCTTGGTGACCTCATTCGCTCCCACGGCTTCAACTATCATCTCTACGCTGATGACACCCAGATCTACATCTCTGCCCCTGCTCTCTCCCCCTCTCTCCAGGCTCGCATCTCCTCCTGCCTTCAGGACATCTCCATCTGGATGTCCGCCCGCCACCTAAAGCTCAACATGTCAAAGACTGAGCTCCTTGTCTTCCCTCCCAAACCTTGTCCTCTCCCTGACTTTCCCATCTCTGTTGACGGCACTACCATCCTTCCCGTCTCACAAGCCCGCAACCTTGGTGTCATCCTCGACTCCGCTCTCTCATTTACCCCTCACATCCAAGCCGTCACCAAAACCTGCCGGTCTCAGCTCCGCAACATTGCCAAGATCCGCCCTTTCCTCTCCATCCAAACCGCTACCCTGCTAATTCAAGCTCTCATCATATCCCGTCTGGACTACTGCACCAGCCTTCTCTCTGATCTCCCATCCTCGTGTCTCTCTCCACTTCAATCCATACTTCATGCTGCTGCCCGGATTATCTTTGTCCAGAAACGCTCTGGACATATTACTCCCCTCCTCAAAAACCTCCAATGGCTACCGATCAATCTGCGCATCAAGCAGAAACTCCTCACCCTGGGCTTCAAGGCTGTCCATCACCTCGCCCCCTCCTACCTCACCTCCCTTCTCTCCTTCTACTGCCCAGCCCGCACCCTCCGCTCCTCCACCACTAATCTCCTCACTGTACCTCGCTCTCGCCTGTCCCGCCATCGACCCCCGGCCCACGTCATCCCCCGGGCCTGGAATGCCCTCCCTCTGCCCATCCGCCAAGCTAGCTCTCTTCCTCCCTTCAAGGCCCTGCTGAGAGCTCACCTCCTCCAGGAGGCCTTCCCAGACTGAGCCCCTTCTTTCCTCTCCCCCTCGTCCCCCTCTCCATCCCCCCGTCTTACCTCCTTCCCTTCCCCACAGCACCTGTATATATGTATATATGGTTGTACATATTTATTACTCTATTTATTTATTTATGTATTTATTTTACTTGTACATTTCTATCCTACTTATTTTATTTTGTTGGTATGTTTGGTTCTGTTCTCTGTCTCCCCCTTTTAGACTGTGAGCCCACTGTTGGGTAGGGACTGTCTCTATGTGATGCCAATTTGTACTTCCCAAGCGCTTAGTACAGTGCTCTGCACATAGTAAGCGCTCAATAAATACGATTGATTGATTGATTGATTGATTATATTAATGTCTGTCTTCTTCTCTAGACTGTGAGCTTGTTGTGAGCAGGAATGTGTCTGTTGTCATATTGTACTCTCCCAAGCACTTAGTACAATGCTTTGCACACAGTAAGC
This sequence comes from Tachyglossus aculeatus, assembly GCF_015852505.1. Classification (NCBI taxonomy): domain Eukaryota; kingdom Metazoa; phylum Chordata; class Mammalia; order Monotremata; family Tachyglossidae; genus Tachyglossus; species Tachyglossus aculeatus. The sequence continues at coordinate 41,633,479 of NC_052068.1, forward strand.
TCTCAATAAATATGATTGAATGAATGAATAAAAGTAGAATAATAATAATAATAATAATAATGTTGGCATTTGTTAAGCACTTACTATGTGTGAAGCACTGTTCTAAGCACTGGGGGGGGGGCTACAAAGTGATCAGGTTGTCCCCCATGGGGCTCACAGTCTTCATCCCCATTTTACAGAAGAGGGAACTGAGACTCAGAGAAGTTAAGTGCCTTGCCCAAGGTCACACAGCAGACATGTGGCGGAGCCAGGGTTCGAACCTATGACCTCTGACTCCAAAGCCCGGGCTCTTTCCACTGAGCCATGCTGCTTCATAGATGCATAGATGCATAGAAGAGATGATAACGAGGCACAGTGAACTTGAAAGGAACAACAATTGTGAACTGGGCATGTAGTGGAAAAAGATAGTACATTAGTAGGAGGGAGAGAGGTTATTGAGTGTTTTTTGAGTTTAGGAATTCATCTGCAAGTAGGTGTGAGGTAGATACTGTCATGATGTCCTGTCCACTTCTCTTATTTTGTCTCAATGAAGAATCAGCAGAACTAAAACAAAGCACATTACAACAGAAACAACCTGATCTTGTGGAAAGATCACAGGCCTGAGAGTCAGGGGGCTTGGGTTCTAATTCTGGCTCTGCCACCTGCCTGTTGTGTCACCTTGGGCAAGTCACAACTTCTACAAATCAAGGATTCAATACCTGTTCTCTCTCCTACTTACAATTGAGCCCCATGTGGGACAGGGACTGAGTCTAATCTAATTACCCTGCGTCTATCCCACTACATAGTAATGATGATGATGATGGCATTTGTTAAGTGCTTACTATGTGTGAAGCACTGTTCTAAGCTCTAGGGGGATACAAGGTGATCAGGTTGTCCCATGTGGGGCTCATAGTCTTCATCCCCATGTTACAGATGAGGGAACTGTGGCAGAGAAGTGAAGTGACTTGCCCAAAGTCACACAGCTGAGAAGTGGCGGAACCGGGATTAGAACCCATGACCTCTGACTCCCAAGCCCATGTTCTAGAGTTAGCAAGTGGTAAGCACATAATAAATGCCTCAGTGATTATTAATCTGAGTGTGTTCCTGAAAAATATGATTATACCGAGAATTGCTGTATTGTGGAATGCATTTTCCCATTCACTAACTAATTTGCAAGTTTTAAATTAGGATCTATTCTAGAAACTCTCAAAAGTAATATTAAGTTCATTTACAGGCTAAATACTGTAATGATAAAGCCACTAAACTATTGTTAAATATTTATTAAAGTAATTCAGAGCATTGTATCATCATATGAAATAAATGAAGAATTGTATGTTTATGAGTTTTTGTAGAAGGCTGTGCTATTAAAAGCTTGTTCTGCTAACTGCAGTAGTGAAGAATTTGTACAATTTTAAACTGAAAAGCCCCTACTTCTTTTCTTCAAAATGCAGCCTGTAACCAGCTTACTACTCTTGATCACCACTGATGATGATTATGTTATTTGTTAAGCACTTACTATGTGTCAAACACCATTCTAAGTGCTAGGGTAGATAGGATTTAATCTGTTAAGAAACACTCTTTGCCCACATGGGCCTTCAGGCTAATTAGGAGGGAGAACAATCAAATTTATTGAGTACTTATTGGGTACAGAGCACTATACTAAGCACTTGGGTAAGAACAGTATAACAGACACATTCCATGCCTGCAATGAGTTTACAGTTTAGGGGAGGTTACAGGTATTTAATCCCCATTTTGCAGTTGAGGAAATTGAAGAACAGAGCAGTTAAGTGATTTAGCCGAAGTCACACAGCAGGCAAGTAGAAGACCTGGGATTAGAACTCAGGCCCTCTGAATCCCAGGCCTATGTACTTGGTCATGCTGAGGATCTTTGAACCTCATCTCCATTAGAATCCTATCTGTCAATCATATTTATCAGTCTATCAATTTTCTTGAAATTGCTGGCAGGATTTTTTATTGTTTTTTTATCCCAAGTGTTTATCTGTTGGTGGAACAGATATAACTTCATCTGTTTTGGCATCTTGCAGTGATAGGTGGGTTGCCAAAGGCTGATGACTTCCTCATCGGACCACAATTCCTCTGAATGTGATATAATTTCCTCATTGAAATCTGCATTGTCAATTTCTAAATGAATTTGCATCCCCAATTCAAGAGCGTCTTTGGTTACTAGTTCAGGGGTCTCTTCCATGCAGCAAAAACCTGACATAAAGCATGGGCAGTTCTACTTCCACAAGGAAAAGGAAGGGATATACTTACTTACAGTGTGGTTGGCCAGAGCATCTGGGTCCAAGTCACTGACAATAACCTAGGATAAAGTAACAAACAATGCGGGTGTGACTTTGGGATGTAAAGGACATTGAGATTGTAAGCTGGAGTTTGCCTGGACACTGACTAACTTTCTTAAAGCTGTTTATGATGGTGCTGGTACAGGAAAATGTTGAATCATTCTGACAGTCAGGAATGCCATCTATTTGTTTAATCGAGCTCCTTTGCTACAGTGTAAGCCCATTTACTCTACTCAACCCTCAGGGGAAACGGAGAACAACTGATCTCTGTCCAGAATATAAGAATCCTTCATATCCTCCAACAGCTATTTCCAATGCCTGCATGGGATGTAGGAATTTTCTTCTGGAGATACGAATCTGTCCTGAGTAAACCTTACCCTTTGTACCAATCAAGACTTGTAGGGAGATTGTGGTACAGACAAGGAAATGGTTTAGAGCCACATACTACTTGTCTGCTCCAGAGGCTTCCCCACAGTGCTTGACATCTACCAGATTAACATACTAATTTTTGAACTTTCTGGTGCACAGACCTGCTCCCCATTCCCCTCCACCCCAGAAACAAACACAGATTACTTCCACTTGCAACGACAAGCTAGCAACAATGGATGGATAGACGTTCAGGGCCTCTGGACCTTTGGACCCCATTTGTGTTTTAAGTAGACTACTAGACCCAACGGGAGATGCGCAGATGGATTGCACAAACAAAAATGCACATCTCTTCAGGCTCAAACAAGCTAGTGGGAACCCACCCTAAAACAAATCCTTTGTAGACTGCTGTAAGAAGGGACAAGGACATATGTTTGTGAAAATGGCTCTATGTTGAGAAACATCAGAATCTTAAGATTATTTCAAGTTCATTGGCCTATCTCCAGGCAGACTTTACCATGAAATCAAACCTCGGCCTTCTTTTATCAGGCTAACCACTCTCCCACGCCTCCGCTCCCTACCCGCAATTTTTTAACCTTTCGGAAGTTTGAAGAAAAAGAATAACATAAAATAAATTCCATTTCTGATTGAGACTGTTACATTCTCTCAAGAAACATTAATCTAGGGTTGAGATCAGGGTTTGTTTACTTCAGGAGAAAAAAACGGATAAGAGACAAGAAATTGAATTAAAGTCCACTGGGAGGAGAGTGTAGCTGGAGTGGCAGCTTTGTAGTTTGTTAACTCTCCTCAATCTGGGGGCTATAGCTATTCTACCCCTCAAGTATAGAACTAAAAATGACACCAAATGAAAAGGACACCTGAAATTGCAAGGCAGATTTGCATTGCTACTATCAGGGATAAACCAACTTATAGATACAGCTGATTGTTTTCTTGAAGCATTAATATTCATCCTTTCCTGCCAGGAATACAAGTGAAGCTGTGTCACTATAATTAGAAATTTCTGGACATAGAGGGCTCCACGCTGTCTGCGCTGAAACCGGACCTAGCTATTCTTATTGTGAATTGTCAGCACAAAGCAGGAACTGAACATCCATTTTAAGCCCAATGCATCAATAAGATTCCTTTTAGAAATATAAAATGTTTTGAAAAGCGAGACAGTCTTTGAGACCTGTCCCTTTCTATTCCTCCTGTTTCCCCTATTTCTCTTCTGGGCATTCAGGATGACTTTCTTAGGATACAGCCAGCCATCACTTTGTTTACTTTAGCAGAGAGTTGCTTGAAGTTATTAAGCTGACCTCTGAAATGCCATTACATGAGTAGAAGACTGGAGAAGCCTTCTTCCTGGCAGTAGCTCCCTCCATCCCCTCTGAAATATTATAAAGGAATGTCTGTTGTCCTTCATATGATACACCATCCATAAAGTGTATAGAAATGGAAGTGGTAGTATGTTCATGTCTTCAGAATAAAAGGATCTGCCCGGATAATCATTTTCTATTCCTGATTCCCATTCTTTATGTGGTCTCTTCCAGGATTACAGTTCCACAGTTGTTTTACCTTTCTTATTCACTTCTGTAAAAGCATCCCAGAAACAGATTGTTTAGAGACTAGCTGAGGAGAACATTGGAAATACTGAGCCATGGGTCTTAAAACCAGACAGAATGGGGAGGTTTGGTCATGATAATTAATGCAATGTAATGGCATGTGTCCACAAGAATATCTTTGCTTCACTAAAAATGTTTGTTAGGCCATTTTCTCCTAGATGAGTTTTGTCAGTGATAACAACATACACAAGAAGCTGGAGACCTTTCCTTGGTTTGTGGGCCTGGCTCACTGTGCTGTGATCCACTCTTCAGCCCAAAGAACAATATATGACAACCATCCCCTTCTGCCTTGACTAAATGCAAAGGAAGTTCATGCCAGGGCTAGCATATCAGTCCTGTATAGATAAGGCTCTGTCTCAAAAGTATTTCTGGATGCCCTAATTTTGGTGGGAAAACAATTCCCCCCAGTCTCATAGTCTGCTGCAATTGTGTCCCATCATCCTATGTTATGACACTTTGTCTTTCCCTGAATCTTTAAGTTGTTCTGTTCTCCTTGCTTGATATGTCTCCATATAATAATGGCATGTATTAAGTGTTTACTATGTGTCCAGTACTTTTCTAAGTTCTGGGGTAAATACAAGATAATCAGGTTAGACACAGTCCTTCACGGGGCTCACAATAGAAGTAGGAGAGAGAATAGGTACTGAATCCTCATTTTACAGATTGGTAAACTGAGTTACAGAGAAGTTTATTAAATTGCCCAAGGTCACACAGCAAGCAATCGGTTGAGAAGATATTAGTACTCCCAGGCCCATTCTCTTTCCAGTAGGCCACAATTCTTCTCAGTGACTACAATCAATCAATCAGTCAATATATTGAGAGCTAACTGTGCGCAGGGCACTAAGTGCTTGGGAGACTACAATACAGTAGAGTTGGTAGGCACATTCCCTGTCCCCAAGGAACTTAGCAGCAGCTAGTTAGGTATCATCTTGTTACCATCCATTCTCCTCACATGTTAAACTGGCAAATTTCCCATGAGAACTAAATCAGCTTCAGAGATAGCACAGCATTTGTCTCTTCATTCAATCATCTCTTGATGGAGTCTGGTGGTTTTGTAAGATCTATCATAACAATATAGAGTTTTTTCCATTACTTTCTGCACCTTTCTTATAGCTGTCATACTGCTTGAGCCGCTTCAAGAAAGAGGCTATGTTCCAGAATAGTTTTCTTTTTTGATGGTATTTGTTAAGTGCTTACTATGTGCAAAGCACTGTTCTAAGCGCTGAGTTAGTTGCTAAGGTGCCTGACTAGAATCTCTCTGGCAGAAGGGCAGCAACTTTTCCCTTAGTTTCCACAATAACCTCTCTCCTATTTCTTCTTGAAGATGAATATGGTAAATAGCTTTAAAGCCTTGTGGTATTTCTTCTGTTTCATATCTTATGGAAGAACTCTTGCAGATATGACTAAATCCCCTTCCTTGTTTGAAGGCTTTTGCAGCAATCCCATCAGATTCAGATGCATTAATAATTTTCATGGCTTAAACAGAAGGGAAGTTACTTTTGCCAAAGCCAGAGCCTAAAACCATGCCTCATATCATCATCAATCGTATTTATTGAGCGCTTACTATGTGCAGAGCACTGTACTAAGCGCTTGGGAAGTACAAATTGGCCACATATAGAGACAGTCCCTACCCAACAGTAGGCTCACAGTCTAAAAGGGGGAGACAGAGAACAAAACCAAACATACTAACAAAATAAAATAAATAGAATAGATATGTACAAATAAAATAAATAAATAAATAGAGTAAAAAAAATATGTACAAACATATGTACATATATACAGGTGCTGAGGGGAAGGGAAGGAGGTAAGATGGGGGGATGGAGAGGGGGACGAGGGGGAGAGGAAGGAAGGGGCTCAGTCTGGGAAGGCCTCCTGGAGTAGGTGAGCTCTCCGCAGGGCCTTGAAGGGAGGAAGAGAGCTAGCTTGGCGGATGGGCAGAGGGAGGACATTCCAGGCCCGGGGGATGACGTGGGCCGGGGGTCGATGGCGGGACAGGCGACAGCGAGGTACGGTGAGAGATCAGCGGTGGAGGAGCGGAGGGTGCGGACTGGGCTGTAGAAGGAGAGAAGGGAGGTGAGGTAGGAGGGGACGAGGTGATGGAGAGCCTTGAAGCCGAGGGTGAGGAGTTTCTGCCTGATGCGCAGATTGATTGGTAGCCACTGGAGATTTTTGAGGAGGGGAGTAATATGCCCAGAGCGTTTCTGGACAAAGATAATCTGGGCAGCAGCATGAACTATGGCTGGCTCTAATTCCTCTTCTCTGTTTAAATTTTAACTATCCCAGTGATTGTTACACCGCTTGGCACGTAGTAAGTGATTAAGAAATATCATTATTATTATTGCTATTAATAAACATCATTATCATCCCAACAAGCATTATGGAATTGTGTTCGCTTGACCTGTATGTTCTATAGTAGTTTAAGTAGGCCTCCATCATATCAAAATATAGCCTCCTAACAGCTAAATAATAATAACCATTATGATATTTGTTAAGCACTTACTATGTGCCAGACACTGTTCTAAGAGCTGGGGTAGGTATAAAGTAGCCAGATTGTCCCCTGTGGAGCTCAGAGTCTTAATCCTCATTTTACAGGTGAGGTATCTGAGGCACAGAGACGTTAAGTGGCTTGCCCAAGGTCACACAGCAGATAAATGGTGGAGCTGGGATTAGAACCCATGTCCTCTGATTCCAAAGCCCATGCCCTTTCCATTAAGCCATGCTGCTTCTCTAAATGTAGAGCTACTGGAAAATGAAGATAGCTTCAAGGAGTTCTGCAGTAGTTGGAGAGCAGTCCTCCTGGAACAGGGAACTTCAACAATGCCCTCCTATATAAATTTTAAAAAATGTGGTGCCTCCATGATACTGGCTACTAGACAGACATCATTCCACTGGGTACCATCAAGAGAAGACAGCATGATTGGTTAGATACATCAATCCGGAGTTAAAAAGTCACCATGCAGTAAAGCATTTATTGTACCAATAATAATAATAATAATAATAATAGCATTTGTTAAGCACTTACTATGTGCAAAGCACTGTTCTAAGCACTGGGGGGATACATGGTGATCAGGTTGTCCCATTTGGGGCTCACAATCTTAATCCTCATTTTACAGACGAGGCAACTGAGGCACAGAGAAGTTAAGTGACTTGCCCTAAGTCACACAGTTGACAAGTGGCACAGTGGAATTAGAACCCATGACCTCTGACTCCCAAGCCCGTGCTGTTTCCACTACAAGTCACGCTGCTTCTCTGCATGCATCTTACCGCACACCAATGACATCTTACAGCACCTCAGACAAAAGTATAAATTGTAGAAACCTGTTTTCTAATACGCATTCCCTCTGTTGTTAAAGATGAGGCCTTTCAACATATTGAAAAGCTTCCAACAGTGAGGCGATGTCATAAGATCTCAACAATGTCACCGTTTTCACCATCTTCAAGAAGAAAGGGGAAAGATCAGATTGCAGCAATTAATGTCATCAATTTATTTTTCATTGCTGGCCAGATCCTAACAAGAGTGCTCCCAAATAAGCTACTGAAGTATATCATGGACTAAATGCCCCTGGAATCATAAAAGGACTTCAGATTACCATGGGGCCACAGTGGATGTGATCTTTGTAGCATGTCAGTGTAAGGAGCAACATTAGGCTTTGGAAAGCATTTGACACCAGTAGCCATTCACTCTGAGCCCCTTGAGAACCACAGACCCTGTCTAATTCTCACCCATGGATTCTTTTCCAAGTGTTTAGTACAGTGCTTTGTACACAGTGAAGTCTTAATAAAATACTATTACTATTGCTCCTAATCCTACTACTCCCTCTCTAATCTGCAAGTTGCTGGTGGGCAGGGATCAGGTCTACCTCGTCTATTTTATTCTCCCAAGTTTTTAGAACATTGTCCACAGTAAGAAGCCAATATATTTCATTGATTGAATGACAATGAATAATTCATTTGCTACTTCATGATTACATAACTAGTGGTGTCTTATTGGGGGTGAGGAGCCCTGACTGATTCACTCTCCCATCACCATTGGGTTAAAGCAGAGATGTATCATGGCCCCAGTCCTCCTTAAGTAGTTTTGTTAAGCACGTACTCTTGTACTTGTTAAGTACTTACTATTGTCAAACAGTGTTCTAAGTGCTGGGGAAGATACAAGTTAATCAGGTTGGACACAGTGAGTGTCTCACAAGAGGCTCATAGTCTAAGTGGGAGGAAGGGAGCAAGTGGCAAACGCTGACCCAAGTACTGGGGTAGATACAAGATAATCCATTTGGACATTGCAACAGTCACTTATCGAGTTCACAATCTAATTAGGGCAGAGACCAGGTATTAAACAGTTCCGTTCAATTTATTCTATACTATCAGACTGGAGGATGCAACTAGACACCTGGAGAATATGCTTCCACTCCTCGGGGAAACTTCCAACTCAGCAGATTTGAACCTCATTTAAAGTCCTAGAGTTTTTATGTGCAGATTATTGTACCCTAGAGGCACATGTCCATGAATACATGATTGCAAACTGCACTGCCAAATCAGCCAGGTCTTTTGGTCTGATCCCAAGCCTAAGGAAAACTGAGACAATGTATCAGCTGCATCAAAAGTCCTACAAACAACCAAAAATCTATGTTAAAGCGCCAAGTTAAATGATGTCACAATTCCTTATCCAGGCAACAGTTGAGGAAAAAAAGAAAAGAAAATTGAATCAAAGTAAGTACATCTGTTAGAGTATCATCAATATCATGTGGAAGCCATCACTTATCAATAGTGTCTACTGAGCACTTACTGAGTGTGGAGCACTGTACTAATAATAATAATGATGGTATTTGTTAAGAGCTTACTCTGTGCCAAGCACTGAGGTAGATACAAGGTAATGAGGAATGTTTACATGCCTTCTGCATTTCCTAGTTAGGTGTAGAAGAATGTTCAGTCACCAGGGTAAAAAATCCCCTGAAATCCAGAAATCTGTTGTCTCTCTAACTCTTCTGTGCTCACTGTTCCTGGACCATGGGAATCAGTCCATGGGGAAGGTTTATTCCCTTCATTCAAAGTGGAGAGTGGGAGAAATCAAAGTGTGTACAACAATGGAGAGTTAGGGCTCGCAAATACTTGCTTTACTTTGTGTCATTATAGCACCCCTTCCAGAATAGTGAAGAGAGGCGTTAGTTTTTCAGGTAAAAATTGTCACTTTTTGGGGATTTCATATAAATGGTGAGGAGTTTCATAGTGCTAGATTCATGTGAAATTCTGTTCCTCTTGCCCATGACACCAATTGTGATACTGGTAAGACTATTTCTGCAGCCGTCAGCCCAAATTACTTGTCACACCAAAAGATACTGAATAAGGGTGTTTGATGTTTTTCTCCTGATCATTTTTCTAAAGATCTGCTCAACCTTATATCTTATGGTCCTGGAGAGAAAGAGATTCATTTGTTCTTTCAGTTATCCTAAGAGTCCAGTATAGCTCCCTATAGGTTCTCTTGACTGTCTGGGCAGATAGGTTCACCTGCAAAAAAAAAAAAAAAGGAGAGAGAAGTGAAGAAAGCAAAGCTATGTTAAATTAAAAAAAAAACCTCATAAGATCAGATGATATCCATGGCTCTAATGATGTGCTGCTTGGTGAATTCTGGGAGGCTGTTCCATGTACAGGAACTTTGTACATGATTTTATTCCTATTGATTTCTTTTCTAGGAATCACACTTACTCCACTAGGGTAGGAAATGCATTTTTTTAATACTGTGTGACCCCTCACTACTCCGTCCTCCCAGGAAATCAATGGAAATTTAATAAACAATAATGATGCTGATGAGTTAGCTTTGCCAATATTCCAGTTAAATAAGGGACTAATAGAAAATAAAAGTCATACCTTTGTTTGAAAACACCCTTTGGGGATAACGTATGCGAATCTTGACTGAATTTTCCCTAACAATTGAGTAGAAATCAATCAATCAATTATATTTATTGAGCACTTACTGAGTTCAGAGCACTGTACTAAGTACTTGGGAGAGTACTTGGGAGAAGCAGTGTGGCTCAGTGGAAAGAGCATGGGCTTTGGAGTGAGAGGTCATGGGTTCAAATCCCGGCTCCGCCAATTGTCAGCTGTGTGACTTTGGGCAAGTCACTTAACTTCTCTGTGCCTCAGTTACCTCATCTGTAAAATGGGTATTAAGACTGTGAGCCCCCCGTGGGACAACCTGATTGGATTGTAACCTCCCCAGCGCTTAGAACAGTGCTTTTCACATAGTAAGCACTTAATAAATTCAATCATTCAATCATTTATTGAGCGCTTACTGTGTGCAGAGCACTGTACTAAGCACTTAGCACTGTACTAAATGCCATTATTATTATTATTATTATTATTATTATTACAATATAACAGGCACATTTCCTGCCTATAACAAGCTTAGAATCTAGAAGGGGAAACAAACATTAATATAAATAAGTTACAGATATGTACATAAGTGCTGGGTGGCTGGGAGGGGGAATGAATAAAGGGAGCAAGTCAGAGCAGCACAGAAGGGAGTGGGAGAAGAAGGGAGGGCTTATTCAGGGAAGGCCTCTTGGAAGAGATCTGCTTTCAATAAGGTTTCTGTTTTGGGGGGAGAGTAATTGCCAGTCAAATAGGAAGCGGGAAGATGTTCCAGACCAGAGGCAGGGTGTGGGAGAGAGGTCAGCAGCAGGATAGATGAAGTCAAGTTACACTGAATACTTTAACATTAGAGTCATGAAGTGTGTGGGATGACTCTAGTAGGAAATCAGCGATTAAGGTAGGAAGGGGAAAGGTTATTGAGAGCTTTAAAGTCGATGGTAAAGTTTCCATTTGATTTAAGGTGGATGGATGGGCAACAACTGGGGTTCTTGAAGAGTGAGGAAATAGGGACTGAACATTTTTGTAGAAAAATGATCCAGGCATCAGGGTGAAGTATGGACTGGAATGGGGAAAGACAGGGGGAGAGATTACAGGAAGGAGGCTAATATAGTAATCAAGGCAGGATAAGCTAAATATTTGCATTGACAGCAGTTTGGATGGAGAGGAAAGGGCAGATTTTAGCACTGGTATGAAGGTTAAGCCGACAGAATTTAGTGACAGATTGAATATTTGGTTTAAGAGGCACCAAGAATAATGCCAGGGTGGGTTTGTAAGACAGGAAGGATAGTAATGCCGTCTACTGTGATGGGAAAGTGAGGGGAAGGGCAGGGTTTGAGTGGGAAGATAAGGAATTCTAATTTTGGCCTGTTTGAGGTGACAGCATCACATCCAGGTAGAGATGTCTGGAAGGCAGGCAGAGAAGCAACATGGCTCAGTGGAAAAGAGCACAGGCTTGGGAGTCAGAGACCGTGGGTTCCAATCCTGGCTCTGCCACTTATCAGCTGTGTGACTTTGGGCAAGTCACTTAACTTCTCTGTGCCTCAATTCCCTCATCTGTCAAATGGGGATTAAGACTGTGAACCCCACGTGGGACAATCCGATTACCTTGTATCTATCCCAGTGCTTAAAACAGTGCTTTGCACATAGTAAGCGCTTAACAAATGTCGTTATCATCATCATCAGGAAGGAATGCTAGACTGCAGAGAGTGAGAGAGATCAGGCACAAAGATGTAAATTTGGGAATCATCCACATAGAGGTGATAGTTGAAGCCATGGGAGCAAATGAATGAATTCTCCAAGAGAATGGGTGTAAATGGAGAATAGAAGGGGACAGAACTGAACCTTGAGGGATACCCACAGTTAGGGGTGGGGGACAATGGAAGAGCCCATGAAAGAGACTGAGAATGAGCAGTCAGAGAGATAGGAGGAGTCCCAAGAGAGGATATTCATTCATTCAATCGTATTTACTGAGCGCTTACTGTGTACAGAGCACTGTACTAAGTGCTTGACAGAGACAGAACAGTGTCAGTGAAGTCAAGGTTAGATGATGTTTCCAGCAGAAGGGAATGATCAACAGTGTCAAAGGCTGCTGAGAGGTTGAGGAGGATTAGGATGGAATAAAGGCCATTGGATTTGCAAGAATTGGAAGAAATATAATATTTCAGTGCACAGTAATTACCTTAAGGTACAATATAAGTGTATTATCTATTTATAACTATAATAAGGATTTGCCCCATAATTAAATGGATTTTATTTAACTAATTCTGTTCATTTTCCAGCTCAAAGTATACTGTTTGCCACTGTAATCCATCTTCTTATATCTCCATTGTAGTAATTAGCCATAACATACTATCAGTTATCACTTAGATTTCTACACCATGAATATAATGTCTATGGAACCTTCATTTTTGAAGTTCCCTGTTTGTCAAGGGCTACAATCCACTAAATTGAAAATCCATCTATATCTGTTTCAGAATATTTTAATTCTCTTCCACTTCGATTCAAAAATTTGTTGGTCTATAAATTGATTCTAGTTCCCTAGAATCATAAAGTATGATTGAAACATCTTAGATTAGAGTGATCTGATGACAGCCAAAATCCATAGTGAAATCAGATTAATATTTGCAGAATACAATCAGGAACTTGAGCTAATTTCTGATATGTCATTATTGAAAAAATTGCCCCTGTTGATGATGATGATGAGAGAAATACGAACAATGGAGACTTTTGAGACTATAAACCACACACTCTGATGATCTGCTTTTTTTTTGGCTTTCATACAATTTTATAAAACACAAATAGCCATTTTGTTGTTACTCTTTTGTTGTTTCACTAGCTTTATACTGGCCATCATGGTTGACATGATGTCAGCTTTCTCAGACTGGCAAGCTTTCTCAGTCACCTATACTGATTCCCTGAAGAGTTTTGTTACGGGAAATGCCTTTCTGGTGATTATGAAAGATGAGGTCATATAGCTGAACCAACCACATCCTGCCATTACCGTAATTCTAACTGTAGTAAGCTTTAGAATCAATGGGGAAAGAAGTATTCCTTCAAGTAAAACAAGAAAATAAACAAAAAGGGCTTTAAGAGTTCTAGGCAATCTCAGGGTTTACTACCGTTTCTCTGCTACTATTCTTATGCTTAACCTTATTTTTTTTCAAAATGGATATATCTTGGCTATTAAAATAGTAGTAACGATATTTTATCTTCTCAATACATAGTGAAGATTAATTAGATCATATTTGTAAATACCTTTGAAAATGAAAAGAGCTATTATTAGTAATACTATCATCATCTTTGTGGTTTGTATGAAGTTGTCTTTTAATAGTGCACTAATTAGGGGTTGAATATAATTTGCCTTTCCTTTAAGGACAGAATGGATTGCTGTTAGGGTAGCATATATTCATTTCTGTTTGGGAAAATCCTATTATTTTCCACCTATTTTTCAACACAGGCTTCAAAATTACCTTCTCAGAAGGAATTTGATTTACTCCAATATTCACTCTATCCAGTAAAAAGATTTTCCTACAAATAGAATACTGGCTACATAGAAAAAAATGGAGGAAGTCTGTTGGATTCCTGCTAGGAGATCATCCTTTCTCTCACTTGTCTTACTGCTCTGTGAATGAAGGCTACTTTTACATATTGAGTGTGCCTTAAAAGTGCCTGATTATTTTCCTCCTTTGGTTGGTTTAACTACAATTGACTGTCATTCCATGACTTACAGATGTATGCTTCTGAAAAGTAGTGTAACAGCCTGTTTGGAGAGGAGATTGGCACTGGAGGTTTATGATAGGATAAATCAGAAGGACAGGAGAGATGTAGCTTTTGGTTCCAAATGTTATTACTTCTATGGCACATGGTAAGTGAACAATTCACTTCCTTAGGCAACAATTTGTTGTGTATCTTTGGAATCTTCCTAGCAAGTGCTGTTTGACAAGATAATGGCAATTATATCATAGTAACAGTACTAGAATGAAGTGCTTATTGTGTGCAGAGTACTGAACTATGCACTGGAAAGAGTAGACAGGTGGGACATAGACACAGACCTTGCCCCTCTGGGGGCCCACAGTCTCTGACTATAAATTGAGGATAAGATTGGAGGCAGATGCTTTGGGAGCAATATAAGAATAAAACATGAAAACTGCATAAGAGAAGCAGTGTGGCTTAGTGGAAAGAGCCCAGGCTTTGGAGTCAGAGGTTCATGGGTTCAAATCCCGCCTCTGTCAATTGTCAGCTGTGTGACTTTGGGCAAGTCACTTCACTTCTCTATGCCTCAGTTCCCTCATCTGTAAAATGGGGATTAAGACTGTGAGCTCCCTGTGGGACAACCTGATCACCTTGTAACCTCCCCAGTGCTTAGAACAGTGCATTGCACATAGTAAGCACTTAATAAATGCCATTATTATTATTATAAGAGGCAAGGACAAATACACAATACACACGACTAGCTGTGGATAGCTGTGGCTAGAAAAGCAGAATTTCAGAATGTACAATATGTGCATATTGTATATGTGCATATATATGCACAGCCGCTAGCTTTCCGAGGTTATTATATGAGGCCTTATGCTGCAGGTGTTGTTTCCTTTCCTGCTGGGGTGGTGGAAAGCAGGATGGGATGGGGTCTCCTTCGTGGTGTGGAGGGGACCCGGTGCTGGTTCCAGGGGATATGGTGTGGCCAATGGACAGAGAATGTCAGGAGCAGGACCCTGGGTGGAGGGAAGGGAGAGTAGTTAGCTAGGCCATAGTGGGAGGGTCTAAAGTGAGCCGAGGCTGCAATTAGGGGATGTTTCATTGAGTTGCAGTGGAGAGGGGCCAAGACGGTTTAGCAGCATCTTTAACACCCAGCCCAGTGTGCCCAGAACATGCTGGGGGCAGGATCTGTGGGTGGCAGGGAGGGAAAACATTTCACTCAACTGCAAGTAAAGGGGGCCTAGACCACGTGGGAAGTCAAGACTGCAGCTAACGGATGGTTCATTCTGCCACAGTGAAGGGGGGATTCACAAAAACTAAATTCAAGAAGCGAGATAATATACTGGAGCTCACCACAGGATATGGGTTCTTTCATTTGAAAATGGAATATGAGAATGAACAAGGCTTTTCATGTAAAATAGATTCTTCAAATGTTCTGTGAAGTTTCATAAGCTTCAGACTACTGAATTTGTAAATTCATACTAAGAATAGTGATGCTGCCACTCAAAATCTCTGTTGTTTTAATCTATTTTTTCCTTCTTTTTTAAAAATGGTATTTGTTAAGCTCTATGTGCCAAGCACTGTTCCAAGAGTTGGAGGAGATACAAGGTAATCAGGTTGTCCCACGTGGGGCTCACAGTCTTCATCTCCATTTTACAGATGAGGTAACTGAGGCACAGAGAAGTTAAGTGACTTTCCCAAAATCCCACAGGTGACAAGTGGCAGAGTGGGAATTAGAGCCCACAACTTCTGACTCCCAAATCTGTGCTCTTTCTACTGTGCCAGGTTGCTTCCCGACTTTCATGGTTAAATCCACTAAAATTGAAAATATACTTCAGCTTCATACCAAGTAAGGCCATTTTGTCAAGATAACTCTTAAATAAATCAGTGGTGTTTATTGAGCCCTTCTGTGTGCAAAGCTCTGTATGAAGCACTTGGGAAAGTACACTTGTGAAGAACCAGGGTTTGTATCATGACTAAGATTTTTCTTGTGGCCAATTCCTCCTTGTTTCTCAGTAGACCACATTTCCCTATAGTTCTAAGCATGTGGTTTCAGGAGTTGGCTGTCACAAAAGAAATAGAATCTTAGAACTGGAAAGCACATTGAGAAGTCAACCTGTCCAGTCTCCTATGTCCAGGCAGCAAAATAACTAATATCCTAGGACAACAGATGTCTATCCCATTAGAAGTCACAGGGAGGGAAACTGAAAGTTGAATTCAATCACTGTGAATGCCCCAAAAGGTCTGCCGTGTGTCTGACTGAACAATCCTATTTTTCCACATTTTTCTTTGAACAAACTTTTTTATTTCTGGAAAAAAGAATAAACAGAGATACATATAATTTGACTTTTCCAGCCTAGGTCGCTCATTACATTTTCCCAAATACTTGGTGGCTATATTCCCAGGAAGATGGAAGGAAGCTTAATCCCCCTTAAATAGACTGGGACTTTGAGTTCTTTATATTATACTCTGCTGTGTTACACTGAGTTACAGCTCTCTTAAAAGAAACCATTTTGCTCACCCATCAGCCTGAGAGTCATAAATGTAGTCAAAAGGTAAATATACAGTCTAGGCAGGATGTCGAGTTCTTCCCATGACTAAACTGTGAAATGTCCTTTAAAGTTGCTTCCTCGAGGCATGTCTGATGTCTGCATGCCATTCATTCAGCAATATAAAAGTGTTACTGGCTGTGCTCTGATTGGTCTAATTTCCAGTATTGCCAGCCTTCAGCTGTGAGTAAAAGAAAGAATTAGAGGAAGAGGAAATGGATTGTAACACATCAATTTTACCTGAAAATATGCCATCATGTTGTTATAAACCATATGTGCCTTCAGTGGTAAATTAGGTGAATTCAGCCATCAAATTGAAAGCTCGGAGCTGGCAATCTAATCTAAAACTACATTTCTGTCTTGCTTAAACAAATGTAAATGCATTCCCTTTCCAGAGGATTTTTGTTCTACTCAACCGTTATAATTTCACTAGCATATGAGAAATTTATCTCTCTCCCAGGGGCAACTCCAGTTCCAGAGACTCTCTAGGTTAGAAAGAACTTCTAGTTTCGTTATGAGGGAGCATAATATAGTGAAAAGAGCCAGTCTTGGATTCAGGGTCCCTGGGTTTTAATCCCAGCTTTCCTCTGACATGCTGTATGACCCTAAGCAAATCACTTAGCCCGCTGGAAACTGTCTGTAAACTGTGGATAAAATACTAGCTCTCCTACCTCTTGTGAGCACAAAGTGGAATGGACACTGTTCTGATATGATTATCTTGTCTCTTCCTTAGGGCTTAACACATTTTTTAATAATAACAGTAGTGGCTCAGAAGAAATATTCCCCTGAGAGTCTGTATTTATCCTTAGAATGAATTACAACTCCATAATAAGTCCTATTTCAGAGTCGTAGTCACAAAGTCATATTTCCAGCATTCTTCCAGATCTCATGGGCTATACCTATTCTCAACAACCTGTCCTTATCCATATTCATTCATTCATTCATTCAATCATATTTATTGAGCGCTTACTGTGTGCAGAGCACTGTTCTAAGTGCTTGGGACGTACAAGTTGGCAACATATAGAGATGGTCCCTACCCAACAACGGGCTCACAGTCTAGAAGGAGGAGACAGACAACAAAACAAAACATGTGGACAGGTGTCAAGTCATCAGAATAAATAGAAGTAAAGCTAGATACACATCATTATCAAAATAAATAGAATAGTAAATATGTACAAGTAAAATAAATAGAGTAATAAATCGGTACAAGCATATATACAGGTGTTGTGGGGAGGGGAAGGAGGTAGGAGGAGGATAGTAGGAGGAGAGGAAAGAGGGGGCTCAGTCTGGGAAGGCCTCCTGGAGGAGATGAGCACCACCTTGCAGGCTGGTGGCCCCCAAGTGAGAGAATAGCCAGAAATATAAGAGAACGCTTAGGTAAATAACAAATTATTAGATAGTGGGTAATAGATTGGCAAGATTGGAAATGGACTTTGAAAGAAGCATGAATCTTAACTAAAAGCTTGTCTTACAAACTGTCTTCAAGTGTGGAAAGGCCTTTCATGAAGAGGATGTGGACCAATTTAATTAAGCAATCCATCCATCTTTCAGTGGTATTAACTGTACTAAAAACTACTAAAAACTGCATTGTACTAAAAACATGGTAGAGTAGTGTGCAACAGAGTTGGTAGATACAGTCTCTGCCTACAAGGAGCTTACATTCCAGAGCGGTAGGCAGATATTTAGATAAATTATGGACATGTGCATAAGGGCTATGGGGCTGAGGGTGGGATGAATTTGGTGCCCCACTTAAAGAGTAAAAATCTAAGTGTAAAGTTGACACAAAAGGGAGAGGGACTAGGGGAATGGTTGGGCTAGACCTCTTGGAGGAAAAGTGATTTTAATAAGGCTTTGAAAGTGGTGAGAGTGGTGGTGTGTCTTATATGAAGGGGAAGGGAAGCACTACAACTCCAAGAAGCCTTCTTGACTAATTTTTCAACTCAACACCCTATTTTCCTGCCTGTGTGTCACCTATACACTTAAGTCCATACCCACTTAGAGAGTTACCCCTCACCCCCACAGGACTATGTACATGTCTTTATACTCAGTTGCTCTCCCTACTTGTAATTTGTCTTAATGACTGTCTCTCAACTAGATTTGAAGTTCCTTGAGAGCAGGGAACATGCCTACTAGCTTGTACTGGCCCACGTTATTATTTCAGTTGTCTGTACACAGTAGGTACTCAGTGAACCAATCAATCAATCATATGTATTGAGCACTTCCTGGGCACAGAGCATTTTACCTAAGTGCTTGGTAGAATACAGTATAACAGAGTTGCTAGGCACTTTCTCTGCCCATAATGATTACTTGCTTGACTGATAGAAAACAGCTTTAATTGTGACTAGAATGTTTACTTGGGCATGAAAACATTTACCTAGTAGAGTACTATATCTCTGAAATAGGCTATTAAGGATAGTTATGGGTACTCTAACCCTGGAGCTGACCACCTGTCTTGGATATTTTAGTCCCTCTCCTGCCCACAGACTGGACCAAACAGCCTTAAGTGAGTGCTAGGACTCTCTACTTCTAATTGCACTAGTAGTGTAGTGTGCCAAATACAAGCTACTTAAATAACATCAGGGGCATCCTCAGAACACCAGAATCTTTGGTCAACAAAGGAGGAAAAGAATTCTGCTTCCAAGAAGTTCTCTTCAAGCAACTAGGAAAGGTAGCTTTGACATTAGTCAAAAATGGTCAGGAAATATCTCTTTTTCTTATGCCTAAGCAAAGGGCAATCCTGAAACCATTTCTGAATGACTTGAACCTTATCAAATGTTAAAGAGGATATCAAATGTCTTGTTACCTTTCCCATCCCTATTTCCTTTTCTGCTCCTCTCCACATATGCCCTCCACTCTTGCTTTCTGACTCTAGTTGTGACCCTATTCACTAAGAAAGAACTCAGACAACCCCTTTCTCTTTCACCAACAAGTGCGTTCTATCATTGCTTTATATGTTTCACCATAATTGGTAGGTGGGGCCATTTGAATATGAATGTTGCCAATAAATAATTCAGTTTGGTCCTGTTACCCCAACACGTTTCTTCTGTGAAACAACCCACTAAAAATCTTATAAAGTTTCCTGAAAACATGAATTTGCTGTTGAAAGGTAAACTATTCTCTGGAAATGGAGAAAACCGTTGGCAGTTTATGAGGCATGGGGAGATGTGGAATGGAATGGAATCAATCAATCATATTTATTGAGTGTTTTCTGCATGTATATTCCTGCTGTACTAAATACTTTGAAAAGTACAAAATAACAGAGTTGGTAGACATGCTCCCTGCTCCAAGGAGTTTACAACCTAGAGGGAGGGCTACACGATAGCAACCAACAAAATGGCCAGTTTCACCACCTGTTGTACTTAGTAGATATTTTTTTTTATGGGGAGATGAGGACCTCTGCTTTGGATTTATTAAGTCTAAGGTTTCTGCACGATGTTCAAGAGGTGATGTTCTATGGGCAGGAGGAAATGGGGAACTTCAGAGAAGGAGAGAGGTCAGGGCTGTAGAGATAGAGCCGGGAATCATCTATCAGGTGTCAATGCTGATGGAAAACTACTCATGACCTTCCAAAATTGCATGCTGTTTTCAAACAGCACACAAATTGCCAAGTGCAAGAACTTTAGCTTCAGCCACACTGAGTTGGGCTAGACATTAATCTGGAAGCTTCTGCCATCAAATATCATAGTGTGCCTGAGAGAACCTCAAAATCAATCAACCAATCGCAGTTATTGAATGCTTATTGTATGCAAAACAGCATCATAATGCTTGAATGAATGAATTCCTGTGGCCAAATTTGGCTCAGAATGGTGGACCAACCATTATCTGAAACACTCACTTAAAGCTCACATCGACTATGCATCCATTGTTGGGAAAGGTGGCCTCGCAATTACCAAGGAAGCTGAAAACTAAGTTGTCAGAGAACAAATAATAACCATGAGGTGCATTATAGCAATATTTCAAAAGACCTATTACAATAGGAACCTAAAATCAAAACCCTCAATTTCAACAGTGAATGGGTATTTTCCCGTGATATAGCCTACCAGGCAGTCCTCAAGATATTGAATATGGTCAAACATAATTACTAAGTTTGCTTCATTGTCAGTGATTCAGAGTTAAAATGAGTACTTGCAACAAAAGAAAAATTACACCAATGATATCTTCCAGTGCCTCACGACTCAGTCAAAAATGAAGATTGCAAAAACCTATACCATAACACGAAAATCCTTCCATGTCATACTCTCCAAACTACGACCTCAACATATGTGCTTATCCCAATGCTTGTGAGCTCACAATCAGCCATGGTACTTTGGAATGTATCAATTTTTGTACTCTTCTATTCAAGTATTCATTTAGTCATCTATCCATCTTTCCAGTCTCTGTTTCCTACCATTTGTAAATACTTTGGTGTCTGTCTCTGCATTAAATTGTAAACATCTTAATCCTGCCTTCAAAACTGTGGATCTCTCTCTTCTCCTGGAAACACTAGCCTTAATATATCTGAAATGGTCATTTCGTGATTCTCTTCTACCCCCTGGCTGATCCTTCTCAATCTCTTTCAGCTCTTCGTCTACCTCCTCACTTGATCGGTTTCCTTTGCAATCTTACATTTCCTCATGCCCCCAAGACATTTCTCCAAAGTTGTCCTACTGACAAGCTCAGCACCTGAAAATCTGTACTACTCATCTTCCCACCCGAAGTCTCTCACTACCCTAATTTTCCCATTAGAGTTAACACTGCCATTCTCCCAAACTCTCAAACCCATGACCTTGCCGTTATATTTGAATTATTCGTCATTCAACATCCTCTTGATTCATTCTAACCTAGCAGTCCCCTTAAGCACTTATGTTTGTCTGTATATTCAACATTGCATTCATTTATTCTGATTTCATTCTGGCATTTTGCTCCACTCCCTATTTGACCTTGTTAGTCATCCTGCTCCTATTATTTGAAGTTGGCTTTGCAGTCCTGTATTAGACTGTAAGTTTCAAGTGGACAAGGAGTACGTGCTTGGCTCATTTTTTATTTTCCAAGAACTTAATGCAGTATTTAGCACTTGGTAAAAACAGTAAATATGATTATTGATTGCCCATCAGCTAGCTGATGTTTCTGGGTGAGCTTGCAGGTGAGCTTTTTGCTGATGAGGTTAACTTCAAGTTAGGTGGGTCTCCTTGTGGGTAATAACCAAGATTTGGGTGGATGAGGTTCTGGAAACCTCAGTTTCCCACCTATGAAAGGAACCCAAACTGGAAAATCTGAAGGTCAGAATTATGGGTGAAGTTGAATGGTCCCCAGACCATTGGCTCAGTGACTCTATGTCATTGGAAGGGGTCCCCTCTACGAATTGCTTATTTTTAAATACTAATATTTTTCTTACAATTCAGTCATTACAAAATGAAATGTCCAAAAGAGAAGCTAGGAAAGCATTTATGGGATTGAGGCGGGTGGGGGGGGAGGGGAGTCAGGAAAAAAAAAACAGCAAGCAGAGAAATCCCACCCTTCATTTCAACAAGTATGGGCCATGCCAAAATACTATTGATTCATCCACTAGATCTATACAGTCCTGCCTCCTGGCTCCTGTTGGTCCCTCTCTTCTTTGCCCTGAATTATAAGAAGCTGGTGGTAGGAGAGATAGAGAAGATTGTTCCCAAAGCCACTGGCCTGTCCCAATGGAGGCAGGAAGGGCAAAGGCTGAAATGGGGATAGAGCAGCTTGCATGGCCAGAAACAATAGAGGAGAAAGGGAAGCTGAGGTGAGGAGGGCTCTGGGCGGGCTTCCTCTCCAGTGAGATCAAAATTTGAGAGGAAAGGGAGAACAGGCAGAAACAAGTCTCTTTCAGCATGGGTCAGTACCCTCATCGCTGGGACCATTTGTATACATTCAAAATATAAGAATCTTGCACTTGGATTTGCTCCCTTTTTTCACACCACCCCCCCTTAGCCCCACAGCACATATAGTAATAATGGCATTTATTAAGTGCTTACTATGTGCAAAGCACTGTTCTAAGTGCTGGGAAGGTTACATGGTGAGCAGGTTGTCCCATGGGGGGCTCACAGTCTTAATCCCCATTTTATAGATGAGGGAACTGAAGTACAGAGAAGTTAAGTGACTTGCCCAAATATGTACATATGCATAATTTATTTATATTAATGTTTGTCTCCCCCTCTAACCTGTAGGTTCACTGTGGGAAGGGAATGTTTCTACCAACTCTATTTTCTATTGTAATCTCCCAAGCACTTAATACAGTGCTCTGCACACTGTAAATGTTTAATAATAATAATAATAACAGTAATGGTATTTGTTAAGTGCTTACTATGTGCGAAGCAATGTTCTAAGCACTTGGGAGGATACAAAGTGATCAGGCTGTCCCACATGGGGCTCACAGTCTTAATCCCCATTTTACAGATGAGGCAACTGAGGCACAGAGAACTTAGGTGACTTACCCAATGTCACAAAGCTGACAAGTGGCAGAGTAGGATTAGAACCCACGACCTCTGGCTCCCAAACTCATGCTCTTTCCATTGAGCCACTCTGCTTCTCCATTATAATGAATGATTGAACTCCCAGACACACACTGAGTGCTTAGGGGAACACAATATAAGTAAAAATTACAGTTCTATCCTTGATATGCTTATGATGGATTTCTCAAACATATCTGTTCTCTTTACAGTATTTTCCTTCAGTTCTACAGATGGTGCTTGGCTAGCTTATTGTTGCCCATCTTTATCTGCACCACCCATGAAGTGGTGATGGGTGATTGCTCTACCCATGGTTAGAAAGTAAGGCCTCATTACTAATGATTTTATCTTGCCATTTGATGCTGAGTTAAATGTGTAGTTGATACAATGTTGATATGATGACTGTTGTAAATCTTGGTGTCAGACACAAAGGAAACTAGATACCATAACTGTCCTGGAGACTATAGCTTTTTCGAAAGCTTTATGACTTGTTTGCACCACACTTCGCCTTATAGTGTGCCAAAGTAATAATAATAATAATAATAATAATAATAATGGCATTTATTAAGTGCTTACTATGTGCAAAGCACTGTTCTAAGTGCTGGGGAGGTTACAAGGTGATCAGCTTGTCCCACGGGGGGCTCACAGTCTTAATCCCCATTTTACAGATGAGGGAACTGAGGCACAGAGAAGTTAAGTGACTTGCCCAAAGTCATACAGCTGACAATTGGCAGAGCCGGAATTTGAACCCATGACCTCTAACTCCAAAACCAGTTCTCTTTCCACTGAGCCACGCTGCTTCTCCTAGCAGAATACCTTGATTTGTTTTTCTATTTGATTGTCTATCCAGCTGCCACTGGACTCTGTGGTAAGGTAGATGAATCACAGTAAGGTAGAAAAATTCCTTCATTCCATTTAAGTACCTACTGTATGCAGAACACTATATATTCATTCAATAATAATAATAATAATAGTAATGCAAGAGAGGGTTTTTTTAGGATAGGGGTGACATGGGCATGTTTGAAAGTAGTGAGCAAGAAGCCATTGGAGAACTAACAGTTGAAAATATCAGGGCGGGAAAAAGGAAGAGGGAAAGTGTTTTGATAAGGTGTGAAGGAATGGAGTTGGATGCACAGGTGTTGGGGGGTGGATTTTGAGAAAAGGCAGGAGATCTCTTCTAGAGATACTGCTGGGAAAGATGGGAAAATTGAAGAAAGGGCAGGAGGGGGGAGAGGCAAGGGAGATTTTAGGGAGATCATGCCTGATAGTGTCAATTTTATCAATAAAGTAGGTAGCCAGGTCATTTGGGACAAGAGATAGGGGAGGCGGAAGGTTAGGAGTTTTGAGGAGGGAGTTAACTGGAACAACTGGTGAAGGCATTATACATAATGGTATCTGGTTCATACTTCTATGTCAAGCACTGTACTAAGCACTGCGCTAGACTGTAAGCTCGTTATGGGTGGGGACTATATCTGTTATATTGTTACATTATACTTTTCCAAGAGCTTAGCAGAGTGCTCTGCACATAGCAAATGCTCGGTCAATGTAATCGATTGATTCATTGAATGCTCTAGGATAAATACAAGTTAATTGGGTCAGACACCATACCTGTCCCAAGTGGAACTCATAGTCTAAGTAGGCAGGAGAACCACTTTTGAGAAAGATCATATCTATTTGAATAAAGAGGGGAAGAATTGGAATTTTGACACCATACAACTAAAAAGTGTTAATGGCTCCACCCCAATACTGAAGCCAGAGGAAATCCTCAAAGACAGATTTTGGAAATTGAGATCATTACCGTGCCTTGGCACAATGGCCCTATAATAATAATAACAATAATAATTTTAGTATTTGTTAAGTGCTTACTATGTGCAAGACACTATTCTAAGCACTGGGGAGGATACAAGTTGATCAAGTTGTCCCATGTAGGGCTCACAGTCTTAATCCCCATTTTACAGACAAGGTAACTGAGACATAGATAAGTGACTTGCCCCAAGTCACATAGCTGACAAGCAGGGGATCTGGGATTTGAACCCATGACCCTGACTCCTAAGCCCATGCTCTTTCCAATGAGCCATGCTGCTTCTCTATAATTTTAGAATTATGTTAGAAGTCGAATGCTCATAAATCTTTAACTCATTTCTGTTTCTGAGATGCTGGACTGGCTCCACCTGACCCCCTGAGGTTTGAATGAGAGCTCCTTTGTGTTGAGGATCCTATGGACATTGCATTTCCTTGGTAAATGAGTGCTGTGACCCCCAAGAAGACTATAACTTCAGAGGGGATAGGGTGACATTCTTCTGGAAATTATATTACCCTATGGAACTGAACTAGGACCATTTTTATTTTCTTAACTGAACCTTGCGTTGGACTAGACCCAACTGATCTTCTCGGTCTAAGTTGATTATATTCAATCTTGGTTCGATCTGGGCCTGAACCACCAAAGCCATGCCAGAGATGTCAGATCTCCCACTTAGACCCAAGAAATGAAGCCCAAGAACCTCTTCTAACTGCCTTATACTTATGCTAATTCAATGTCCCAGCACTTCCCTGAAGTCCCAGAGTCTTTCTCAGTGGCTGTATGCCAGCATATTTTAGCCTCTGGGGTGGTCTGGAACGTGACAAAATACAGGAGCCGAAGGGTCACTTCTGAGACGTGCTGGGATTTCAATCTTCCCAAACACTTGGGTTCCATTCACCACAGTGGCAAAGTCAGTTCACCACATGATACTCATGGAAATGTGGAAATATTCATTCTTGGCCCTTGGGGAAGCACTTGACTGCATGGTTAAATCAACCAAGTGCCCCCAACGGTTTAAACTGATGGTTAAAATGATTTTCTATACAAGACTAGCCTTCAGTCAGAAAAGAAGTAACAATCTAGTAGCGATTTAGAGGAATGACTCTGTGGTCCTACCACAATCGGGAGTGTATGTACGTTTATGTTAAAAATAAATACATGAGAAATATGCCAACAAAGAGCCACACAGGCATATAATTAACTGGGACCAGACTAAGCTCACATTGCATTCTCTAGATTTTTCGAAGAAAATTCAGCTCTGGTAATGTTGTTTCTGGTGTGAGGCCAAGACTCAAAAATATCAATTCGTTTAAAATGATGCGACATGAAAAGAGGGTAATGCAGAAGGAGAGTGCACTTATCCAATCGACCACAAAGGTTTAGAGGTTGTTTTTCTTTTAAGCCTTCTGGTCAGACTTTATTTTTCAGATTCAGAGTCTGAATCACAGAGAGAAATAGAATGATCCAAGTCACCTTTCTATTTCAAAACACATTTATTCAGCTTTTTCCAGTGGTCGAAATAAATATTTAAATCTTTCTGAAAGTTATTAATCATCACCAATCAATGGTATTTAGTGAGTGCTTACCATGTGCAGAGCACAGTAATAAGCACTTTGAAGTGTACAAGAACAGAGGTTGTATGCTCCCTGCCCACAAAGAGCTTACAGTCTAGAGAGGGAGGCACACATTAAAATAAATTGTGGTAATGTACATTAGTGCTGTGGAGCTGAAGGTAGGGTAGATATCAAGTGCTTTATGAGTAGCACATATTCAAGTGCCTAGGTGACATAGAAGAAGATGTAGGAGAAATGAGAGCTGAAAGTGGGAAGGCCTCTTGGAAGAGATCTGATTTAGGATAGTTTTGAAGGTGCGGAGGGTGGTAATCTGTCATACATGAAGGGGGAGGGAATTCCAAGCCAGAGGTATGATATGGACATATTGATTCTTTGTAACCAAGTTTGAAATTTTGTCTTCTCTTGTGTAATGTGACCCTACAGTTTTTCGGTTGTTTCATCTCCTCTTCCTCCTAACTTTTCCAAGGTTCATCCTCTTACTCCGTACTTCGTTGTTTTTAAAGCCTTCCTTCTCCTTATTTAAGTTTGGGACTATCCCGCTCCTGTTGCTGTGGAAGTCAGGAGATAAGTATGGAGACAGGGAAACCTAAATGACCTTCACTTAAAATGATAAAATAAACCAAATGGATGATTGAATCTGCAAACTCTAACCAAAAAATCCATGAGAGAAGAGTAGCAGAATCCTAATAGCACATCTAAAGAGAAATGGCCTGAGAGATTTAAGAATTCATTTTGAAAAAATGGTAAACCTAAGACACCTTTCATTTTCAAAATCATGAAAATTTATGGACTAGTGGCAAATAATTGACCAGTCCCTTCATATTGCTTTACAAGGAAGCAAATAACAGTAATGCTATGACAGATTCATTCATTCATTCAATCATATTTATTGAGTGCTTACTGTGTGCAGAGCACTGTACTAAGCACTTGGGAAGAACAAGTCGGTAACATATAGAGACAGTCCCTACCCAACAATGGGCTCACAGACTAGAAGGGGAGACAGACAACAAAACAAAACAGGTAAGGTGTCAAAACTGTCAGAATAAATAGAATTATAGCTATATGCACATCATTAATAAAATAAAAGAGTAGTGAATATGTACAAATGAAATACATATGAGCAAATACAAGTGCTGTGGGGAAGGGAAGTGGATATGGTGGGAGGGGAGGACAGGAGGAAAAATAGGGCTCAGTCTGGGAAGGCCTCCTGGAGGAGGTGAGCTCTCAGTAAGGCTTTGTAGGGAGGAAGAGAGCTAGTTTGGTGGATATGTGGAGGGAGGGCATTCCAGATCAGAGGAAGGACGTGGTCCGGGGGTCGACGGCAGGACAGGCAAGAACGAGGCCCAGTGAGGAGGTTAGTGGCAGAGGAGCAGAGGGTGCAGGCTGGGCTGTAGAAGGAGAGAAGGGAGGTGAGGTAGGAGGGAGTGAGGTGATAGAGAGCCTTGAAGCCGAGAGTGAGGAGTTTTTGCTTGATTCGTAGGTTGACAAGCAACCACTGAATATTTTTGAGGAAGTTAGTGACATGCCCAGAGCGTTTCTATACGAAGATAATCCGGGCAGCAGAGTGAAGTATAGACTGAAGCGGGGAGAGACAGCAATCCAGATGACACAGGAAAAATGATAGAAATCTGACTTGTCACATCTTAGTCATTTTTGACTTTCTGTTAACGTACTCAGCATGCCCTTCAATCCAAAAACAAAACCTTGCTTAAGAAATTAAAGATCCCCTATGGTATATATTGTCTACCTGTTACTCTCCTCAGAAGTCATGATTTTATGGTTCCTTTTAAAATTTGAAAATTTTTGAAATACTGTGAGGAAGGGAGACATGTTTTTAGAAATCAATTTGAGGTTTATGTGGTGCTACTAATTGAATATTAAGAATAATATTTCTGAAAGGGGGAGTGAAATGTTCTCATGAAACAGTCTGGTATCTTCCAAGGATATCCTATCAAGTTAAATGAAAATGCCATATTTTATGACTAAATATTAGGTACATTGGTTTTACTGAAGTCCTTATTGAATTGTCTTGTTTCATGTTACAACCCAATCCAACAGACATTGTCAGTGCCCTAAGCTATTGTTTTCTTTAACTCTATGATCTGCCCTCTGATTCTGTCAGACCTGAGATAGATAAGGTTGGATTGACAAAGTATCTTGTCGGGTCATCTAACTGTTGCAAGAACTGATACTGATGATTCAAAGGCAAAGTGGATGATTTAATAACTGGTCAGACATCTGTTAGATACCAGGATTCTAAGCTGAGAGAGGGGTAGGCCTCAAGATCCTAGGTGAATATATGTAATGTGTGGACTTAAAATTTCATTAATGCCAACAATTTGTGGTCCCCTGGTGCTTTTGCCCAAAATGTGTTCCAGTGCGATGACATAACTCAGTGTTAAAGCAGTTTTTGGACTCATCTCATCTTTCCCTTCATTTCCAATTAGTCCCAATATGTTTTGTACTACCTAGTCAGTCTTTGTAACATTTTATTTAACATTACATTTGCAATTTTTATCAAAGTGTATGTTTGAATTATTTTTTGCTCTATTCTTCATTCCCCTTTCTGTTCCTTTCCCTATTCACCTTTAGCATGTACCCTTCTCAGGTAAATAATGATGAGGAAAATGAAAACAAAAAGTCAGTTTTCTTTTTTTAAAATGGCATTTGTAAAGCACTTACTATGCCTCTATTTGTTGCTGAATTGTACTCTCCAAGTGCTTAGTACAGTGCTCTACACACAGCAAGTGCTCAATAAACACAATTGAATGAATGAATGAATGTGTCCAGCACTGTTCTGAGCTCTGGGGTAGATACGTCATGAATAATCAGGTTGGACACAGTTCCCATCTCATATCAGGCTCACCGTTTTAAGTCTGGGGGAGGAGGAGTTAATCCTTATTTTACAGATTAAAATTAAATAACTTGCCCAAAGTCACACAGCTGACGGATGCTGGAACCAGTACTAGAACCCGGGTCCTATAATTCCCAGGCACATGTTCTTTCCACTAGGCATCACTACGTCTTCTGATCTTCACTTTGCAATAGTTTAGTACAGTATCGCTATAGAAGAGAGAAGGGGCTGCAGCAGAGCCATGGCACTCTATGCTACCTTATCTTTTCTCAACCTTACTCTCCAGACTGCCTCCTTTCATTTTCCAGCACTTCACTTGCAATATTCTATCACCCCTATCTCTCCCCTTGGCTTCACCTTTGCTGGAATTTAATTACACCCTATCCATTTTCCCCCTTTTCTAGTCCTCAAAGCAATTAGAAAAGCTATCTAGGCTAGACTGTTCTACTGACTTTCATTTTTTCTTTGCATATTTCAGGATAGTACAATATTTGATGCATTTATAAAGCACTTCTTAGAATGAATAAACAACCAAATCTCCCAGCCACTGTCAACAAAATTTTGAAGTCAGAACCACTTAGGATTGCTATGCCATTTCTAAGATGAGAGGCAGTGTGGTTTAGTGGGTAGAGTACGGACCCAGAAGTCAGAAGGACATGGGTTCTAATACTGGCTGTGCCACTTGTCTGCTGTGTGACTTTGGGCAAGACACTTAACTTCTCTGCATCAGTTATCTCCTCTGTAAAATGGGGATTCATACTGTGAGCCCCATTGTGAGACATGGATTATGTCCAACCTAATTAATTTGTATCTACCACAGAGCTTACTACCATGTCTGGCACATGGTAAGCACTTAACAAATACAATTTTAAAAAATTAGCACCTCCCATTTTCCCTGTTCAAGCAGTGTGGCTCAGTGGAAAAGAGCACAGGCTTTGGAGTCAGAGGTCATGGGTTCAAATCCCGGCTCCACCAATTGTCAGCTGTGTGACTTTGGGCAAGTCACAACTTCTCTGGGCCTCAGTTACCTCATCTGTAAAATGGGGATTAAGACTGTGAGCCCCCCTTGGGACAACCTGTTCACCTTGTAACCTCCCCAGTGCTTAGAACAGTGCTTTGCACATAGTAAGCACTTAATAAATGCCATTATTATTATTATTATTATTATTATTATTACTTTACAAACCCATTCCTGTGCCTGCTGAGTGCTGTTTCCTTCTAACTAGCAGAAAACATCATGTTTTCACTACCTGTCTATTTTTAGGGCATTCTACATATAATTTAGATTTAGGATAAATCTTTTCCCCTGACAAGGGGAAAAGAAGCAGTTGGCCTAATAATGGAAAGACCACAGGTCTGGGAGCCAGGGGAACTGGTTGTGGAAGCAGCATGGCATATTTGATAAGAGAAGCAGTGTGGCTCAGTGGAAAGAACACGGACTTGGGAGCCAGAGGTCATGGGTTCTAATCCCAGCTCTGCCACTTGTCAGCTGTGTGACTTTGGGCGAGTCACTTTACTTCTCTGGGCCTCAGTTACCTCATCTGCAAAATGGGGATTAAAACTGTGAGCCCCATGTGGAACAACCTGATCACCTTGTACCCCCACCCAGCGCTTAGAACAGAGCTTTGCACATAGTAAGTGCTTAATAAATGCCATTATTATTATTATTATTTGATAGAACACGGGCCTGGAGTCAGAAGGTCATGTATTCTAATGTGACTCCACCACTTGTCTGCTGTGTGACCTTAAGCAAGTCATTTCACTTCTCTGTGCCTCAGTTATGTCATTTGTAAAATGGAAATGGAGACTGTTAGCCCCACATGGGACAGTGACTGTGTCCAAACCGATTTTCTTGTATTGACCCCAGCACTTTGTACAGTGTCTGGCACATAGTAAAGCCTTAACAAATATCATAATCATTGTTATTATTATGATTATTCTAATCCTGTCTGTGCCACTTGTTTGCTATACGACCTTGGGTAAGTCACTTCACTTCTCTGTCCCTGTATATATGTATATCCTGTATATATGTTTGTACATATTTATTACTCTGTTTTACTTGCACATATCTATTCTATTTTATTTTGTTAGTATGTTTGGTTTTGTTCTCTGTCTCCCCCTTTTAGACTGTGAGCCCACTGTTGGGTAGGAACTGTCTCTATATGTTGCCAACTTGTACTTCCCAAGTGCTTAATACAGTGCTCTGCACACAGTAAGCGCACAATAAATACGATTGATTGATTGATTATTTCCCTCATCTGTAAAATGGTATTAAATCCTATTTCCTTCTACTTAGACTCTGAGCCCCATGTGGAACAGGAACTGTGTCCAACTGGGTTATCTTTATTCTGGTGCTTACTGCAGCATGGAACACTAAGCACTTGACAAGTACTATAATTATAATTATACTTATAAAAGAGTTAAAGACATTTTTGAACACTTTCCCACCCACCAAATTCAAATTACCTATTGGAAAACTAGAGCTTCTAGGAAACTTGGACATTTGTCTATTTATACCTGTCTATATCCATAAATTATTTTTAATGTCTGTTGCCTCTTCTAGGCTGTCAGCTCATTACATACCGGGAACATGTCTACCAAGTCTGCTGTATTGTACTCTCCCAAGTGCTTAGTACAGTGCTCTGCAGACACTAAGCACTCAGTAAATACCATTGGTTGATTAATTTATTTATTTAGGCAGCGGCTGCCAAAAGCATTGCATTCTAATTTGTAATGTTTTTCACTTTGCTGCACTTAATGATGAAGGATTGTGTATTTCTACTTCTAATAGTTTCTACAGGGTTTCAGACCTTCCTAAAATAACTCATTCTGTAAGTGAGTTGTTTTATGACATCTGCTTTGCATTTTGAGGGTGTCACCTTGGCCAAAGATGTATTGCTGGTAGTCATTAGTTAAGTCGTTATTCTAGGAAGATGGGAAATAAGATAAATGTATCCCATGACAGGTTTCACAGATGTGAAGGTGATGTTGTAAAGTGAAATTCAACTATGACCTAAAATGATCCTGAAATGCTAACTGTATTTAGTGAAAATGTAACAGAAATGCTGCCATTTTAATCATTCTTATTTTATTACAGTTTAAATTCATTTATGGTGAAAGGAGTTTTCATAACAGCTTGAAGGTTGACTCTGATTTGCAAGCCTAAAAAAGTCAAATTGGCTTAAAGGGAAGCTTGGCAAAAGGATAATTTGATAGATTTAACTGGTTACAAAAGGGAATTATATTTAATATCCTTGAATTCTTAGCCCAGACGGATCATTTTGGATTTCATATGATTGAATGAGGAACCAATTGTTTTCAGGCAAGGCCAGGAATTGGAGATACTAGTAGATCCCATCACACTTCATTTTTTGTTAAGAGCTGAACATGAAGCAGTGAAATATGTGGCTCTGTTTAATAACATCAAATATATGGAGTTGGCAGGAAGTTAAGCAGGAGGTATGTTTTGCAGTGAAAGAGATTTGCTCTGCATTCTCAAGTTTCCTCTGGTATTGCCTCTGGCTGCGATTGACCCACTTTCCATCCTTATCATATTTAGTATTGTCAATGGTATTTATTTAGCAGCTACAGAGTGTGACCCCTCCCAAGGTCACATTTGGAGAGTTTCCAGTACTCTTCCATTCTTGTCTACAGGAGGGAGAATCAAGCAGAGTCATACCCACTCCATTCCTAGCTTGGGCAGTGGCTAGGGAGGGGAAGGCAATCTGCTAGAAGTTAAAACTCACCTGTGCTGGGCAGCAGCAGCATGGAAGAGAGTCAAGGGCAGAGACTCAAGTTTTCTGCACAGAAGAAGGCAATGGTAAAACACTTCCGTATATTTACCAAGAAACCTCTATGAATACACTACCAGAATGATTTCAGATGAAGGTGGGAAATTCTTGAAGAGATGTATCCATGAGTGGCTATCAGTCAGAAATGACTTTACAGCATAAGACAGAGTGTGAAGCACTGTACTTGATTGCAAATTCTGGAATGTGTCTGTTATATTGTTATATTGTACTCTCTCAAGTGCTAAGTACAATGCTCTGCACACAGTCAGTGCTCAATAAATATGACTGATTGATTCAACAGGAAAAAAGATATATATTCATTGCCCCCTGGGAGTTTGCAATCCAAGAAGGTGAATGGACAAAAAAGTTCCCCCTTTTCCCAACATTACTTCTCTTGGGAATTAACTGTTCCTGCTCTCTCACTCTCTCTTCTTCAGTCCCACTTATTAGGCTTATCCTGCTTCTTATCCCATCTGAGTGGTTCGGGAAACAGTTAAGGTGTGGTCAGGAGCAAGACTATAGACAGAGTAGAAAATGCTGGAGAAGTGTTGTTTTTTTTTAAATAATAGTATTTGACAAGCATCTGCTATGTGCCTGACATTGCTAAGCACTGGAATAGATACAAGCTACTCAGGTTGGACACAGTCCATGTCCCATATGGGGTTTACAGTATTAATCCCCATTTTACAAATGAGGTAACTGAGGCACAGGGAAGTTAAATGACTTGGCCAAGGTCACACAAGAGATAAGTGGAAGAATAGGATTAGAACCCAGGTCCTTATGACTCTGTTCTCTATCCATGAAGGCACACTGCTTCTATGCCTTATGTTCCTTGTGGGAGAGTCATTAGAGAACCCAAGGGATTAAGACTGTGAGCCCCATATGGGACAACCTGATGACCTTGTATCTACCCCAATGCTTAGAACGGTGCTTGGCACATAGTAAGAGCTTAACAAATACCATTATTATTATTAGTATTATTATTATTGTGTAAACTAGGGATGAAGACTGTGAGCCCCAGTGGGACAGGGTCTGTGCCCAACCCAATTTGCTTGTATCCACCCAGCACTTAGTACAGTGCCTGGAACATAGTAAGTGCTTAACAAATACCACAGTTGTTATTACTGCCCTCTTTTTTAAGCTGGTGAATGACTACAGTGTCCAGAGCAAACCACTTTAAATATCTGCAGGGAAGAAGACTCCACTATTAGATATTTCAAATTCAGCAATTATTGCTTCTCTTATTGATTAAAGGCACTGATTTAATATTCCATCACAATCTTCACTCTGTATAGGACAGCAAGTTGTAGAAAAGAACCTGGGACATGATCATACATTTTTTAATGGTATTTGTTATACACTATGGTCCAGACAGTTCTAAGCACTGTGTTAGATTCAAGCTAATCAGGTTGGACACAGTCCAGGTCCAACATGGAGCTCACAGTTATAATCCCCATTTTATAGATGAGGAAACTGAGGCACAGAGAAGTGAAGTGACTGGCCCAAGGTCACACAGCAGGCATGGGAAGAACTGAGTTTAGTATCCGTATCTCTCAAATTTCAGTCCTGTGAATTTTCCACGTGGTCACGTTGTTTCTTAAGACATAGGAGAACTGCATTGTGGATAGGTGAGGAACTTGCAAACACTGTCAGAACTGGGGAGTAATTGAATTTGCCAAAGCAGAGTAAAAGGACTGGAAGGTCTACAATTCCAGAGGGCACAGTGAGGCTTGTTCTAGAATGAAAATGAGAGAACCAGGTTTGCCCATTGCAGCATCAAATCTTTAGGCCACATTTCCACTATGAAGAGCCTCCTGAGGATTGTGCAATTCACTGTAATACATGATTGCATCTGAACAACCCAATCTGAAGAAACCCTGGGAAAATTTGACTGGCTCTAGAGAAAAGCGTTGTCTGGTACTCTCAACAAAGAAGGCCCTAGAGACAAGGTACCTCTGGAGTTTGAGACCCCACAAAGTCCTTTTTCCTTGCTCTTCCTCCTCTCTACCCTCTCAGACAGCTTACATTTTTCTATCATACACAAATGTTCCCTGATAAGCCTCTTATACCCCCTTCCTGCAAAAGCAAGGAACAGATGAACAGAGCTGTGGCAATGAAGATAGGAGTCACTTGATGCAATTCAAATCTAAAATATTCTCCCCTTTCTGCTTTACCTTGGAAGTAAATCCATCCTCATTTCATTTTCCTAGAGATAGAGCCAGATGGGGAGAGTCGATGTAAAACAGTGAGAGTGTGAAGAGGTAGTGGTGGAATGAAGAAGTTGGAGTCATTCATTGAGGGGTAGATGTGAGAAAGGATAGGCAGATGGTGGTGGGGATGGTTAGAGTGGAGAGAGGCACATTCATTCATTCATTCATTCAATCGTATTTATTAAGCACTTACTGTATGCAGAGCACTGTACTAAGCACTTGGGAAGTACAAGCTGGCAACGTATAGAGATGGTCCCTACCCAACAATGGGCTCACAGTCTAGAAGAGGGAGACAGACAACAAAACAAAACATGTGGACAGGTGTCAAGTCATCAAAATAAATAGAAGTAAAGCTAGATGCACATCATTAACAAAATAAATAGAATAGTAAATATGTACAAGTAAAATAAATAGAGTAATAAATCTGTACAAACATATATACAGGTGCTGTGGGGAGAGGAAGGAGGTAGGGCAGGAGGATGGGGAGGAGGAGAGGAAAAAGGGGGCTCAGTCTGGACAGGCCTCTTGAAGAAGGTGAGCTCTCAGTAGGGCTTTGAAGAGAGGAAGAGAGCTAGCTTGGCGGATGTGTGGAGGGAGGGCATTCCAGGACAGGGGAGGGACGTGGGCTGAGGGTCGATGGCGGGACAGGTGATTATGAGGCACAGTGAGGAGGTAAGTGGAAGAAGAGTGGAGGGTGTGGGCTGGGCTGTAGAAGGAGAGAAGAGAGGTGAGGTAGGAGGGGGTAAGGTGATGGAGTGTCTTGAAGCCGAGAGTGAGGAGTTTTTGCTTGATGCGTAGGTTGACTGGCAGCCACTGGAGATATTTGAGGAGGGGAGTAACATGCCCAGAGCGTTTCTGCACAAAGAGCATTTCTGCACAGACAGTGTGTAGAGGGACATAACTCTAGTTGGATTCCAACTGTTAGATTTTGACCTGCTCATGGTTGGTTTGTTTGATTGAACAATAGACAGACAATTTCAGCTGTAACTATTTTTTTTAATCTCCTAATTTCACTGCTTGATATTTATTGTAGAGACCCAAAGAAGAGGTGTCTGAAGGTTGGACTCCCTATTTCTCTCCTGGTCCTCCACATGTAGAAGGGGGAAACCCTTTCTGGGATCTGGGAGGCCCATGGAGAGGGCGTGGGGCATGCTTCCTTGCCCTTCTGGGACTGTAGGTAAGCTTTATCTCACATAGAAAGAGGCAAGGAGGCCACTCCACGGACTGCAGCTGATGGGTTGCTTCTGTAATTAAACTGAAAAACCCAGGAGGGAACAGAGAGAGGGGAGCCTGCCATTTCTGCTAGAAAAAGAACACTTTCCAGGTTTGACAAGGAGAGTTCAGTTTAATGTGTGCACTAAAGAGAAGGAGTGGTCACTTGGAGTAAACTAAAGCTCCTCTAATTCCTTGAGGAATTCCTTCTGGTTAGTTTTGGCTCAGATTGATTAATTACTAGAGCTTTCTCTCCCACAAAAGGACTTCAGCCAAGTTTAGCTACTGTCAGAGGCTGCAGGCACCGGAGTTCAGGTAGAATATGAAAAGCAGCATGGCCTAATGGATAGAGAATGGGCCTGGACATCAGAAGGACCTGGGTACTAAACCTGCTTCCACCACTTGACTGTTATGTGTCCTTGGGCAAGTCATTTGCAGGTCACTTAACTTCTCTGTGCCTCAGTTACCTCATCTGTAAAATGAGGATTAATACTGTGAGCCCCATGTAGGACAACCTTGTATTCCTCTAGTGCTTAGAATAGTGCTTGGCACATAGTAAGTGCTTAACAAATGTCATTATTATTATTATTATTAGTAATAATAATAAATTTCTCTGTGTCTCAGTTAATTTTTCTATAAAAGTAGGATTAAAACTGCAAGTCCCATGTGAGACATGGACTGTGTCCAACCTGATTAATACAGTGCCTGGCAGATAGGAATTTTTAACAAATGACATAGAAAAAAGGAGGGTTCCAAGATTTTGAAACAGAGGAGCATATAAACCAGAGAGCTCATTTTCATGTTCCTAGCTTATTGTCCCTTGTGCTAGAGATTAAACCTTGCTTGCTTTTGTCTTTAATGATTATTACATTCATTATGCACTTGCTTCATTTTTGGCACTGGAGTAGATGCAAGGTTATAAGATCAGAGCCAATCTCCATCCCACACAATCTCTTATCCCCATTTTACATATGAGGAAAGTGAGGCCCAGAAAGGTTAATCAATCAATCAATCATATTTATTGAGCCTTACTGTGTGCAGAGCACTGTACTAAGTGCTTGGGAAGTACAAGTTGGCAACATATAGAGACAGTCCCTATCCAACAGTGGGCTCACAGTGTAAAAGTGATTTGTCCATAGCAAGGCAGTGATAGAGTCGACCACCATGTATATGTTCTTTCCACTAGACAGCACATCCTAGATATAGATTCCCTACTCATGATCTATTTTAATGTCTGTCGTCTTCCATTGACGATAAGCTCCTTGTGGGCAGTGATCATGCTTACCAACTCTGTTGTATTGTACTATCCCAAGCATTTAGTACTGTGCTCTGCATATAGTAAGTATTCAATAAGTACCACTGATTGATTGATTGATCAATATTTAAGGGGTATGAATCTCTGTTTAATCTAGCATCTTGTATGTTTTTTGTTGGGTGGCTACAACCATTTTGACTGGAGCCAAAGATTAGGATGCAAAATATACATTGAAATTCAGCCAAGGTATTAACAACAACAACAAAAAAAACATCCACCAGAAGAGTTATTAGTGTCCATTTCTAAACTCATCTCTTGGAAATTAAAATAAAATTTTGGATGAGCATACAATGGATAGTGAAGCATTAACTAATTTGCTTAAGTGGTTGACTGATATATCACAGAACTTCATCTTTATTTGGAGAATAAAAAAGAAAAGCTTCTATGACTGCATTTTTGCTTAATTAAATTACTTCAATTAGAAAGGGTTAACTTTTTTAATTTTTAAAAAGAAAACAGATGCTTTGGCCTGGAATAATTAAAAAGAGAAAATACAACTCTGGAAAATATTATTCATTTAAACATTGAAAGACATTAATGAAGGAAGAAAGAGAAACTTTGTTTTTGAAAATGCAGTGCTTGCAAGGAATAGGTGGAATCATTCAATCGCTTGTATTTGAATGCTGACTCAGCAGAATACTATACAAAGCTGTTGGGAGAATGATAAAGGTAGAAGACAACATCCCTGCCTACAAGGGGCTAACAATTTTAAAGAGCAGGCATAAGGCAATGCCCAAATAGTAGAATAATAGTAGACTATGTAAATCAGTATGTAGAGAAGTGCAATGAGAGATTGTGGATGCCTAAATTCTGCAATGGTCGTGGAGAGGATGTGACTGGGGGGGAAAAAATTGAGAAAGCCAACTGAAGGGTATGAGAGTCCCTGGAGAGAGGAAAGGGGTGAGACAGGAGTGGAAATGGGAAATTTGAGAACAAGCATAGTGAAAAAGTGAGCTGGGAAAGAATGGAGAGTGCAAGATAGGATACATTGGAAAATACTGTATCAGCAAGAGGATAGAGCTGATGATTCAGTGAAGGATTAGTGGCCTTTTGACCCAAGACCTGTTTATCAGGCAAAGTTGTCACGATGACCTGATAAGTAGCCATCTTATCTTAGCACCTCGTCCATTGTCCAGGTAGTTTAAACTACATAATTATTGGCCTAGTGACAAGGGAGAGGAGCCTGAAAAGAGGGATAGTGGGATGTTCACTGTCCCTCCTCTCCCTCTCCCCACCCTGACTTCCTCTCTGTCCTATGGGGAGAGAGGTCCACAGGGCTTGGGGATTGTAATGACATGTACTTCACCCTGCTAAGGAAGTAGTATTGTGAGACTTCTGGATGTAAATCAGTGAGATAAAGTAGGAGGGGGAAACATGTAGTAGATATAGACAATCTCCCTGCTATGATTCCACTCCAAACACAATGAGTGAGTTGTCTACACCCACAGTGTTTGGAGTGGAATGGTAGGAGGGAGATTGAATGGTAACTGGAGGCTGTTGTGGGGCTAAGGGAGGGAATTTTTAGGATCGGAGATACATGTCAGTGGTTGAAAGCAATGGGGAAGAAGACACTGGAAAGTGAATGGTTGAAAGTGGTGGTCAGGGAAGGAAGAGGTAAGTGTTTTGATAAGGTGCAAAGGGATGGAGTCAGAGTGAGTTGATTTTAAGAGGTGGAAGAGGCACATCTCTTCTTGAAAATAATACTGGGAAAGATGGGAAAGTCAAGGATGGGGAGGAAGGAGGAAGGGACTGGAGAGGAGCAGGGGAGATTTTAGGGGGCTCATGCCAGATGGTTTCAATTTTTCTGACCATGGCCAGGTCATTAGGGGCAAGAGAATACAAGCTGGGTGGAGGGAGAGGGCTTTTGAGGAAGTAGTTAAAAGTTTGAAACAGCCTTTTCAAGCAATGAGCATGAGAGTCACTTAAGATGGGTGGAGGATAGGGAGTTGAAGCGGGTTCAGATAAATTTAGATAGATGGGATCAGCCTGGTGTCTGGATTCCTGCTAGCAGTACTCCACAGCTCATGCACGCAAGCCAAGGAAGCGAATGGTGGAGGTGATCCAGGAATTTGGGTACATTAGAGGGACAGGGGAGCAGGACAATTGAGTTCAGTGGAGTGGGTAGTTTTGAGGGTGTGGATTTGTCCATCAAGAGCATGTAGTTTTAGTATGGAGATTTTAAATTGGGGTACGGTAACTTTGGAAAATTGGATCCTTAGTAAAATTATATAAGCATTTTACTAGAAGCCTA
Source organism: Tachyglossus aculeatus (assembly GCF_015852505.1). Lineage (NCBI taxonomy): Eukaryota > Metazoa > Chordata > Mammalia > Monotremata > Tachyglossidae > Tachyglossus > Tachyglossus aculeatus. The sequence continues at coordinate 41,673,322 of NC_052068.1, forward strand.
AACAACAGTAAGGTACTGTGTGATATAGATAAGTTATTTTAAGTCCATAAAGCCAATAGTGGGATTTTAGAGAGTGGAGATTGGAGAGAAATTTAAGAAACAGAACTAGGGAAAAGGACAGCTCTATTCAGACAATAGGAGCCTTTCCCATTTGCCAAATGGAAAGTTGTCTACCAGAAATGCATTCCAAATATATTCGATTTTGGAAAAACCAGTCAGGAAACTAGTCTCTGGTCAATTGTTCATGGGCCATAACCTCTGCATCCAGGTTCCCACCTGCTCAAAATGAATTTACAACTGATGCCTGGGCAGATCAATCAATCAATAAATGGTATTTATTGAGTGCTTACTATGTGCAATCAATCAATCATTCAATCATATTTATTGAGAATTTAGTTTGTGCAGAGTATTAGTGCTGTACTAAGTGTTTGGGAGAGTACAACACCGCAGAGTTGATAGACGTATCCCCTGCCCACAAGGATCTAACAGTCTAGAGGGAATGTGGATAGATATCCACATATACAGACATACATGTCCTCCACACATGCAAGAAACTCATGCACAGTAATGAGGAAAGATCTGAACTCCTGAGACAAATGTGGGTCTTTGCCCACTCAGTGTGCAAATTTGTACCTAACAAAACAAGTGGTGTGTCCAACTAACATAAGCTGAACGATTAAGTCAAAGTAGTAGCTCTACAATTGAGGACTGAGGATATCCAAAAACAGAAGCTTGTAGCCTGGAACATTTTGGTCTCTGATATAAATACAATGGCTGGGAGCACTTTAACCACAGGATTTTTATCATCCACTCTTAAATAGGTTCTAGCAAGGTTGTTGAGTTCTTAACCATTTCATTTAATATGCAGCCCACATATTTTCAAATGAAATCATGCTGCTGTTGAAATTTCTGTGAAAACCTTCATTCAGTATTCTGTGAGATTTTCAGTTCTACAAATTCAACTGAGAGCCTCGGATGGGCAACTTTAATTCTGAGCAGTTTGCAGTTCATCTAAAAATGAGTCAAGAGCTGTATTTATTTTTAAGGGAGATGGGCTTTGTTTTTCTTTAAAAAAAAAAAAAACTTTTCAAACTGCTCCAAAACAATCTGGAATGAATAACCTGGAGAGCATAACTTCAAAAGGGCTCTGAAAACAATTTCAGTCCTTATGCGGTAAAATCTTTAAAAGTGACTCTTTGAGTGTTCTGTCTTTCTGTAAAATGTAAAAGTTGTGAAGCATATAGTACAGAGAGAAAATAATGCCTCAGACTATATTCCTTAAGTACATAGTAGCTCTTTCTCCGTGGTTTTAAGTTACATCATCAGAGGATGTTATGCCTGGGTTTAGGGAAATAAGGTCACTCGAATTAGCATTAAATCAAAGTGATTGCTCCACGGAAAGCTGTGAGTGTAAAATAAATTTTGGTGGGTGAATTGTATCAGAAAGCTACGGTGATTCGGTGATTTAAATATCTTTGGTTGACAAGTCTATTTCAATTTTACCCTGAAGTTAACCACACCCATAAAGGAGGGAGGCCTGCATTTTTGTGGTTTTTCTGTTGATCTCTGCTTCCTTACTCAAGAGTTTGCTCTAATTGACAATCAGACTGGTAATATACGGGATGCTTTAGTCTAAATATCTTAAGGTGCCTTTGGGTTTTTCAGTTAATCTACTGAAGCAGGATTTCTTAATTGAGTCAACAGGAACATGAGATTAGATTTTAAAGGAAAACAACTAAAAAGCATTAGAATAAAAGAAATTGTACTTAAATGTTCTGTCTACACAGGTAGTTATACTGTTGAGGCTCTTCAGAAGATTCAGAAGAAAAACAAATTGCTATTTGTGTCTTCACTACACAAATTTATTTGGCCTGAGATATCAACCTTGTAGATCAGCATTCCGTTGTTGGGTAGGGACCATCTCTATATGTTGCCGATTTGTACTTCCCAAGCACTTAGTACAGTGCTCTGCACACAGTAAGCACTCAAAAAATACAATTGAATGAATGAATTATTTACTTTGGGTATATGTAGTCAACTTTATGCCCTAACATTATCATTATCACTGTTGTTATTACTAGCATTACGTAAGGACCCACAATTTTTGGAGTACTATACAAGACACTTTGGAATATACAAATATTTCAAAGTTAAAGGTAGACTATTCTCACAAGGAGTCTGCAATCAAGGGAGAAAACAAATGCAACAATAATGAACAATAAAACATTTAAGATAATATACCAGCATCTGATGAAACTCTGCTCAAGAAAATTGCTCAGCCTCCTTCTTTCTCCTTCTTCCCCAGCCCCAGATTTCCAAGTTTTCTAAAGCTGTAGTAATAACACTTGGAAAATGCAACAGAAACAAAATCATGTACCCTGTCCACCTGCCTGCCCAATTAAGGGGAGGCAGACACACAAAATATTTACAAATAGAGGAAATAGTAGGGTAATCAAGGATCAGATGTGGGAGGATGAATATGCCTGGATGAAAAACCAGAATAAATTTTAAAGAATAATTGAATGTACAATTGTTCATGCACATCTTTTTGGCTAGTAGAGGTCACCACACCAAGTGAGCTCTTAAGAAATGGCACTGCAAATACTTTCAGGTAAATCCTGAGTATGGAGATACATAAAGAAGTGCTAGGTGTAGTTAATGGGCTAATTCCCATGTTTGGGTTATTAACTTGCCTAACTTTAATCCCCTCTGCCCCTTTGGTGGGCAGAGCTTTTGTGCCAATCAATCCATCAATTATAATAATAATAATTGTGGTATTTGTTAAACAGTTATTCAGTGCCACGCACTGTTCTAAGCACTGAGGTGGATACAAGAAAATCAGATTAGACACAGTCCTTGTCCCATATGGGACTCACAGTCTCAATTCCCATTTTGCAGATGAGGTAACTGAGGCCCAGAGAATTAAAGTGATGTGCCCAAGTTCACACCACAGAGAAGTGGTAGAGCCAGGATAGCCTTGTATTTACCGTAGTGCTTAGAACAGTGTTTGGCACATAATAAGTGCTTAACAAATACCATGATGACTATGTTGGACTAAGCACTTGGGAGAGAACATTTCAATAGAGGTGGCCCTTGTGGGTTCCCTGCCCACAAGGAGCTACACTCTAGAAGGTAACTTTCCCCTCGAACACAGTGCTGGTTGGGCCAGGGGACAGATGCAGAATGCGAACTTTCAAGCATGGCCAAGTGGCAAGGGCATGATTTGGGAGTCAGAGGATGTGGGTTCTAATCCTGTCTTCACCACTTGTTTGCTGTCTGACCTCTCAACTTCTCTGTGTTACCTCATCTGTAAAATGGGGATCGAGACCGTGAGCCCCAATTTGTGGGACAATGTGGTTACCTTATATCTAAGAACAATGCTTTGCACATAGTAAGTGCTTAATAAATACTATAATCATTATTCCTATTATTATTATTCAAGCCCCCATGGAAGCCCATCCTGGTGGATAAGGGCTTGGGTGGTACTTCCTGCTTCACCTACTCTCTACTACTGCAAGAGTGGGTTGGAAGGGGGATTATGAAGGTTAGAAGGAGATATCTGGAGTTCCAGAAAGTCCGGCTCTAAAAACTGAAGACTCATAGATTTCTGTACAGTATTTTTCACTCCCAGAAGACAATTTCTTCCTCATAGTTTGCTACAATCAAAAAATAGAGAGGGAATGGTTCAGGTACTTTGTAGCGGTATATAAAGTCCTTTGTTCTCCCCCCTTCCCAGTCCCACAGCACTTATGTACATATCTGTAATTTATTTATATTCATGTCTGTCTCCCCTGACCTAGACTGTAAGCTTGTTCTGTGTAGGAAATGCTTTTGTTTATTGTTGTATTGTACTCTCCCAAGCGCTTAGTACAGTGCTTTGCACACAGTAAGTACTCAATAAATATCATTGAATGAATGAATGAATCTACATACAGGTCACCAACATGTTCAATGCTGATGCAATTGAGATGTCATATATATCAGAAGTCATTTTCATCTTTTGTCTGAGAAACGATTTGCAGAAAATTGGTAGTCAGTGAAAGCTTGTCCTAGAGGATGATATGGTTGCATGATGAATAGAATTTTGAACCTCTCACAGCCAGGAGGAGAGATCATGATTCCATTTTATGATCCTGCTAATAGAACATCCTCCCATCATTGTATAAGTAAACAGAACCTGGGCATGGAGCTGAATCACCTTGGTTTTAGTAATTTCTCCCTATTGAAATTTGAACATTGAGTCTTTTGTGTGGCCATTCCAGGCAGGATGCAGCATTTGGCTAAACCATCCTAGTTAGTATAGTAGTCTATAAAGCAGGGCCGGTTTATCTCCCTGGTTCAGGCTTGAAAAATGATCATACCATACCATTATTTGACAGGCTTCCAGGAGTGCATAAAATGTAAATATCATTTAGGACAAACTATTCCCTAGTAGCCCAGCACACCCAGTCACATTCCCAGTAAATATCTAGGTCATTAAGGAGTTTTCTTCCTTTCCCTCTATACCACAACTACCCCTCTTCTCCCAGTCTTCCCCTTTTACTGTAGGTCATGCAAAAGGCCAGATTAACCTGAATTGATCCTGTTGATACACTGACATTTTCAACATATTCTTTATAGTCAAGAATAGCAGTATCATCAATAACAGCAGCCCACTTTGTGCATCACACTTAATTAGGTGCTGACAAGAATAAGACAAGGTTAAATTTCCTGTTTTAAATAACCATACAGCATTTTGAAAAAGTTCTAGGTCTGTGTTTAAATTTGTAGATTAAAATGTTTAGGGGAAACTCAATTTAGAGGTCCATCCCCCTCTTCTATGTTAGATGCATTTTATGGTCATCACTACTATCCAGTGGTCACTTTACTGATCCTATAATCAACCATTCTCTCGCCACTCTCATACCCACTTCCCATTCTCTTTCCCAACCTCCCGCTCCACACCCACAAAAAGAAACGTCTTGCCAAACCAAATTAAAACAAAACAAAACAAAAAAACCCAAAATGCCTATATCCTCTCCCCCGTCCAAACAGAGTCTATCTCTTCAGCTCTCACAGAGGTTTCAGAAACAATTCAAGAAATCCCATATCCTACAGTGGTTATCAGTTCCCCCTACCTTTTCCTATACTCCCAGTCAATTCTTCCACTGACTATGGTCTCACTCAGCAAACTATACACAGTCTTTGGATGACTGATATTTCTTTTATCTGTTCACGTTTACCCTTGTACTTCTTCCCTTCATATATGAATAGATGCTATATACCTAAGCAGCATGGCTTAGTGGAAAGAGCTCAGTCTTGGGAGTCAGAAGACATGGGTCCTCATCCCGGCTCTGCCACTTGTCTGCTCTGTGACCTTGGCAAATCACCTAACTGCTCTGTGCCTCAGTTAGATCAGTTACTTCATCTGTAAAATGAGAATTAAGACTGTGAGCCCCATGTGGGGCAACCTGATTACCTTGTATCTACCCCAGCTCTTAGAACAGTGCTTGGCATATAGTAAGTGCTTAACAAATACCATAATTATTACATATTAGTATTATACATGCTTAAGAAGTGTGTATGTGTGTGTATATATAGCACTTGTTAAGCACTTAATATGTTTCAGGCACTATACCAAAAACTGGAGTAGTTACAATAGAATCAGGTGGGACAAAGTTCGTGCCCCACCTAGGACTCAGTCTCAACTGAAGGGAGGAGGATTTAATCCTTATTTAAAGATGGGTTAATTGAGGCCAGAGAAGTTAAGCTATTTGCCCCAGGGCCTACAGCAGACAAGTGGCAGAGCCAGGACTGTAGCCAGGATTATAGTCCAGATTAGGCCCATATTTGTTTTACTAAATCATGCTGCTTACCATGTCCTGGGTATTTCTACAACAGTGGGTGAATACGTGGTTGAAGAATGTTAGGCTGCTGGATATATATATATATATATATATATATATATATATATATGTGTGTGTACCCTGTAAGAAAGAAATGTGTCTTTCTTTGGGTGATATTTCTTTTATCCGCTCATTATTTCTTATTTTTCTTTCAGTGATTGGGGAACTGTTAAGTGGGGATAATTACCTGGATTCTTCCAGTGCACTGTGGGTATGGGAGGAGTATTCCTTCTCCTCCTTCTCGACCTCTATCATTCATTCATTCAATCATATTTATTGAGTGCTTACTGTGGGCAGAGCACTGTACTAAGCGTATCACCTTTCCTCCCTCCTCTCTTGGCCTCTGCCATCTTCTACTGCCTTACCTGGGCCCCTGTAGGAAGAAGAGAAGAGCAGCAGCCCCAGGAACTTTTCTACGGTGTCATAAATTTCCATCCCTGGCCTGTAAGTGACACATGATGATGATGATAGTATTTGTTAAGCACTTACAATGTTAGAGAAGCAGTGTGGCTGAGGGGAAAGAGCCTGGGCTTTGGAGTCAGAGGTCATGGGTTCAAATCCCAGCTCCACCAATTGTCAGCTGTGTGACTTTGGGCAAGTCACTTAACTTCTCTGTGCCTCAGTTCCCTCATCTGTAAAATGGGGATTGAGACTGCGAGCCCCCCGTGGGACAACCTGATCACCTTGTAACCTCCCCAGCGCTTAGAACAGTGCTTTGCACATAGTAAGCGCTTAATAAATGCCATTATTGTTATTATTATTATTATTACAATGTTCCAGGTCCCATATGGGGCTCACAGACTCAATCCCCATTTTATAGATGAGGTAACTGAGGCACAGAGAAGTGAAGTGACTTACCCAAGGTCATACAGCAGATATGTGGTATAGCCAGAATTAGAACCCATGACCCTCTGACTCCCAAGTCTGTGCTCTTTCCAGTATGCCAATCAACCTAATAGGCAAAGAAGGCCATTGATGCCACTGAACATTAAAGGGACTTTTCCTCTTCCTTGCGATCAGCAGCAGTTTTGGGGCAGCTACTTTTGCTGCCTCTAGGACCATCAAACAAAGGGATTCTGTCACCAGTAGAAAGCAGAAACCTTAATAGATATTGCTTTAGGATTGCTGAGTAGTAGGATGGGAGCCCTTCCAAGCTTGAATGCCCTCCCTCATGTGGGGCTTCAGCTCACATTAGTACTTCCCTGATGTTCCCCATCACCCCTCATAATCAGTCCTTCTGTTTCCTACCCAAGCTATGCTGAGCCTTGGCAAGCTTACCCGGGGCTCTCCCTGTGCTCCTTAGGCCTCAGGATGTCTTCTCTCCATACCTAGATAGATTTGAGGCTTCAAGTCTAAAGTGACTTAAAGAAAGTCCTTTCTAAATCAATAGCAGAAGGGTCTGACCTCAGGCCAACTACTGTAGCAGTAGATGGCCTAATAATAATAATAATGATGATGGCATTTATTAAGCACTTACTATGTGCAAGGCACTGTTCTAAGCGCTGGGGAGGTTACAAGGAGATCAGGTTGTCCCCTAGGGAGCTCACAGTCTTAATCCCCATTTTTCAGATGAGGGAACTGAGGCCCAGAGAAGTGAAGTGACTTGCCCAAAGTCACACAGCTGACAATTGGCAGAGCTGGGATTTGAACCCATGACCTCCGACTCCAAAGCCCGTGCTCTTTCCACTTGAGCCATGCTCCTCCAAAGCCTAAATGCTCCCTGCTGGTCCTCAGAGCTTCTACGCACACTCTAATAATAGTAATGATGATGATGGTGTTTGTTAAGCGCTTACTATGTGCCAAGCACTGCTCAAAACACTGGGGAAGATACAAGGTCATCAGGTTGTCCCACAGGGGGCTCACTGTCTTAATCCCCATTTTACCAATGAGGTAACTGAAGCACAGAGAAGTGAAGTGACTTGCCCAAGGTCACAGAGCAGATAATAATGATAATAATAATAATAATAATAATAATAATGGCATTTGTTAAGTGCCTACTATGTGTGAAACACTGTTCTAAGTGCTGGGGGGCATACAAGGTGATCAGGTTGTCCCATGTGGGGCTCACAGTCTTAATCCCCATTTTACAGATGAGGTAACTGAGGGTCAGAGAAGTTAAGTGACTTGCCCAAGGTCACAGAGCAGACATGTGACAGAGCAGGGATTAGAACCCATGACCTCTGACTCCAAAGCCCGGGCTCTTTCCACTGAGCCACGCTGCTTCTCCAAGTGGCTTCAGACAAGTGGCGGAGCCAGGATTAGAACCCCAAGCCCGCGCTCTTTCCACTAAGCCGCTTCCCATTCTACTCTGTAGACTAGGTTTGACTGAAGCATAGCAGCAAGCAAATGTCTGGCTTCTGGTTCCCCCTGAAGACTGTAGGCCTTGTGGACAGGGATCATGTCTAAGAACTCTACTATATTTTACTTTCCTAAGTAATTAATACAATGCTCCATTCACTTTAGGCTCTATTTTTTCACTGAGGAAATCCTTGTCCTGGTCACAGGTCACATCCCAGGGCCTGGGCTATGGCTGATGGTGCTCTTGGAACCTCTTCCATGATTTCAGCACCTCGATGTCCTAAGCCACGAGCCTTGGAATAATAAAGATAGATTGTGAACATGTCAAGGAACAGGGCCCATGTCTCATTCTAGCCTGTACATTTTTTTTTCTGATTAATCAATTATTGGTATTTATTCAGTACTTTGTGCAGAACACTTTATTAGATGTTTGGGAAAGTAGAATACAATGAAATTGGTAGATTTGATCCTTGCCCACAAGGAGCTTAAAGTCTATAGGGTGAGACAGACATTTATAACAGATTAAGGATATGAGAAATAGTAGTGTAGTACTTAGTATTAGTGCTTTAAGTGCTTTGCACACACTGAATGCTTAATAAATATTTTTACTACTATAAAACGTTACTAATGCCTGTTATAATAATAATGATGATGGTATTTGTTAAGCACTTACTATGAGCAAAGCACTGTTCTAAGTGCTGGGGGGATACAAGGTGATCAGTTTGTCCCACATGGGGCTCACAGTCTTCATCCCCATTTTATGGATAAGGTAACTGAGGCACAGCAAGGTGAAGTGACTTGCCCAAAGTCATACAGCAGACAAGTGGCAGAGCCGGGATTAGAACCCCTGACCCAATATGACTCCCAAGCCTGACCTCTTTCCACTGAGCCACGCTGCTTCTCTACACTGCTTCAAATGAAAAATTTATAAATATTCAGATTTCAGTAGCTGGCAAATTCATCTGATGTCTTCTTTCATTGAGGAATTAATTAAATGGATTTAATTATTTGCAAAATTATACACTTCTAAAAAATCAGGGGTAATCTGGGACATTTTTCCTAATAGAATAAGAGAGAGGAGAGCATCTTTGTAAAAAAATAAAACATGTACCTTTGTGAACTTTCACTGGGAATTACTTAAATCCTGAAATGCTTCTGGTGGCTATGCAAGATGTTCAAGAGTATAAAGAGCTCATAAGATGCTCTTCCAGGAGCTCCCTGCTTTTTAGAACCAGAACAGCTATCAACATCAATGCTTACTGAGCAACAACTGTGAATGGAGGACTGTACTACGCACTTGGGAACATGAACTAGAAATCAAAGACACAGCCCTTGCCATATGGACTCTTACAATCTAATTGGCAAACAAATTGTAAGAAGAGTAATACCCTGGAGTCAAAAACATAGCCCATGTGGACTCACAGTCTAACTGGCAAACAAATAGTAATAAAAGTAAAACCCTGGAGTCAACAATACAAAGACAATTAAATACATGGACTTTGCAGGAGACCTAAGAGTGATGAATAGGATGATTTGACTTGGGGAGTGAAGATTAGTTGGGGGATTATAGTTTGGTGGAAAGTTTATGGTGATGAAATCAGGATGCTCATAGGGTTCAATTTCCCAATTCTGTTGATAACTTGTTATGTGGTTTTAGGCTTAACCTCTCTGGGCCTCAGCTTCCTAATCTGTAAAATGGTGACTAAAATATCTACTCTGTTCTCCCTCCCTCCCCCTTAGACTGTAATGGCCATGTGAGGCAAGAATTGTTTAATATTATCAACCTAGAAAGTATATATCGAATGCTTATTATGTGCAGAGCACTGAACTTAGTGTTTAGGAAAATACAATGTAACTGGAAGATATAGTCCCTGCCTATGCAGCGAGTTTACAGTTTAGAGAATATCATCATTTTGCATAGTCCCCAGATCTTAGCACCACCTGATTGCTTAACAAATTCAATAAATGACTATTATATTTTGGATGGTGGATTTTTAGAAGAGGTTTGCAGCTGGGTAGGTATGTAGTGTGGCAAATTTGAATTGAGGAGAGAGTTCTGTGTATGAAGACAGGTGGGTGCAATGAATCAGAAAGGGGAGAGTCAAAAGTCAAGTACAGTTAATTTAGCCTGGGAGGATCCAAGAGTGTGAGCTACAGTGTAAAGAGAGATGAATGACAGCTAGTGGAAAGCCTTAAACCCAGTAGATAGGAAGTTTTGATGTAGAGAGAAATGGGTAGTTGCTGGAGGTTTCTGAGGAAGTTTCTAAATGGTATTTTAAGAAGATGACCCTGGCCGTCTTAGGAAAGATTGTCTGAAAGAAGAGGCTGGAGGCTAGAAAACCATTTAGGAGGCCAATTCTGTAATCCATCTAGGGGATAATGAGAAACGAGACAATGCCGTCAGTTTATTCGTCTTTGATGAGATGTGGCAAACTGATATACGCACATTTCCAGTCTCAGAAATAACAAAGAAAATACCTCTAATACACCGGAAAAAAATGTAGAAATTTATGATGGCTTCCTAGTTAACCTTTCACATGTTCTTTCACTTGATAATAATCATAATAATAATCATAATAATTAATGGTTCTGGTATTTTTTAAGCACTTACTGTATGTCTGCTGTGTGACCTTGGGCATGTCACTTAACTTCTCTGAGCCTCAGTTACCTCATCTGTAAAATGGGGATTAAGACTGTGAGCCCCAGGTGGGACAACCTGATCATCTTGCATCCCCCAATGCTTAGAACAGTGGTTTGCACATAGTAAGCACTTAACAAATGCCATTATTATTATTATTATTATTATTATTATTATTATTAATTGTGGCATCTATTAAGTGCTTACTGTGCATCAACCACTGTACTATCTGTACTGTACTAAGTACTGGGATAGATTCAAGATAATCATTGGATCAGGCATAGTCTCTGTACCACATTGGGGCTCACAACCTAAGTGATTTCTTGACTATTTAAGGCCCTCTAATTATTTGATTTTTTTTCTCTGCTTTAAAGCAATTTTCAACCATGCTCCTTCTACTTAAAATTCCACTTCCCCTCTTTACGGTAGAGTTTATTTGATTGGCTGGCCCTTCTAAAAGGGGCTCTTTTTCATCGCCTTTAACCTAATGTGATTGGTGATCCAGTCAACTAGCTCTGACTGGTCTACTGGGCATGAGCTCCAGGGCTTCTGAAGGTCACTAATGTCTAGTGATTCTCTAATTACAGCTGTCTCTTTCCTGGTCAGTTAATGGCCTCTCTACAGGGGGTGACTCCACATCACTGCTGAAACCCTCCTTTATTAGCTTAAACTGAACATCATAGCCCTCTGGTTTCCAATAAGCCCCCAAAGCTTCTGATTCTCAGAGTCACTGGCATCTGAAACAGTCTCAGATTTTTAACGGGGAACACAAAGTACGAGTGCTTTGTAAGATCGAATTTTAAAGACAGAATATGAAAAGAAACAAAAATCCCTGACCCAGGAAAGTCTGAATTGAGATTCAAATCCATCCCTTCATGCCTGTCTCCCTCTCCATTCTGCATCACCCTGACTTGCTCCTATCATTCACCACCCCTGGTCCCAGTGCCACAATATTTATATACTAAGTGTACTTTATTTACCTACATTAATGTCTGTCTCCCCCTCTAGACTTCTAAGCTCGTTATGGGCAGGGAATGTGTCATATTGTTTGTATTCTCCCAAGAGCTTAGAATAGTGCCCTGCACACAGTAAGCACTAAGTAAATGCAATCGAGTGAAAATGAATATCCCTTCCTTCATTCAATGGTATTTATGGAGAGCTTACTGTGTGCAGAGCACTGTACTAAGCGCTTGGGAAGTACAAGTTGGCAACTTATCGAGACGGTCCCTACCCAACAGCGGGCTCATCCCTCTCCTGCACAGCAAAACTCCCCAAAGGATACTGGATTGGTCCAACTGGTGGAATAATCACTTTGAGTAGATTTCTGGAGGAAACCCACTGCTGGAGTTTAAACAGAGAAAGGAAAATACCATTAGGGGGAAAGGAAGATAAATAATTTGAAAATCCCCTGGAACAGGGTAAAACATCTTAATGGGTCTCCTTAGTCAGGCACAAAGACATGATGCAAGAAGTTGTGATGTGAGGTGGACTGTTTATATTCCAGAATCTCAGGGTTTGTGATTCCACAGTGCCATTTGATGTTGAGTATAGCCAGAGAGAGAGTTGAGGTAATAATCCTATCAAATCAGAGGGGGCAACTGAGGTAAGCCCTGGTCTAATAGACATTTGGAAGGTTGGATATTATAAATACTCTGTCATCCTCTTCTTTGGTCTATGGTTTATTGTCTAGTACTGTTCTATCAGATTCTCAAAGGTTGTAGTGGACTTCATGATGTGATTTTTTTACTTTTTTGACTACCGCTGAATCAATGACCATAGTAATGCCTAGGTGGCAGAATTCACTTAGAGTTCATCCCTGCGTCATCAGTAGATTCTTGCATGTATGGACTGTGCATATTGTATGCTGGAATACCCCCTTGTTATTTAACCAGATAATTTTCAAATTACTAGGTCCAAAATTACTGTTATCTGAATAAAGCAGAATTCAGGCTGTTTTTTCTGTTTGTCTTTGAATCTGAAATATCCAAGTTGATAGATATCAGATATCTATTGAGAAGCAGCATGGCTCAACAGAAAGAGCCTAGGATTGGGAGTCAGAGGTCATGGGTTCTAATTCCGGCTCTGCCTCTTGTCAGCTGTGTGACTTTGGGCAAGTCACTTCTCTGTGCCTCAGTTCCCTCATCTGTAAAATGGGGATGAAGACTGTGAGCCCCATGTAGGACAACCTCATTACCCCCAGCGCTTACTGTGCTTGGCACATAGTAAGCGCTTAACAAATACGACCATTATTATTATTATTATCATTATTAGATAACTATCAGATTGAAGGTGATACTACTAGTGGGTGAAATTTATTTTCCTTTAGTAAACTGTTTCACATGTCACTCTAAGTGGATAGTGCTATTCTGATTTCTTCCCCTTAGTGTCATCAAAGTGTAGTATTGAATTTACTGAATGCAAAGCACTGTTTTAAGCACTTGGCAGAGTACATTAAAGATTGAAGATATGAGTTCCAGCTATATCTCACATACAAGCAAAAGGGAAAGCCAGACAAAAATTATATATCAAGATGAGGAAGAAATACTCAAACAGTTGAGTATATAAATCATTTTGGAAAAAAAAAATATGGAGAGGTTGTTGGTACAAACTGAGATAAGAGTTGAGAGAAAATGACCAGGGCTAGAGAAAAATTAACTGGGGAAAGATTCAGAAGAGTTTTGGAATAAGGAGAGCATTATTCCTGCACATATGAAAGAGAAAGGAGTTACAAGCAGAGAAAAGGTTGTGAGTGAGAGTCAGAAGCCAAATAGTCAAGAATGAGGCACAGGGAAGTTAACTTGGGAGAAATGTGAAGTGCAAATTAGGGTAGATTAGAAGAAGAGAGTATTCATTCATTCATTCAATCATATTTATTGTGCGCTTCCTGTGTGCAGAGCACTGTACTAAGAGTTTGGGAAGTACAAGTTGGCAATATTTAGAGACGGTCCCTACCCAACAACAGGCTCGGTCTAGAAGTCTAGAAGAATCAACATAGCTTAGTGGATAGAGCACAGACCCAAAAGTTCAAAGAACCTGGGTTCTAGTCCTGCCTCTATGAATTGTCTGCTGTATGACCTTGGACAAGTCATTTAACCTCTGAGTTACCTCATCTGTAAAATGAGGATTAAGACTGTGAGCCCTCTGTGGGACATAGTCTGTATTCAACCTGATTAGCTTGTGTCTACCCCAGTGCTTAATACAGTGCCTGACCCATAGCAATGGCTTAACAAGTACCAATAAAAAAAGAAAAAAAAAAAGGAGAGTGGAATAGTAAGGGGTAGAGAGCTGAATGAGTGCCTTAAAGCCAATAACCAGGAGTTTTTGCCTGATTCAAAGACAAATGAATAACCATTAGAAGTCACTGAGTAATCGAGAGGCTTAAGTAAAATGGTGTTTCAAAAAGGATCTGAGCAGCAGAGGCAGAATTTATTTTCCTAAAACCTCTAAGTCACACCATTACTGATGCTGAAAGTCAAATTGATCTGCTGCCTAATGCTGTCTCTGTTAACCTCAGCCATGCCATTTTGATTCTGGTTGGCTTCATTAGATCTTTAAATAATGTCGCTCTGTCTGGTCTCTTGACAGTCATGCTATTCCAGCTTACCATAAATAACCATTTTAATATCCTGCTGTTGTTCATTCTTTTCATGTGTCCTTCTCAGTCAAGGTAATGTGATGAACATTTCTCTAATTGTGGAGAACTGACTGCATTTCAGACCTCATTATTTTAATCTTTCCCTGGCCCTAAATACTTAGTACTGAACCACTAAGGCACTGGTGGAATCTTCATAGAAGTTGAATGAAACAACAGTGACAGTGTCAGGTCACACAGACAGAGATAAGATTGGAGATTGCTCTGTAGATCTTCTGATTGGTTTGAATCTTGAAGCTATATTGGCACCACTCTTTGTCAGTCTCCCAGAGAATGTATTTCTTTCTTTATTTGATTTTCTACCTCTTTGTCTGTCCTGGCATGAATGCACATAGTGCAGCCTACCATGCAGAATTAAGTTATGGCCATTCAGCTTTGTGCTGACAGTGGCTCTGTATAGGGTTTGTCAAATATGCCTCGTGCAGATTCTTAGTTTCCTTTGGAATGCTTGTCATCTCATAACACTGCTAATTCTGAAGATCACTTTTTCATCATCTACTTGGCTAGACCCCTCTCAGGGTGGCACTTGGAGAGTTTCCAGTACTCTACCAGTCTTGACTATGGGAAGGAGAGTCAAACAGAGGCATATCCATTCCTAGGTTGGGTAGTGGCTAGCAAGTGGAAGGCAATCTGCAAAAGTCAAAACTCACCTGTGCTGGATAGCAGCAGCATGAGAGAGAGTCGAGGGCAGAGACTCAAGTTTACTGCATGGAAGGAGACAATGGTAAACCACTTCTGAACTTTCACCAAGAAGACTCTATGGATACACTACCAGAACAATTGCAGATGGAGGTGGGGTGTTCTGGGAGAGATGTGTCCATGGTGTCTTTATGGGTCGGACACAACTCTACAGCATAAACCAAGACAAAACTTGTCTAGAGGACAAATAGTCAGTTCATAGGAGTTCCCAGATGACTCGAGATATAATTCTGTTTTTATCTTACATGCTGTGTTACTTAAGCATAATTCATACACACGTCTCCCTTCCATTCCTCTTCCTCCTAGAAAATTACTTTAGTGAATGTATCCCCCAATTAGATTGTAAATTCTTTGAGGGCAGAGATCCCAACTACTAATTCTGTTATACTCACTCAACTCCTTAGTAACAGTGCTCTGCACACAATATGTGCTCAGTAAATACCACAGATATATTGATAAGTTGTGGACAATAATGCCAGGAATTTGGAAGTGTACTCTGCTGCCAGCTTCCAGATTTCTTGATTAAGTCCGGATTTAGTATAAAGCCCCACTTTACTCACTTGGTGATGGGAAAGGATCTGGCAAAGTTCCTCCCAGTTCTGATGTGGCCAGTCATATCAGGGGGCAAAGCATGTTCCTGCAAAGGGACAAAAAGGAGGCAAAGAGATCCCAGCAGGAGTTATGCCCCAAAAGGGTGATCCTTTCACACTGGCATCCCCAGGAAATGGCTTTGCTTTGCACATAGCGCTTAATAAATGCCATCATGATTATTTCCCAACTCCTAAAACCAACTCCAACCTTGGAGTTATTTAGGATATGATAAATTTCTCAGGACAGCTGTATAGATGGATGTCGTTGTATAGCCTAAAGTTAGAATACAGTGAACATGTGACTTTAGACATTCTAAATATAAAAATCTGTATTCTTCCTAGGGTTTTCAGTTCCCAAAATGAATGCACTCATCAAACCAGTAACCTGTCATGCTTTCATTTTTCAATAATACTACTATGCGTATTTCAGTTCCTGGGTAGACAAAATATTGTGTGTCTGTATTCCCTGCAGGACAAACCACTTTTGAAGTTTTAAAGCTGCTAAAATACCTTGTAAAGCATATCTGTGTTATATTTTAATGGATTTATGCATTACACTAAGGGAAAGGGAACTATACTGAACATTTTCTCTCAGATATAACAAATGCATTTAATAATAATACTAATGATGATGATGGCATTTGGTAAGTGCTTACTATGTGCCAAGCACTGTTCTAAGTGCTGGGGGAGGGGGGCATGCTAGGTGATCAGGTTGTCCCATGTGGGGCTCACAGTCTAAATCCCCATTTTACAGATGAGGTGACTGAGGCACAGAAAAGTTAAGTGATTTGCCCAAAGTCACTCAACTGACAAGTGGTGGTGCTGGGATTAGAACCCATGACCTCTGACACCCAAGCCCAGGTTTTTTCCACTGAGCCACGCTGAATTCATTTCTGATTTTTTGCACATCATAAATGCGTTATGAGATATGAACCAGAATGCTAAGTGAACATAATTCTCAGGGAACTATAACAAAAGCTCAGAATGCATTGACTGTTATGCTACCCATGTTATGAAATGGAAATTGTAAATAATGAATCAAGGTCATGCTTTTCCATTTACTGAGTATTATTGACTGGAGGGACATAAAGGTATCATTAAAAGTCAATCTGATAACTCCCTATGGCCAACAACTTTATGGTACTCCAAATGTAATGTAAATCTTTGGAAACCGTTTCTGATTATTTAGTAATGATTCTTGGTCCTCTGATAGTTATAGTTTTTTTTCTATCTCTGCTGCTTCTTTTTCATTAAGACCACCACAATTTTCAGGGGAATAATAATAATAATAATAATAATAATAATTGCATTTATTAAGCACTTACTATGTGCAAAGCACTGTTTGAAGTGCTGGGGAGGTTCCAAGGTGATCGGGTTGTCCCACGGGGGGCTCACAGTCTTAATCCTCATTTTACAGATAAGGTAACTGAGGCATAGAGAAGTTAAGTGACTTGCCCAAAGTCACACAGCCGACAATTGGCTGAGTGGAATTTGAACCCATGACCTCTGATTCCAAAGCCCGTGCTCTTTTCCCCTGAGCCATGCTGCTACAACTCA
Organism: Tachyglossus aculeatus; assembly: GCF_015852505.1. Classification (NCBI taxonomy): domain Eukaryota; kingdom Metazoa; phylum Chordata; class Mammalia; order Monotremata; family Tachyglossidae; genus Tachyglossus; species Tachyglossus aculeatus. The sequence continues at coordinate 41,690,641 of NC_052068.1, forward strand.
TTGTGAAGGCAATTTCCACTGGTCCCCAGGTTTAAGAAAAGGAGGAGGAATTCATAAGAGTCACACCTTAGTTCCCCTCCTTGAAGTGTAAGCCAAATAAAACAGAGAGAACAATTGCAAAGGAAGTGGAGGGGTAGGAGAACCTCAGCTGTCTTGGTGCCTGGATAGCAGGATATGGGGAGAGCAGCAGCATGGCATTACAACCTGATTCACTTGTAACCACCACAGAGCTTAGTATTGTGCCTGGCATATAGTAAATGCTTAACAAATATCACAATTATTGTTATTATTATTCCCAAATCTACATCTCCAGCCCTGGTCTTTCTCTTCCTCTGCAGCCTCATATTTTCTTCTGCATTTAGGCATCTCTACCTGTATATCCCAAGAACACCTCAAAGAAAAGATGTCCAAAACAGAACTCCTTATCTTTCCACTTCACCCCTGTCCCCAGTCCCTACTTTCCCATTATTGCAGACACCACCACTATCCACCCCATCTCACAATCCCATAAACATTGCATTATTCTCAACTCATGTCTCTCATTCCACCCTCCCTTTCAGTCTGTTGCCAAATCCTGTCGATTCCACCTTCACAACATTGTTAAAAATATGCCCCCTTTTCTCCATCCATATTGCTACCATGTTGATCTAAGAACTTACCCTTTCAGCCTCCTTGCTTATTGGAAGCAATTCATTTATTTTCTCAATTTCATCAGAATATTCAAATGGATGAACAATATGCTCATTATCCTGCAATTTAAGATAAGGTAAGAAATAGTAGGAGAGCCCTGCAACTACTTAATATCACCAAAACAGAAAGTGAAATATTTACCATCTGGAGATGGAATGTGTCATGATTTGCCTAGTTAAAGACCCTGGGATCACATTCTTATGAGTAGATTGAATGGGACAAGAAAACAATTCATTTCAAATCAATCTGGCTCATCATTAGAAGCTCTGGAAATGTGGTATGTGGAAAAGAATATTGGTGGGTGAAAAGAATATTGGTGAGTGAAAAAAATTATAGAATCTACCTGTTTCCTAAGCAGCCTTAAAAGCATCAATTGTCTATAATAGAAGGGAAAATTTGCTTCCAGTTGTTTCTATTGAAATTTAGGAAAAAAAAACCTGTAAAAAACACATTAAAAAAAGTTTTGCATCTTTGTGCTTTTGCATTCTAAGGAAGAGGAGTGTTGGAGGTTGGGTCTGAGGGAAAGAATCCCAACAAAACCAAAAATGAAAACAAGCAATCGACGTAACCTAGAAACCCTCGGATTAAATTGCACTGAAGAAATAATTGAATCCACCTGCAATAGAAGCCCAGGTCAACAGTTCGGCGATTCAGTAAAATGAAGTTATTGGGGATGAGCAGTTAAAAAGTTGGGACAATCTGAATTGGAGCAGTTTTAATGCAACTCTGTCTGAAACTGTGCCCTGGCAGGTCTTGCTATATGCATGTTAACTCATCTTTCTGGTCTCCTTCTGTCCCTTTATATCTCCTTAGGATAGCTGGGAATTCTCTGCTCCTTATATACCTCCTGCTACTTTATGGTTAATTAAGACTTTGTTAACCCTAGTAGATCAAACCCTAGCTTCTCCTTCACAAAGCTTGCTTTATTTTGGCAATAGGAGAAAAGGAACATGTGGGTAGGAGATCAGGAACTCTGGATGAGTGGCATGCACAGTAATAAAAGTACATTCCATGAGAGATATTTGATTTTTTGATATTTGATTTTATGAATTCTCTATTTTTTCAATCCCAAAACTCTTCACTGGGTTTAAATGACTCCAGATCGGTTTTGTGGAAAACATATAATTATGTAGGTCACTAGTAAAATCCACATGCTTGTGGAAGAGCTAAAGTCACTGACTGATTTAAATAGTCAGTCCAGGATTTGGGGCATTTTCTCTTAGTCGAAAAATCTCCTGACAATCAGTAAATCAATCACAGATATTTATTGAGCACTTACTCTGTACAGAGCACTGTACTAAGCACTCAGGAGAATACACTACAATACAGTTGGTAGACTTGTCCCTCTAGACTGTGAGCTCATTGTGGGCAGGTTATGGGTATGTTTGTTGTTATATTGTACACTCCCAAGTGCTTAATGCAGTGCTTTGCACACAGTAAGCATTCAGTAAATATGATTGAATGAATGAATATCCACAACAAGCTTATAGTCTAGAGGGTGAGACAAAAAAATCATCGTTCAAAATGAAGTGCATTCAAAAGGATTAATTGACTTTGGAAGAATATCATCTAAATATGAGGATTTCTAGAACTTCTCAAGACTGAGTCTGCATCAATAATTAATGAACATTAAAATGCATGATTTTTTAATGTACTTGTTATTGTACCAGGCACTGTACTGAACACTGAGGTAGATTCAATATAATTGGTTTTAACAATTCTGGCCCACATACAGCTCAAAATCTTAACTCCCATTCTACAGATGAGGTAACTGAGGCACAGAGAAGTCAAGTGATTTGCCTAAGGTCACACACCAGACAAATGGCAGAGCTGGGATTAGAACACCTGGGCCCATGCGCTTTCCCCTAGGTTACACTGCTCTTCAACTCCTGCTGGACCATTTTACTAGAAGCTTAAAAAAAATTCTTGAACAGAGTACAAAAAGCAGAAGTGGGTAGTAGTTTTGATGTTCTTATGCTTTTTCCCACTAAACAATAGTTGCACCATTCCTAATGTACCCAGGAACTATATGCTAGTCTTTATATTTCCCAACATATATCTACGTGAAGCAATTTCTTAGAAACTAGAATTAATCAAAAATAAGCACTGCCCAGATAGTTCTATAAAACTTTCATCACCTACTGGGTACCTACATCCCAGGGAAAGCTATATTGAACCTGAACTTCACCCATTGATCTGAATAAGACTTTCAATCAGGAATATATTCTCTGTGATCAAATTCCAGTGACTTGAAACTTGAAATCTGAATTTGGAGCAATATTCATTCAATTGTATTTATTGAGTGCTTACTGTGTGCAGAGCACTGTACTAAGCGCTTGGGAAGTACAAGTCAGCAACATACAGAGACAGTCCCTACTCAACAACAGGCTCACAGTCTAGAAGGGGGAGACAGACAACAAAACAAAACATGTAGACAGGTGTCAAAATTGTCAGAATAAATAGAATTATACCTATATTCAGTGGAAGGAGCATGGGCTTTGGAGTCAGAGGTCATGGGTTCAAATCCTGGTTCCACCAACTGTCAACTGTGTGACTTTGGGCAAGTCACTTAACTTCTCTGTGCCTCAGTTACCTCACCTATAAAATGGGGATTAAAACTGTGAGCCCCCCCGTGGGACAACCTTGTCATCCTGTAACCTCCCCAGCACTTAGAACAGTGCTTTGCACATGGTAAGTGCTTAACAAATACCATCATTATTATTATTGTTATTATCATTAACAAAATAAATAGAAGGGTAATTATGTACAAGTAAAATAAATAGAGTAATAAATCTGTACAAATATATACAAGTGTTGTGGGGAGGGGGAGGAGGAAGGGCAGAGGGGGGTGATGGGGAGGATAATTTTACATTATCAGGCCTTGAAGATATTAGTCTAAATAAGATTGTGTTTCTTGACTCTCCCTTCATGAATTCCAGAAGGAGTTAGGGAAGTTGGTAGAAAAGTAAAATTGTGAGGGATGTGTGTGGGTGGTTTGTGAGTTCTGAATAACACCAACCTTCCCTAAGTGTCTCTGTTATGCAGCTCCAGTAAATAACAGGCTGAGCATTCACTGTGTTGGAGGGAGTGTGATGGGAAATTTAGCAGCTTTAGCATCTTATCAATCAATTAATTGTGTGCACTGAGTGTTTACAGTGTGTGCACAGCTCTTCACTTAGGGCTTGGGATGAGACAATATAACATAGTTGGTAGACATGTTCCCTGCCCATAGTAAGTTGACAGTTTAGAGGATTTATATAAACTGTGCCTTCTTCCGCTCTTTAGAGCACAGGAGTAAAGAGAGTTGGAGCAAAGTGTACTGGCAACGCTTCCCTCAAAAGTAGGAGAACTGAGGAAAATTTGAGATTTGATATGAGATCAGAAAAAGGGAGAGCTACAGGAACGGAAATCTGGGGCAAGCTTTCTGAAGTCAGGAGTCCACCTTAATTAATTGATTTCAATTGCTGGAGGAATCAATCAATAGTATGGAGTGCTTTCTGTGTGCAGAGCCTTGTACTAAGCATTTGGGAGAGTACAATATAGCAGAGTTGGCAGACAAGTTCCCTGCCCACAAAAAGCTTACAGTCAAGATGGGGAGACAAACATTAATATTAATAAATAAATTACATACATGTCCATGTCCAGAAATGCAAGCAGATGCCTTAACATTGGGTTCCCTTGGGCTGAGGAGCGGATAATGCCAGGCGCCTGCTTCAGGTCACCTTCCCACCCACCCCCGCTGGCCAGCCTGTCAGTATAGTCCCAAGGAGAACCTTCGGGAAGATCTTTCTGAAAAACAAAAAAATCATTTAACCTTGTAAGGGGATATAGAGGGATGTGTCAAAAGCCCTTCTCTGAGCTTTACAACCATCCAATTTTTACAGGGACCAGATGGCCACTTCCAGGCTCTTCCGATCCTAAATCTTGGAGTTGAACATGGTCAGATCAGGGAAAAAAAACCACAAAAATAGCAAAAGCCTAAGTGAGTTAGATTTAGACAACTTCTACAGGTACACTAGTTACTAGCTACAAAATACACACTTGAATTGATGAACTGCTCTGTTGAGTTTTAGGAAGTTAGAAACTTTGCTCCATCTGCTGTCTGATCTGGAAATGTCACCACAAAAGTCTGCCACAATTTTAAGATGACTTTTCCCTTTTCAGCATTTAATAATAATAATTATAATAATAATAATAATGGCATTTATTAAGCGCTTACTATGTGCAAAGCACTGTTCTAAGCACTGGGGAGGATACAGGGTGATCAGGTTGTCCCACGTGGGGCTCACAGTCCTAATCCCCATTTTACAGATGAGGTAACTGAGGCACAGAGAAGTTAAGTGACTTGCCCGAAGTCACACTGCTGACAAGTGGCGGAGCTGGGACTTGAACCCATAACCTCTGGCTCCAAAGCCTGTGCTATTTCCACTGAGCCACGCTGGGTCGAATATCACCAAAAGACAGAAAGGTCTGGCTGGAGGGGTGCCAGGCAGCCAGGAGGTGCTATAGAAATAAGATATTCTGACAGTCATTCATTCATTCAATCGTATTTATTGAGCACTTGATAGTGGCATTTATTAAGCACTTATTATGTGCCAAGCACTGTTCTAAGCACTGAGCACTGTTCTTTTGGTATTTGTTAAGTGCTTAATATGTGCAAAGCACTGTTCTAAGAGCTGGGGAGGATACAAGGTAAAAGCCCTACTGAGAGCTCACCTCCTCCAGGAGGTCTTCCCATACTGAGGCACTTTTCTCCCCCCACCTTACCTCTTTCCCCTCCCCACAGCACCTGTACATATGTATATATGTTTGTACGTATTTATTACTCTATTTGTTTATTTTATTTGTACATATTTCTTCTATTTATTTTATTTTGTTAATATGTTTTGTTTTGTTGTCTGTCTCCCCCTTTTAGACTGTGAGCCCACTGTTGGGTAGGGACTGTCTCTATATGTTGCCAACTTGTACTTCCCAAGTGCTTAGTACAGTGCTCTGCACACAGTAAGCGCTCAACGAATACAATTGAATGAATGAATGAAGGCAGAGCACTGTACTAAGCGCTCGGGAAGTACAAGTTGGCAGCATATAGAGACGGTCCCTACCCAACAGCCTAGAAGCGGGAGACAGACAACAAAACAAAACATGTAGACAGGTGTCAAAATCGTCAGAACAAATAAAATTATAGCTATATGCACATCATTACCAAAATAAATAGAATACGGTAATTCTGAAATCTCCTTTTCTATCAATCTGCCACAGAAAATCGTTAATAACAGTGGTTCCTTCTTCATTCTCACTTCTCCTAGCACCACTCGCCAATCCAGAATCACTTTTTTCATTCAAAGAGGGATCGCTGTCATTGAGAAGCCAAGAAGCAGATTAGAAAGAGGCAATAGACACTGCAAGTGGCAAATATGTCAGCACAAGAAAAAACTATCTATGGAGTACATATGGAGAAGTAGTGTGGCCTAGTGGAAAGAGTACGGGACTGGGAGTCAGAGAAGCTGAGTTCTAATCCTGGCTCTTCCAGTTGCTTGCTATGTGACCTTGGACAAGTCACTTAACTTTGCAGTGCCTCAAACTTAGGCTGTGATCCCCATGCAAGGCAAGGATTGTGTCCAACCTATATAACTTGTACATACCTCAGTACTTAGAACAGTGTTTGACACTTAATAAGAACTTAACAAATGCCATATAGAGTATTAATAATAATAATAATAATAATAATTCTTATTCCTTAAATTCTTACTATGTGTTAAGCACTGTACTAGCACTAAGGTAGATACAAATTAACTCGTTCATTTAGTCATTCATTCAATCGTATTCATTGAGAGCTTACTGTGTGCAGAGCACTGAACTAAGCACTTGGAAAGTACAATTCAGCAATAAAGAAAGACAATCCCTGCCCACACTGGGCCTACAGTCTAGAAGGGAGGAGACAGACATCAAAACAAGTAAACAGGCATCAATATAAAAACATGGAATTATAAATATATGCACACTAAGACAAGTAAACAAGTGGTTAAGTTGGACAGTCTTCATCAATCAATCGTATTTATTGAGCGCTTACTGTGTGCAGAGCACTGTACTAAGTGCCTGGGAAGTACAAGTTGGCAACATATAGAGACGTCACACAGGATTCATAGAGGGGGCTCAAATATTGCGTTTCTATTTTGCAGATGAGGAAACAGAGGCACAGAGAAGCTAGTGACATGCCAAAGGTCACACCACTCTCACAAATCGATGTTATTTCCATTAGGCCTATCTGCTTCTAAAATGTTTCTTTTAAGCCACATCACAGAGATGTATCTATGGTGTCTTTACGGGTCGACACGACTCAACAGCATAAAACAACAACACAGATAAATTCTTACAAGGTCATCTTTGACAGTGAAGGAAGACTATATATATATATATATATATATATATATATATATATATATAAAATATGTAGTGAACACACAAATACCTGTTACAAAGAGAAATGAAAGCTAAAACAATGAAAAAGTTCATCATTTTAATCCTTATTTGAGATTTAAGGCAGGAATGTAAATCACCAGCCCCCTGTGGGGACAGAGAGAGTTATGATCTTTAGAGCTGAGGGTTTGAACCCAAAGTTTTCCACTGTCCTCCTAATCTAAGCCTCCTCTCTCAGCAAATAACTGGGCTGCAGAAGGAACAACAGGTGAGAAACCTGCCCAGTCTCCAGCGTTGTTGTCTATGAGGATTGGCATGCCCTATCTCTTCTCACTTCTTACTGAACCCAGGGTAAAGGCATTCAAGTGATGGGAAGGAGGGAGGAGCCAGGAACCAATTGCTCCACAGAAACCAATGCAGTGCCTCATCTAAGTTCTCCATTGTTTTCTCTTTCCCTCACAACTAACTTGAAACCTATAGCTCATTCATTCAATCTTATTTATTGAGCACTTACTGTGTGCAGATCACTGTAGTAAGTGCTTAGCAAGCTCATGGTCTTCAGAACACTTGTGTCAGCTTCTGAGGGGAGGTGGTTGGAGTCAAGAAGCGCGAGCAAGTAGGCCGTTCCAAAATATTTTCATCACTACTGTTTGCTAACTTAGTGCCACAGGCATAATGTCGTGAAAGTTATACACAAGATATAGAGGACATGATTCCTCCCTGCAAAGAATTTAAATCTCTTCCCTGTCCCTCTCTCAATCAATTAATTGTATTTCTTGAGCACTTACTATTTGCAAAGCACTGTACTATGCACTTGGGAGTGTGCAATATAACAGAATTAGCGGAAAAGTTGTCTGCCCATGACTTACCAGAAACGTTTGCTCTTGGTGCAAGACGGAGTGAGGGCCATGAATTGCAGAACTCTAGGAGACTTAGGGAAAATGGCAATTGGTAGAGACTATTATGGTGAATTTCTTCTCTGGGCATTCTAGAAGTTTGCAGTCTCAAAGTTCATGACACTTCTTGTTGGTGTGTGTACCATCAGCAACATAGTGGGTGAAGAGACCACCCTCTCACCACTTTCCCTGAAACATCAATTTCTTACGAACATATCACTTCTGTTACTATTCTAATCATCACCTAAGAAAAGGAGACTTTGCCCAAGTAGTCGTAAATTAGAATCAAATCATTCTTGGAAGAGGATTAAGAGTACCTCCTTTTACTTTCCCTGTATATTTTTCTTGGACTCTCAGTCATGTAATTTTCAGTCCTTTTGCCCCCCTTTTACTCAGATAACAACTACTGTTGTTATTCTTGGATTTCTACTGTTCACACATTTATTTATTTTTTGCCTGTAGGGAAAAAATGTGGTTTGTATAAAAATACTGTTCAGACATACATGCACCCAAACTGTAGAAATTGAAATATTTTATAGCAGAAGCACTTGCCAGTGCAGGCTCAGTCATAAAAAAGTGAGTATTAGGTGGTGGCATTGATTGACTACCTTCCAAGTTTGTAGTCTTATATTAAGTGCCTGGGAGAGTATAACAGAGGCAAGACACATATTTCAGCAGCCTGAAAGCTCCAACTCTATTGTATTCTCCCAAGCACTTAAGCATAGTGTTCTACGTACAGTAAGTGTTCAAGAAATACTATTGAGGGATTGAACTATTGCCTTTCAGAGCAATAGGCATGGCCATCCTATTTTTAAAAATTGTGCTTTATTCTACATTTTGAGATTCAAATATCGTCTCAACCCTTCAAAATGTGGCCAGGCTTTCATTGGCATTGTATTAATCTTGCCTTGTATCATGAATGTCTTACTTGGAAACTGATCTCTCTTTGGGAAAAGACCATATTCATTTGAATGTCTACGCTTGTTTCTCTTTCTTGCACCCAGATAATGTAGCAGGGATTCATCTTTAGTGCCAATGATTTTTTTTTCCAAAGGTTTGAATGGTTACTGTCCTCCCTCCTTGAACCTCAAGTGCAAAGCAAGAATTTGAGTATCAGATTCAATTATTTGATTAAATATTCATACAGAAAGAACTGTGGCACCTTAACTTGACACGCAGTATTTTTTTTTCTTTTTTAAATGAACAATTATTATCACTGGCCTGAAACTTTGTATTTCTCTAGTTTATCTTGCTTAGAAACTTACTTCACTGAGTAGGCATCAAGTATTCTCTAAAAGAATAGGCATCCACAACTACGAAGGGACCTGTGGCATGTTCAGTAAGAGTGGTTTCAGTTTACGATTGAGTCTTTTATGCAGGCCCCTTGGAGAACTCACAATTCCACAGTTTCAACTACCACCTCTATATGGATGATTCTCAAATTTACTTCTCTAGCCCTGACATCTCCAGCAGTTTCACATTTCCTCCTGCCTGCAGGACATCTCCAAAGGAAGCAGCACAGCCCAGTGGAAAGAGCATAGTCACAGGATGTGGTTTCTAATCCTGGTTCTGCCGAGGACCTGCTGTGTAACCTTGGAAAAGTCACTTAACTTCTCTGTGCCTTAGTTCCTTCACCTGAAAAATGGGAATTCAATACTATTCTCCCTCCTAATAATAATAATAATTATGGCATTTGTTAAGTGCTTACTAAGTGTGAAGCACTGTTCTAAGCACTGGGGGGGATACAAGGTGATCAGGTTGCCCCACGTGGGGCTCACACTCTTAATCCCCATTTTACAGATGAGGTAACTGAGGGTCAGAGAAGTTAAGTGACTTGCCCAAGGTCACACAGCAGACAAGTGGAGGAGCTGGGATTCAAACCCATGACCTCTGACTCCCAAGCCCGGGCTCTTGCCACTGAGCCACGCTGCTTCTCCAACTCAGACTGTGAGCCCCACGTGGGAAACACCCTTTCCCGAGGGCTTTGTACCATACTTGACACATTGTAAGCATTTTAATATTATTATTATTATTGTTATTATTACTTGGATGTACCTCTAGATTGTAAGCTACTTGTGGGCAGGAAACATGTCTATCAACTCAGTTACATTGTACCTCCCCAAGCACTTAGTACACTGCTGTGCACCCAGTAAGCACTCAATAAATTCCACTGATAGATTGCTTTCTATCTCAGTGACTCCTTAAAATTAACATGTCCAAAGCAGAACTCTTCATCTTCCCTCCTAAACCCTGTCTTCCTGCTGACTTTTCCATCACTGTTTGATAACACCACCACGGTCCCTGTCTCACATGCTCACACCTTGGCATTATGCATTCAATTGTATTGACTGAGTGCTTACTGTGTGCAGAGCACTGTACTAAGTGCTTGGAAAGTACTATTCAGCAGCAGAGACAATCCCTACTCAACAATGGGCTCATTATCCTCTAATCATCTCTCTCATTCAACCTGCATGTTCAGTCTGTCACCAAATCCTGTCCGTCTGTCTGCCTTCTCATCTCTAGAATCGCCTCTTCATGTCCAAAGTCTGCCTATCTGTCTCCGCATCTAAGAAAAACTCCTCACCATTATCTATAAGAGTTAAAAGAGCACAAGTCTTCAAGTTAGAGGTCCAAGGTTCTAATCCTAACTCTGCCACTCACCTGCTGTGTAACCTGGTCAAGTCACTTAACTTCTCATTCAACCTACATATTCAATCTGTCACCAGATCCTATCAGTTCAACCTTTCCAACATTGCTAAAATCTGCCCTTTCCTGTTCATCCAAACTGCTACCACCTTGATCCAAGCATTTATCATAACCCACCTTGATTACTACATCACCCTTCTTGCTCATTCCCTGGCTCTTGTCTCTCCCCACTCTACTCCATACTTGACTATGCTGACCAGACCATTTTTCTAAAAAAAAGTCAGTCTATGTTGCCTGACCCCTCAAGAACCTCCAGTGGTTACCCACCCACTTCTACATCAAGTAGAAACTCCTTTAAAGCTCTCAATTGCCTTGTCTCGCCTATCTTACCTCACTGATTTCCTATTACAGCAACTCTACTCACTTTGCTCCTCTAATGCCAACCTATTCACTGTACTTGTTTATCAGTATGGCTCAGTGGAATGTGCACGGGCTTTGGAGTCAGAAGTCATGGGTTCAAATCCCGGCTCCGCCAGTTGTCAGCTGTGTGACTTTGGGCTAGTCACTTCACTTCTCTGGGCCTCAGTTACCCCTTCTGGAAAATGGGGATTGACTGTGAGCCCCCAGTGGGACAGCCTGATCACCTTGTAACCTCCCCAGCGCTTAGAACAGTGCTTTGCACATAGTAAACGCTTAATAAATGCCATCATTATTATTATTATCTTGTCTATCTTACTGCTAACCCTTCACCCACATCCTCCCTCTAGCTAGGAACTCCCTTTCCCTTCATATCTGACAGACCACTACTCTTCCTACCGTCAAAGCTTTATTAAAATCATACCTTTCCCAAGAGGCATTCCTTGGCTAAATCTTCATTTTCCCACATGGATTTGTACTTTTTAGCAATTGATATTTGCCCATCTTCAGCCCCACAGCACTTCCGTATTTTAACGTCTGTATCCTTCTATAGACTGTAAAGTCCTCGTGGACAGGAAACCTGTCTACCAGCTCGATTGTATTCTCCAAAGCACTAAACAAAGTAGTCTGCCTACTGTAAGCACTCAAATATGATTAATCAATAGTCATGAACACTTTAGCTCTCTAGCTTTGTTCCTTTCCATACAACCTACTCTATTGTCTCATATAAAAGATATGGTATTTGTTAGATACTCTGTAACAAATACTGTACTAAGCAGATGGGATACAGTCCATATCCTACATTGGATTCCTTCCCTCCTTTCCTCCCTGTCCTCCAAAGTTGTAACAGTTTGTCCTGGGACCATCGTTGGCAAGGCTGTAAAAGCAATCTTTTCAGTGTTCATGTTCTTAAAAGTGAACTTATTCCATAGCCACAAAAAATAACTGTGCAATCATTAGAAGGGTTGTTGCTTTTTTGTGAACTCTGTTCTGACAAGACTGGAGAACCTGGCAATGATGATCATCACTGTAGCAGCACTTTGCTTTTAATAATAATAATAATAATATCATTTGTTAAGCACTTACTATGTGTAAAGCACTGTTCTAAGTGCTGGGGAGGTTACAAGGTGATCAGGTTGTCCCACGGGGGGCTCACTGTCTTAATCCCCATTTTACAGATGAGGTAACTGAGGCTCAGAGAAGTTAAGTGACTTGCCCAAGGTCACACAGCAGACAAGTGGCGGGGCAGGAATTCGAACCCATGACCTCTGACTCCCAAGCCCTGGCTCTTTCCAAAGAGCCACACTGCTTCTACCTACTTTGCTTTAACACCTAGAGCAGCCTTTTGGAGGCATACAAAGCATATAAAGAAAGGCATTAAGTAAGACAAATGATTAGGGAGCTTTTAGTTCTTATCTAGTTTCCCTTTGAAGTGATGTCTTGTTTCTGAGTGATCTTATCATGTTTAAGGGTTCACACTTCCCTCCCTAAATATTGCCCCAGGGGGAGTAAACCTGACTTAAAAGGTGGTTCAATCAATCAATCAATCAATCAATCGTATTTATTGAGCGCTTACTATGTGCAGAGCACTGTACAAGCGCTTGGGAAGTACAAATTGGCATCACATAGAGACAGTCCCTACCCAACAGTGGGCTCACAGTCTAAAAGGGGGAACAGGCACTTGCCTAATTTCCAAATCCTGACCTTCCACTGGAAATAAAGTAAAACAATACAAAATTGGTTAGGATAGTTGAAATGTAGTCAGGGCAGAGCAGACCTTAAAATTGTAACTGCCAAAGAGTACATGCATGCTATGTAGAGTTGATATTGGCAGAGTCCCAAAGAAGCCATTCAGTACTGTTTTTAGTGATAAGAAAAAGTTGCCAAATTAAATTAACTTCATTTCACTTGCCTAACAAAAAATACTGTGTAACTATATAGAGTGGTTTAATGGATAAAATCTGAGCCTATGTAGGGAAATCTTTTTAGACAACGAAAATTCTCCTGTCAAGCACTGTGCTATGACAAACACCTGATCATAACTCACTAATTCTGCAGTGTCTAATTGGTTAACGCTCTACATTCAAAATATAGAATAAAATGATTTCTTTTCATGATTCCATACCAAAGGTCAAAAAAAGGAGACGTGAGTTCCTTTGTACATCTCCAAATGGGCAGGAGATGTCATATTTAGTACAGACAAGGAGTCCAGGGAGAAGCCCAGGATCACATTTCTTCCCCCAATCAATCAATCAATCAATCAATCAGTGATATTTCTTGAGTTCGTACAATGTGAAGAGCATTGTTCTAAGTGCTTGGGAGAGTACAATACAACAGGATTAGCATTGTTGTGGCTTTAGATGAAACAACTTTAGGGGCAGCTGGAGTCATAGCTACAATAATAATAATGATAATAATAATGGCATTTATTAAGTGCTTACTATGTGCAAAGCATTGTTCTAAGCACTGGGGAGGTTACAGTGTGATCAGGTTGTCCCACAGGGGGCTCACAGTCTTAATATCCATTTTACAGATGAGGTAACTGAGGCACAGAGAAGTTAAGTGACTTGCCCAAAGTCAAGGGTTCATTATATTTAGGGAGTTCTAGTCTAGGTCCCAGAGAATTCTGGTTCCTTTGGAGTCATTTTGCTGGTTGAAGTCTTTGCATTTGCAGAAGCTCCAGAAAATAGCACCTTCAACCCTGTGATTTCCCAGATCGTGGTTTTGGGGCATGAGTTTTGAGAGACTACATATCCAGGAAGTTGAAGTCCCTGAAGCATCCGGGATTTGAAATACTTCCTCCAGTGTCTCTCCACTCTGGCATTTTTAGGAGGGGGTTAGTTTTGTTGAGGAGCTTGTTAACTCTGGCCCTATTTCTATAAGAAGAGTAACCTAAACTTTCCATTCGTCGGAGAGTCCTAGGCCAATACAATTCTGATGTTGAAGGTTTCCTATTCACTGAGATTCAGGAGTGACTTACCTAAGGTCACACAGCAGACAAGCAGCAGAGTGGAGATTAGAACCAGGTCATCTGACTCCCATACCCATTCTCTTCCCACTAGACCATGCTGATTTCCATGTAGGAAAAAAATGCCTCCTTTCATAAATACATCACAGAAGAGATATAATGCCTTGATTATATTCTTCTAGACTCTAGACTGTAATCTTCTTGTGGGCAGGGAACATGACTATTAACTCTATTATGCTGTATTTTTCTAAGCACTTAGTACAGTGCACTGCACACAGAAAGCACTCAATCAATATTACTAATTGATTTGGATAGGAAATGACATTAAAAATTATAATTTGGGGCCACAACTAGATCGAAAAACTACAATTATAGTGAACTTTAATGTAAGAAAATACTCCAGCATGTGGAATGCAAGTCCATATCTTCTTTCACATGGATTTTCAGAGTTTTCAATTCACTAGTAGTATTAGTAGTAGTACTAGAAGTAGCTAGACTGTAAGCTCATTGTGGGCAGAGATCATCTCTTTTTATTGCTGTATTGTACTTTCCCAAGCACTTAGTAGAGTGTTCTGCACACAGTAAGTGCTCAATAAATATGATTGAATTAACTTGTTAATATCTCTGTTGTTACAATGAAGAAAATATAATTAACACTTCACTTAGGAGTTTTGCGACTGGCTAAACTTCTGCTATCCCTCTTCCTCTGCTGCCATCTTGTGTCATTCTCAAAATGAATCTGCTGGGCAGTGACTGGGCACCAGGTAGCTCTAGATTTCCCTTGTCAGATATGTTTTCACCCAAACAGTGATATTTATTGAGTGCTTGCTCAGTATACTAAGCACTTGGGAGAGTACACTGCAACATGTTTTCAGATTCTTTGCTGTCTTGCATATAGCAGGATTTCTATGACATAAATTATAAACAGCAATATGCACCGCTCCCTCAGATCTACTAAACGTCTCAATAAATTAGGCTAATTTTGGTCCTTTCAGTCTTTCAGCAAACTAATTCAACAAACCACACACTCAGAATCAGTCTAATTAATCATTTAGTATGGGAAGCCAGGGTGCTTTTTTGTAAGGCCTCACGAGAACTGCAGGAGAAAGATTAAAAAAGAGCTTAATAGGACCTCGATAAATGTCAGTAGTCACAACAGGAGAGCCAGCTCCCAGGGTAGAGAAAGATCAGTGGAGCCTGTGGGCTTGTAAAGAATTGACCTGCCTTGTCCTAGATCCCATCTAACAGTTCAGAAAGCCCCAGCCTCTAGACATTTATTATTAAAGAAATTTCCTTAGGCCACTATCCTCTCCTACCCCTATTACCATAATCATCCCTGCCTCTCAACCAGGCTCAGACCACGAAGTCAACAGTCAATATGCTCATTTTTAGGAATAAAAAGTTCCAGAAAAGGCCACATTCCCCAACTTTGCTCTGTGTCATTTCATAGGAGAGCCAACATTCTTCTCTCCTTTAACCTCATAAATCAAACCTGGACCTGTCAGCTGAATAAAGTAACTAAAAAACACCTTTGGGGACAGATTGGAAATATTTTTCATGAACCAGAAAAGGTTATAGGAAGGTTTGCAAAATTTTTTTTCTGTTCGCAGGCTTATGGTTTCAGCACCTACGCACAGTGTATTTTTCCCACACATAGTTTCACTTAATATTTTTGGAATTTGAATTTCTTTATGAGCAGAAGCTTCCAGGCCTCAGCTTTTGAAGCCATAGCTTAAATGTTTCTAGTCTCTGAAAAGATCTCAGCAAGAGCAAGGTTTTTCTAAATGTGCTCCTTAGTTTGTTAACAAATTTTACTGCTGTGTTCTCTATTAAATGGATGTGGAGTAACTATCTTTCAAGATTAATTGTGCACTTGCTCAGAAAGTTCCCTTTCTCTGTCCTCTGGTGACATCTTCTGGGGAAGAAGCGGGACTAAAAGCAGTGAGCCTTCCAGTGATTCAGAGTTACATATATTACACTTTATTTGAAAGTTACCTAAAGATAGCGTTCAGAAAGAAATAAAATAACAAATCCTCCTACTTTGCCTATGGCCACTCTCCCAAAATTAATTATATCATAATAATTAGGTTTTTATTCGTGAAAATGAATGCAGGCAGAGTGGAGGCCTTCCCGGACTGAACCCCCTCTTTACCCCTCCACCTTACCTCCTTCCCCTCTCCACGGCACCTTTATATATGTATATATTTGTACATATTTATTACTCTATTTTATTTGTACATATTCTATTTATTTTATCTTGTTAATAGGTTTTGTTTTGTTGTCTGTCTCCCCCTTCTAGACTGTGAGCCTGCTGTTGGGTAGGGATTGTCTCTATATGTTAACAACTTGTACTTCCCAAGCACTTAGTACAGTGCTCTGCACATAGTAAGTGCTCAATAAATATGAATGAATGAATGAATGAATGCATTGAGAGGCCCCACAGGCCTATATAGAATCTATAAATATGCGGTGTTGAGAAAACAATTATCATGGATAGAGTTAGAAAACATGATCCCTACTTTTAAGGATCTTATGGTCTAGTGATACAAATTAATTTACGTATAATTTAGAGAACCAGTATAGCCTCGTGGCAAGAGGCTTAGATGTTTCAGCGCTCAGAACAGTGCTTTGCACATAGTAAGCGCTTAATAAATGACATCGTTATTAAGAGTGTAGGCTTGGGAGTCAGAGTGCCTGGCACATAGTAAGAGCTTAACGAATACTGTCATTATTATCATTATATGGATTCTAATCCCAGCATCGTCACTAGTCTGCTATGCGATTTTGGGCAATTCACTTAACTTTCTTGTGCCTAGTTAGAACGTACTTCCTCTGACTCCCAAGCTCGTGCTGTTTGCTTCTTCTCAAATCCAGTCTCTTCAACCTTTACAACATCACTAAAATCCACCCTTTTCTCACCATCCAAACTGCCACCATGTTAAACCAAGTACTTATCCTACTCTACTTGGATTATTGCATCAGTCTTCTTGCTGACCTTCCTTTCTCCTATCTCTCATCTCTGCAATCCACACTTCACTATGATGCCATGAAAATTTTTCTACCAAACTGTTCAATCCATGTTTCCCTGTTGTGAAGGTTGACCCGGCAGAATTTGGTAGTAGATTGAATATGTGGGTTGAATGAGAGAGAAAAGTGAAGGTTATGGGCTTGTGAGAAAGGAAGGATGGTGGTGCTGTCTACAGTGATGGGAAAGTCAGGGGGAGGACAAGGTTTGGGCAGGAAGATAGGAGTTCTGTTTCGGACATGATAAGTTAGAGGTGGTGGCAGGATAACCAATTAGAGACATCTTGAAGGCAGGAGGAAATGCAAGCCTGCAGAAAGGGAGGGAGATCAGGGATAGAGATGTAGATTTGGGAACCATCTGCATAGAGGTGGTAGTTGAAGCCATGGGAGCAAATGAGTTCCCCAAGGGAGTGGATGTAGATGGAAAATTTCATTTTGTCTACTTCCACTACCTTTTGCACCTCTCTTTCACTTGAATTTGGCCTTGTTATTCACTCCTCCCTCAGTCCCCCAAGCACTTATGTAGGTAACCACAATTTATTTATTTATATTAATCTCTGTGACGCCTTCTAGATTGTAATCTCCATGTGGTCAGGAATACTCTCCCAAGTGCTTAGTACAGTGCTGTGCACACAGTAAGCATTTAATAAATGCAATTGATTGATCTACCCTAGCTTTTAGTACTACACTTGGCTCAACAAGAACAACAATTGCTATTGCTATTGTTTGGAGAAGAAAATAAATGAAAAATGGATACATATATAGATGAATAAATGCTAAATTAGCAGGATATGTAAATTTATATTTGCAGAAATGCTGTGGGTCCATGACTGTGTAATAATGATGGTATTTGTTAAACATTTACTATATGTCAGGCACTGTACTAAACACTGGGGTGGATACAAGCAAATCAAGTTGAACACAGTCCCAGTCCTATGTGGGGCTCACAGCCTCAATACCCATTTTATAGATGAGGTAACTAAGGCACAGAGAAGTGAAGTGACTTGCCCAAGCTCACAAAGCAGACAGGTGGTGAAACTAGGATTAGAACCCATGACCTTCTGACTCCCAGGGCAGTGCTCTACAGTTGGTTCAGAAAGACTCAGGGAATAATTGGGAATGGGGCGCATATGGCTTGGGGAGAAGAAAAATTAATTAGGATAGGCTTCCTGGAGGAGATGTGATTTCAGAAGGGTTTGGCAGAGACTGCTCGTTACCTGTGGTAAACAGTATTACATCCCACTAAGTGGACTGCCTCTGCTACTCAGAAAGAGGATTGGGGTTGGATGATTACTCTTTCCTTAAAAATTTAAGGTGATGGAGATTCTGATATGTCTAATAGTAGTTACGTTCACTTTTCATATCCAACCCATATCCAACCCAAATACATCCTATTTTACTTTAAAAACTTTGCTCTTGTTCCATCCTTAATAAGTGGAAAAAAAAATGTAAGGTTTGGGAGAAAGAGTTGGCTAAAACAACTACTGAATGAGGCACTACAGTGGATTATGAAGAGCTAAGAATTACAAGTGAATTTGCAGGTCAACTCTATCTGAACTGGACAGGTAATTTCTATTTTTCAAGGTAAATATGAATTAGAGGCTACTGACAATGAAAGAACTGATAGTTTTTAATTTGGTCTATAGTCTGTTGTGCCATTTATCTAAAGAAATGATGTCTTCTTTTCCCCAGAGAATACCCATGAAAAACCCCTAAACAAAAGTACATGAAAGTTGAGACTCCATTTAAGCCTGAAGGTAATCCTAGATTTGGTGGTGAGGATGTCAAGGATCATGAGGGACTCCTTCAGCAGTTTGAAATGACCATGGGGAAATTTACTATCTTAGTTTTAAAATGCTATGTGGATTATTTTTAGGCAAAAGAAGATATTTTCCTCATTAACACAGGATTATTGTTTCATTTCCTCACTTTTAATGAGCTTTGGAATCTGGTCACATTTTGCTTCTATAACTATTATGAACATCTGTATAACTGGATTATTACAGCTTGCCTGGCTGACTGAGGCCACTGAGATGTTACAGGGAATAGAGAGTGATGTTCCTGACAGCTACCTACTATTTTGGGTTAGAGAGAAGGCAGTGTTCATTAATCAATCACTTAAGGGGATTAAGCACTTATTGTGTGCAGAGCACTGTGCTAAGCATTTGCGAGAGTACAGTACAGGAAGAGACATGATCAGTGTCCTCAAGGAGTATAATAATAATAGTAATAATAATGGCATTTATTAAGCACTTACTACGTGCATAGCACTGTTCTAAGTACAGAGGAGTTTACAAGGTGATCAGGTTGTCCCACTTGGGGCTCACAGTCTTAATCCCCATTTTACAGATGAGGTAACTGAGGCACAGAGAAGTTAAGTGACTTGCCCAAAGTCACCCAGCTGACAAGTGGCAGAGCCGGGATTTGAACCCATGACCTCTGACTCCAAAGCCTGTGCTCTTTCCACTGAGCCACGCTGCTTCCCTGTGTATGTATGTATGCAATCTTTCCAGAGAAACAGGCAATAAAATAAATCACAAGTGGGGTAAACAACAGAGTATAAGAAGAGTACATAAGTGTTTTGGAGCTGGAGTGAATACCGAAGTGCTTAGGAGCTATGGGCTCAAGTGCATTGTTGACACAAAAGGGAGGCAAAATAGGGTGGGGAGATGAGATTAATCAGGAAAGATTTCCTGGACAAAGTATTTTTTTTTGTAGAATTTGGGACATGGGAGGTGTGGTGGTGTGTCAAAAAGGAAAGCGGAGGGTGTTCCAGGAAGGAGGAAAGGCAAAGTCAGAAGATGCCCAGTGAGTAGATTCTTGTTAGAGGAGTGAGTATGTAGGCTAGGTTGTAGTAGAGAGAACATGTAGGAGAGTTGATGGATTAGTAGTAGTAATAACGAATAATAATAATAAAAATAATAGTATTTGTTAAGCTCTTACTATGTGCCAAGCACTGTTCTAAGTGCTAGGGTAGATATGAGGTAATCAAGTTGTCCCATATAGGGCTCACAGTCTTATTCCCCATTTTACAGATGAGGTAACTGAGGCACAGACAACTGAAGTGACTTGCCCAAAGTCACACAGCTGATAAGTGGTGGAGCCGGGATTAGAACCCAAGACCTCTGACTCCCAGGCTCGTGCTCTTTCCACTAAGCCACGCTGCTTCTCTAGTAGGAATGATATTTATTAAGTGCTTACTTACTATGCGCAGAGTACTTTACTAAGCACTGGGAGAAAATACATAGGTAGGAATTAAGCACAGTCCTGTCCCTCGTGAGGTTCTCAATCTAAAAGCTTAAGTGGGGAGAAGGGATTGGAGACAGACACAACAGGAGTCACGAAACTTTAAAATACAACACAAATGAATAGACAAGTTTGACTCAAGATCTCCGTGGTGATGGAGGAGTTCAAGAGCATGCAAGAGCCAGCCAGGAGCAGGGACCATAGGTAGTGGAAGGGAAGGAAATGGTTATTAATAATAATAATAATAGTAATGGTATTTGTTAAGCACTTACTATGTGCTGAACACCGTTCAAAGCGCTGGAGCACTGTTCTAAGCGCTGGGTTACACAGAGCAGTTCTTGCAGGCAGTGAAGGAGTCAGAGTTGTGAGGAAGCAGCTTCGATACCAGGCTCTGCATGCTCAAAACATACCAGGAGCGGGGACTTTCAGTGGTGGGAGACTCTCATCCCCCCCATCTTACCTCCTTCCCTTCCCCACAGCACATATATATATATATATGTATATATGTTTGTACATATTTATTACTCTATTTATTTATTTATTTTACTTGTACATAGCTATTCTATTTATTTTATTTTGTTAGTATGTTTGGTTTTGTTCTCTGTCTCCCCCTTTTAGACTGTGAGCCCACTGTTGGGTAGGGACTGTCTCTACATGTTGCCAATCTGTACTTCCCAAGGGCTTAGTACAGTGCTCTGCACATAGTAAGCGCTCAATAAATACGATTGATGATGATGATGATGATGATGGTGGGAGGCAAAGGTGGCAGTTACCACGGTGGAAGAAAGTGATTGCTTTATAGCCAATGGTGAAGAGTTTCTATTTGATGAAGAGTTGGATAGGCAACCATTGGGGCTTTCTGAGAAGTAGGGAGGTGTACACAGAATTATTTGTTTAGAAAAATGATATGCTCGGCAGAGTGAAGTACGGAATGGAGTTGGCAGAGATTGGAAGCAGGGAGGTCAAGGAGGCCGATGCCACAGTTAAGAGAAGCAGCATGGCTCAGTGGGAAGAGCATGGGCTTTGGAGTCTGAGGTCATGGGTTCAAATCCCGGCTCTGCCAATTGCCAGCTGTGTGACTTTGGGCAAGTCACTTAACTTCTCTGTGCCTCAGTTACCTCATCTGTAAAATGGGGATTAAGACTGTGAGCCCCACGTGGGACAACCTGATCACCTTGTATCATCCCCAGTGCTTAGAACAGTGCTTTGCACATAGTAAGCACTTAATAAATGCTATCATTATTATTATTATTAAGACAGTTTATGACAAGCAATTGGGTCAGTGTGGGAGCAGCTTGGATAGAGAGGAAGGGGTGGAGGAAATGTGTCTGTTTATTGTTACAATAAAGCACTAGTACAGTGCTCTGCACACAGTAAGCCCTCAATTAATATAATTAACTGAACGAATGAATGATGGATTCAAGCGATGTTGTGAAGATAGAACTGACAGGATTTGGCGACTGGCTAAATGAGCCAATTAAATGAGAGAGATGAATCGAAGACAATGCCAAGGTTGCTGGCTTGTGAGACGAGGAGGACGGTTATATTGACTAAGGTAATGGGATGTTCTGGAAAGGAGAATATTTGGGGTGGCAGTATAAGGAGTTCAGTTTTGGACATGTTGAATTTGAGAAGTCTGCAGGACGTCCAAGTGGTAGGGACCTCAGCCAGTGCAGAGTGGTTTGTGGTAGTGGTAACAGCAGTGAGAAGCAGCGTGGCTCAGTGGAAAGAACTTTGGAGTCAAAGGTCATGGGTTCAAATCCAGCCTCTGCCAATTGTAAGCTATGTGACTTTGGGCAAGTCACTTCACTTCTCTGGGCCTCAGTTTCCTCATCTGTAAAATAGTGATTAATGTGAGCCCCCCTTGGGACAACCTGAGCACCTTGTAACCTCCCCAGTGCTTAGAACAGTGCTTGGCACATAGTAAGCACTTAATAAATGCCATCATTATTATTATTATTATTACTAACAGTCATCCCAGATTGCTCCAGCCCAGGAGAGGGCTTCTGATGCAGCTGTAAACAACACTAGAAATTGCTTAATTTGATATAAAAGCATGAGTGACACTTAAAAGCCCCTGAAAAATAACAAACTTTTTAACATATTATTTATGTATAACTCTCCCACTCCTATGTCTCTCCTTCTCGTTGACCTAGATCCAGAGCCAGCTTAGCTTTCCCCTGTTTGCATGCCCTCATAGGGACCAAACCATACTAGGCTGGGTCTGAATGGGGGAACCACTGTTAGACTGTGAGCCCACTGTTGGGTAGGGACTGTCTCTATATGTTGCCAACTTGTACTTCCCAAGTGCTTAGTACAGTGCTCTGCACACAGTAAGTGCTCAATAAATACAATTGATTGATTGATTGAAAGGGTGGGAGACAGTGGCAGTCTCCTTTTAGCTTCTTCCCACCTTCCCCAATCCATCTTCACTCTGGCCAAGTCCCTGAGGCAATGACAGCAGATTCAAGGGCTTGCAGTGGGTAAGACGTCCCAGAACCATGCTCTTTCCACCAAGTAAGAAAAGTTAGCCGCATGGTCAGGGAAATATATTAATGTACATTTAAAGATGTACATACACTATTCATTGCACATTGTGAATACTTGTTATTTCTATGGTTGCTTTCAGAGAAGCAGCGTGGCTCAGTGGAAAGAGCCCGGGCTTTGGAGTCAGAGGTCAGGGGTTCAAATCCCTGCTCTGCCAATTGTCAGCTGTGTGACTTTGGGCAAGTCACTTCACTTCTCGGTGCCTCAGTTACCTCATTTGTAAAATGGGGATGAAGACTGTGAGCTCCCCCGTGGGACAACCTGATAGCCTTGTAACCTCCCCAGTGTTTAGAACAGTGCTTTGCACATAGTAAGTGCTTAATAAATGCCATGATTATTATTATTAAGGTGTTAACAAAAGTCTATGATTAACAATTGAAATCTTGTCTCTCAGCACTGAGGCCTTTATCCAAGAAATAATTTTTAGAATGATCCTAAAAATGACAATTACTACTTATAGCTTCTCCTCCTTGTCTCTTACACTAGAACAGGAAAACATATTAACAGTGTAAACTCTTTGTGGGGAAAGAATGTGTCTGTTTTACTGTTGTAGTATGCTCTCCCAAGCACTTAGTACAGTGCTGTGCACAGACCAAGTGCTCAGTAAATACAAGTGACTGACTAATCATCATTTGTTATTTGTTTAGGTATTTGTTGTGTTTTAGACTGTGGAAAGCACTATACTAAATGTCAGGTAAAACAAGATAGGGCAGACTCAGTCTCTGTCCCTTCCAGGGCTCACACTCAAGCAGGGGGGAGAACAGATATTAAACCACCATTTCATTTATTGGAAAATTGAAGTACAGAGCAGTTGAGTGACTTGCCCTACATCACACAGAAGGTAAGTGATGAAGCCATAATTAAAACCCAGGTCTGTGCTCTTTCCGTTGAATCATGCTTCTTCTCATCTTGACTGTTGGTCAGATCGGAGGACCTGAGTGCATTAGGAAATTAAAGTTGTACTTCTCTATAGCTGAAGGTGAACAATTACAGTGAAATACTTTAAGCTAAGTGGAGGTACAAAATTCTATAAATATATATTATATTTATATATATATATATATATATTTATATTCTATAAATATGTAGGACTGCACCCTATCTGATTATATCTGCTCCAGTACTTAACACAGTGCTTGGCTCATAAAATGTGCTTACAACTAGTTGCTTCTCACATGATAGCCTTGAGTTATTATAATGGTGGCATTTAATAATGAGTTATGTGACATCAGTGGTGACCTTTGGTTGTTTGTAGAGTTTTCCTACCGGTTTATCTGTAATCTTTTTTCAGAATAATGTAATCAAGCAACAGTGTTAATTGAATTTTTATTGTAAGCAGTGCACTGTACTAAGCTCTGGGGAAAGCACCAAAGATTGGGAGACAGAATCCCTGCCTTCAAGGACCTTATAATCTTGTCAGTCCAAACTGCTCTGCTGATTTTTCAAAATTGAATTAGGTCAATCTGTGTGCCTTCTGGAGTTTATAATTCAATAACACAGTCATCAGTTTATAGGAACCCTTTGAATGAATGAATGAATGATTGATTGAAGGACAACTGATTATGTTTCTGGTCTGTGAATGAGAGAGTATCTCGGCAGATTGGAACCATATGTTCACCCTAGTTTCCAGATTTCTTATTCTCTTGAGCTTTGCAGTGTAAAATACTTGAAGAATACTGGATCAAATATGGAGCCTTGCTTTTGTCTGTGAATGATCAGAAAAGGATCATTTGAAGTGCCCTCCCCCCGCCACCCCCGCTCCGGGCCAATACTGATAGAAGCAGCCATTAACTAAAATTTACCAAGAAGTAAAGTTAGGATCTTGATAAATTTTTCAGGGCATTCAGTGAGTGGCAGAGCTCATTCCTTTTGTTGTTAAATCATTTTTTACATTCCCTGAAAAGCATGTATTGACGTTTTTCTCTGAATCTAATATCTAGCAAAGATTATGAAAATAGAATGCTACTCTTGGGACATCATACTGAGGAATCACAGCCCAACCACCTAAAGGAAGTAGGCATGTGCAAATGAGGAGGAAAAGGAAAAAAATAACCACTGTCTGAATGATCTTTGAGGCAGAGTTTTTATGTTCTCATCCCAGCCTGCACTGTATATTAAAACGGCTGTTGGAGTCTTTTGCTCAGTTAATCTGCAGACAAATGTTTTCACAGTTTGGGATTGACAAGTTACAAAGCTTCCATTATCTCCGAGCCAGGCTCTTTCTCACTTTAAAGACAAGTCCTATCAAAGCCTGATTTCAAGATGAACTGTGGTTTTCACTACTATTCTCAGTCTTTAGCTTGTCATTATTTGGGAAAACCTGTAGACCTGCAAGAGGGGAGAAGTATTATCTGTAGAGCTGCCATCACCGTCCCTTTCCACATTTCTATGCCCCAAGGAGCCAAGGCATTTATTCATCCTTTCATTCATTCAATCATATTTATTGAGCACTTACTGTGTGCAAAGCACTGTATTATGCACTTGGGAGAGTACAATATAATAACAGACACATTCCTGCCTACAACTAGTTCACAGTCTAGAGGGGGAGACAGACATTAATCTGTGGGTGGTCCCAGAGGCGGTGGAACATTTGGTTATATAAGCTACTGCCCATCCCAGACCCCTCCTCCACATCCTCTCTGTCCCCCTCAAGGGCTCTATACCCCAAGGAACCAGGGTGGCATGGAGAAGTATTCTGAGTTTGATTTTTCAGAGACATTATCTGCATCTCAAATAAGGCTTTAATAGATTTCAGATCCTGTTCACCAGAAGGGCCCTGCTTCAAACCCCTCTCATAGCAGTGATGTTGGAGGTGGGGAACCAATAAAGAAAAATTCAGCTCATGTTGGCAGTAGCCAATCAAATGAGGTGTTTCATAACCGTGTTCATAAATTAATCTGTTAAGGATGCATCCGGGACAGCCGCAATTCATTCATTCATTCAATCGTATATGTTGCCAACTTGTACTTCCCAAGTGCTTAGTACAGTGCTCTGCACACAGTAAGCACTCAGTAAATACAATTGGGAAGTACAAGTTGGCAACATATAGAGATGGTCCCTACTCAACAGAGGGCTCACAGTCTAGAAGGGGAAATCCAGTCATAGTTTAGACATTCTGAACCCTGCCGTAGACTCATTTAATCCCTATTTTACAGATAAAGAAACTGAAAAATTGAGAACTTAAGTGACTAGCAGGCAAGAGACAGAATAGGTATGAGCACACACATCCTCTGACTCCCAGAGCCATTCACACTAGGCCACACTGCTTCTCCAATGCCTTCCCCTCTCGACTGTGAGTTTGCTGTGGGCAGAGAATGTGTCTGATGTCACATTGTACTCTCTCAAGAGCTTAGTACAGTGCTTTACACTCAGTAAGTGCTTAATAAGTACAATAGAATGACGCTCCTACCTGTATATTCTCCCAAGGCCCCTCTCATAGTCGCATCTGGATAGTTTCCAGTACTCTACCAGTCTCGACTATGGGAGGGAGAATCAAGCAGAGGCCTGTCCATTCTATTCCTAGCTTGGACACTGGCTAGCGAGTGGAAGGCCATCTGCTACAAGTCAAAATTCACCTGTGCTGGGCATGGGAGAGAGTGGAGGGCAGAGATTCAAGTTTATTGTGTGGAAGGAGGCAATAGTAAACCACTTCCGTATTTGTACCACGAAAACTCAACGGGTACACCAACAGAATGATTGCAGATGGACATGGGGCATTTTGGGAGAGATGTGTCCATGTCACTGCTATGGGTTGGAGATGACTAGAGGCCTTAAGATAAGACAAGACCTACTAGTATTCTTGTTCCTTACTCTCTTTCCCTGTTTTGACCCTTGAATTTCCATTCAGTCCTGAACGGATGTGTTAAAGCTTACTGTAACAGCCACTTCTGGCTTTAAGCTACTTGCCCCCATGGCAGTTATGTACTTACCTTTAAATTTGGTTGCTTCCCCATATGTGTAATTAATTTAAGTGACTCTCGGCCCCTATAGATTTATAAGCCTTTGGTACAGATTTCCTAAGTATTGTAGCTTCCCAAGTTCTCAGTAGAATGTTCTGCACAGAGTAAGAGTTTAATAAACTCCCCCCTGTGAGCCCGTTGTTGAGTAGAGACCATCTCTATATGTCACCTACTTGTACTTCCCAAGCCCTTAAAACAGTGCTCTGCACACAGTTAAGTGCTCAATAAATACAATTGAATAAATGAATGAATAAATACCATTGATTGATTGACTGACCAATTTCTGGGACATATTTGGCCATGTGTCAGTGTCCTTTCAGCACTGGCCTACATTATATAGGAGCTGTCAAAGATGCAGCTGTCATTTTAAGTTGATAATAGATAAAATGATTATTCAGCAGAGATTGTATGGGGAATTTCTTCTAGCGTAAAAGTTCAGCACATAGCTTAAATGGAGAGGTTTTAGAAAAGGTTGAATGGCTGGAATTCACATTAATGCCTGTGTTCTAGTGTAGAAATCTGGGTTCTCTGTTTTAATTTGTCCGTCTGAAGTCTTCTTAGCAAAGGTAAGGAAAAAAGGAATCATGAGACTCAGTATATTTAGGAATGTGTGGGATGTAAATATAATTTCTAAAAGTCCTATTCATTTTATAGATGTATTGACTAGTCCCAAACATGTAAATTTTAATGTATGTCAGTACGTGAACAATAAGTAATTCCCCATGAGATTTTGTCAAACTATTCTTAGTTCTCTAAGATGACATAATCTATTAATGTTACTCTCCATAGGAATGAGAATTTAACTGAAACTCCCCTTTAAATATTGCACCACATTCTAGAGACGAATAATTCATAACCACAGAAGAACATCCGAGATGACATCTTAGTGTCTAATAATTGACTGTCTCCCTTATGGCTCAATTAAAATATAGCTTCATGTAGCCTTCTTGCCCTTTTGCCTTGGGATGGTTCTTTGGGAAATTTGGGTATACTCAAAGCACTTGCCATATACCATCTTGACTAATGCATCAGCCTCCGCGCTGACCGCCCTGACTCAAGTCTTCCCTTTCCAGACAATACTTCAGTTTGCTGCCAGAATAGTTTTGCAAGAATGAATTCACTGCAAGTTTTCATTATTCAAAAACAACCACCAAAATTCCATCTCTGCATCAAACCAAAGAAATACCCTTAGCATATATTTTTAGCACTCAACCAACTCACTACCTATCTATCCTCACTCCTTTACTACTTCAGCCTAGCCCACATACTGCATTGTACATTTCACTGTACCACTGTACAATATTTACTGTGCCTCGATACACTGCTTTGAACATAGTAAGCGCTCAATAAATATGATTAAATGAATCTATCACTTACTCACATCCTCCTTCCTGTCCTGGCATGGCCTTGTGGAAAGAGCCCAGGCCTGAGAGGTAGAAGACCTGGCTTCTAATCCTGGTTCCATTACATATCTACTGTGTAACTTTGGGCAAGTCAGTTCACTTCTCTGTGCCTCAGTTACCTCATCTGAAAACTTTTTTAGTTCCTGAAAAGTCAAGTAATCAATAGGATTCACTGAATATACAAAGAACTGTACTGCGCACTTGGGAAAGTACAATAGATTTGGTTAACATGTTCCCTGTCCATGAGGATCTTACAGCCTAGAGGAATTATAAATATTTTCATATTGAAAATACTGATGTTCAGGAAAACCAAGAGATGGATTTTGAGGACTTGCCTGTTGCAAGGCTGTCATCTTTTTGAAGTTTATAATGACTAAATTACTTCAAAAACTGTATTTCCCTGATAATGGGGGTAAAAAAGAAAGGAAATATTTAACCCTAAGCAATCATGCCATCAAAACATCATAATTTAATGAATGCTACTGGAATTGTGATTTAAACAGATCATTGAAATAGCAGAAATTAAAATTTACCAAGGACCTCCTCACATTCTCCAACTATCTCTGAACCCAGTGACTGGTATTTTCCATGAAGTGTCTTTCTTCTCCTCTGCTTTTTGTCAAAATCTACTAACACTGAATCCAGGGCTGACCCCATTATATACATAAATAGGTATATTGTTTCAGGTTCAATTCTGTTAGGGTTCTCTTTTGCCTCATGCTTTTCACCTCATGGTTCAATTATCTAGTGTCTTTTTCTTTTACCTAGGGCATCAAAATGACTTAAATACGTTCTAATTGAAGCTATGCTCGTTGCAGTGCATTTTTTTCTGGGCAGGCCTTGTGAGGGATACCCAAATAGGTACTGTATGATGAGCTGAAAAAGGGGGGAAGGAAAGTAGGAGGGATAGAGAAAGCATTTTGTGGCTATAGTAAAACATAATCTCTACTTTATCCAGCTCTACTATGTCCTTCCAAACTTGCTTTCATCAAAGTAATTAAGTAGACACTTAAAGTAGTTTGAGAGACAAAACAGCAAAGGTAAAAACAGTGTCAGAAATTGCAGGTAACAAACACAACTACACAACTAAGGGAAGTCTTTATGTGTGCATAATGTGATTGGAGCTGAAGGTCCCATATAGCCTTTTCATTCATAAATGCACCCAGGCAAAACTTTCATGGTTGGTAGTGATATTTTTGAGTACAGTACGATACCTGTAGACTGTACGTTTCTTGCGGGCAGGGAACATGTCAGTGGTGAGCCCATAGGAGCCATTTTGTTGGCTAGGAATCATTTTGTGAGTGACTGTTTTTGAACCCAAGCAAAATAACATGAAGGAACAAACTCAAGAAGGAGCTAGGTTGTTCTGAACTGCAAATTTCTCTTGGTGCTTTTTATCACCAAGTAGATTTGTCCACTAGACAACGAAAATAATCATTCTGCAGGATAGTTTATATAAATGTTCCTGTGTTATTGAATACTTGTACTACTCCTCCTGTAGTGATCTAATGGACAATATCTAAGCCACTTACCAAGATAGGATTGGTATTTAGGGTAGGTTAGTTAGTAGCTACTGTCAATAGGTCAAGCTTGGTTTGTTCAATCAAGAATGGTGATGGATTTCACTGAGCCTTTAAATCTCTCATCCTCTCTCCTCCATCTCCTGCTGAAAGGAAGCAGACATAGTGCAATTACTAGATCAAATCAATCAACGGTATTTAATGAGCACTTACTATATACAGAGCACTGTACTAAGCCTTAGGAGAGTACAATGCAATAGAATTAGCTGACAATCACTGCCCATAATGATTTTACGTCTAGAGGGGGAAGTGACAGAGTTAGGATTACAGCCTGGGGTCACAGAACAGAAAATCTCCAATCTATTCTCAGGAACAGGTGTTGTTGTGTCCTCACTTCCCTTCTTTCTTCATGGTTCTATTACCTTCAGTGGTGCTTCTTCCAAGACTTAATCTTTTTAAACCGAAGGATCTTAATTTTTTCAGCCTGACCTCATGTGGAAGCTACTTTTTCTCCCTGATTTTGATCACTCTCCCTTCTACCTTATCCAGCTCTCCTATGTCCTTCCAAAATTGACTGACCAGAACTCTGAGCATTAGTTTAATTTTGTGTGCTAAATTTTAACACTCAAACATTTCATTTCCCAAAGAAATGTAGAAATACATCCCAATGTATCTGGATGGATCTTTTCTTGAAAGTGCTTTGACTTTAAAGTCACCCTTCCTACCTCTTTTTAAGAATGTGTAAGTTTAAATGTCAATTGATGGTTATTTCAACATTCAAACTTAATTCCCTCAAAAGCTGCCGGTGGTGACGGTGGCTTCTCCTGCTCTGGCATCATCTGAGGTGATAAGGTGATGGAAATGGAGTGGCAGGATTCTTACCTGAGATGTTTGTGGAATACCAAGCTTGACCTGAAGTTTATCCATGTTAGATATATCTTGGGAATAATTCAATTCCAGGGCTTACCTAATCAATGCATTCTCTTCTAACACAATAACTTGTTTCTTAATACAAACACATCCAGTGGGAAACATTTTGTCCCAAGTCAAATGTTTGTAATTACTTACCCCATTACAATAGGACAAACAAGGAGTTTAAAATAACTAAGGCAATTCTTACCATGTCCATGTAGGATATGTCAACGTCTCCGACATAGAGCTCTGACAACAGGATAGAAATAGAACACAATTATGCTACAAATTTCCATAACAGAATCAGACATTCAGATAAAAGTTATCATCATTATCCATATGCAAAACTCTTGATTCATACACATGAAAGGCAAGAAATTAATCATTTGCTGATTTCAGTCTCATACTTACATCACTTGATTGAATAATGAATGAGATGCTATGTTCAAATTAATTGAAATTTATTGTTGAAACGTAGTTAATAACAGAGCATTTTTAACTTAAGATTTCTAATTCTTATTTTTCATACATAAACATAATATTTGTTAAGGACAAACAGGTGTATTGACAAATTGAAAAAGCAATGAATCCGAACATTTTTCCCAATACAGTGCCCTCATCTTCCATACAGCATGTGGGCAACTTACCATGAGTTGTAAATAGATTAAAATGGAAAAGATGAAACTCATAAAATAAAGAACTGTAATTTCGAACACCCCCAAAATAACCAGAAATCTTAACATCAAAGCAATTATTGAAATATTTCAAAACTGGAAAAAACTGAACTTCATTTAGGCAAAGTCATCAGAAATATTTTGGTGAGTCACTGCCACTTTCCCATTGATAAAGTACCTAGAGGACTGTTTTGAGGAAACTAGGATAAACTCTGTTTGTGGGTTAAGATGTAGGCACCAACAGGCATCTGCCCTGAGAACACAAATCTATACTACCCGCCTACTGCACTACTGAGTTTAATTTTGAGTGGTGCAGAAGATTCATCAATGGGGTAGAGAGCATATAAACAGAGCAGAACTAGGATAGTTAATGAGGTTCACACAATTAAAAAGAGTAGAAATATATGTGCTATGAAGCATCTTCCAACAGGGAAAGAAAACATGTTTTTTTTCTCTGCTCTGCACTTAATAGAAGTTATAACTATAAGGAACAGTAACTACATCTTAAATGATTACCCAAGCTATGGTGGTTTAGTAAAAGTGAAACAACAGGAGTAGGATTCAAACAGCAATTCTCTGGATGAATGTGGAATGTATGGGCTCTTCTTTACTGTTTTGGAGTTTTGCACCATACTTTTCCCTATGATCTGCATTTGAAACACCTTACATTTTGGAAAAAAAAAAGTACTGCATCCTTGTGCTACTGGTGCCAAGAAATAAATAGCAAATTAAGTGCATCTGAAGTAACTTTGTTTTACACTAAATCTGTTGTGTTTTTGACAATTCCACCCTTTTGATAAATTTGATTTACCTAATATTCTTAAATATTCAATCTGAAATAGTTTCGACATTTTCAGAGGAAACTTTTCCAATTACTTTAGAGCCTAGCCATGTTCTTTAATAATTGTATTATTGCTAGTAGGGAGAATAGGAAATCATAAATGTCAATATCCTAGACAAAATCATCAGTATGAGACGAAAACAAACTGAAGGAGACATAAAAACGTAGTAGCATTAACAGAAATAAAGTGAGCAGCAGGTGAGAGAAATTTTATTACAGTTGAAAGTTGCTGGATACTTTGAAAGCTGTGACATGATGCCAGTCTTTCTACTGCCTAAGAATTAGGAGCAGTTGCAATGTAATTAAAAATGTTTGTTTCTTTTCAATAATGTTATTTCATCCCATATACAGAAAAGCCAAGTACCTTAGATAGCAAGGCAAGTTTTCTCTAATGAACACTTTTGCTTTAAATAAGACAGAGGACCACTGTTTTCTTTATTACTCATACAATAAGAGCAAATCATGTCCTTTGATCAGAAGTGCAAAAAGCAACCTTGACTACTTCTGAGCTCCAGTCCCAGAGACGTTGTTCTAGTGCCAATAAGTGCTTATTTTGGAAATAAGCAAAGGGGTACACAGATGCTTACATTAAAGGCACTTTCCTGGAATACATTTAGCCCCTCATTAAGCAGTAGACAGCATTATTCATCTCTCTGCCTACACTGGATTTCCTTTTGAGTTTACAATGTTCCAATTTATTCCCATGAATATGCTGAATTCATTTTTGCCACTTCCTGGTATCTGAATCTATGGATGGTTATTGCACTGACTGACTCCTCTGGTAAACTTTTATTCTAGCATTATATAAATATAAACCCTCAGTAGATTTTGTGGTCTATGATTCCCTATCCTGCATCATCCATTATATTTAGTAAGGAGGATAGAAAAAAAGAAAGTATACCACAAACAAATAGAGGGAAAATGTAAAGAATAAAATAGAATTAAATTAAAAGCTGTTTGATATTCTAGAAAGCAGTACAAGTTGGAAAAATTATAGAAATAAGAAAAAGAAAAAAATAGGATGGTTTCAATTCTTACTTTTTTTTCAAAGATTGTCTCATCTGGTATGATAACCTTAAATATAACCCCCACCTGTCATAAAAATTAACCATTTTAAAGATTTTGAGTGCATAAATGACACCATATAAATCTTCTGATGTAAACATTTTTTCCCTCCTTCTTGGGAAACTCAGTCAAATGTATTTAAACAGTACAATATGCTAGGCAGATAGTGCTAGTAGGGCAGAATCAGCAATAAGTAGACGTGATAAAATGTGGGCCGTTATTTAAAACAATAGAGCAAGAGCCCACATGATTGTTGAAGATTTTTATGACACAACTGAAAGTGTGTCCAACAGATGTTGGGAAATACACTGGTACAAATGTGAGTGCAAAATTTTCTTTCTCCTTGTTCACTTTAAAGCAGGTTATTAAAGTGTACAACTTACGTAAGCACAATACAAATTCTATCTTGTTTTTTCTCAATGACCATAAAAAGCGCAGTTTATTACAAACTCAAGTAAAAATTAAAATAAAATAAAATAAAATGATCACAGTTTTGTCATTGGTATGTGGAGATTATTCCAGGGGCCCATCCAGAGCTCTTCCTCATCAGACTGTGTGTGATCGCTGTGAAATTCTGAGGCCTCTTTGATGTCCTTGATATCAACCACTGATTCCTGCTCTGCTGTGCTTTTCATTCTATTTCCCCTTGGTTTTGCTGCTGCATTGTCAGCCCCTATCGTGCGAGGGGCAAATGAAACCATAGATGGTCTTGTGTTCAGTTTCTCACTGGAAAATGCCCCCATTGACAGTGTGTTCAAGGGGATGTTCTCCTCATGGGTCACTGCTAACTTGTCTAATTTCTTAAAGTGCTTCCCCAGCCTGGAAGGGGAAGTGCCTTTCAAATTGTTGGTGAGGCAAACCCGGCGGGTTCTCACGACTGATCCATTCTGGGCAATATATACGTTGCCGTTGATGTTGGTTTGGAGGTTGGGATTTTGAAGACGGTTCCGCTGACATTCAGGAGCGCTGTCTTCACCTGCTGAACTGGTCTCATAGTCATGATCAATGACGAACTTAATCATCTTTTTCCTTGCCCACTGTTTGGATTGAAAGTAGAGGATTGTAAAGTTAGATCAACACATGACAAATGAATAATTGTCAGAGACTATTTTTTTTAAAGTTCATAGATAGACAACATTAATTGCATCAAGCATGCAGTTAGGATGGAATCAATTTTGTCCCAATCATTGGAGCCTTGTGAATGGGTCTGGTCCAAAGGCTCAGGGGAATCAAGAATATTAAATATTATTGTAGAACATTCTGCCTGGCAAAATAACAGAGGTGGAAAAGAAAACAAGACCTATGCCTCAGCGGTTTTTTTCACAACAACCTGCTTTCATTATAATTTTGAAAGTTTGTATTTACTTCCAACTTGTCTCAACTGTCTACGATGTCAACTGCACAAATTTATCCTAAGTGACTGCTGGTTAAAAGACACGTTAATGGAAAGAGCACGGGCTTGGGAATCAGAGGTCATGGGTTGTAATCCCAGCTCTGCCACTTATCAGCGGTGTGACTTTGGGCAAGTCCTTTAACTTCTCTGTGCCTCAGTTATCTCATCTGTAGAATGGGAATTAAGACTATGAGCTCCAGGTGGAAAAACCGGATTACCTTGTATCTACCCCAGTACTAAGAACAGTGCTTGGCACATAGTAAGGGCTTAACAAATACTATTATTCTTATTATTCATGCTTAAAATAAAGGATGGGTTATCAATTCGTTATTCAATGGTATTCACTGAGTGCTTATTGTATGCAGAGCATAAAAGGGCAATCTTTACTGAATGATCTCTTGTGGAGAAGTTTAGGGTGTTTATGCTTTCTGTAGTGGGTGATCTACTTCCCTGGGTGATATCCAGGGCTTCATTTGTAATGGAAGATGTGTCAGAGCAAGTCAGACCAGCACGCACTCTTGACAGGAGGGCTACAATCCTGTTAAGAGCTACCTTACCCTTGACGTCAGGCAAATTTTCCCCAGCTAGCTGTAACAGCTAGATCTTAATTCCAGAAGATGTTGGGGTTCTGGTGCAGGCCCCATTGCTCCATTAAATTCTGGGCATTGGCAAAATAACTTTACCCTCCTTATTCATGTCTGGGCCTGAGGTTTCATGTGTTCTCTAAGAACACAGAAATTTTGGATGGCCCAAAATGTATCCTCTCACACATTAGAGAAGCAGCATGGCTCAATGGAAAGAGCCCGGGCTTTGGGGTCAGTGGTCATGGGTTCAAATCCCAGCTCCGCCAATTGTCAGCTGCCAATTGGGTAAGTCACTTAACTTCTCTGTGCCTCAGTTACCTCATCTGTAAAATAGGGATTGATTGTGAGCCCCCCGTGACACAACCTGATCACCTTGTAACCTCCCAAGTGCTTAGAACAGTGCTTTGCACATAGTAAGTGCCTAATAAATGCTATTATTATTATTATTATCTTCAGACCAAGAGTATCTCCTAATCTGACCCTCTTGGTTCAGGGTCAGATTCACTGTATTATTTGCTTTATGTAGCTCTTCCTGAGCTTTCTGTGTGATTAGGCAAAACTTCTGCAGTTCAGTCCTGACCCATAAGATGAACTTTTTAAAACTAAACTGGAAAATTCTATTGTCCAAGTGGGCTTAAAAATAAAACTGAGCATAATTTATATTGGGTTGTTTGTATCTTACTACTCTGAAACTCTTACCAAAGCAGGAAATTGAAGGGAGGCAGTCCACCATCTTTCATTTTCTAATATATAGTCTGTTTCAGTGATAAATGGAAAGTCTTTGATCATTGGAAATTGAAACAAACACAACCACCATTTTACACTCCATTCTCAATGAAGGAGAACTGGGGCCCTTCAAATTCATTGCAGGCAAAACATAATTACAAATTCAAACATCAGTGAAGAGAGAGCATATCCATTGAAGAAGAACACACAAGGAAAAGGAAAGAACAGAAGGCCACATCAACAAATCATGCACAGGAGTGTTGGCTATGTCTTAGGGAAACTATGCAGATGACAAACTTTCATTGATAAATTATTAAGTCTTTGTAGACACTATTTCCCATGGCATTGGATCAGATGTGAGAAAGTCAGTAAGGTCCTTTCTGGTTGTAAGGAACCTGCTTTTCTCCACCTAATAAAGTATTATCTGTAACATATAAAGGCTGCCAGCTGGCAATATTAATTCCAGGCAGAGAAGATGCAGAAAACATCTCTTGAGTGAAGAGTGATGGTGAAAAGGAGATGGCACACCTGTTTTTCAACAGTCTGGAAAAGTCAGCCCTAATGTTGTGATGAAATTATACTTCATTATGGGGAACAGATCCTAAGTCTACATTCAAAACAAAAAGAATCACTGAAACATTGAAGTACATATTCATTTGATTTTAAATTGATCTCACTTGCCTGTGAAACTACATCAGTTCAACCCTACTCTTAAAATGCTGATATTTTCAGACAATTTAATAAACTTTGGAAATGTATACCTGTGGACACATGAAATAAAACTATCAATTTTGAAGAAAAATTGAGAAGCAATTGTCCCCATTTATTACATTATGAATAAATGGGATTTGATGTCAGAAAAAGAACATTCAGTTTAAAAAAAGATTCTTGACAGCTTTGTCATCAAGTTTGGCCTAAAGGGCTAATAAAAAACCCTGTGTTTATTTTCAGGAGTGTTCCCACTTCAAAAATGCCATTACAGAATACCAATGAAATGCATTTTGATTTCTAATGGAAAAAAAAAAAAGGTTTCTTCTCGATATGTTACCTTTTCAATTTTAAGATCGGAAGCTCACCCAAAAGCACACATATCATGCTGGTAACTTGTCTGTGTAATTATTTCTGCTCTTGTTAGTGTGTATTTTACATTTTAAAGAGTACACAGAAGACACTTCACACGAAACCACACTGCAAAGCCCCCACCTGCTTGTCTCTTGTTCTAAAGGGCTGTGTTGTAACCACCTACATCTGTGGTAGAAGGCTTCTTTTTGTTATACTTTTGATCATTATATTCACTGGATTCTGAACTGCTCGACTCGGATTCATCTTCACTCTCTTCAGAGTCTTCACTAGAAGCTGATTCTCCACTGATTTCCTTACTATCTATTGTCCCAGGTTCTCCTGAGTCTTGATCAGCAGCTGCCTCAGCTACATTTTCTTCAACATCTTCTTGTTCCTCTTCCTTTTCCTCTTGTTCTCCTTCAGGGAGCTCCTTGATAGTATTTTCATGTGTTTCTTGGACATTTTTGGCTGCTTTGGAAGCAGACTTGGGAACAATCTTTTTTCTTCTTCCAATGATAATATCACCGTTGTCCTCAGAAGAATGGACACTCAATTCCCCTTCTGATTCCACTTCACTCTCTGCAGAGTCAGACTCAGAGCTTTCCTCAGATTCTTCTGACCCAGATTCCTCTTCTTCAGAGCTAGAGCTGGATTCTTCTGACCCACTTCCTTCACTGTAGTAACTGTAGTCACTGTAATCTTCACTGTCTTCTTCTTCCGAATCCACGGTACTTTCAGTGGCTTCATCCTGGTCCAAAGTAACTTTCAGGTAATCTTTATCTTCATCATCGAGTCTTCTTGGATCCATCTTCCGTTCCACGGCTTCACTTTCTGTGATTTGGATGGAAATTCCTGGCTTCTCACCGGGGGCCAATTGAGCATAATCCTTTCCTTTGACTTTCTTAAGGATCATTGGGAATATTTTTGCCTTCTTCCAGGTAGCATGGGCAGTCTCAGCTGCTGTTGGTTTCTGGATTGCTCCCTCATCACTAGGTTCACCTACATCACTAGCTTCTTTTCTCTCCCTTTTACCTTTCTTTGGCTGTTTTGCATGAATTACTTCCTGTGAATTGTGAACATTAAATTTAATTATATTCCAAAAGAAAGGAAGATTTTATGAGAACTTTTCTTCCTAAAAGAGCTAAGCAGAAAGAACACTAAATAGGAATATTACCATGCAGTATAGTATCCCAAGGACTAAAACAACTTTTCAAATTTTATAATAAACATTTCCCTTCTTCTGTTGGATTTGGAGGCCAAACAACAAAGACTTAAATACGTTCATTTATTTTAATTAAACTCAATTTCCACCTGTAAATAATGCTAATATCCTGAGACATATGAATAATTAATATACTCCTAATAGAATACTTTTTTCTAACTTTAAATGATTTTTTTGACATTTTTTTCTTGTTTTTGATCAGGTAGAAGTAGAGCAAACCTGAACTGCCTTTTTTTTTTGGACTAATCTGCTACATAAGCAATCTGAGGAAAGCAAAAGAGCATAAGTTGGGACCACTGCCATGTAATATTTTGACTACATCTGCTTAGTTCAGCAAATCTTGAGAGGAACTGTTTTATGTTGTTGCCCACATTATTATCTTATATTTGGCTGCATGGCTTAGGAACACAATAAATGGCATAATTCCAGATTTTTTAAATATAAATCAGACTCCCCAACTTTATTGACTGTCATTTAAACTGGAAAATAAAACTGATCCTATTATATTTACTTTAAATATATTTAAGTTTTTCAGGTTTTTTTTGTTTTTTTTTTGTTTTAATTAGGGAATTTATAGAAAGGATGTCAGTCAATGCAATGCCATTCAGTGACAGTTCTTGAGGGGAATGAACCAAGAAGGTGAAGAAAACATATGAAAAATAAATGAAAAAAAGCACTATCTAATGCACTAAAAAATAATCAAAATATGTTATCAACCAATCAGTGGTGCTTACTGAGCATTACTGTGTGCAGAGCTCTGTATTGAATACTTACAATTCCCATGTTACCTATGGGAATTGTCTATATTAAAATAAAAAACTATACTTACTTCTTCCTCATAATCTTCCTCAGTTTCTGCAACCATCTCACCATATTCATCATACATTCCAGATGGAGAGAGCAGCCGGCGGCGACTTCCATATTGAGGCAATTCATACCTGGAATAGAAATCTACAACCTTAAGCATCTCTTGTAAAATGTATAATAAACTCCTTACTCAGAAAAATGATATTTCTTAGTCTCCCCTCTTCTATTTCCCATATCTTTCCTTAAACTGTAAAGGGCTGCTACTGAAATCATATTTTCCTTAGAAAAGTACCTAGATAATTTAGATTAAAAAGTACTCTGGATAAATGAAAAAAAACATTTTTTTATAAAACTGAATGCATATTTTGATGAATACATCTTGATAATAGAAGTCAGTGTATTTTAAATCTGAATTTTCTATGTAATCATTATTAGTTTTTTCAGAGTAGAGTGCTACAGATTATAGTGTCTTGTCAGTATAATGAGGAAAAGTTCATAGAACTCGTCTTTTGGGTTTCTCAATTAGGGTATCCCAGAACAACTTTGGTGCTTTTCAAAGTGGAATAATTATTTCAGATTCCTGAAATAGCATTCAACACCATTAAAGACTGCTACAGTGTACTGAAGGATATCCTAGTGACCTGAGAAATACTATACCTCTGAATGTACCTTTATTTAGGTTACTTTTGTTGAGTAGTTCTTTCAGAATTAGTAGTTGATTTAAGAAATACTTACTGTGCTGTTTTAAAATAGGTGTTTTATATTTCTCCATTACTACTATTCCAAAACTAAGGCTTCAAGATTTGATAACTATTCCAGGCATCCTATTAAATGAGCTATGGATCCAACAAGTGAGCAAATACATCCTCATTGAATTCCCTAGTGCTTAGTAGGAAAATTCTGCACTTGAAATGCTGTATGCTGTATAAGAAATCTGAATATGTACCCATGCTCATAACTGTAATAATCTTGTCCATATTCTTGGCCAGGGTCAATTCCAGACTCCATAGACAACTCCTGTTAGCCAAAAAGAGAAATTATATTTGAAAAGATGAGTTCTTAAGATTAGTGAAGGGGAAGACAAAAGATGCATGTCTTGAAGTTGATGTCTTCAGAGAACTGTTGATTTGGATTATAAATTTCAGCTAAATAGAGTCAGGAACAAAATTTTCACAAATAAAGGAGAATTTATGGATGGAGAGCCAAAGTCGACAGCTGCCAAAAGAAAATTGGGCATGAAATTGTAGACCCCGATGTTACACGAAGAAAAAAAAAAATCACTTTAGTCCTCCCTTCCTTAATTTTGATTCTGCTCTTTCTTTAGACAATCTATAGAGCACGCTTCTCCCAAGGAGTGTACCTGCCATTTAAGCATCAATCATTGTAACTTCAATCTTTCCCCAACTGCCACTTCTTTCCATGGTCCTGAAGAGTAAGATGCACCTGTCAATGGACAAATAGCAAGCTCCTCTAATATTAAAAGAATCAGATCCCTTTATTTAAATGAGTGTTTCAGAAAATATTCCTTTGGCAATTCCAGGAAATAGCAATGGAACCTTTTCTTCCTTTCTCATTCCTACCTCATACCCTAGCAAGGGGCTTGCTAAGAAATAGATTATGAGTCACTGAGTAGAGGTAGTTTTTCTGGGCTTTGTTAGGGCTGGAGAGGGTAAGACAGTGGCCTTTCTAACTGCCAACCTTTCTTGGCACCACCACCTCATTCTGCCTTAGCCCCTAGTGTAAAGTTTCAAGTTCTAACAAGCCATGGTTCCTTTCTTCTCCTGGAATTAAATTTGACTTGCTCCCTTTGTTCTTCCCACCTCCCAGCCTCTCAGGACTTATGTACATATTTTATTTACCTATGTTTGTAATTTTATTTATTTGTTTTGATGACTGTCTTCCCCATTCTAGACTGTAAGCTCATTGTGAGCAGGGAATGTGACTATTTATTATTGTATTGTACTCTCCCAAGCACTTAGTATAGTGTTCTGTACTCAGTAAGCACTCAATAAATATGACCCAATGAGTGAATGAAAAAAGAATTGCTTTAGTCCTGTGTTTCTTAATTTTGATTTTGCTTTTTCTTCCTCGGGCCCCACAGTGATTAGTTTCCCTTGAACCCTATAGAGTATGTAAAATTGGAATTGATAATAGTAATAGTATTTGTTAAACATTTATCATGTGGCAAACACTGTATTAAGCACTGGTATAGATACAAAAAAATCATATAAGACACAGTCCCTGTCCCATATGGGTTCACAGTCCAAAGGGGAGGGAGAAGGCATATTTAATCTCTATTTAGGTAGCCCCCTGAGCAGCCTTATTAAATGCACATCTCCATCAAAAGGCCTTCCCCAATTAAGCCTTCATTTCCCCTACTCCCTCTTCCTTCTGTGTTGCCCTCACACTTGAATTTGCACCCTTTATTCACCCCAGTTTCAGGCTCCCCAGCACTTCCGTATATATCCATAATTAATTATATTAATGTCTCTATGCCCCTCTGGACTGTAAGCACATGGTGAGCAGGGGACATGCCTGTTGTATTGTACTGTCCCAAGTGCTTAGTACAGTGCTCTGCATACAGTAAGCACTCAATAAATACTATTGATTGTTTGATCTCTACTTTACAGATAAGGAAACTGGGGCACAGAGAAGTTAAGTGACTTGCCCCAGGTCACACAGTACATTGGGACTAGAGCCACCAACTCCCAGCTCCATGGTCTTTCCATGCTGCTCCTCAATTAGACCCAAAAGCTTGTCTGTCGAAGAACTGGGCTGTAAATATTACCAGAAGAATTTCCATTTGGCATTAGCAATGATTGTTTTTTCTACGAAAAGAAAGCTGTTGTTTGATTTCATTTAAGGGAATAATAGCAAATGGTAAATGACCTGGCCTACCAAAACTTAATTTCATTTTAACAATAAAAACATTATTATTTTTATAAACTCAAAAAGGACATTTAGGAAGCACTGCAGTTGACATTTAAGTGATAAAAAATATGATACTGCTTTTTACAGAATATGATTAATACCTAATGAGAATCATCACTACCTATACCTAATCTCCTCTGGATTTGATAAAATACCAAAGAAATGGAAATCAATGTGAAGTATGAAGTACGAATTTTGAGTAAGATGCATCACAGATGTTGCTCTTTAGGTACAGCAAGGTTCAAAAGAGAAAGAAAATGGATACCTCTGGTCTAAGAAGAGAAGGCCTCAGCAGTTGTTGTTGCTGCCAAAGAAAATTAGAAAAATATTTAGCAAACAGTATAGGTAGAAATTTAGGTTGCTGGATGTCAAGGAAGGGAATAAAGCAAAGTTTAAAGTAGTCTCACTGTTTTATTGGACAGATTACTGTGGTAGACATTGTATTCTATATACACGCTGCATGTTAGGCCTAAAGCTACAGTAAGCATGTTGTGATTTCCCCTTTATCCTCAAATAATATGACTGTCATCAGCTTGAGCTCAGTAGGTGTGAGCTACACAGGCTACCAATTCTTCCCCAGTCATGAATCTGGAGTCTGACTCCAGTTTGGAAGGAAGGCTACATCCCTCCACAGAGCTAAAAACAGAGGGGGGCCAGTGATCAGGGAGTTACATAACTAGCAACACCCCTTCTGATTCCCCAGTGTTTACCTGCTTATGCTCTGGGTGACTTCAAGGAATGGAGAAATGGACTCCTCTGCCACTAGAAGGAGAGAGCTTAATCTGAATTGTCCTGAGGATGAGGAAAGGTCTCCTGCCTCTGACTGCACTTCTGAATGGAAAACTTTCATCTGATATAAGGTAAAAGAGGACATGCTTCTGTAGACTTCTTGTTCTATAGTTTGCACCCCTGGGGAAGCTCTTACATGAAGGTGCCATCAGGGAAATTTAATTCAGGAAAGTTCTGAGTAACTATCCCCTATTTCTATATTTCATTATTCCATGAGTCCTGCACTAGATACAGAGGACTTACATTTGTCCTCTGGGAAGTGAACTACCTGGGCTGTGTGATCTGCTCAGAGAATCAGGAGACCTGGGTTCTAATCTGAACTTTGCCACGTGCCTCCGTCATGGCTTCAAGCTATCAAACTCTATGTCTCAATGTCCTCATTTGAAAAATTAAGATATCAACTTCTCCCTGCCTCAGGGAGAATAAAATGAGATCATGAATGGGAACATTTTTATATAAAATGAGTGCTCTACAAATTCAAGGGAGAATTGAGCAATCCTCTAGTTATTGGTGACAAGACAAAATTGGTCCAAGCTTCTGGGAACATTTTCTGCAGACTGGCATTTGAAGGTCCTGCTTTATGGTCAGGGCATTCAAACTGTTCGTGGTTCTTTTTTTAATATTTTCTCTGTTGTGAATCTAAAATCTAACAGTGTCAAAGTGGGGTGTAGGAGCAGTGGAGAGGACATGGATACTTGCTATTCACAAATTTAAGAAGGGTACCTAGAGGTATTAAGATTATTTTTGAAGTGAAGGGATGGAGAGAATATCAGTGAACAGTATTCTGTTTATCTTATTAGAGACATGAATTTAATATGCAGTTTGAGGGAGTTAACTTAGACAAAGGCATAAACCCCCTAATTTGCATGTATTTTTTGAAGTGAAGGGATGGAGAGAATATCAGTGAACAGTATTCTGTTTATCTTATTAGAGACATGAATTTAATATGCAGTTTGAGGGAGTTAGCTTAGACAAAGGCATAAACCC
The DNA here is from genome assembly GCF_015852505.1 of Tachyglossus aculeatus. Lineage (NCBI taxonomy): Eukaryota > Metazoa > Chordata > Mammalia > Monotremata > Tachyglossidae > Tachyglossus > Tachyglossus aculeatus. The sequence goes on from NC_052068.1 coordinate 41,734,367, forward strand.
CCTAATATGATGGAGAATAAGGGACCTAGAGTGGGAAGAGTTTAAATTAGGTTGGCTAATGGCAGGAGGAAAGACCAGATGACTTTTAAAGTACTTGAAAGCTCTGAATCTATAAACCTCTTAAGACCCTTGGAGATCTAGTATAAAAACTAATCCTCTTGTATCCACTGAAGGCCTAGTTTTAAAGCCAGTCTTCTTGTACCCATTCTATTTATGCAGGAGTAACTTAAGATTGCATGTTTATGTGTGGTATGTTTAGGATTTTAGGCAGAGAGACCTTCTGGACAAATGATATGAGCTAGGATAATCTTTACACATTTACAATCTGTACAAGTCATTAGAATTGATTATTCAAGCAGAGAAAATATAAAATTGAATGTTCTTCTGGGGTGATTAATATTTTGTTTTAAAAAATCACTGCTGAGAAAAAATATTCAAGAACATAGTGTATATGGTATGCAAATGAATACAAGTATTTGAAATAAGATTAGGAAATCATCAAGTATTCTGGGGGCTTTCAAAGAGTTACAAGGCCCTTACCTCTAGTGCATAACTTTGCCTGCAAGGCAGAAAAAGAGAAATATAAAATTATTCATGATCTTTTGAAGTTCAGATAAAATAAAAGCAGAGTCCTTTTACTTGCATTCCATTGCAAAGGAGCAAAGAAACATTTTCTAAGTGATAAGAGCAGGAAAGGTGTTTCATCTTCTGATTGAAAATGAAGCTATCAGGGCACTATAGTAAGGAAGCTAACTTGTAAAAAATCATAGCATACATAAGGCTATGAGGGGAGGTTATTTTACTACAAAGCATTCTGAAGAGACTGCCTGCTTGGAACTACTCAGGAAAGCTTTATACTTGGAAGAGGCACACTAGATGCCTGAGACAAAGAATAACATCCATAAGTAGTACATACATTCCAATGCATTTGCATGTATTTTTTTTCAAATCTTATCCATTTACAATTTGAAAAATCAATACCATAATTCTGAATACATTTCAAGGGAAAGACATGTTAGAGGGTGAAGAGTTTTCTGATATATACGTTAAATATTTGATATTATGTTGAGTTTATCAAGTTCACATGCAGAAGATGAGGGGAATGTTTAATTACAGTGGAGAAAAAAATAACTGGAGAAAAAAGAGATAGTATTGAAAATCTCTTTTAAACTTTGATATTACCACCTGTAAATAATTGGTATTACTATTCAGCACATTTGGTTGGTTATGAGGTGCATTACTATAATTTTCCATAAAATATGAAAGTTAAGAACTGAAATTAAAGTGTGTCACCAAGAAATTATTTGAAACATTCTGAACTTTTGTGGCAGCGTGATCTAGAGGAAAAAATTTGGAACTGGGAGTCAGAGCACAAGGATTCTAATCTGTCTAATCTAATGGGTTCTAAGTGCTTACTACAGTGTTCCCCATCATAAACTCTCAGAAAATATGACTGATTAACCCCACTGGGCAACTGGCTTGATGTGTAATCTTTTGTTAGTCACTTAATCCCTGTAGACCTCAGTTTCCACATTTGCAAAAGGGGAATAAGATTCCTGGTCTTCCTACCCCTTAAGAGTGTGGGACCCAGGTGGGACAGGGACTAAATGTGATCTGCTTATGTGCTTAGCAAATAATAAATACTTAACGAATACCCTAAGTATATGTGCATTTTAAAGATTCCACTTCAACACCCTGTATAACAAACAGAAAATCTTGAAGCATTAATAGAGGTAAGTGTATATTATCTTTCTCACTATGGAAATGCATTATAAATTAAATCTGCTGTGAGGGAAAAATAAAAAAAAAATCTACAAGGAATTAAATGTACTCTTGGAAATAAACCTGAAATGATTCATTTTTCTTTATATTTACAGATAAAGCCTTTTACAATCTTTGGTAAAATTTTTTTTTTATTTTAACGAAGATAAAATTTTTTTTAAAGTCAAAATTGGAAAAGACCCCGACTATACAGGCCCCAATTAAGCACTGTTAGTTACAGATTCAGTTATATACTAAGTGATGCTCACCTTCAACAAACCTTCCTGTTTCCCAGACTGTCAGTCAAAAAAAATCTACATAATTATATTCTGGATAATCTAATGATGATCTACAAGAATTATACATGTTATTTCATTGTTATCAACATGTATGTACATATCTGCAATTTATGTATTCATATTAATACCTAAATTTCCCTCTAGACTGTAAGCTCCTTTTGGCAAATGAACTCATCCGTTGGCTCTGTTGTACTCTCCCAAGCACTTGTGCTCAGCACATACTGACTGATTAATCGATTTTCTGGTTTAGCCCTATTATAAATGAAACCAAGGTAATGTGAACTACAGCACAGAAGTAGTACATAGAATGGCCTAAAAGAATACAATGGATTTTCTATTAAAGTGGCTTACTCACTTTATAGTTAGAGCTTACATTCTGGAAAACTCCTATTCTTTTTCTAATCTGTCAGATGTAAGTATTTAATTTGCATGAGTCATTTAAAAATGAGGCACCATCAGTCTTAGAATGTAGAAATTATGAAATGATAGGGCATTCAAATGTTTTGAGAGAATGAGTTGACCGGTACTGTATACAGAGATGATTTTCATAGATAAACTGAGTCATGAATTCAGCATTTGAAAGAAAGATACTGACCTAAGGCTCACCAAAATGGGAGATGAAAAATAATAATAATTGTATTTTTAGCGCTTACTATATGTGAAGCACTGTTCTAAGTGCTGAGCACTGTTCTAAGCACTGAATAAAAGAATATGCAAACACCTTCTTAGGATAATGCTTTGCATTTTTTAAATGAATTTACCATGTACCAGGCACTGTACTAAGCTCTGGGTTAGGTACAGGATAGTAATGACACAGCACTCCATGCTTCGCATACATTATCAAAGATTTGTTCAGTCACTGACTTATATAAGATTATTAATTTAATGGAACATTAATTGCTAAGATAAATGAGGAAATACGGTGTCCTGATAAACTTATTGATCCTCCATTGACATACTATAACACTCTAGCATATGATTCATCCTTTCTAAGGTCTAAGATTTTACATGGGAAAAAAAAATTACTGGCCTGAGGGTAAGTATAGGATAGACAGCCTCTCATGGTCCAATTTTCTCTATTCTTGGGATTCCAGATGTAGTCAGGCACTCCAGAACAGGGTTTGAGGAGTGCTCCTTAGCAGCCCGTCTAACTTAGTGCTGAACTATTACAGCACACAACCTTACTTGGCCCAGTCACAGAAATGCAGTGATTGATGAAGGCCATTCTAGAGTGACCAAAACATTGTTCTTTATCAAAACCTAAAATACCAGGACTAGGTAAACCCAGACACATCTAAAGGCAACAAACTGAAAACAAAAACAAAAACTACCCAAAACAGAAACACTTTTGCACACACTAGCCAGTACACATTCAATATTTCTTACCACAGAACATTATGTAGACAGAAACTGTCAATAACTTCAAGAACATTTTAGATGAGAGGTCCATGATGGATCATCAAATCAATCAATTAATCAATCAGTGGTATTTATTGAGTGCTTATTGTGTGCAGGGCACTATACTAAATACTTGAGAAAGTACAATACAACAGATTTGGTAGGAACATTCCTTGTCCACAGGGCTAGAGAAGGAGCTTAAAAGTTAGTTGTATTAGATGGCTCAAGAAGGTTAAATTCTAATAGCTTATTAGAGGGAAAAGTCCAGAATGTTAAATGACAAGATCCATCCTTGACCATGAGAATGGATGTTAAGAAGATCATTCAACCCATTATTCCTCCAGGGTGTCACTGTGGGGGCATTTAAGTTGATCTACTGTGCCTTTTTCATTGCTGTTCTCCCTCCCTAACTCAATAGAGAATATAAGAAAGCCCATAAGCAGGGCTCATTCAGCTCAATTACCTCTGCTTCTGAACCCTTGAAGCTGCTGGGGTTGGAGGGGTGGGGTTTGGGGAGCGCTAGAGGAATTTGTCCTGTTCAACACTTGTAAGTAAACTCAAAGTGAAGGTGTTCCTTAGAGGTACCTCAGACATTCTGATATATCAGCCCTCAGTTCCTGCATGGTATGGATTGGTGCTGCTTCAAAGACCTTCATAGAACAGCTGTAATTCACTCATCCTACACTTTACACCATACTTAACTACCAAACTCCCTCTCTTACTATTTTCTTCCCTTCTCCTCCCATAGACTAATTGACCTCAAGAATCAAATTGAATCATATTTTCTAGGGTTATCTTGGATTTACCCAAAAGAGTAAATTATTGAAATATGTTTAGGCCAATTGTTCTTTTCAATTGTTCAAATCAGAGGAGATAGCAATTTAATATTACTGCTATATTTGATGAGAAGGTTAGATTCAGACTAATGCAATCAATACAATCTGAGAATTGAATTGAAATACCTGAAGATTGAAATTGAAAATGAGAATTGCATTGTAATACCTGAAGATTGCCAATTTTTTTCTTCAGTGGAAAATCATCAGAATGAAATGTTAATTTGAGGACAAGGACCCTAAGACATAGTGAGAGAAAGAAGGCTATACCCAAGGGACAGATGAAGTGCTGCCATTATTAGACCTGCAAGGGAAAGGAGTGAACATTCTCCCTGCTCACATATTTTTTTTAATCTATCTATACTTGCTTGGAATCAATGGATTAATTAAATATTTTAGTAAATTTAGCTCATTTGGAGAGAGTCAGACTTTTTTCACCTTTCTAATGTATATAATATTTTGATGCTCTAAAATCTCTCCTGGAAGGTTGAAATGAATTAATTCATTCAATCATATTTATTGAGCATTTAGTGTGTGCAGAGCACTGAAATGCAAGAGGAACGACTTAATTACTGAGTAACTTCGTGTGTGGAATAGCCTTCTATTTTAATGAATTCTTGTGGGGCTAACAAAGACAGAGTTTCCAGTGGCTACTGTGTTATATGTATTACCACTTGTTTTTCAAATAAAAGGAGGCATTTATCCTCGTATTAAAATAAGATAAAGAGCACAAACTGCTATCCTTTTATTACTAATAATAACAAGAAATCAATACAAAATTTAGAATGATCATGATAAGAAAGAGTCCTTTAAGTTTGGAATGAGGAGCGAATAGAGCTGCTGAAGTGAATAGAAAAGGCTACAACCTTCCTTGACCTAAAACACGGTGTCCTGAATCCTACATAGTAATCAACATTAGACGCACAACGATGACAGTCAAAATCAGAAAAGCAACATTATAATGCAGTAGATTGAGATGGAAATCGTTTTTCAAGCTCTTCAACAATACGGCTCAAGTTTCCATTCTGCTGGTTCTGCTCAGCCACAATTTCTGTATTTGGAAGAGTTGGTGCAGGGAGCTGTTTAGGCTTCATCACATGCTTGGGTATTGGATGCATTTTGTCTATTTGGTTGTACATGTTAGCCACTGACTTTTCAATATCTGCCAAATTTGGGACATTTTTGAGTATGCCTTTCAATTCCCTCTGAGGACCTGTGGGCATCAGAGAGATTGATGGCTGCACATTGGAGGGATTGTTGTGTCTTATAGAGGAGAGGCTGATAGGCTTGAAAGAAGTTGGGAGAGAACCTGGAGGAGGCGGAGATGGAGGTAATTGTGGTGGTGGGGTCGGAGGAGGAGGAAGAAAAGGGGGAGGAGGAGGAGAAAGAGAAAAGGGGGTGGGAGGAAGAAGAGAAGAGGGATGTGGAGAAGGAAGAGGAGGGGGAGGGAGAGGAGGAAGAGAACGGAGAGGGGGAGGGGGAGGAGGAGGAGGAGAAGGGAGAGGAGGAATAGAAAGAGGAAGAGATGGGGGAAGGGTTTTTGGGGGGTCAGGAATATTTTCATTCATTTTTCTTTCAGATTCAATAGCCAAATAGTGGTGGCAAATGGATCGTTGAATCCTAAGAGAGGGAGGCGTTGGCTTGTGAATTGGTGGAGGAGAAACTTCTAAAGAGCAGTCAATATGAGAGACGACTACTGAAGGAGGTGGGCCAAGGTCCATAGTCTCTGGAAAAGGTCTCGAAGAGGAGAATGAAGCAGAGCAGTGACAAGAAGGAAGGAAGTACTCTGGATGCAGTCCTACTGTACTCTCCCTTCCTGGTGCTGGGGAACATGCACTTCTGATTTCATGATTGTTCACTTCCTTCATTTCCTGTAAAGCATGATGTTCAAATTGTCGTGCTTTCTCTTTTACCGTTAACTTTGAATCTGTGTCAAATGGAGAACTAATCTCATCCACCTTACTTTGCTGGCCTCCATTCCTTTCAAATTCAGTTCTGAATTTTTCCTTTTGCCCCTGGAATGGATCTAGGATTAGTGGCCTACTTAGAACTTCATAGACTTGTCTCCTAGTAAAACACTTTGGCAAAGTCCAAGCCCGTTGAATGCTTTCTGAAGGACACCTTAGAGCCTCTTTCTTGGCCAGTCTTCTAGGTGAAAATTTGTCTAATAAACTTGTATTTCTCCATAAATAGCCAGCACCTGTAGATCCTTGACCTATACCTTCTACATAAAGAGGATTCTGGATAATTAATGGGTTATCATCAGACAGAATTGTGATGTTACTTGCAGATTTGGGTAGATTATTCTTGACTGATCCATTGACATGAGACTGCTTGTGAGCCTCAATAGCACGGGAAGCAAAGTGGCTTATGACTCTTTGACGTTCTCCTTCTTCTAAGAATGACTTTTTTCCCCTGCTTTGTTGGAAATGGTAGAGAAGAAAAAGACTTGAAAGAAAAGAAGACAATCACAGGTAAGGAAACATGCAAGAACACAGATTTCACAAGATAGATGATGTGCCACAGAATTAGTTATGCTTCACAACTAAAAGGCCAAACTACCTACACTATTAAGCCATTTCTCCTCCAAAACTAGGAAGAGAAAAGGGAGTTCAGCAACCTTTGAGCAGCATGAGAGATTTCCATTTTAGTCTACCCAGGGAACAAATACAATTTTGGCAAAATGATACGTGACAAATTATTTAGACCATCGTGTGGAAGCCATATATTCAAATTTAGTTTTGGAGTGCTTATACCCAACTTTTCTGTCTATACATACATTGGTATATAGATGTTTGAGTATGTTTTTGCTTTTGCATCTTTATACCATGTTATTTTGTGTAGCACAAGGCAATAGAGGAAAATACACGGTTTGGGGTTTTCTAGGAGGAAAAAAATTGACTCCTGTTGGTATCTGAGTTGGAGAGCACCACCTAAGTATAAGGTTTTTTCACTAGAAACCAAAGTGAGGTAAAATAGAAAGGAAAGATGATCTTGAAAGGAAGTAAGAGAGACAAATCGGGACCTTGATTTTCTGTCACTCTTTCGTCAGTGAGTCCTAGAAATCACCCAGATTTAGATTGTAAGATATTTGAGGGCAACAGCCCTCATTTATATTTCTCTTCTCTAATATCCTAGTTCAGTGCTCTGAATTGAGTAGGGACTCAGTAAATCTTGGACCTAATTTTTGCACGAAGAAACTGGATCCCTCACAAGTGACAGCATCAAAATTTTCTCAAGAGATTTTCCTGCTCAGCAATTGAGAACTTTAATTTCCCAGTAGACCTGAGAACTAGTCAATGTGGACAATTCAAGCCCTAGACCCCACTTTTTTTGTCTACTTATCTACTAAATCAGGCGAAAGCATCAACGCTCATTTTTATTTCCTTTGATCTGTCCATGTAATCTCTGCATGTTTCAAAATCAATTCTAGGGAATGCTTCATTCAACATTAAATCCACCTTGGTATCATTTTGAGAAGGAGTTACAACAGACATGTTTTAAAAGCAAGAATGTTGTGTTTCCACAAAGCAGATTACATGTTTCTATCAATGAAGGGTTTTATTTCAAACCTCTGTTTGCTCTACTGAATCTTAGCTTGCTCTCAAAGAAAACTAATGCAAATAAAAAGACTAGCGACATTAGCAAACTATCTTCTAAAAGTGAAGTTTTTCTAAGTGAATAACCAACAGAAACAATTAAGATATTTTAGGAAGGAAGTCAACATAGCCTACTAATCTACTGACTAGTTTCCATAATTTTTTGTATAAATTAAATTAAGTATACTTACTGATGCCTAAATATCCCAGAATGAGAGACAACAAATAAAAGAATAATTACACTTAATTGGCTCAGAGAAATTAAATTAAAAAATAAAATGAAGTTTACGGACATATTATAAAATAGAGAACAGCATGAAGTAAAATAAGTACCATTATCCAGGATTCAAATTTTATACTTGAATTTACACACATTGCTATACAATGGGTGAGATTTTTAACACTTGGGAATAAATTAAGCTTGTGATTGCTATGCGGAGGTCAAAATACACCAGCAAGATTTGAATGATTTTAATCCTAAATCATATATTAGTGCTAACAAGACCCCCTATGTCTTGACACTAAGTATTGCATCAATATGTTTGCAAGTACAATTTTGCCAAGAAAAGTTTGGTTCCTAGGAGAAGCACAAGAAATACAATGTCTTATTACCTAATTTTAGCCATTTGTTATTTTGAAAAATATCAAATTCTTCTACTGCAGATATTTCCACTTCCAATTGTACATCAAGAAATAAAAGTGGATGATTTGGAATCAGAAATAATCTGATATTCAGATACCAGTACCCCCACATGCCAAAACCTCATAGCATCTCTGAGATTTCCCCCAGCCTTGTCTAACCCTTTGGACAAAAAGATTTTTCAACTCTAGATAGATGCAAGAGGAAAGTACCATAATTGAGAAAGGAAGATTCCAAAATTATTCACTCACAAAGCATACCTTTAAGTGGACTTTCGTTGCTGCAAGATGATTTACCATTTCCCTTGAATAAATCCAAACTTTACCTTAAAGCATAGCTCTACTTACCAGAGTTTGTCTGAAATGAAGTGTAATAAAACTGATAGAAGGAAAAGTTAGGATTAAACACTATGGGCTCAATTCCTGGATCCATTGCTCATTCTAAATGAGACTTTGGAAAGTGACTTGACTCTCCTATTAATTTTACGGTAGTAATGAGGAAATTAAACACCTAAAGATGGGTTGGCTGTCTGAAATGATTGATATTTCAAATTTTTCACAAAAAGGATATCTTTCCTCTGAGCTAGGAAAAATTGTGTTTTGTACACATGGGTCACCAAAGCAATCCAGTCATGGATTTATCTCTCATCTTATGTAGCACATCTTTAGAGTTGCATGAGCCCTTTTGGGCCACTAACGCACCATGTTTTGCAGGAGTGATTTACCTGATGGTTCCCAGTAGTTTTTAAGGCACTTCTTAATACAATTTTTTCGGAATTTGATTAACTATTCTAATACACTCCATCACAGATCTCTTTACTTCACGTCTCAAAACAGTTCCACACAGGCACTGAAGGACTTAATTAAAATTAAGGTAGTATAACACTCTCAAATGGAATTTCGTGATACTTCAATACCATCATATACTTTAAAGCAAATCCTAAGTATACATTCAGCATGTGGGAAAATTACCTTCTTATTGCTATGGAGAAAATCTTGAGAGTTGACATGGGAATATAATCACGTCAAAAGAAAGGTTTGGAAAGTAAGTAGGATGATTTGAAACAATTACTAGTTTGTCTCCCATGATCCATATGCAAGATCCTGTGCTTATTATTGTATGATTTTATCAAGCTCTTTTCCAACATTCAAGGAGCAAAACTTTGAAAAGTGCAGCAATTATAATCAGATGATGATCGAAAAAAAGTGACTGATGTATTTTTCAAAATATGTCCTTGAGTAAAAGGAAACAGTTATCTTGACTATCAAGGAGAGTCAAGATTCCTATTATATACTTATTCAGCATCATGTGCTGAACGGCAATTCCTCCTATCGTATCATAGATACTGTGGAAATTTTATCCAGGAAATTTCCAATTTTTTATGTAAATTCATTTTTGCCTTTTCATTCTTCACAAGTTGAGATTGAGTCTATGTTCCACTAAGAGGTGATATAAATTTAAGACCTTTTCAATTGTGAACAAGGAATGGAACTCAGTTTCCTTTCATATTCCATTCTTCCGATCTAGGTAATTTGAATAAATTCCCTTTTATACATAGCACACCTGGGGAACTATTTTCCTTAGAGGAAATCAGATGGGCAGGGGTCTATGAAAATGCTAACTGAAATTGTATTTGAGCTAAATTTTGTAGGTAGAAGTACGAAGCTATCCTTGAACTAACACTCCTCAGTGCCCTTCCATACTTCCTGCTTTGACAGGGTTTTCAGATGCTCTCCCTAGACCCTCATTATGACAAAGCTTTGGAGGCTCCAGGAACCCTGGATGCTCTGAAGAAATGGAGGAAAACCCACACACACATCCTGAATTCTATCCAGACTTTCCAGGTCACCCAAGACCCCTGGAAGTTCAGGTTGAGCCTTATCTACCTTTGGCCCTTGGATCTTGAAAGGTCCATACCCCAAACTTTTGGATGGCCCTAGATAATGCCAATATACTCCTGAGATTCTAGTGGAATTCCCAATTCTGTCTAGCTAGAAGTTGGGACCTTCTGCTAGTCCTTGGAAACAGAAATGCATTGATTTTCTGAATTACTCTCTCCAACACTGTGACTTCTCTTGAACTCTGGTACGGCTAACGTGCCTAACCCTGGAACTATTCTCAGATTTTTAGCAGCTGTTAATCCGAATGACTTACATTGTGCTGCTACCGAGCTCTTCGTAGAGATTTGCGCCGCCGGTCTGTGGAGGTGGAGGTTGGGGAGGGGCAGCCACTGGTGCGGGGGCTGCAGGCTTGGCAGCAGGTAAAGCACTCTGGATTCTTGCTGTCTTTGTGCACTCGGCTTGACGTCTTTGGTGCGATGATGAATGGTTAAAAAAATAATCAAAGATTATTTGTCTATCCAAAATCAACCCTCAACAATATATGTGTATTGTGAGCCCATTGTTGAGTAGGGATCGTCTCTATACATTTCCAACTTGTACTTCTCAAGCACTTCATACAGTGCTCTGCACACAGTAAGTGCTCAATAAATACAATCGAATGAATGAAGTCCCCCTTTGTTCCCCTTGGCCTAACCATATCCATTCATTCATTCATTCTAGCCATAGAATCAGCGCCTTAGCTAGAGTAATGTTTAATTATATTTTTCATGTATTCTAGTCTTCATTTTAAATATTTCCCACCCATGAATGAGGGAATGAGGCCCTGAAATGGAAGTAGATCTAAAATATTATGCCACCGAGAAAGGTGAAAGCTGTATGCAGCTTTTAGGTATTCAGTGTATTTTCAATTATATGAGCTAATGGAGGAAACTATTAGGATAGAAATTTGAACTGTTGAATAATAGATGTATCCCCATGTCCGTTACCTCCCCATTCCTGCTTCCACCTGAAGACGGCACTATTTTTGATGGAGAAAGGAAGAGGGAGGGCAGGAAATCTGTCTGTCTATTGTTATATTGTAGTCTCCCAAAGGTTTAGTACAGTGCTCTGCACACAGTAAGTGCTCAATGAATGAATGAATGAATTAATGAGGGAGGAATAAAGCTTCCTGCCACTTAACTATTTACCCTGCCACTTTGGAATGTTTTCCTCTCCGTATTGTCCCAGGCAGATTCCTTGGTACCAAATAACTTGTTCTGGAACCATTTTTCTCTAACTAGTCACTGTATTTATAGGAATAGCTGAATGGCAGGAAAAGCAATTGTGTTCAAGTGAAAAAACGTACATATTTGGAAACCAAGAAAATTACTCTGTGAGAGATAACAGTCAAGGTACTGTAACAAAACTTTTTCAAGATTGTCTGGTTTCAAGAATGTGAAGCAGGGAAAATGTTAGAAGAGAAGGTTAGACTTTGTACTTACACTTTAAATCTGTTTCAGGAGGCAAATAATGGGGTAAAAGTAGAAGTTAAAGAGATAAGAAATATTAGTTTCGTAATCTTTACACATGCTGTATAATCATTTCAAAATCACTTATGTTATACACATAATAAATGTCATTATTACTATTTTGCACAGTTAAGAGTTGGTGTCCAAAACCCAACCTGTTTCACTTTTATGACTGAATGGTGATCTCCTTTTGTGTTATTTTTATCATCGTCTTTAAAGAGGGTATAAACAAGTAGGTGTGTGCTAAACAGACAACGAAGCATAAAACATATGTGTATGGATTTGAACTCTGAAAAGTGGGACCTAAAAGATGACCTAATCTCCATAATTGCATCCTTACTTTGTACTGCTTAAAGAGTATTAAGGGAACAGGCCTGTGAAACAACACATGATTCCATTTTCAGTATCACTTTGAAGCCGAAGTTGGAAAATGCAGACCTTCTGAAATGAAGTCATTGAACTTTTGCATAATTGCAATCCTGGCTCATCCAGCATAATTAATTTCCAAACCCTTTAATAATATCAAAGAAGGACAATCCTTTCCAGACTTATTTACCAGCAATACAGACACTGAAATGATATGTTTAACTACTAGAATTTTATATTGGAAAGTAAGCCAAGAAAAATGAGTTTGACTCTGGCATATTGTAAAAAGAAATAATTAAAAATAATTCTTTGGAGTTAGGTTGATCATTGTAGTAGAAAGCATTTGAAGAACATATCTACTATATGCAAAACATTTAAATATCACCCACATTTTATTTGTTTTTATTATTTTTGTGCAGATTACGAGTTTATTCAGCTGTAATCTTTGCACCATGTGCCAAATCTATGAACTTTTTTGAGCCAATGTTATTTATGGATAAATCTTCTTTAGAAAGCATATCAATAAAAAGAGGATTTTTTTGGCACAGAACATACTTACTCATATTTGACCACCAATGGAAGGCAGTTTTTATATTTGTCCCTGAGATTGTTCATGGCTTTGGAATGAATTTATACAAACTCCAAACCATTCTCCCATCTCACAGGGAATGCTGCTTTTTTATGTGAATTTGTAGCAACTGAGATTTGTTTTGGTAATGACTGGTCCAATTTTTCACATTTGTCAAATTAGTTTGTGATCAAAGCAGAATGAAATAACTACATCCTTCACGTAATTCAGATGTGCTGCTGTTCGATATTGCTGTTCCTGTAACTGGCAACAACTTCATCTAGAAAGAGTCATCAAAGTTTCTATAAACTGTCAGCTCTGCTAGACTATAATCTCACTGTGGGCAGGGAATGTGACTATCAACTCTGTTGTATTCTCTTAAGCGCTTAGTACAGTGTTCTGCACACAGTAAGCACTCAATCAGTATGATTGATTGATCAAAGGTTGATTTTGAGTTAACTCAAACATAGGTCTTAAGTGTATGAGAAAAATTTAGTATGTTTCATGCCTCTTTTACCTACATAGCCTATCCCTCAAGTGGACAATTAAGGAGAGGAGGTGCTGATAATAATAATAATAATAATAATAATAATAATAATAATAATGTTGATATTTGTTAAGCTTTTACTATGTGCCAAGCACTGTTCTAAGTGCTGCGATAGGTACAAGGTTATTAGGTTGTCCCACTTGGGGATCACAGTCTTGATCCCCATTTTACAGATGAGGGAACTGAGGCACAGAGAAGTTAAGTGACTTGCCCAAAGTCACACAGTGGACAAGTGGCGGAGCTGGGATTAGAACCCATGACCTTTGACTCCCAAGCCCGTGCTCTTTCCACTAAGCCACGCTGCTTCTCAGTAGCGTGATCTACTGATTTTCTAGCTGTAAAATTCTAGTTATGGAAATCCTCCTCCCTCTCCTCCAGCATTTCATTCAATCGTATTTATTGAGTGCTTACTGTGTGCACAGCACTGTACTAAGCACCAGGCATATTGGAGATTAGACATCTCAATGAACTGTCTCAAAAAAACCAGTCTATTCAGGAAACAAGATTATTGAGTCCTAGTTGAAATTGGGGATCATTTTAGCCACAGCACATATTTCTCAATACCATTTCTCCATGCTTCTATCAAATTCTGCTTTTCTGGCCACAAGATGAGTTCCGAGCCACAGCTGACCATGCTACCCGGTTAAAGAGCAATAGGCTCATACTACTTAAGGCTTCCTAGAATTTTTAGGAAAATATACAAATATTCCAGAACTGGACTCTAGATTTGCAAACTCACTGTGGGCAGGAAATATGTCTACCAACTCTGTTATATTGTACTCTCCCAAGCATTTACTACAGTGCACTGCACACGGTAAGAGCTCAACAAATATGATTGATTGATCGGTTGGTTGATTGCCCTGAGTTCCTCTTCAGTGCTTGGTCTTTCATGATTAGAAAGAAGCAGGTTCCTTCTGAGTTTAGAACCCTCCACAGCATTCTGGGACTTGGCATAAGGGCATCATATAATAAAATAAAGAATTTAACTCCAAACCTCCAACTCATACCCTGGATCCCAGTAGCTACTGCTTCTGAGTATTCTTTTCTTTTCTCCTCGGGCTCTTTGTTCAGCTACCCTAATCATTTGTCGACCACATGGTTCATCATGGGTGCTTTTGAGTTTGTGCCTTCTCCTTCCGTCGGAAGTCCAATTCCCACTGCAATCCCTGACCCATTTCATTCACAAATACTTACTGTTTGTAGCTGACCAAAACAATCAAGATGGCAGGAATACAGCAAAGGATAATGATCACAGCCAGAGCCAGCAGTGCTGCTTCCGTGTAACCCACTGCTTGCGCCTGTTTCTTAACATTAGCTACCGCATCTGGGGCCCGGATTTCCAAAATGCGTCCTCCTTGTCCGTAATACGGTTGAAAATCCTTATTGATATCAAGCAGCTTGCCATCCAAAAACCTTCAATGTTAAAAAAAAAAGCAATATTAAAAGCCATGATACTAAGAAAGGAAATACAGAAAATGAAGGTAGATCAATTCATTCATTCAATCATATTTATTGAACATCTACTGTTTGCAGAGCACGGTATGAAGTGCTTGGAAAGTACATTTTAGCAATAAAGAGAGACAATCCCTGCCCACATTAGAAGGGGGGGAGACAGACACCAAAACAAGCAGGCATTAATATGAGTAAACAGAATTATAGATATGAACATATATACATAAGTGCTGTGGGGAGGGGAGAGGGGAGTAGAGCAAAGGGAGCGAGTTGGGGTGACATGGAGGGGAAGGGGAGCTGAGGAAAAGGGGGGCTTAGTTTGGGAAGGCCTCCTGGAGAAGGTGAGCCTTCAGTAGGGATTTGAAGGGGGGAAGTGTGCTAGTTTGGCAGATGTGAGGAGGGAGGGCGTTCCAGGCCAGGGGGAGGATGTGGCCCAGGGGTCGACGGCGGGACAGGTGAAAATGAGGCACAGTGAGGAGGTTAGAGGCAGAGGAGTGGAGTGTGTGGGCTGGACTGTAGAAGGAGAGAAGGGAGGTGAGGTAGGAGGGAGCGAGGTGATGGAGAGCTTTGAAGCCAATAGTGAGGACATTTTGCTTTATGTGAAGGTTGATAGGCAACCACTGGAGATTTTTGAGGAGTGGGGTGACATGCCCAGAACATTTCTGTAGAAAGATAATCCAGGTGGCAGAGTGAAGTATGAACTGAACTGGGGAGAGACAGGATTCTTCGGAGGTCAGAAAGGAGGCTGATGCAGTAATCCAGTCAAGATAGGATTGGACTATCATATTTCATGGTGTTTTACTCCTGATTTGTTAAATAAACCATTTTTGGAAATATACATTTTGGACTTCTGTAAGAAAAATATATTAAATCACTTTTGGATAAAGTGGAGTTTCTATTCAGTTGGATGTTTAAAGGCAAAATAAGAAGGATAGCATAGTGCAGAGAGAGCAGCTCAGGAATTGAGGAGACCCAATTTCTAATGCTGACTCAGCCATCTGCCTACAGTATGACCTGAAACAATTCACTTAACTTCTCTGTGTGGTACCTTGAGAAGTGTGTTGTTTGTTGACAAGCCTGTGGTTGAACTGGGAGCCCTATCAGCCTACCAACCTCAAGAGGAAAGGGCTGAGACTTGGTAATATCTCCCTCTCCTCCCTCTCTTCTTCCCCCAGTTATATGATGCAACCCCTAGTGTCTACCTCTACAAAGAAAAAGTGACTTGCTCCCTCAATCCCCACCCACTATATTTTCTCAAGCATTTAGTGTCCATTCTCTGTACTCCATAAGTGATCATTAAATACCATTGGGTATTTTTTGGGGGTACTTTCATTCATTCATTCATTCAATCATATTTATTGAGCACTTACTACGTGCAAAGTACTGTACTTGGTGCTTGGGAGAGTGCAATACAATAACAAACAGACACATTCCCTCTCCACAGTGAGCTCACAGTCTAGAGTGGGGAGACAGACATTAATACACACAAATAAATAAATAAATTCAAAGCAACTATTTAAATAAATAAGCAAGCAGTAAAAAATTAAATGAATAGCAAGTAACACTTACTAAGTGCCAGGCACTGTACTAAGTGTTGGGGTTAAATACACACTAATCAGTATGGAAACAGTCCCTGTCCCACTTAGGGCTCACAATCTTAACCTCCATTTACATCAGTTAACTGAGGCACAGAGGAGTTAAGAACTCACCCAAGGTCACACACCAGGTGAAACCAAGATTAGGAATCAGTTCCTTCTCACTCCCTGGCAATGCTTCTTCATTGATTGGTCTGATGGGTCCTACAATTTTCAGCAGGCAAGGTGTTTGGAGGAAGCTCCCTGAAAAGACTCTACCCACCCAATAATGAATTCAAAATTAAATTATTTTTCAGGAAGGGGAGAGGTTCTGAAGCTCACCTCATAAATTGATTGATATGAGACCCAGTGACTGCTGTATCAGCTGTTTTGTAATCATGAGGAAACTAAGGTGCCTAAAAGTTAAATGATTTGCTCCTTGCTTCTTTCATACTACACCCCAGCTAACAATACCACTGCTATCCCGTCCCACTGAGTATTAAGACATAATCTCCTCTGTACAGCCAGAGATGTTGGATGCTATTATTTCATTATCTGCAGTTTCTTCCCACCAGCTGCAAGATTTTGAGCATCGAACACCCTAGCCTAGGCAGAGAGACACAGCCACTGGTAATTAATCAATCAATCAACCATATTGTTGAGCACTTACTATATGCAGAGCACGGCACTAAGCACTTGGGTGAGTACAATGCAATGGAGTTGGTCGACCCATTCTCTGCCCACCACAAGCTGATAGTCTAGAGGGAGAGATAGCTAGCAGTATAAATAAATTAGGGCTATTTACATAAGTGCTTTAGAGCTGAGGAGAGGGGGAATAAAGTGTGTGAATCCAAATACAAGGGTGATGCTGAAAGGAGGGGGAGAAGAGGAAATGAGGCATAGTCATTCATACATTCAATCATATTTATTGAGCACTTACTGTGTGCAGAGCACTGTACTAAGCGCTTGGGAAGTACAAGTTGGCAACATATAGAGACAGTCCCTACCCAAAAGCGGGCTCACACTCTAGTCAGGGAAGGCATCTTGGAGGAGATGTATTTTTAATAAGATTTTGAAGGTGGGACGAGTGAGCATTGGTCAGATATGAAAGGGAAGGCTGTTACGAGACAGAATTAGGACATGGACTAGCGGTCGGCGGTGAAACAGGCACAATAGAGGGTTGGCAAGTAGGTTGGCAATAAAGGAGTGAAATGCGCTGTCTGGGTTGTAATAGGAAAGCAGAGGGTAAAGATAGGAGGTGCCAAGGTGATTGAGTTTTTTAAAGATAGGTCATTCAGACTGCCATTGGGAAAAGACATTGTATGTATTAATTCTCTCAAACTTTTCGGAAGTTATTTTGAGGGTTTTTTTTCCTAGAATTTCTGGGATATAAATAAAGGTTTCCCTCTTCACAGTTAATATGTCAGAGTTCTAGGAGAGGCAGGGAGGTTCAAAATCATGGAAATTGCATGCCCCTCCCAGGTTAGGTTGTCTGATGCACAATTACACTGAGGGAAAGGGACCTTGAGCTAACACTTCCACACCCTTTCTCCATCCACCCCAACATTAATTCTTTCCACTTGCCTGCTGAAAGTTTTAGGACCATTCAGATCAATCAATGAAACAATTAATGAGGACTTCCTAAGTGCAGAGCACTGAGTTTTAAATGCTTGGGTTAGTGAGGTTGACGAAGGGGTGTGAATGGGATTGCCAGCTGGGGTGTAATGAAAGAGAAGCAAGGAGAAAGTAACTTCACTTCAGTAATGTTGGCATTTGTTAAGCACTTACTATGTGCTAGGCACTGTACTAAGCACTGGGGTGGATACAAGCAAATCGGGTTAGCCCCAATTCCTGCCGCATGTGGGGCTAAGTGTCTCAAACCCCATTTTACAGATAAGGGAATTGAGGCCCAGAGAAATGAAGTGACTTGCCCGAAGATAAGTGGCTATACTTATAGAGAAGAAGCAGCATGGCTCAGTGGAAAGAGAACGGGCTCAGATAGAGAAGCAGTGTGGCTCAGTGGAAAGAGCACAGGCTTTGGAGTCAGAGGCCATGGGTTCAAATCCAGGCTCTGCCACTTGTCCGCTGTGTTACTTTGGGCAAGTCACTTTACTTCTCTATGCCTCAGTTACCTCATCTGGAAAATGGGGATTAAAACTATGAGCACCCCCCTTTTAGACTCCCCCTTTTAGACTTCCCCCTTTTTAGACTGTGAGCCCACTGTTGGGTAGGGACTGTCTCTATATGTTGCCAACTTGTAGTTCCCAAGTGCTTAGTACAGTGCCCTGCACACAGTAAGCGCTCAATAAATATGACTGATTGATCTGATGACCTTGTAACCTCCCCAGTGCTTAGAACAGTGCTTTGCACATAGTAAGCACTTAAAAAATGCCATCATTACTATTATTATTATTATTATAAGTGGCAGAGCTGGGATTAGAACCCATGACCTTCTGATTCCCAGGCCCAGGCTCTATCCATTACACCATGCTGCTTTTTGTGCTCCTCAATTTCTTCATGATACCAAAGCAACTGATAAAGCATCACTGAGTTTCATATCAAACAATGAATGATGTTTACTGAGTGTTTACTGTGTCAGAACACTGTACTAAAGCCTTGGGAAAGAAAAGGAAGACAGAGTTGGTAGAACCAATAGTTTGCCTAGAGAGGGAGATAGATATTAAAATAATTATCAGATGTGTATATAAGTGCCAAGGGTGGGGTGAAAATAAAGACCTTAAAGGGAAAAACTCTATCTGTAGCAACCAGGGTTGGCTTAAAATACAAATGAAAGTCAGACAGGATAGTGAATGGTCAGAATAATGAACAGATTTTTAAAAAAGGGCTACTTTAATTCATACTGTTTAAGTTGGACATTACAATTTGAAGCCCTAGACAGTACTGACTCATGCTTCAGAGACAGATGAAAGGCAGAGTCCAGAGCAGGCAGCTTCCTATTAATTAACTCCCAAACACTTGAAAATGTGAGGAGGGCATGATTTAATTATTTATAAATTATCTTCTCTCCCTGCCTGTCCCCACCCTCCATTTCTCGATCTCCATCATGTCTCCAGAATAAAACTCTTCCTCCAGAGTCCTGGCCCCTCTCACAAACAGTGAGACATTGTCCGATTTGGGTTTCAGGCAGGACTGCTCTGGAAGGCAAAGTGAGTTTTCTTGTCCTGGGACCTGCCTAGGATGGTCTAGATCATATCTCATGACTTTAAGCTCTAAATCCCGCCTTTTCTCCAGCACTTCCCCCCTGCTTGAAATATCCAGTAATTTAGTAATTTAAATTTTGCCGAGACCTGGTGGGGTGACTCCAAAATCTGCCGCTTAATCAGATCATCTTGGAGGATCACACTTCTTTAACATAGCACAAAATGAAGTCCAGAAAAACTTTGTAGACCCTCTGTGCCTCACTTTCCTCATGAAAATGCAGATAGAGTATTTCATCTCCCTCCTTCTTAGACTGTGAGCCCTTTGTAGCACAGAGTCTGAATTCTTTCTGATAATCTTCTACCTAAATGAGCAGTTAATGCAGTGCTTGGTACATAGTATGATCTTAAACCTTCATCATCATAATAATAATAATAGTTATTATTATTACCGAGGCAGGGCACACCAATAGTATTTATCAAGCACCTAGTATTCAAAGCTAACTGCTGAAGAAAAAAGTCCATGACTCCCAAGGATTCACAGCTTCAGAACAAACTGGGAATAGGTGGTTGGCAACAGACACATTAGGGAGGTCAAAAACTTAAAAGCAAAGTAAAAGACAAGGATAATGATAAATACAACAAGAGCAATATGATGCTATGGATAAACCAACTGTGACTCTTTGGTAAGTTTAGTTCAGACTGGCCACTGGCTATTGCTATGCTCCACTGAAGCAAGTAGTAGCAGGTGGTAGTTTTCCATGATTCAAGCATCTTTCCTTGGGTTCTACAGAGGGCTAATTTTCCTGCAACCTTATAGCTACACAAGCTATATCTGCATACAGTTGTTCCCAGAGCTCACTTTAGTTATTGCAAATAAATCAGTTGTGTTTCTTGGCCATTAGAAATGTGCTCACTAAATTATTTTACAATGATTTTCTCAAGTTATTTAGGCAACTGTTTGCTTCAAGGGCACCAGTAGATTTGAACATTTGAGAACCTGTGAATATTATATCACATGTTTACGGTTAGTGGACAGATAATTTCCAAAAAAAATTATTTTCAGAGACAAATATGTTTAGTTTTTCTTAGGAAAAATATCTGCATAAAATTATTCAACAGTTAGCTAGTATTGCTTCTAATGGTCACTAAAAAAAGAGGTGTCATCGAATACATTTTAAAATATTCAGATAGATAATGATGGTAATGATAATAATGATAATTGTAGACTTTAGCACTTGTTATATGCTAACCACTGTACTAATTACTGGGGTATATACAAAATAATTAAGTTGGTTACAGTCTCCATTCCACTTAGGGTTCATGTGGGCAGGGACTGTCTTTATTGCTGAGTTGTACTTCCCAAGTGCTTAGTACAGTGCCTTGCACACAGTAAGCACTCAATAAACACGATTGAATGAATGCTCTAAGAGGGATGGAGATCAGGTATTTAGTCCCCATTTTAGAGATGAGTACAGTGAGGCACAAAGACCTTAAGTGTCTTGTCCAAGGTCATACATCTGGTAGGTGGTAGAGCAGGTATAAGAACCCAGGTCTTTTGACTCCTAGGCCCATTTTCTTTCCAGAAGGTTATAACTAATAGAGGTTTTTTAAGAAAATATTACTAGAAAAAAACACTCTTTCCAGTTCCTCTTATGCTTTAGAAAATAATTGGGATGACTTGAAAATGGTGTATTAAAATCAATTCTATTTTTCTTTAAAATACTCAGAAATTAAATTCCATTTGAAACACAGAAAGGGCTTGCTGTCATTGGAATTCAAATCCTCAATTGATTTGGACACCTGTAGATGTCACTGTAATATAGTAAGATTGGAAGTGGGAACAATGCGGGAAAGCCTTGAGCTGAGCTAGAATAATTTTCACAAGAGAATGTGTAAAATTGTCTTTTTTAAGATTCTGTGAACGTTTTTCTTTACAAGCCCTAATTTTCAGAGCTTTATAACAACTATTCAAATTCGTTCCAAGATGAAACATGTCACAGAGTGTCTGATCTCAAAAGAGGAGTAATTTCACCCACTAAATAAATGGAAAAATAATAATTTGAGCCTTGTTTCAAAAGCTGATTTTCAGAAGCTTGAAATTCGAGCTCACTGTAATGATTGCTGGTGAACTGACACTTTAAAAACAAACTGTGCTTTCCCCTTTAATGATCAATGCCTTGGAGTGAAGATGCAGAATTTCGACTGCTCTGAGTGTTGAAATGTGAGAGACTGGGCCTCCAGATTTCCAAGGTCAGAAAAATCTTTCCTCCTTCCTGGGAGCAAATGAATGCCTTTCAGGAATGCATAATGCAGTACCAGCAAAGAGCCATGGATGAAGTTAACCATCTTGAAATATAATTGAAGAGGGGGATAAAATGATAAACCAGCCTGATCCCTTGCAAAATGTTCACTCCTCAGGTTAGAGCTACAGTGATATGTTCTAGAGGCCTGGAAGAGCATGTCCTGACCACTTCTCTCATGATGCTGTGACCTTTCCTGGTTCTCTCGAGTGGCAACATCATTCATCAATGCTAAGTGATTCTCTTTCTGTCATCATGCAGCTGTTTAATGTAGGCATTCTGAAAGTAATCCTCTCTTATCCCTGTTAAAACGATAGATCTCATCATTGCTTATGCCAAACACTGCAGATTAAACCTCATTGAAGTAACAATAGCACTGTTCGTGTGCTAAATTTAGGAAACGTAATCTTGTGTCTAGAAACAGCAAACTGAATCAAACTTTGTTATTCAAAGAGCCATTCAATTGCTGCATCCTCTGTGTTACATATGCCACTGGGGAGAAGGGAGAGAAGGGAGAAAAGATGGGGAAGAATACTGGTGGGGAAGAAGTCAGCAGCCAGGAGTCAAGTTTTATCACTTCAGCAGTCATATACATTGATATACTTATCCATGTACATTTTATCATTTTATGTTTCTACTTATTTTTCTAACCAGGATATATTAGACAATTTAGGTTAGTTTGTCTTCCACATTTCATTGTTAAATTATCAATATCAGAGATGTGTTGTATTTGACTTATTATTATTATTTGGTTTGCTTCCTCAAGCTGCCTAGTACAGTGCTCTGCACACAGTAAGCACTCAATATATACGATTGAATGAATGAATGAATACTTGGGCTTCTAATGGGCATTGATTTGCCCATTAGAAGCCCAAGTATTCATTCATTCAATCGTATTTATTGAGCACTTACTGTGTACAGAGCACTGTACTAAGTGCTTGGAAAGTACAAGTTGGCAACATATACAGACGGTCCCTACCCAACAACGGGCTCATGGTCTAGAAGGGGGAGACAGACAAAAAAACAAAGCATGTTGACAGGTGTCAAAGTCATCAGAACAAATAGAATTGAAGCTATATGCACATCATTAACAAAATAAATAGAATAGTAAACATGTACAAGTAAAATAGAGTAATAAATCTGTACAAATATATATACAAGTGCTGTGGGGAGGGGAAGGAGGTAGGGTGGGGGAGATGGGGAGGAGGAGAGGGAAAAGGGGGCTCAGTCTGGGAAGGCCTCTTGGAGGAGGTGAGCCCTCAGTAGGGCTTTGAAGGGAGGAAGAGAGCTAGCTTGGCGGATGTGTGGAGGGAGGGCATTCCAGGCCGGGGGAGGATGTGGGCCAGGGGTCGACGGCGGGACAGGCGAGAACGAGGCCCAGTGAGGAGGTTAGCGGCAGAGGAGCGGAGGGTGCGGGCTGGGCTGTAGAAGGAGAGAAGGGAGGTGAGGTAGGAGGGGGTGAGGTGATGGAGAACCTTGAAGCCAAGAGTGAGGAGTTTTTGCTTGATTCGTAGGTTGTCTGGTAGCCACTGGAGATTTTTGAGGAGGGGAGTAACATGCCCAGAGTGTTTCTGCACAAAGTAAACTGTGCCTCGTTCTCACCCTCACTGTGCCTCGTTCTTGCCCTCACTATGCCTTGTTCTTGCCCTCACTGTGCCTTGTTCCCGCCTGTCCCACTGTCAACCCCCGGCCCACGTCCTCCCCCTGGCCTGGAATGCCCTCCCTCCACACATCCGCCAAGCTAGCTCTCTTCCTCCCTTCAAAGCCCTACTGAGAGCTCACCTCCTCCAGGAGGCCTTCCCACACTGAGCCCCCTCATTCCTCTCCCCCCTCCATCCCCCCGCCCTACCTCCTTCCCCTCCCCACAGCACCTGTATATATGTTTGTACAGATTTATTACTCTATTTTATTTGTACATATTTAGTATTCTGTTTATTTTATTTTGTTAATGATGTGCATCTAGCTTTACTTCTATTTATTCTGATGACTTGACACCTGTTCACATGTTTTGTTTTGTTGTCTGTCCCCCCTTTCTAGACTGTGAGCCTGTTGTTGGGTAGGGACCATCTCTATATGTTGCCAACTTGTACTTCCCAAGTACTTAGTACAGTGCTCTGCACACAGTAAGCGCTCAATAAATATGACTGACTGAATGAATGAATGATATTTGACCAACCTTCAGCCAAATAGCACTTATGTACAAATCTATGAATTATTTATATTGGTGTCTGTCTCCTCTTCTAGGCTGTAAGCTCATTATGGGCAGGGAATATGTCCACTAACTCTGCTGTGTGGTACTCTCCCAAGTGCTTAGTATAGTGCTTGGCAGACAGTAAGCAGTGAATGAATACCAATGACTGATTAATTAAATGACTAAGAAAAACTTCAGAAATATACATGTTGAAAAGAATAAAACAACTCACGTTAACTGAGAAGTCTTTTTCCTTCCAGAGTTCATTTACTCTTCAAATGACCATTTCTCTCAGGAATGATTCAGAAATTCAAAAAGTATGGGAAGATCTAACTGCATTCAAATTTAATTTATCTCTAAGTAAGCAAACTCATCTAAACCATTGGCATAATAAAAATACAGTAGTTTAATCAAAATATCCTCATATCCATTGACTGAAATTTAATAGCTCTTAAATTATTAGACTTAGAATCAAATCTATGATTATTTGCTAGTGTAATGAACTCTAAAGAATATGTATGCTTTTTAGTGACAGATGATTGGAGGACTTACTTAAAAAGCTCATTCCTCATTATAGCTCGGTTTGTTTGAGGATCAATTGCATAGACGGTCAGATCACATTTAGAATAATCTTCTTCTGAAAAACCATCTCCATGCCTGCGGGCTCCAATAGATTCTACCACAACCTTTGCACCAGGGATCTGGTCCTGAACATAACGATCCAAAATCCTGTAATTGAACAGAAGGTGAACATTTTTTGTTACATTTTCCAAGAGGTCTGATTAATTACCATCATTCCACAGGTCAACTAAGATAACCATCAGACTTAGTTTCATTTGAACTCTTTTGTTTCTCTATTCCTCCTCTTTGCTATATATTTTAAAGACTTTGGTCCCAGAGATCTTAGGAGCTTAATAATGAAGAAATTGCACATCAACTACGTCCTGTTAAATTCTGGGCTCTCAAATTTTTGATACTTTTTAAGTTTTAAATAGCTCATGGGAAACACCAAAAATACTCTATAAATGAAACAATGTTTGCTAGAAGTCTCAGAACTTTTCAGTTCCAACTTTTTATGTGTATGTGGATGGGAAATGTAATAAATTCACTCGAAACACATCCCACCAGACTAAGGGTAATATTTCATCAGGATCTATGTGTCAATATATACTATATCAGGATCCAGCACAACTGTTGGGTTTTACGCCTTAAAGGAAAATTACAACAGCAGATTAGCGTTAGAGTACTTTGAGATATCAGAAATAGCATAAAAGATTAAAAAAAATCTGCACGCAATTCTCAAGTTACACAGACAATGATGAATAGCTCAAAGATAAAGCAGTGTAGATTCAGTGATGTCCAGGGTGTGCTAGAGCAGTATTTTATCTATAGAAAAATATATCTAATATCCAGAATTTCTTGTAAATCAAATGAAGCTTGAAAAAGAACTGTCAAAGGAATATACGAAAGAAGATTCATGGCATTTTCTCCAAGAGTGTATTTCATTTTATATTTTGTTTTCTGAAAGAAACATTTTAAATGCTTTCCTAATTATGAAAATCTGTAGCTATCCTGGGTGTAAATGGATTGAATTCAGAGCAACAGTTGCTTTTCATTCCTATCATATGCTTTAGTAAGCATAAAAAATATTTTATAGCCATAAAATGCTATTTCTATTCAGGTTTTCAACATAGTTTCAAATAAACTAAATGAATTGTAGGTATCTATCAGGATAATTGGAGTGATGTCTGGAAATAGATAAAAGACTTTAATTTTTTGCTGTAACTCTAAACAAACTCTATGCATAGTCGACTCACCCCAAAGCATTAGCTTTCCAAACCTGCATTTGTTCTTTTCATATAAACATTCACAAAAGCTTCTCCTGAGCCTTAGTGACTAAGCTTGATCATCTCACAAAAAAGATTCCACCTATCAATATTTTTTTTTTATATCTCAAGAATTGCTATTCTTTCTTCCACTCTTCATGAACCCAGGCCCTCTTTATCTGCCGACTTGTGCTCTATTATTATTGCTAAAGTTAACTGGAATGAGCTATATGAAGTACAGGAGTATAACTAGATAAACGAGTAGCCAAATGAGGTTCAGATAAAAATTATGTGACTGAATGAAAATATGCATGACCATCTCCACTTATATCTATGTATTGGAATTCAGATTGTACAGAAACATACATCAGATCTGTTATATTCTTCTTTTCCAAGTGCATAGTACAGTGCTCAGCACATAGTAAG
This sequence comes from Tachyglossus aculeatus, assembly GCF_015852505.1. Taxonomy (NCBI): domain Eukaryota; kingdom Metazoa; phylum Chordata; class Mammalia; order Monotremata; family Tachyglossidae; genus Tachyglossus; species Tachyglossus aculeatus. The sequence goes on from NC_052068.1 coordinate 41,760,657, forward strand.
CCCTCAAATGCCATTCATTGATGCATAGTTGCCTTTCTATTCAAAAGGCACATGTGTAGCTATAAAACGAGGAGGGACTCACAGTCCTGGCTTCACCAGGAACCTGAAAAGGCAGTCCCCTGCTATATAATTATGTTAGATGTTTGTGTACCTGCTACTGTTTTCTCTTTTGCCTCTTGTCCCCTACTTCCTTACAAATTTATTCTTAGTGTATCAACCAATCAATACTGATTGAGTGTTTACTATGTGCAGAGCACTGTATAATACAAGACTTGGTCCTGCCCACAGTGAACTCATAGTCAAGATGAGTTGATGAATAAAATATGCTATGTGTTATGGGGCTGAGGGTGGAGTGAATAAAGGGAGCAAATCAAAGTGATGCAGAAGGGAATGGGAAATAAGGGCTTAATCAGGAAAGGCCTCTTGGAAAAGATGTGTCTTCAATAAGGTTTTGAAGTTGGAGAGTGTAATTGTCTGTTGGTTATGAAGAGGGAGGGCATTCCAGGGCAGAGGCAGGACATGAGTGAGAGGTTGAAGGCAAGATAAAGAAGAAGGAAAGATAAAGGTACAGTGAGTGAACCTTGGCATTAGAGTGAAGTGTGCAGGCTTGGTTGTAATAGAACAATAGAGAAGCAGTGTGGCTCAGTAGAAAGAGTGCGGGCTTTGGAGTCAGAGGTCAGGGGTTCAAATCCCAGCTCTGCCAATTGTCAGCTGTGTGACTTTGGGCAAGTCACTTAACTTCTCCGTGCCTCAGTTCCCTCATCTGTAAAATGGGGATTGAGACTGTGAGCCCCCTGTGGGACAACCTGATCACCTTGTAACCTCCCCAGCGCTTGGAACAGTGCTTTGCACAAAGTGCTTAATAAATGCCATCATTATTAACAGTGAGGTAAGGTAGGAGGGGGCAAGGTGATTGAGTGCTTTAAAGCTGATGGTAAGAGATTTCTGTTGGATGCAGAGGTGGAAGGCAACCACTGGAGTTTCTTGAGGAGTAGGGAAATGTGGACTGAATATTTCTGTAGAAAAGTAATCCAGTCAGCAGAGTGGAGTAGGAACTGAAGTGGGGAGAGACAGGAGGCAGGTAGGTCATCAAGGAGGCTGATATAGTAATTGAGTTGAAAAATTAGTGCTTGGATTAACTTGGTAGCCATATGGTTTGAGAGGGAAGGGTGGGTTTTAACAGTGTTGTGGAGGTTGAACCAACAGGATTTAGTGATATAATGAATATGTGGCTTGAATGAGAGAGAAGAGTCAAGGATAACATCAAGGTAATGAGCTTGAGAGACAGGAAGGATGACTGTTGTGTCTAAAGTAATGGGAAAATCAGGGGGAGGTGGGAAGATACTTTTTTCTGTTTCAGACATGTTAGGTTTGAGCTGTCAGTAGGGTTTCCAAGTAGAGATGTCTTGAAAGCAGTAGGAAATGAGAGGTTTCAGAGAGGAAGCGAGAGAAGGGCTGAAGATGTAGATTTGATAATCATCTGCTTAGAGGTGGTGGTAGTTGAAACCATAGGAGCAAATTAGTTTTTCAAGGGAATGGATGTAGATTCAGAATAGAAAGAAACCCAAAACAGAGACTTGAAGGACTCCCACAGTTAAAGGATAGGAGGCAGAGGCATTCATTCATTCATTCATTCATTCGTATTTATTGAGCGCTTACTGTGAGCAGAGCACTGTACTAAACGCTTGGGAAGTGCAAGTTGGCAACATATAGAGACAGTCCCTACCCAACAACGGGCTCACATTCTAGAAGGGGGAGACAGACAACGAAGTAAAACATGTGGTCAGGTGTCAAGTCATCAGAATAAATAGAAGTAAAGCTAGATGCACATCACTGACAAAATAAATAGAATAGTAAATATGTACAAGTAAAATGAATAGAGTAATAAATCTGTACAAACATATATACAAGTGCTGTGCAGGGACGGAAGTAGGGCTAGGGGGATGGGGAGGGAGAGAGAAAAAAGGGGGCCCGTGAAAGAGACTGAGAAGGAACCATCAGAGATATAGGAGAAAAACCAGGAGAAGACAATGTCATTGAAGCCAAGGTTGAATAATATTTTCAGTCAGTCAGTCAATCAAATTCACTGATAGCTTACAATTTGCAGAGTACTACACTAAGTGCTTGGAAGAGCGCAATACAACAATAAATAGACATCTTCCCTGGACACCAGGAGAAGGGGTCAGGGGCATCAACAGTGTCAAAGTCAATCAAGTAGGATTAGGGTGTAGTAGAGGCCATTGGATCTGGCAAGAAGGAGATCTTTAATGACCTGTGAGAAGGAGGTATCTGTGGAATGAAGTGAATGGAAGCCAGATTGGAGGGAGTCAAGGAGAGAATTGAAGGAGAGGAACTTGAGACAGTGGGTGTAGACAACTCATTCAAGGAGTTTGTAGAGCAATGGTAGGCGGGAGAAGAGACAATAACTGGAGGGAACCAATTAAGAGTAAAGGGAGGGTTTGTTTTTTTTAGGAAAGGGGAGACATGGGCATGTTTGAAAGCAATGGGAAAGATGACATTGCAGAGTAAACAGTTGAAGATGACAGTCAGGAAAGGAAGAATGGAGGGGGCAAGTGCCTTGACATGGTACAAAGGGATAGGGTCAGATGTGCAGATGGGGAGAGTAGATGTTAGAGAAGGAAGGAGATCTCTTTACATACTGCTGGAAAAATGGGATAGTTGAATAAGGGACAGGAGGATTGAGGGATTGGAGAGAAGCAGAGGATATTATTTTCTCACTAAAGTAGGTGGTCAGGTAATTAGGGGCAGGAAATTGGGGAACACAGGAGACAGAATTTAAATATCTGGAACAATTGGCTAGAGCAATGGGCATGGATGCTAATAAGCATGATGTCAATATCATGGTGGTTCGTACTCAGTGACTGACTTCAAAGATTTCAACAGGGAAGCAGCATTTTCTGAGTCATTGGTTGGGCGCAAAGGATCCCATTTAATCAATTTGTTGTAGAGTATACCTTTTAATCAATTTGTTGTAGAGTTGCACATAGATACCTTCTGTTTTTCTTGAATCACCTGTTCCAAATATTAAGCCACATTACTATTCAGGCCATATATGTTTGACTTCAGTAGTTTTCAGCAGTCTGTGTAGTGTCTAGGAGGATTCTGACCAGAATCTTGTGGGGAAAAAAAAAGCAGCAAGATGATCCATGGCTTCCAAAGTCAGCTATTACTTTTCTTCTTGAAATGGAAATCATTGTGACATTTTGGAATTCTTGTCACATTTTGTGAAGAAAGAATTTGTGCAGATATCTGAAGATCAGATTCCCTCCTTGCTTGTAGATTCAGGAATTCTGTTTACTTCAAATATTGGAGCTAAGGTCATACACCTCCTCTATTTGTCCAGTTTTCTATGCCTTGAAGAGCATGTTGAGAAGACCACTATAGAACTCTTGCAAAATGTTTGAAACATCCTCCCTGTGATGGAGATGACTCCATCTTTATTTTTCAACATGGATGAAGTAGCATAGGTGGGATCATCGAGGTTCCTTAGCGGTGAATAGAAGCTTATTTTGCTTGAAGTTAGCATATCCCTGAATCTCTTCAGTTTTTTTGTGCCAACCACTGGTTCCCATATGTTACTTGGCTTGACTCGTGTGTCTTGTAAATTCTTCTGGAGTTCTGTTATGTGGATTACGTGAGGACCTCCATTATGTTGAGGCATTTCTTGTGGCAAGTAGTGTTTTTTGTCTGAACTATTTATATCAAAACTACTCTGATAGGAGTTCTTATCCTACTTTTATTATTATTATTATTACTATCGAGTTGTTTCCGATTCATAGTGACTCCATGGGTATATTTTCTCCAGAACTTCCTGTCCTCTGCCATAATCAACAAACTTTCTAATGGTTTTCCTTTTATTGATGTTATTATCTCTATCCATCTAGCTGCTGGTCTGCCTCTTCCATGTTTTCCCTGGACTTCTCCTAGCATTGGTGTCTTCTCCAGAGATTTAGTCCTTCTGATTATGTGTCCAAAATATGCTAATCTAAGTTGAATTATTTGGCCTTCCAAAGACCACTTCGATTTAATTTGCTTTAAAATCCATTTGTTTGTTTTTTGGGCAGTCCATGGTATTCATAAAAGCCTTCGCAAACACCATATTTTAAAAGAATCGATGTTCTTCCTATCCTGTTTTTTCACTGTCTAGATTTCGGATCCATCTATTGTCACTGGAAACACCATAGAGTTGACCATTTTCATTTTTGTGGCAATTGTTACATCAGCACATTTCATGACTTTTTCCAGTCTCTTTATAGCAAGACTTCCTAACATTAACTTTTGGCGTATTTCTTGGCCAATAGTTCCTTTATTATTGATTATCGATCCCCAGGAGAGAAAAATTGTCAAATATTTCAATCTTCTCTCCATCCACTACAAATGTGTTAAAGCTTCCAGGTGTCATGATCTTTGTTTTTTTGACATTCAAATGAAAGCCTATCTTTTTGCTCTGTTCCTTAACTTTTCATAACCCCATGAATTATCCTTCACTTTCTGCTAATAGGTTTGTATCATCAGCATAACGAAGGTTGTTTACATTCCTTCCTCCAATCTTTACTCGCGGTTTGTCTTCATCCAATCTGGCTTCCCTCATTGGATATTCAGTGTAAAGGATGAACAGGTAAGGCGATAAGATACCTCCTTGTCTTACACTTTTATTAATGGGAAACCAATCTGTCTCTCCCTATTATTTTCTTATTGTGGCCTTCTGTTTGTCATACAGGTTCCGTATTAATGCAATTAAATTAGACCTTTCCATTACGGATAACCCTAGCGAGAGTATCTCTCAATGGCATAGCTCTATGCTCATTGGCATATGCTAACTCTCCTGCCAGGGTAAGGCATTGATTCATAGAAGAGACCCTACTCATAGGCTCGATGAACTTGGAACTATATCATTTAAGCACTTATTATTCACCCCACTTTCATCCCCACCGCATTTATGCACTTATCTGTAATTTATTTTATTGTCTGTATCCCCAACCACACTGTAAACTTCTTCTATTCAGGGAATGTGACTACCATTTCAATTGTGTCATACTCTCCCAAGCATTTAGTATACTTCTCTGCACACAAGTGCTCAAAAAATACCATTGATTGAATTTTGATGTGATGGCTGCCTGATGGTGTTTGTCTCTGAGAGCACAGATTTGCTATTCCATCATCCTTCACTCCTCTCTCTCACTTAATCCACATATTTAATCCATCACTAAATTCCAAAGCTTTAACCTTCACAACACTGCTAAACTCTCCCTTTTCATTTTCATCTAAGCTGCTACTGTGCTAATTGAAACACTTATCCTATCCCACCTTGATTCAGTAATCAGCCTCCTTGCTGACCTCCCTGCCTCCTGTCTCTCCTGAGTGCAGTCCATACTTCAATCTGCTGCATGGATTATTTTTCTAAAAAAAAAAAAAGGCTATTTTTCCCCCTCCTCAAGAAACTCCAGTTGTTGCCCATCCACTTCCGCAACGAACAGAAGCTCCTTACCACTGGCTTTAAAGCACCATGCTCCCCTTCTACCTGACCTCGCTACTCTGCTACTTCAACCCAACCTGCACACTTCACTCCTTCAATGCTAAACTTCTCTCTGTGCCTCCATCTCATCTATCTTGTCTCTAGATTTTATTTTATAAGGAGTATTTCATTTCAGAGGCTCTCACTTTCTTTCTATATGTAAGAGCAGTACATACCCTTATCCTCTCTTTTCTTAGTTTCTTCTCAGAACACGAGACTTATGTTCCTCTTGGTTCGTGAAAAGCTTAATTTTAATGTGGTTCATTATACTGCACTTAAGGAATAATTTTCACTGTGACACTATGAGTTATGTAATATATGGTTTTAAAGGTTGGGTAACTTCTGGAATCAAGTTAAGGTTCGTAATTACTAAAAGGCCATTTACAGCAAATGTACTTTGATACCATAGACATTGCTCAAATTATAATGGAGAGGCACACCACATTGAATATTCACATTGACAGAAGCAGAGTCCCTTTAGGACATTTTCTTTTCCTTTTCCTTTCCAAATAAAATGAGTATAGAATGACTGTAAGTAGGAGAAGACAAAAATATGTGGACTATTATGTGAATAAGGAATTCACTACAATTTCACAGAAAGAAAACACTTTCATAATTTCGGAAAACTGAATAAATTACCTCAAAATAGAGGTTGCTTTATAACATCTATGCAGTGAGCCACTCTGGACATTAAAAAAGAAACTGGCCTACTAATATAGTGTCAGAAAAATATGACTATTTGGTCATAAGAATGTACAGTTGCCAAAATGCACAACTGCACTATAGAGAGGAACTTTATATCGTGGGAGTTAAATCAATCAATCATATTTAATGAGTGCTTACTATGTGCAGAGCACTATACCAAGCACTTGAGAGGGTACAATATAACAGAATTAGCAGACACATTCCCTGCCCATAGTGAGCTTTGTTAAATGTCTGGAACAGCTGTTGGGGGTAATCGGTGGGACAGGGACAGTGTACAACCCAATTTTCTTGTATCCACCCCATTTATTCATTCAATCGTATTTATCGTATTTATTGAGTGCTTACTGTGTGCAGAGCACTGTACTAAGCGCTTGGGAAGTACAGGTTGGCAACATATAGAGACGGTCCCTATCCAACAATGGGCTCACAGTCTAGAAGCGCTTAGTACAGTGCCTGGCACATAGTGCTTAACAACTACCACAACTATTAATTGGAATGTGAGTCAATAAGCATACATGTGGATTAATCTACCGTTAATTTTCCTAGCCATTTCACGGGGTCATTTTTCTATCTTTGTGGTTTTTTTTGATGATCCATCACTTTGAACAGTGCTTGGCACATAATAAGTGCTTAAGAAATACCATTATTATTATTACTATTTTTGACATTCGCCTTATGCCCAAAATGGTTGCTAACTCTAGAATTTACAGTACATACATTGGTTCCGGAAAATTTGGAACACTGTTACAAAATTACCAAAAATCTAAATACCACATGAAATTTCTTTGTTCCACTTATAGCTTGAATTGAACAATGCATGATATGTTACTGGTTTAATTAATTATGGCAAACACTTCCGTTCAGGTAAGAAATTTGGAAGGTAAGAAATTTGTAGCTCCTATGAATGACAATGCATATTGTGCATTTGAATACAGTAAATCGAAGGGTGTATCACTTTCTTCCTTTTAAATCAAAATGCATTTCAGAATTCTGCAAGACTCATTATTAAACATTTAGAAAGGTCTGACATTCCCTAAGTGGTATTAAAGTATGTCCATTTTTCATTTGCATTATTTCAACAAAATGCTACTTGATAAATTACATCAAGTACATATGTCTTAAAAAGATAAAAGCATGTTAAATTAATGATAAAATAATCTGTAACCAAAAACTCCTAAGCTAAATAAAAAGGTTTAGGGTGGTATTACAAAATTTTTAAAAATAGCATATATGCATTTAAAGATAAGTTATGCTTCCTTGGAAAACACTAGGTCAGAATTCGGTAGTCGCTTGAGGAAATGGTAGCATGACTTGAAATACATTACAGACTAATTAGAATGAGTTCATAGAGGAACAAGGTAAATGATTAAAAAAATGGAAGAATTGATTTACAAAACAAATGCATGAAATGTGGCTACCAGAAGAGGAAATACTTATTTAAGCATAATGGCATTAGATGGAGATAGAGAAGCAGTGTGGCTTAGAGGAAAGAGCGCGGGTTTGGGAGTCAGAGGTCATGGGTTCTAATCCCAAATCAGCCTCTTATGAAATGTGTGATTTTGGGCAAGTCACTTAACTTCTCTGTGCCTCAGTTACCTTATCTGTAAAATGGGGATTAAGACTGTAAGCACCAAGTGGGACAACCTGATTACCTTGTATCTACCCCAGTGCTTAGAACAGTGCTTGGCAAATAGTAAGTGCTTAACAAATACCAATATTATTATTATTATTATTATTAGATAGTATTAGGTTGTGAATAAATGAGGCTGCATCACTGGAAATATTAAAAATAGACTACACAAACTATTAGAAGAATGCCTGTAGGCATGATTGCACACTGTTGGATAGCTATTATTTTTATATTAATGTTCTGATTCTACATTACAAATGCATCTCTGAGCTCTTCTATTAATTGTTCTAAGAACACAAGGGGCTACATAATTATTAATACTCCACTAAATTGTCGGGCAATTTTGACAAGTGTTTCTTGGGACATAATCCTATTTGTTTTTTGATAAGTTTGGTTTTGAAAATCCACTTATAAAGAAAAATGCTAATTAAATAAATTCAATCTCTTTTTTTCTAGATAAATGATGGATAATGTAGACTTTGATGTGATTATTCCTTTTGCCAAATCTATATCTTCCTCAGAAGTCACTTGAAATTAAAGCTCATGCATGCATAATCATGTGCTGATTAAAATGATTCTCCCCAAAATATCTGTAAACTATGTCTAAAAAATGATCTGCAGGTCACAGTTCTTATTTACAATGACACTTGAAGCAGGATGGCATAATGGATAGAGCACAGGTCTCGGCGTCAGAAGGTCATGGATTCTAATCCTGGCTCTGCCACTTGTCTGCTGTGTGGCCTTGGATAAGTCACTTCACTTCTCTGTCCTTCAGTTACCTTATCTAGAAAATGGGGATTGAGACTTTGAGCCTCACAGGGGACAGGGACTGTGTCCAACTCGATTTGCTTGTATCCACCCCAGCGCTTAGTACAGTGTCTGGCACATAGTAGGTACTTAACAAATGCCATCATTATTATTATTATTCAGTGATCTACAGGTCACCTATCATCCTTTAATCTCTTTGGAATCCTTATTTCTTTCAAAAAATATTTGGATCATCCTATTTTAAAAGAATCCTAGTCTTCTTGACTTAAACAACTCCTTTTTGTTGTTGTGGTTGAAATATTTCCTTGCTTGGAGACCTGATTCACCTAGAGAAGCTCAGTGGAAAGAACACGGGCTCGGGAGTCAGAGGTCATGGGTTCTAAACCCGATTCCTCCACTTGTCTGCTGTATGACTTTGGGCAAGTCACTTCACTTCTCTGGGTCTCAGTTTCCTCATCTGTAAAATGGGGATTAAGACTGTGAGCCCCATGTGGGACAACCTCTTTACTTTGTATTCCCCCCCAGTACTTAGAACATTGCTTGGCACATAGTAAGCGCTTGACAAATGGCAAATGGCATCATCATTATTATTCTAGACTGTGAGCCCGCTGTTGGGTAGGGACCATCTCTGTGTTGCCAACTTGTACTTCCCAAGCGCTTAGTACAGTGCTCTGCACACAGTAAGCGCTCAATAAATACGATCGATTGATTGATTATGATTATTATTACTAAGAAGAGATACCTGCTCCTGTTCATTGTAAACTCACTGTGGGCAAGGAATACGTAAAGCGACTTTGTTACATTGCACTCTCCCAAGCACTTGGTACAGTACTCAGCACACAATATGCACTCAATAAAGGATGGATTGATTATTTGATTATATATGATTTTTCAAAAATAATTCAAATAGACTTGAAAGTCATATAAATAAATCCACGCCTATGGCATATAGTCTTTAGGGTGTTTTTTTGGAGGGGTGGGGCAGGAGCCATTTAAACTTTCAGCTATTTAAACTTCCTTCTATAGAAAGTGAAAATTTCACAGATACTTTTCCTACCAAAATTCAAATCTGACTCTCGTGTACATGTCCTAGTAGAAAGAGCTGGGAGTCAAGAGATCCGGTTTCTATTCCCAGCTCTGCCACTTCACTGCTGGGTTAGCTTAGGCAAGTCATTTTACTTCCCTATGCCTCAGTTTTCTCATCTGTAAAATACTTATAAGGTACCTAGTCTTACTTCCTTTTAGACAGAGAAATCTAGGTGGAAGGGACTGTGTCCAATCCACTCATACTGTATCTTTTACAGCTTAGCACTTGGTAAGTACTTAACAAATACCACAATTCTATACCTCTAGTGTTCTCTTTTCACAGAAAGGCAAAATCTAGAAAAAGAAGAGCTTCCACCACTAATAAAGAAAGCATTGAGTGCAAAAGAGGATCAATTTAGAAAAATGGTGATTGGTTGTTTTGTTGTACTCAAAAGCACATACATTGTATAAGATATAAATGTTAGAAAAGCCAGCATTCCTGTCTTGGATTTCCCAACTGTTGCTGCTTTGTTGCATAACAAACCCAAAATAAGTTTACTTCCACATCACCGGAAGATTGCCTGTTGTATGAAGTATCTGCTAATAAATGGTATTTAAACCATTCTTGTACTTTTAGGGAGAGTAAATTATCCATAGCCTCCTGAGATGTCATTGCTTTTGATAGTACTAAGAAAATTCATATTGTATTGAAAATTTAAATCTTCATAAGCATAACAAGTCAGAGCAAAAGTCATGGATCATCTTGCCTTTGCAGCATTTGCTCTTCTGCTTGTCAAATAGTACAACACTGATAAGCATTCACCCTGCTTCGACAAGGCAAGCAAAGTGCAATGATCTGCATTTCAAACTAAGGAACTTTTCAGAGATGGAGATGCATTACATGGGAAGCAGTGTGGCTCAGTGGAAAGAGCCCGGGCTTTGGAGTCAGAGGTCATGGGTTCAAATCCCAGCTCAGCCACTTGTCAGCTGTGTGACTTTGGGCAAGTCACTTAACTCCTCTGTGCCTCAGTTCCCTCATCTGTAAAATGGGGATTAAGGCTGTGAGCCCCCCGTGGGACATCCTGATCACCTTGTAACCTCCCCAGCGCTTAGACCAGTGCTTTGCACATAGTAAGCACTTAATAAATGCTATCATTAATTAATTAATTAATTAATTACATGATTTCAGTCACAAAGACTAATGAATTGATCATCCTACGAAGATACTGTAGTTCTCTGAATACCCCTGAAAAGAATCTTGGGCCATTAATTGGGTGAGATCTATCCATGGTCATTTTGGCCAAACATGGCTACCCTACCTGAGGCTCACAAGTATTCTGATTCCAAATAATAATAATAATAATAATAATAATAATAATAATAATAATAATAATGACATTTATTAAGTGCTTACTATGTGCAATAATAATAATAATGATGGCATTTATTAAGCACTTACTATGTACTTAATGTACTTACTATGTACTATGCACTTACTGTTCCAAGTGCTGGGGAGGTTAGAAGGTGATCAGGTTGTTCCATGGGGGGCTCACAGTCTTCATCCCCATTTTACAGATGAGGTAACTGAGGCACAGAGTAGTTAAGTGACTTGCCCAAAGTCACACAGCTGACAATTGGCAGAGGCGGGATTTGAACCCATGACCTCTGACTCCAAAGCACGTGCTCTTTCCATTGAGCCACGCTGCTTCTCTAAAATTACATGCACTGAGAGAATATAATAATGATGGCATTTGTTAAGTGCCTACTATGTGCCAAGCATTGTTCCAAGTGCTGGGGTAGGTACAAGGTAATCAGGTTGTTTCATGTGGGGCTCACAGTCTTAATCCCCATTTTACAGATGAGATAACTGAGGCACAGAGAAATTAAGTGACTTTCCCAAAGTCACACAGCTGCTAAGTGGCGGAGCCAGTATTAGAACCCATGACTTCTGAATCCCAAGCCCATGCTCTTTACACTAAGCAGAGTGAAGCAGCATGGCTCAGTGAAAAAGCATGGGCTTGGGACTCAGAGGTCATGGGTTCTAATCCAGGCTCTTCCATGTGTCAGCTGGTGTGACTTCGGGCAAGTCACTTAACTTCTCTGTGCCTCAGTTCCCTCATCTGTAAAATGGGGATTAAGACTGTGAGCCCCACGTCAGACAACCTTGATTACCTTGTATCCCCCCCTAGCGCTTAGATCAGTGCTTGGCACATAGTATGCACTTAACAAATACCAACATCATCATTATTATTATTATTATTATTAAGCCACTTGGCACCGCTAATATAAGGTTATTCGAGTTTAAACTACAGTGGTTTAAAAATATATTTTGGAAAAAGACCTATTAAAAAGACTTTCTAATTCAGAATTGAAGAATGGCAGGAATTGATTCACCCTGAATCATAGTAACGGTAATTCATTCATTCATTCATATTTATTGAGCACTTACTGTGTGCAGAGCACTGTACTAAGCGCTTGGGAAGTACAAGTTGGCAACATATAGAGACAGTTCCTACCCAACGGTGGGCTCACAGTCTAGAAGGGGGAGACAGAGAACAAAACAAAACATATTCACAAAATAAAATAAATAGAATAGAATATCCCAAGCTCATCTCTGGAGGGAAAACCAAGATCAGGATAAATAAAAAGGGGGCATCATCTGGAGTAGAAGCCAAAGACTGAAGTCCTCTTATTCATGTAGTACTGACATAACATTTAGGATTTTAAGAGTCAAGCTATATTCCAGTAGTATAGAATTTATCCATATTAGTTATAACTCTTTTGTTCAGCACTTTACACTTTATTTTTATAGTACAAAAATGAAGGGACAATGGGGAACATATGTTTTTATAAAAGGCACAGATAATCCTGGCAGAAGTAACTTTCAGAAATCAGTATCTGTTCTATTTCAGTTTCTACGCTAAGGTTCTTTGGGCACCAAGGTGGTCTGAACCCAAGATAAATTTAGTGGACATTTTGAGAACTAAACACATTAGTTCTCAAAATATATGTATTAATAGTAAGTGTCAGATATTCTGTTTTTATTTGCTTATATTATGCCTGTCTCCCCCTGTAGACAATAAGCTTGCTGTGAGCAGGGAACATGTCTATCAATACTGTTATACTGTATTCTGTATATGCTGGGAGAAGCAGTGTGGCTCAATGGAAAAGAGCACAGGCTTTGGAGTCAGAGGTCATGGGTTCAAATCCCGGCTCTGCCAATTGTCAGCTGTGTGACTTTGGGCCAGTCACTTAACTTCTCTGTGCCTCAGTTACCTCATCTGTAAAATAGGGATTAAGACTGTGAGCCCCCCCCCGTGGGACAACCTGATCACCTTGTAACCTCCCCAATGCTTAGAACAGTGCTTTGCACATAGTAAGCGCTTAATAAATGCCATTATTATTATTATTATTATTATTCTCCCAAGTGCTTAGTACAGTGCTCTGCATGCAGTACATGCTGGGTAAATACCATTGACTGATTGATTGAATCAGAGAACTAGACTGTGGGAACTCAGTCATAATATCTGTATTTTTCTCCCTTGTCCTAGGCAAGTTTCCTTTCTAAATAGTACCCTGACAACCTTAAAGTGACAGACCACCTTAAAATGGTACGTCACTAAATCCTGTCAGTTCCCTCTCTAGGGTGTAGGCTTGTTGTGGGCAGGGAATGTGTCTTTTATATTGTTATACTGTACTCTCCCAAGCTCTTACTACAGTGCTCTGCAACCAGAAAGCACTTACCTTCACAACATCTGTAAAATCTGCCTTCCTCTCTTCCATCCAAACTGCTGTCCTGTTAATCCAGGCACTTATCCTATCCCATCTTGATTACTCCATCAGCCTCATTGCTAACCTCTCTGACTCCAGTCCATACTGTACTCTGCTGCCCAAATCACTTTTCTAAAAAATCATTCGGGCCATGTTTTCACACTCCTCAAGAATCTCCAGTAGTTGTCCATTCACTTCCACATCAAACAGAAGTGCCTTACTTTAAAGCACTCAATCACTTTGTTCCCTCCTTCCTCACCTCAGCTACTCTCCTACAACAACCGAGTCCACACACTTAGCTCTCTAATGCCAACCTTCTCACTGTACCTCTATGCTGGAGAAGCAGTGTGGCTCAGTGGAAAGAGCACAGGCTTCGGAGTCAGAGGTCATGGGCTCTAATCCCTGCTCTGCTGCTTATCAGCTGTGTGACTTTGGGCAAATCATTTAACTTCTCTGTGCCTCAGTTACCTCATCTATAAAATGGGGATTAAGACTGTGAGCCCCCCGTGTGACAACCTGATAACCTTGTATCCTCCCCAGTGCTTTGAACAGTGCTTTGCACGTAGTAAGTGCTTAATAAATGCCATTATTATTATTATTGTCTATTTTGCTGCTGGCATTGTCTCGCCCATGTCCTGCCTCTGCTTCAGAGTGCCCTCCCTCTTCACACCCAACAGACAATTACTTTCCCCACTTCCATAGGCTTATTGAAAACACATCTGCTCCAAGACGCCTCTTTTCTTCTCTCACCTGCTTCTACATTGCCTTGACTTGTTCCCTTTATTAGGGACTGTCTCTATATGTTGCCAACTTGTACTTCCCAAGCTCTTAGTACAGTGCTCTGCACACAGTAAGCGCTCAATAAATACGATTGATTGATTGATTCCACCATCCCAGCCCCACAGCACTTATGCACATATTTGTAATTGTAATTATTTATACTAATGTCTGTCTCCCCTTCTAGATTGTAAGCTTGTTTTGGGCAGGGAAACTGTCTGTTATATTGTACTCTGTCAAGCATTGAAATACCACTCTGCACACCACTCTGCACACAGTAAGTACTCAATAAATATGATTCACTGACTTACAGTGACTAACAAACTGAATAATTGGTGGTACAGTAAATTTCTAGACTGCGAACCCGTTGTTGGGTAGGGACCATCTCTATATGTTGCCAATTTGTACTTCCCAAGCGCTTAGTACAGTGCTCTGCACACAGTAAGTGCTCAATAAATACGATTGAATTAATAGGGAGTCAGAGGATCTGGATTCTAAATCCCACCTCTGTTACTTGCCTGCTCTGTCAATTTATCTTTGCCTCAGATTCCTCAACTGTAAAATAATGATGGAATTTGTTAAGCACTTACTACATGCCAAGCACTGTTCTAAGCACTGGGGTAATAATAATGGTATTTGTTAAGCGCTTACTATGTGCAAAGCACTGTTCTAAGTGCTGGGGTGATATAAGGTGATCAGGTTGTCCCATGTAGGGCTCACAATCTTCATCCCCATTTTACAGGTGAGGTAACTGGGGCACAGAGAAGTTAAGTGACTTGCCCAAAGGGCAAAAATAGATATTACATACTTGTTCTCCCTCCCTTTTAGACCTTGAGCACCACGTGAGACAGGAACTGTTTCTGTCCTGATTATCTTCTCTATATCCCAGAGCTTAGTACAGCACAATAAAAGTGCGTAGCAAATGCCACAAATATTATTACTTTATTAATCCATTATTACAATAATCCAGTCTAGTCTATACCTGGATAGCAATTAATAGCAATTTCATAGCAACTGATCATGCATGAATGTTACCGGCATATAAGATATATATGCATTTATACATATAGTTCTTTATATAAAAATATAATTTTGGCATTTAATAAGGATTTTATGCTAATTGTTGGGATAGACACAATCATTATATTGGACATAGCACTCTTTCACATGAGGCTCACAATCTTATTTTTTTACCCATTTCACAGGTAAGCAAACAATCACACACTTGCTTGATTTGCTCAAGGTAACGTATGAAGTCAGTAGGAGAGCTGAGATTAGAAATCCACTCTACTTACTCCCGGGCCCATAATATGAAAGAGCCAAGGTTAATACCTAGAACAACTATGGCACCAGTAGAAAATCATGTTGAAAAAAAGGTGGTAATAAATGCGGTGGACCCTTAGAAGATAAGATGAAGAGCCATTAGAAAAACTAAGGGCTAAGTAGATTAACTGTCTGAGAATTAACAACAGACTGATCTATTGACCAGCCTAAGCAGGAAATGAGTATTTAATAATAATACAGGTCAACAGGGTTTAACAATGGGGTAAACTGAATCAAAATAAGGTTGGGAGGGGGACAGGAAAAAGGACCACAGTAGAAATAATAATAATAATAATAATGATGGCATTTATTAAGCGCTTACTGTGTGCAAAGCACTGTTCTAAGCGCTGGGGAGGTTACAAGGTGATCAGGTTGTCCCAAGGGGGGCTCACAGTCTTAATCCTCATTTTGCAGATGAGGGAACCAAGGCCCAGAGGAGTGAAGTAATAATAATAATAATAATAATAATAATAATAATAGCATTTGTTAAGCACTTACTATGTGCAAAGCACTATTCTAAGCACTGGGGAGGTTACAAGGTGATCAGGTTGTCCCACGGGGGGCTCACAGTCAATCCCCATTTTACAGACGAGGGAACTGAGGCCCAGAGAAGTGAAGTGACTTGCCCGAGATCACACAGCAGGTTAAGCGGCGGAGCCGAGATTAGAACCCAGGTCCTCTGACTCCAACTGCTTCTTAGACCTCGAAGTCTAAGAACTGACAAGACTTAGTGCGTCCTTCGTCTTTTCCCAAAGTAAAAGGCACCGTTTCAAGTATCCTCTTGCCTGTCTCTTCTTTCTCCCCTCATTTCCTCCTCTTTTTTTTCTCCTGCTTCCCTATTACTGGACACAATTTCCCACATTATAGCCTCTCCAAAGGGGACAATTATGCAAGTAAATATGGAATGTTATCACCACATGAAACTCTTCTTCTGAAGGAGAAATGTAAGATTAATCACTTTTTTCATGACCAAAATCACAAGTCATTCTGGAATATTATAAAGATATAAATATCTTTAGCACAAAATCAGACCTGGAGAAGAGATGGATTCTAAAATTAACTTCCTATTGCTCTACTTTGCCAGGCTCCTGTATCTTCTTAACATCTATACCATCTAGCTAATAAACAGAATGTTTACTCTAAGAAGGGAAATGCTAAAATAACATGGTGAAACTAGAAGCAGCATGGACTAGTGGAAAGAACATGGGCCTCGGAGTCACAGGACCGAGGTTCTAATCCCGGCTCTACCACTTGCTTGCTGTGTGACCTTGGCCAGGTCACTTAAAATGGGGACGAAAAATGTAAAATGGGGATTAAATACCAGTTCTCCCTCCTACTTAGACTATGGGCTCCATGCGAGCTCCCTGGTTTGTGTACAACCTAATTAACTTGTACCTGCCCCTGTGTTTAGAACAAAGTTTGCTACAAAGTAAGGACGCAACAATACCTAAAGAAAAGCAAGTTTTATAAGAAAAAGATGAGTGGGTGTGCCTGGGTCTGGCTACATTAAACGAATTGACAGACATGGAAAACAAAGACTGAACAAAATAAGCATAGTTCATATTGGACACAAATAATTCACTTAATTCTGACCACAAAGATGAATTAAGCATTTTGATTTTCCTAGAAATTAATCTATAGTCCGTAAAAATTTTTTTTTTTTTGGAAAATTGAGTCACATTATTTTTCATCTGTAGGGAGATTTGGGGGCTCAGATTACTACACTAAACATCTTCCCCTTTCAAAAGAAAGAGTTTTCTTGAACTTCAACTGTATTCTGCAATTTTTCCTAATGTTGCTACATAAAATTGGCTAATAAAGAATTGTGCAAGTGTTACTTTCCCAAGCAAAGTAACTTAATCATTTGCAGAAGACTACTAGGATTTTTTTAAAAAAGGCTTTCAAAATGAATTATTTATGCATTTAATGACAATCAGATTTATATAAAAAAACTAATCCAAATGGCCACATGAGACTCTTCCTGGTGGTCAGGCACAGTGCTCGGGATACAGTAAGTGCTCAATAAATACCACTGATTGATTGATGAGATTTACCGTCCTAGATTACATATAATACTAATACTAATAATAATACTAATACTAATACTAATAATAATAATAATAATTTTGGTATTTGTTAAGCGCTTACTGTGTGCAAAGCACTGTTCTAAGCACTGGGGAGGATACAAGGTTATCAGGTTGTCCCATATGGGGCTCACAATCATAATCCCCATTTTACAGATGAGGTAACTGAGGCACAGAGAAGTTAAGTGACTTGCCCAAAGTCACACAGCTGACAAGCGGCAGAGCTGGGATTTGAACCCATGACCTCTGACTCTTAAGCCTGTGCCCTTTCCACTGAGTCAGGCTGCTTCTCTATTTTCATTTTCATATCCATTCATATATTTCATATTCATATCATATTTCATATTCATGTTTCATATTCATATCATATTTCATATCATTTGCATTTTCATAACCTAAGCAAATTGCCAGGCATCGTTTTTTATGATCATGCAGACAGCTAATACGTTACTTTTTAGGCAGTGTGATACCTCGTAATCTCCCAGAAAACCTATGCTCCTTGACATCTCCCTTAATTAAATGCTTGAAAAAATGGTAATTCCAGCCTCAAAATAAGGTGTTTGTACTTATTTTATCTTTAGTACTCCCTTGTACCCTTTTATTTTAAAAGCATTCTCAATTCAGAGTTATTCTATGAGCTTTTAAAATGTCAGAAGTAGACTGCTTTGTGCAGCTGTCAAAGATAGACAACAAAAATTGGTAAAATAATTGATAGCAGAATATGTCAGCTATTTATTCACTGCTAAACATTACAATCTAATTTTCAAATGAAGAAGTTGGTAATTAAAGAAATGCATTTAAATCCCTTACGCTATAAGTTCTTCTTTGCGTTGTTCTACGAGTGTAGGAGGAACATTGGAGACAATGACTTGCATATCCAACTGATTGACCACGGATACCTGAAAAACACAGAAATAAAATTAAATAGGTTTTTCCATGCATAACATTCCCCCCTGTCCTAAACAACATGATGAATGCTTTCCTATACTCATGATATCCTTAGCCAAATGTAATGCTTTCTCATTTTGAATTAGAAATTTATTTCATCTCCATGGACAAACCCAAATAGAAATTAGAGTTTTGAGCACAGTAGATCTCTAGAATAGTTTAAACTAATAATAATGATGGCATTTATTAAGCATTTACCATGTGCAAAGCACTGCTCTAAGTGCTAGGGTGGTCAGGTTGTCCCATGGGGGGCTCACAGTCTTAATCCCCATTTTACAAATGAGGTAACTGAGGCCCAGAGAAGCTGTGACTTGCCCAAAGTCATACAGCTGACAATTGGCAGAGCCGGTATTTGAACCCGTGACCTCTGACTCCAAAGCCTGTGCTCTTTCCACCGAGCCACGCTTGATGATAATAATAATAATAATAATAATAATAATAATAATAATAATAATAATAATAATAATGGTATTTGTTAAATTCTTACTATGTGCCAGGCACTGTACTAAGTGCTGGGGTGGGTACAGAAAAAAGGGTTGGACACAGTCCCTGTCCCACATTGGGCTCACAGTCTCAATCCCCATTTTCTGGATGAGGTAACTGAGGCACAAAGAAGTGATTTGCTCAAGGCTACGGAGCAGACAAGTGCGGATGTTGGATTAGAATCCTGGCTCAGCCACTTGTCAGCTGTGTGACCTTGAGCAAGCCACTTAACTACTCTGTGCCTCAGTTACCTCATCTGGAAAATGGGGATTAAGGCTGTGAGCCCCACGTGGGACAAACTGATCACCTTGTTCCCCCCCAGCACTTAGAAAAGTGCTTCACACATAGTAAATGCTTAACAAATAGCACCCCCCATCCAAAAAAACCCCTAAAAGCCCCACAACCTTCTGATTCCCAGGCCCGGATTTTATTTCTTGCTTTTCCAGCCAGATCAATTACTTACCCAGGATACAATTTTGGTTTGGTATTTCATAATTTCCCTAGATATTGAGGATATTCGAAAATGAAGTGCTAGAAACGTGTCTTTGAAAGATTAATCTTTTCCTATGGTAAAAAATATTCACCCTGTATTTTAATCCCTGAGATAATTCATTCTGGCAGATTCTCAAATTTTGAAGTCTCTTAGGCCTATTTCAGTAAGCTCCACCTTGATCATATGCATATGGTTATTAATGGTAAACCAATAGTAATGACCCTCTCCTGAAATGTATCCGCTCATTCTAAAACCTTTGAGAGCCTCATTGCACTCTCCTTGCATTTTTGATGGCCTCTTTGAAATACATGCTTAGCCTCATCTGGTTTATTCTAGTAGGCCTTAATTTGGAATGCTTTTTACCTTCCTTTTCCATTTTATATGATGAATTAAATGCTTATCTCATCTACTAGCAGCACATATATTTACCACTACATATTATAAGCATATTTTCCTGATGGAAAACCTGCAGAAGAAAGTCAAATGCCTATACTCTATTGCACTGTGTGCATCCAGCTTTCATAGGCATCCATGGAAAGCAGCATTGCTCAGTGGCAAGAGCCCAGGCTTCGGAGTCAGAGGTCATGGGTTCAAATCCTGGTTCCGCCAACTGTCAGCTGTGCAATTTGGGCAAGTCATTTAACTTCTCTGTGCCTCAGTTACCTCATCTGTAAAATGGGGATTAAAACTGTGAGCCCCCGTGGGACACCCTGATCACCTTGTAACCTCCTAGCGCTTAGAACAGTGCTTTGCACATAGGAGGCACTTAACAAATACCATCATTATTATTATTATCCAGTTAGGGTATGGGTTGATGTACTTGAAACTGTGCAGATTCAGTGCTTGGAGGCAACTTTACCACTGGTGATTCAGTCAGTTTCTCCACACTGAGATGGAGGAGGACTGCCAATATTAAGCGATTCCTGGTGCTTGTGAGGATTGAAAGAATCAGTCAGTTGATCAATAGTATTTATTGAGTGCTTACTGTGTACAGAGCACTGCAGTAAGAGCTTAAGGGAGTACACGCGAGGTGGTAGGGGAGGAATTTACAGCCTAGCGAAATGGAAGTCCTTAGTGCCTTGCGAGACATACATCAGATTATAGTTTAAAACTATCCTTTTGTCTCTGGCAAAATCAGGGTTTCCAGATTGCTTAGCCAATAAAAGTCTGGTCTTTGAAGAATCTTCTGCTCATTGTTAAAATGCCTCTAATTCAAATATTCTAATATTTATCTATATAATACTTAAAGTGTATTGCAGTAATTTGCTTCAAGTAAAATAGCAGTGCTTCCATAACCCAGAATTAATGAGATTCCATCACCTCACAGTAAGCTGCCCACCTGCATTATTTATAAAAATGTAAACTATGAATCTTCTTCCACCAATCCCCAAGGCTTAAATATTAGTTGTATGCCAACAGGAAGCTGATAGAATGATGGAGCCCTTGCATAACCCTAAAATAATGATTGGGTCTTACCAATTTAGAAGAAAGGTTAGAGTAAATGCACCAAAGATAAGCTAAGAACAAAAATTAGAAATGAAGGAGTCGTGTAGAAGAAAAGATGAAGGAAGTTAGTTTGCAAACATAATGCAAAAAGAAGAGATAAGACAAAAAGGCAGCAGATAGAGCTAAAATCCAGGACTTCCACTTAGACAATTCCCAAATCTAGCCCTCCAGCTCAACCTCTCTCCTTTGTAGTCTCACATTTTCTCCTGCTTTCAGGATTTCTCTTATTGGATGCCCTGCTGATGCCTTAAACTCACTTTCCCAAGAAACTCTGTCTTCCCCAAGACTTCCCATAACTACAGACAGCACCATTTTCCCCCATCTCACAAGTCAGTAACATTATTGTCAATTCATCTCTCTCATTCATCCTGCATATACACAGTTGGCCCATCACTAAATCCCGTTGATTCTAACTTCACAACATCTCTAGAAGACAACTTCCAACACCATCCTAACTGCTTCCATGCTGATCCAAGCAATATCATTGCCTCACTGACCTCCCTGCATCTTGTCTCTTCCCTCTCCAGTCCATAGTTCACTCTGTTGCCTGTATGATTTTTCTAAACATCTAAAAATGTTTCAAAAACCTCCAGTGGTTGCCTACCCTCCTCTGAAGAAAGTCCTTTCAGGCATTCAATCAACTATCCCCCAAATCTCTCCCCCCTCTAGACTGTGAGCCCACTGTTGGGTAGGGACCGTCTCTATATGTTGCCAACTTCTACTTCCCAAGTGCTTAGTACAGTGCTCTGCACACAGTAAGCGCTCAATAAATACGATTGACTGTAATAGTTTACCTTACTGATTTCCTACTGTGAACAAGCCAACAGATTTCATTTCTCTCTTTCCAACCTACTAACTGTACCTTTTCTCTCATCTATTTTACTACTGACTGCTTGCCCATGTCCTCCCTCTGGCATGGAACTCTCTCCCACTTTTTATCTGACAGACTAACACTCTCCCCATCTTCAAAGCCATATTAAAATCATATCTTTTTCAAGAGCCCTTCTCTGATTAAACCCTCACTTCTCCTATTTGCCTTCCATTCTGCATCACCTCTGCACTTGGGTCTGAACGCCCGAAGCACTTTCACTTGTATCTCACCTTACAGCACTTAATTACAAAAGGATGTGCACATTATTTAAATGTCTGTCTCTCCTTCTAGTATTTAAGCTCCTTGTAGGCAGGTATTGGGTCTACCTATTCTATTTTACTGGACTCTTCCAATAACCAAATTCAGGACTATGCAAATACTATGCAAATGATTGATAGATAAGAATGGAACATGCCTAAGTAGGATTAAATTTTGTAACTAATTAAAAAAGGATAGTCATGCTTGAGGGTATTCAGTGAGGGGTATTTTTAGTTAAATACTTTAGTTAAAGACATTGGGCAAAAAACAAAATGAAGGATGCAATACAACAAAACATCCCACTAAATGATGGAGTTATACTACTCTCCATTAGCAATTACAATATTGTTTTTCTTCAACTTTGCACATGATACTGATTATTGTAGCTATCTGTGTATTGTGTGACCAAAAATAATATTTATTTAAACTATTGAAAAGTCAGTAATTAGGAGCTAATAATTATATGAGCAATAATAGTGAATTTTCAGACCAAGTATTTTCAGTCCTTTGGTTGGAATCAGCCAATTAAATACTGATTTGAAACCAGCAAATTAAATAATGAAAACAGACCTGTGAAGAGCCAAAAAGATAAATCACTACTTAGGATATTTAGTCTTCAATAAAAACTAATACATTTCGTTTTTGTCAACATGATAAAAAAGAAAACATTTCAAGCTCTAAACTGCAGGTCTTGACAAAGTCTGTCATTTTAATTTTGTAAACATGTTTACAGTTTAAACAAATCTAGTATGTCTATATTGAAATATTGATGTAAAGCCCAAATTCTTTGTGTTGGAAGGGTCCTCTGGCTGAAATGCACTTCCAGACCAGCTCCATACTTTGTTACTTACAAGAACTTCTGATTTGCTGCTCAAACCATTCCCATAGTCGTCAGTTGCGATGACTTGAAACTTGAAGTAGGACCGTCTCATATTTTTGAATAACATGGCAGTCTTAATAACCCCAGTATATGTTTCCACTACAAAGCCTTCTTTTCCATCCTTGATTGGGGGTATGATGAGTCTGTATGCCATAGCACTGTAATTTCCAGTGTCCTTATCAGTAGCCTAGTAAGACAAATAAAATAAGACAAATACAAATCTGTGAATTAACCATATGGAACACTGGCTAAGCAGAATAAACTCCCCTTCATCTTCAACAGATCACTACTCTCCCATCTTCAAATCCTTACTAAATCATACCTTTTCCTTCCCTGGACCAATCCCTCCTTTTCCCAACTTTTCTCAATACGCTCCCTTTTATATCACCTATGGACTTGAATCTGTACCATTTAAGATCTTTGATTCTCTACCATGTCACCCTTAAGAGCTTTGATTTGAGGCTCACCCCACCCCAGGATGGACACGGAGATGCTTGTTAGTTTGAGGTGTTGGTGGAACATCCAAGTAGAAACAACCTAAAGGCAGGAGGAAATGTGAGGCTGTAGAGGAGAAGAGAAACCAGGGCTGGAGAGTTATATTTGGGAATCATTCATATAGAGATGGAAATGGAAGCTGTGAAAATGAATTAGTTCTCCGAAGGAGAGGATGTAGAAGAACAGTGCTTTGCACTTAGTAAGCGCTTAATAAATGCCATTATTATTATAAATAGAAGGGGACCCAGAACTCTGAGAGACTTTCAGAGTTAGAAGGTCTGAGGCAGAGGACGATCCTGTGAGACTGAGAAGGAGCATCCAGAATCACATCTCCTTACAGGCAGCTCTCTTGATTAATTTTCAATGTCACCACTTTGTATCCCCCAGTTTCCACATGAACACATTTAGGCTACCTAAGCACTTAAATTTTCACAATTTCTTGTACTATTCACACAAGTTACATATGCACTAGTGCTGCTTCTTAACTGCAATTGAATGTAGTGCCTATCTTCTCTTCTAGACTGTAAGGTTCTTGAGGGCATGATTTATGTGGTCCGAATTTATTGTACTCTTCCAAATGCTTAGTACAGTACTCTGCACACAGTAGGTGCTTAATAAATGCTACTGAGTGATTGATTAATTGAACACTCTAGGTTCAAGTTCATCATTAGAAGCAGTGTGGCCTCGTGGAAAGAGTATAGGCCTGGAAATCAAAGAACCTGGCTTCTAATCCTGGCTCTGCCATTTGTCTGCTGTGTGACCTCAGTAAATTCACTTAACTTCTCTGTGCCTCCGTTTCCTCAACTGTAAAATGGTGACTGTGAAGCCCATGCAGGACAGGGACTGTGTCCAACCTGATAAACTAGTATCTTTCCCAGAGCCTAGAAGAGTGTTTGGCACATAGTAAGCTTTAAACAAATATAACAATGGCAATAATAATAATAATAAACATTATATATCTGATATAACGTCCATAATACCTTTTGTTTCTAGGTGATGTATCAGAAAAATCTTGGCAACCACAGAACTCTAGCACATGTGGTGATGGAGGTATGGGTTACTGGATAATATCTTTGGGAGATGAAAGGCAAATAATAATAATAATAATAATTGTGATATTTGTTAAATGATTACTATGTGCCGAGCACTGTTCTAAGCACCAGAGTAGATACAAGGCTATCAGGTTGTCCCACGTGGGGCTCACAGTCTTAATCCCCATTTTACAGATGAGGTAACTGAGGCACAGACAAGTTAAGTGACTTGCCCAAAGTCACACAGCTGACCAGTGGCAGCGGGATTAGAACCCATGACCTCTGACTCCCAAACCCAGGTTCTTTCCGCCAAGCCACGCTGCTTCCCTCTTTTTCCCCTCCATGTAAGGATGTTGTCAGGCTCATACACACTTTATAACACCCTTCTTCTTTACACAGGAAAGGGAAAAATAAAGACATTTTATAGTTTCATTCTATCTCAGCTTTGGCTAGATTTCATCTATTTGTATTGTAATATGCTGAATGATCTTAATGTGGGTACTTTATTTTATGGAATCATAAAATCAATACATTCCTGATGTCAAAATGGTATAAATTATTTGAACATAAGGATTATAAGTGTTTTCTTTCTATTATTTTTCAAAGCTGCTACTGACAGGAATCCATGATTTATTTAAGTGAACGTGCGTAAATCTGTGTAAACACATAAGTTTAAATATATTACATGAACACACAGGTAAAATGCCAGAATGATTTCCAACACATAAACTCTATGCAGTTTTCTTTATTCTAAGGCACTGGAGGTGGTGCCTCTAACCAAAATTATCAATTGATTCATTCAATCGCATTTATTGAGTGCTTACTGTTTGCAGAGCACTGTACTAAGCGCTTGGGAAGTACAATTCGGCAACAGATAGAGACAGTCTCTACCCAACAACAGACTCAATCAATCAATCAATCGTATTTATTGAGCGCTTACTGTGTGCAGAGCACTGCACTAAGCGCTTAGGAGACTCACAGTAAATCTCACAGTAAATGAGAAGCAGCGTGGCTCAGCGGAAAGAGATCGGGCTTTGGAGTCAGAGGTCATGGGTTCAAATCACGGCTCCACCAATTGTCAACTGCGTGACTTTGGGCAAGTCACTTAACTTCTCTGGGCCTCAATTACCTCATCTGTAAAATGGGGATTAAGATCGTGAGCCCCATGTGGGACAACCTGATCACCTTGTATCCCCCCAGCGTTTAGAACAGTGCTTTCCACATAGTAAGTGCTTAACAAATACCATCATTATTATTATTATTATTAAATCTGAATCAAAGCCTGATTTTTATGGTATTAGTTTAGCGCTTTATTATGTACTAAGCACTGGTTTAAATACAAGATGGTCAGATTGGACATAGTCCACAACGCACATGGGGCTCACAGTCTTAATCCCCATATTACAGATGAAATAACTGAAGCACAGAAAAGTTAAATGACTTCTCCAAGGTCACACAGCAGACACGTGGCAGGGTTGGGATTAGACCCCAGGTCCTTCTGAGTCCCAGGCCAATGTTCTATCCAATAGGCCATGCTGATGTCAGTGGACTTTATTATGCAGAATTCATATTTTAAATTAATATTGACTTTGAAAATACTTGTTTACATTTCAAATGTTAAATTTCAAAGATTAATTTAACTAAACACTTCTAGTTCTGAGTTCTTATCTTTTCTTCAACTATTTCCTCTTGTCTATTGTTCCCCCTTCCAACATATCTTTTGCTTTCCACATCAGCTCTTTATTTGTACTTCAAACACAAGAAACTATTGATGCTAATATCCAGCCATCAGGGAGAACCTCCACAGACAAGATATTTATTTAAAGGCAGGAGTGTTTACTTTCAAGATAAATTACAGAAATTGGAAGTGTTTGTTTCCCTTCATTAGGTGGTGAAATATGTTGTCACAAAAGCTTGATACGCCTACCAAAGCGGAGAAAGAATTAGAGTTAATCTAAACGTTATGACACCACATCTTTCTTCCTTTTGTTTTTGTGGCTTTGAATTCAGATATGAGTGACTGCTAATAAATATTTATGACCTTCAAATTATTTTGTCTAATTTTACAATCACATTAGTATAATGGTTCAGCCCGTTATTTAATCAACAAGACAATGCAAGGTATATGAATCATATTTGAAAAATTATTGATAGAAAGGTCTCAACCTAATTGACAACCTCTAAAAAACAGTAAAGTTTGAAGCTAGATTTCTGATGGATAATATTGAGCATATGACTTGATTTTAGGGGCCACACAAGGAGGAAAGAATAATTTACTCATTCTGCCTAGATTCTCAGGTGACTTTTTGATGATATTCATTTACACGCGGAACTGAGCTGGAAATATGTAGGCAGGCACTGAAGGGGTTATCTTTCCCTTTCCAAAAACTAAATTAAAGCATGATATGGCTTAAATTGATACTACTAAGGTGTATTTTTATGAATGTCTCCCTCAGTAGGGTGTAAACCCCTTGTGAACAGAAACTGGGTCTCGCACTTCATTTGAGCTTTCCTATGAATTTAGTTTTAGTACATTTGAGTTAGTAGGCATTCAGTAACTATTACTACTCATATGACTACTATTAAAATTTTTAAGATTGGTCTAATAGACCGAGCTGATACTTGACTTAGGAGATAGCATCCAACTCCCTTCACAGGCCAAAAATTTCCTAGTAGCTCTACAATATTCCAAAGTGGAAGTTTGCTGTGATTAAGTGCAGGCGCAAACCTTCACAAACTGGCTCAACAGCTAGGGATCCCTAGAAAGGTGCACTGAATCCACCTTGTCTGCCAACTCCGTTACATCGTACCCTTCCAAGAACTTAGTGCAGTGCCCCTGGCACCTGCCTCTTCTTCAACTGTCCTATCTTTCCCAGCAATCTCTCTAGAGGAGACTTTCTGCCATCTCTCAAAATCCAACCCCTCTACCTGCTCATTTGACCCTATTCCTTTGCACTTTATCAAAACACTTGCCCCCTCCCTTCTTCCCTCCTTAATGGCTATCTTCAACTCTTTGCTCACCATTGGCTTCTTCCTCAATGCTTTCAAACATGCTCATATCTCCCCTAACCTAAAAAAAAACCAAACCCTTCCCTTGAACCTATGGCTCCCTCCAGCTATCGCCCCTTCTCCCTCCTACCATTCCTCTCCAAACTCCTTGAGTGTGTTGTCTACACCTACTCTCTCTAGTTCCTCTCCTCCAATTCTCTCTTTGATCCATTCCAATCTGGCTTCCAACCCCTTCACTCTACAGAAATTGCCCTCTTAAATGTCACCAGTGACCTCCTTCTTGCCAAATACAATGACCTCTACTTCTTCCTAATCCTCCTTTTCATTCATTCATTCAATCAATCCTATTTATTGAGTGCTTACTCTGTGCAGAGCACTGTACTAATTGCTTGGGAAGTACAAGTCGGCAACATAGAGAGGTGGTCCCTACCCAACAATGGCTCACAGTCTAAAAGGGGGAGACAGACAACAAAGCATGTAGACAGGTGTCACCATTGACACTGTGGACCACACTCTTTTCCTGGGAACCTTATCCAGCCTCAATTTCATTGACATTGTCCTTTCCTGGTTCTCCTCCTATCTCTCTGGCCGCTTATTCTCAGTCTCTTTTACAGGCTCCTCCTTTGCCTCCCACCCCTCACGATTCCATTCTGGGTTTCCTTCTATTCTCAATCTACATACACTCCCTTGTGCTAGTCCCCTTCACTCCACAGAAACTGCCCTCTCAAAGGTCACCAATGATCTCTCCTTGCCAAATCCAATGGACTCTACTCCAACCTAATCTTCCTTGACCTCTCAGCTGCCTTCGACACTGTCAACTACTCCTTTCTCCTGAAAACATCCAACCTTGGCTTCACTGATAATGTCATCTCCTGGTTCTCCTATCTGTCTGGTCACTCATTCCCAGTCTTCTTTGTGGGCTCCTCCTCTGTCTCCCACCTCCTAACTTCGGGGGTTCCTCAGGTTCAGTTCACTCAGGGTCCCCGTCTATTCTCCATCTACACCCACTGTCTTGGAGAACTCATTCGCTCACATGGCTTCAACTAACACCTCTATTCGGATGACACCTAAATCTACATCTCCAACCCTGATCTCTCTTCCTGTCTGCAGTCTCACATTTCCTTCTGCCTTCAAGAAATCTCTACTTGGATTTCCTAATGTCACCTAAAGCTTAACATGTCCAAAACAGAACTCATCTTCTCATCCAAACCCCATCTTCCCCCTATCTTCCCATCACTGTATATGACACCACCTTCCTTCCTGTCTCACAAGCCCATAACCTTGGTATTACCCTTGACTCCTGTCTCTCATTCAACCCACCACATATTCAATCTATCACTAGTGTCGGTTCCACCTTCACAACATTGCTTAAGTCTGCCCTTTCCTCTCCATCCAAACTGCTACCAGGTTAATACAATTATTTATCCTCTCTTACCTTGATTACTGTATTAGTCTCCCTGCTGACCTCCCTGCCTCCTGCCTCTCCCCATTCCAGACCATATTTCATTCTGCTGCCGGGATCATTTTTCTACAATAATGTTCAGGACACATTTCCCCATTCCTCAAGAAACTCCAGTGGTTGCCTGATCACCTCCACATCGAACAAAAACTCCTCATCATTGGCTTTAAAAGCACTCAATCACCTTACCCTTCCTACCTACCTCACTACTCTCCTACTACAACCCAGCCCTCACACTTTGCTCCTCTAATAATGACCTTCTCATTGTACCTCAATCTCATCTATCTCGCTGCCGACTCCTCACCCATATCCTGCCTCTGGTCTGGAACACCCTCCCTTCTCAAATTCAACAAACTACTCTCCCCACCTTTATAACCTAATTGAAGGCACATCTCCTCCAAGAGGCCTTCCCTAACTAATCCCTCCTTTCCTCTTCTCCCACTCCCTTCTGCGTCACTCTTCCTTGCTCCTTTTATTCACCCCCCCCCCCCCAGCCCCATAGCACTTTTGTATATATCTGTAATTTATTAATTTATATTAATGCCTGTCTCCCCCTTTAGACTGTGAGCTCGTTGTGGGCAGGGAATGTGTCCGTTTAAGCAGCATGGCTCAATGGAAAGAGCACAGGCTTTGGAGTCAGAGGTCAGGGGTTCAAATCCCGGCTCCGCCAATTCATTCATTCATTCACTCAATCATATTTGAGCGCTTACTGTGTGCAGAGCACTGTACTAAGCAATTGGGAAGTACAAGTTGGCAACATATAGAGATGGTCCCTACCCAACAGCGGGCTCACAGTCTAGAAGGGGGAGACAGACAACAAAACAAATTAACAAAATAAAATAAATAGAATAGTAAATTTGTACAAGTAAAATAGAGTAATAAATATGTACAAACATATATACAGGTGCTGTGGGGAGGGGAAAGAGGTAGGGTGGGGGGAATGGGGAGGGGAGGAGGGAGACAGGAAGGAGGAGGCGCAGTCTGGGCTGACATAATTGTCAGCTGTGTGACTTTCGGCAAGTCACTTAACTTCTCTGTGCCTCAGTTACCTCACCTGTAAAATGGGGATTAAGACTATGAGCCCCCTGTGGGACAACCTGATCACCTTTTAACCTCCCCAGCACTTAGAAAAGTGCTTTGCACATAATAAATGCCATCATTATTATTATACTGTATTCTCCCAAGTGCTTAATATAGTGCTCTACACACAGTAAGCACTTAATATGATCAAATGAATGAAAGTTTCCAGAGCAGATAAGTGGCAGACCCTCTAAGTCATGCTCCTTCCTACTGTACTTACTATATTAACAAGCACTGTACTAACCAGAGGGTTAGATACAAAAAAATCAGGTAGGACATAGTTCCTGATACCCATAGGGCTTACAGCCTAAGAAGGAGGAAGAACTGGTATTGAAGTCTTTTTTACAGTGCTCTATAAACAATAAGTGTTCAATAAATACCCTGATGGACTGACTGATTAATTTTACAGTTAAAGAAACTGAGGCATAGGGAAGTTAAATGACTTGCCCAAGGATGAAATGCAAATTCATGAAGCAGTCCATATTTTTACAATTATAATTCTATTTATGTAGATTGATGCCTATTTTTTTGTTTTGATGTCTGTCTTTCCCCCCCACCCCCACCCCCTTTAGACTGTAAGCCCATTATGGGCAGGGATTGTCTCTCTTTATTGCTGAATTGTCCTTTCCAAGTGCTTAGTACAGTGCTCTGCACATAGTAAGTGCTCAATAAATACAATTGAATGAATGAATGAATAATAATGATGGTATTTGTTAAGCGTTTACTATGTGCCAGCACTGTTCTAAGTGTTGGGGTAGATACAAGGCAGTCAAGTAGTCCCACGGTGGGCTCACAGTCTTAATTCCCATTTTACAGATGAGGTAACTGAGGCACAGAGAAGTTAAATGACTTGGGAAAGTTTCCAGAACAGGTAAGAGGCAGACCTAGGATTAGAATCCAGAACCTCTTACTCCCAGGCTTGTGCTGTATCTACTAAGCCACGCATTGCTTCTCTAATGGTTCTTTAATGTTAGGAGTTTCTACTTGTTGCTGATCAATAGGGCAATCAATCAGTGTTGTTTATTGAGGACTTACTGTGTGCCGAGCACTTAACTAATTGCCTTAGACAGCAAATGGAACAGAGTAAATAAACGTGATCTCTATCGATAAGAAATTATCAAGCATCACCAAAGTCCCTTAACAAATGCAGTACCTACTTCTAAAATGGATTTTTAATGACCTAGAGGAAACAGCACAGAACTGGAAGTCAGGAGACCTGAGTTCTAATTCAAATTATGCTGTGTGTCTTTGGACAAGTAATTGATGATGATGATGATGATTAATAATATTGTAATAATAACAGTAATGGTAGTATGTGTACAGCATTTACAGAGAAGCAGAATGGCTTAGTGGAAAGAACACAGGCCTGGAGTCAGAAGTCATGGGTTCTAATCCTGTCTCCTCCACTTTCAGCTGTGTGACTTTGGGCAAGTCACTTAACTTCTCTGGGCCTCAGTTAACTCATCTGTAAAATGGGGATTAAGACTGTGAGCCCCACGTGTGACAACCTGATGACCTCATATCTACCCCAGTGCTTAGAACAGTGCTTGGCACATAGTAAGCGCTTAACAAATGCCATCATCATTTACTATGTTCTGAGTGCTGGATTAAATGCAATTCATTCAGGTTAGACACAGCCCCTGCCTCACTTGGGCCTCACATTCTTGGTAAGTGAGAGTACAGATATCAAATCCCAATATAATAGATGAGGAAATGGAGGCACAGAAATGTTAAGTGACTTGGCCTACATAGCACAGCAAGCAAGCAGTGGAGACAAGAGTAGAACTCAGGGCCATGCATTTTGGGGCACACTGCTTTACTAATCAATCAATCATATTTATTGAGTGCTTACTGTGTGCAGAGCACTGTACTAAGTGCTTGGGAAGTACAAGTTGGCAACATATAGAGATGGTCCCTACCCAACAGTGGGCTCACAGTCTAGAAGGGGGAGACAGAGAACAAAATCAAACATATTAACAAAAGAAAATAAATAGAATAGATATGTACAAGTAAAATAAATAAATAAATAGAGTAATAAATATGTACAAACATATATACATATATACAGGTGCTGCGGGGAAGGGAAGGAGGTGAGGAGGGGGAGAGAGGGAGGGGGCTCAGTAACTATGCTTCCCCATTCCTCAAGAAACTCCAGCGTTTGCCCATTCACTTCCGCATCAAACAAAAACTCCAATCCTTTGGCTTTAAAGCACGTATTCCCCTTGCCCCTCTCCTACTACAACCCAGCCCACATACTTCGTTCCTCTAATGTTAGCCTTCTCTCTGTACCTCTGTCTCATCTCTTCCCACCGACCTCTCACAAACACCCTACCTCAGGCCTGGAATGTCCTCCTTCCTCACCTCAGACAGGGAATTGCTGTTTCCAAGTTCAAAACCTTATTGAAAGCACCTCTCCTCCAAGAAGTCTTAGTCCCTAAGCCCTCCTCTCCTCTTTTTCCACTCCCTTTTGCTCCGCTCTTAGTTGCTCCTTCTTTCATCCTCCCTCCCATCCGTACAGCATATATATATATATATATATATATATATATATATATATATATATATATACAGATATATATATATATATATCTGTATATACCTCTACTTATTTATTCATATATAGATTTATTTGCTTTTAGACTGTGAGCCCAATGTTGGGTAGGGACTGTCTCTATGTGTTGCCAATTTGTACTTCCCAAGCGCTTAGTACAGTGCTCTGCACATAGTAAGCGCTCAATAAATACGATTGATTGATTGATTTGCTTATATTAATGTCTTCTTCCTATCTAGACTGAGCTTGTTGTGGGCAGAATGTGTCTGTTTGTTGTTATATTGTACTCTCCCAAGTGATTAATACAATGTTTCACACACAGTAAGTGCTCAATAAATATGACTGACAATGAATAATAATAAATAATAATTATGGCATTTGTTAAGCGCTTACTATGTGCTTACACTGTTCTAAGCACTGGGGCGGGTACAAAACTATCAGGTTGTCCCACGTGGGGCTCACAGTCTTAATCCCCATTTTACAGATGAGGTAACTGAAGCCCAGAGAAGTTAAGTGACTTGCCCAAGGTCACACAGCTGACAATTGGCAGAGCTGGGATTTTAACCCATGGTCTCTGACTCCCAAGCCTGTGCTCTTTCCATTAAGCCATGCTACTTCTCTATGAACTATTCATTGTGGGCACAGTTGTTCACATGGTGGCTAATATTATCTTGCTATGAACAAATGAATAAAATAAATCTAAATTTCTCATTGTCCCCTCTGTTTTAATGATCACTGTATTCATGGTTCTGTGATATTTTCCAAGAACATTTGAAAATTTGAACAGCTTTCAAGTCACACAGAAATTAGTTTCTCTAAGTTTATGATCCACCAGTAATGGAAAATCTTAATTGATTGATCCATAATTAGTAAATAAGGAAAAAATTAAGGAATATTGCAAAACTAGAGAGATTTATTGAGTACGTTATATGTATATTTCACTGTACTAAATGCTTGGGTAGAAGTACAAAATGTTTCAGGCTCTTGCAGGCTTCTCCTCTGCCTCCCACTATGATTGTGGGATCCCTCAAGGTTCAGTTCTGTGTCCCCTTCTATTCTCCATCCCAACCTACTCCCTTGAAGAACTCATTTACTCCCATGGCTTCAATTACTACCTCCATGTGGATGATTTCTAAATCTACATTTTCCTCTCCTCTGTAGTCTCACATTTCCTCCTGCCTGCGGAACATCTCTACCTGGATGTCCCTCCAGCACGATAAACCAGACATGTCTAAAATGGAACTCCTTATCTTCCCAACCAAACTCTGTCCTTCACCTCTCTCTTCCCTCACTGTAGACAATACCATCATCCTCCCTACCTCACAAGCCCATAACTCTGACATTGTCCCCAATTCATCTCTCCCATATAAGCAGCATGGCTTAGCAGGAAGAGCCCGGGCTTGGGAGTCCGAGGTCATGGGTTCTAATTCTGCCTCTGCCACGTGTCAGCTGTGTGTCTTTGGGCAAGTCACTTAACTTCCCTGGGCCTCAGTTACCTCATCTGTAAAATGGGGATGAAGACTGTGAGCCCCACATGGGACAACATAATTACCTTGTATCTACCCCAGTGCTTAGAACAGTGCTTGGCACATAATAAGCACTTAACAAATACAATAATAATAATAATAATATAATCCAGGTATTCAATCAGTCACCAAATCCTGGTTGTTCTACCTTTGCAACATCGCTATATCTGGCCTTTCCTCTGATCCAAGCAGCATGGGAGTCGGAAGGTCATGGGTTCTAATCCCAGCTCCACCGCTTGTCCTCTCTGTGACCTTGGGCAAGTCACTTCATTTCTCTGGGCCTCCGTTCCCTCATCTGTAAAATGAGGCTTAAGAATGTGAGCCCTATATGGTACAGGGGCTGTCCAACCTGATTTCTTGTATCCACCCCAGCACTTAGTACAGTGCCTGACGCATAATAAGCACTTAATAAATACCATAATTATTATTATAACTTTTCCTATCCTGCCTTGAATACCACATCCTTACTGCATTCGCTGCCTCCTGCCTTTCTCCACTCCAGCCCATACTTCACTCTGCTGACCAGAACATTTTTCTCAAAAATCATACAGTTCCACTTCTCCACACTCCTCAAGAACCTCCAGTGGATGACCCTCCACCCCCGTATCAAACAGAAGCTCTTTAGCATTGGCTGTAAAGCACTCAATTAGCTTGCCCCCTAGCCTGTATGCTTTGTTCCTCTAATGCCAGCTTGCTCGATGTGACCTTATTTTATCTATCTTGCCACTGAAAATTTCCCACATCCTCCTCCTGGCCTGGAACTCTCTCCCACTCCATATTTCCCTGACTACCACTCTGCTCTCCTTCAAAGCCTTATTTAAAGCACATTTCCTTCAGTGATTAAGCCCTCTTTTCTCCGGCTCCCTCTCCCTTCTGCATCATCTATTCAATTAGATCTGGACCCTTTGGCCATTTGATATGCTCTCCACACTTAGCCTCATGATACCTATGTATATATCTATAATTTATTCATTTATTTATATTAATGTAGGTCTCCCCCATTACACTGAAAGCTCATTTTGGACAGAGAACACATCTACCACCCCTGTTGTATTCTCCCAAGGGCTTAGTACAATGCTCTACACACAGTAAGCACACAATGAATATCAGCGGTTAATTGATTCTTGCCTTTAAGGAGCATACAACATAATACATAATACATACATAATACATAAGCATATATATTCCTCTCCCCCTCATCCCCCTCTCCATCCCCCCCATCTTACCTCCTTCCCTTCCCAACAGCACCTGTATATATGTATATGTTTGTACATATTT
This sequence comes from Tachyglossus aculeatus, assembly GCF_015852505.1. Lineage (NCBI taxonomy): Eukaryota > Metazoa > Chordata > Mammalia > Monotremata > Tachyglossidae > Tachyglossus > Tachyglossus aculeatus. The sequence goes on from NC_052068.1 coordinate 41,796,145, forward strand.
ATTACTCTATTTATTTATCTATTTTACCTGTACATATCTATTCTATTTATTTTATTTTGTTAGTATGTTTGGTTTTGTTCTCTGTCTCCCCCTTTTAGACTGTGAGCCCACTGTTGGGTAGGGACTGTCTCTATATGTTGCCAAATTGTACTTCCCAAGTGCTTAGTACAGTGCTCTGCACACAGTAAGCGCTCAATAAATACGATTGATGATGATTGATGATGATGATAAATTTACCAAGTGCACAAAAATCCCGTTCCACAGGCTTTAATATCTAGCAAGATTAGCTTAGACTATTTTATTTATTAACTGTTAGTCTGAATAGTTTGCTTCATATCATCAGTCACTTAGAAAACTACCAATTCATCGCCAAAATTGCTCTGATAGGGTGCAAGTCAGAAAATGTGATCTAATCAACTTTAGTTGGTCTAACTGTAGTCTTGAAATGCATGTTTAAACCCAGGTGGTCGCTCATCCATTTCTGAAAGGCATTTTGGAATACAATCTTTGGTGAAAAACATTTAGGTAAAAGTGAACTATTATTTAATTGGCTTCATAGTGCAGGGAAAGAGGTGAGCCAAAATAAAGAGCCAAAATGTAAATGTAAAAGGCTACTAAAGCTATCCAGTTTTTAGGTTAACCCTATCTTCTCTAGGTAAAACTGTATACATAAAGACATGCTCATAATTCACAATGTAAAATGAACTTCTCCCAGTAAATGTCTTATGGAGAAATAAGCATGTATAATATTTCCATAAATGAGAAGAGGTTACTCAAATGACACTATACTGGTCATTATGTGAGACAAAGTAAGTAGGATCACTGGCTTGTAATGGGAAGGGCTATTCTCTGTTTTGACATTTGGACTTAATTTCAGGAAGCAGCATGGCTCAGTGGAAAGAGCACGGGCTTTGGAGTCGGAGGTCATGGGTTCAAATCCTGACTCCACCAATTGTCAGCTGTTGGACTTTGGGGAAGTCACTTAACTTCTCTGTGCCTCAGTTCCCTCATCTGGAAAATCGGGATTAAGACTGTGAGCCCCTCGTTGGACAACCTTATCACCTTGTAACCTCCCCAGCCCTTAGAACAGTGCTTTGCACATAGTAAGCACTTAATAAATGCCATTATTATTATTTATTTTATCATTTAAAAGTCACTCAAGCCTGCACCACTGACCTTTCTCCCACCTGCTATAAATTTCCCTTAGCAGTGTCTACAGCTGAGGCAGGTTGGTAACGGGGAATTGGGGAACAGTGCAAAGTAAGCAACTCCCCTGGGCAGCAGCTAAAAATTAAGCAGGCCCTCTTGGATCAGTCACCAAGTGCAGTCTCACCAGAAAATACCTGATTACATGTCTGTCTTTCCTAGGACAAGAAAGCAGCAGACACTAATTATCTCCATATTCTTCAGATGGTACCAGTGCCAGCAAGATACATGTGCAATCATATATTCTTTAACTACTTGGGTGCTATTAGTTCTCCCTAACAATTCTAAGATTAGAAACATAAAATTACCCTGCCACATAATAGAGAGCTGATAGCAACACCAGTACACTTGGTTTAAGTCATACTGATGCCCAATTTACCTCAGAAAACACCACTTCCATTTTTTCAAGATAAGAGCAAAGGTCGGATTTTAATGGAAATCAGAACTTGGGGCTTATTCTGTGCACTTACGAAAAATAACTATTTAAAATGAGAGAAATTAGAGTTCAATTTACAAATGCTGAGAACTGGAAAATTTTCTATAGTTTTCTAGAGGAAGTATGTGAATTGCTCCATCAAAAATTATTAATGACTACAATAAGAAAATCATTTGATGCTGTTAAGGTGACACTAATTGTGATTTGAATGGTGTTATTTGTGTGTGTGGAGTGAGAAACTGTCCTGGATTCATACAAATTGCACACTTTAGTGCTTATAGTATGTTCATCACAAAGCGGTAGCTATCTAAAATGACTTTCTTTCCATGTTGATAGTGCTATATAGTGATTTTTCAACCCTTTGTAATCCTGTCTTCAAAAGACAGGATGATGCATTTTGATAGGTATCATAAATACCTTGTATTCTTCTGAAAGGAAGAGACAAATATAACACAAAGCTATCCATACAATTTCCGATTATTATGTCTGATAACTGTTACGATTTTTAGTCCATATGGTAACTGACTGGCTTTAACCAGCTATCTGGCATTGTTGAGTACTAATAGCAATATTCATGAAGAGAGCCATCTGACAAAAATCTCCTTGGTTTCAGAGGCAGAAAGTGAACTTTGGTGAAAATAAGTGGGAAGGAAGAACTAGATGAAGTTCAGGCACAGGAAAATGACTATTCCTGTGGAAGTAAAATTTAGAAGTAATGTGATTAGTACTGTTTACAAAAATTAGAACACACCCCTATCACAGTCTTGTGACTAATCATCTTCTCTAATTAATTGTTGGAGTAATTTAGCCTAAATTTTTTTCATGGTTTGTAAAATATCACCAATGAGGTGTGACTTCATTATTTCTTTCACCTCAGTATGAGTCTTATTCCAAAGTCAAATAGAACCATGCAGAATTAATGGAGAAATAGTTTCATTTTAGATCATTACCTGCCTACATTGTCTTGAAAATAATTTGGATTAGGGAAGTTACAGATGTTTCACAAAGCCTTTATGAAAATAAAAAGAGAAGGTACACCTTTTCCCAGTTTGCAACATAGTCCTAAAATAACAACATGGAATAGTTTTTACTGGTTTTAGTAGTCTAAATACATAATTAAAAACATCAACAAGATTCATCACTAAGTAGAGCAGGAAAAGATTAAGGCAAATCTAACGGAGAACTGAGGGTACCTTCAGGGGAATGTGATTAGGATTACTTAATTTACTGTTTCTTAATTGGGCTGGGATTATCTGGCTTCTAGGAATAGGTGAAACCAGTAAACTGTAAAAAGGGGAACTCACAGTCTGAAGGAAACATGTGATAACCTCCAGTGTCCCCACATGCCAATGAATTGATTTTGTTAAAGGGAATTCAACACTTTAGTGGCATTTGCTATCAATAAGGGTAAGAGCAGTACAGTAAATTAAGCTTTGCCTTTATGGGTCCTTACTTTTCATATTTGTTATCCTTAATTTTCATGACCTGAGAATTGATTATGAGATAGCAGATCATTAGTGGATCAGTGGTTGCTAAAGAAGATTTTTATGCTATGATTTATTAACTATAGGTTCAGAATTAATTCACTGTTGAATACTTTCATGATCACTCATTTTCTAAACCTGAAAAAGAAAACTCTTTCAGTTTCTAAGCCACAATGTACAGAGATGCAAATTCTCTCACCCAAAACTCAACTCTGGAGAGAAAAGTCTATCCTTTCTTCTTAATAAATCAGCCAGTCAATACAATTTCTTGATTACTTTTTCTGAGAAAACATTCTACTAAAAGCTTGGTAGAGTGCAATTGAATTTGTGGACATGAACTCTGCCCTCAAAGAGTCCACAATCTACCAGCAGAGACAAGCATTAAAAATTACAGGTGGTGGGAAGGTACAAGATACGTATATTAGTGCTAAGGGTGGCATGATAGATGAGAACCCTAGTATTTAGATGTGCTGAAGTGCAAACTGAGGGATAAATAGGGTAGGTAGATGAGATTATGGGAAGCAGAGTGGCTCATTGGAAAGAACATGGCCTTGGGAGTCAGAGGTCATGGGTTCTAATCCTTGCTCCAGCCACTTGTCAGCTGTGTGACTTTGGGCAAGTCACTTAACTTCCCTGGGCCTCAGTTACCTCATCTGTAAAATGGGGATTAAGACTGTGAGCCCCATGTGGGACAACCTGATTGCCTTGTATCCCCCCCAGTGCTTAAAACAGTGCTTGGCACATAGTAAGCGCTTAACAAATGCCATCATTATTATTAATTCTGGAAGATATTTCGGAGGATATGTGATTGCAAGAATGCTTTGAAGGTGGGAAGAGCAGTGATCTGCCATATGTGAAAGGGGAATGAATGAATTCCAGGCACAAAAGAATATCAATCAATAAAGGATATTCATTGAGCACTTCAATCAATCAATCAATGTTATTTATTGAAGGCTTAAGGTGGGTAGAGCACTGTACTAGTCACACAGGAGCTTCTAATCCAGAAGGGGAGACAAATGTTAATATAAGTAAATAAATTACAGATATAAACGTAGCTTATATACAGATATAAACTACAGATATAAATGCAGTAGGGCAGGGAGTGCAGTGAATAGCGTGTGCTTAAAGGGGACAGATTCAAGTGCACAGACAATTCAAAAGGGAGACGGAAAAGAAGGCTAATTGGGGAAAGTACCTTGGAGGTGATGTGACCTTAAAAAGCTTTGAAGGTGGGGAAAGTGATGGTCTGTCATATAATAATAATAATGATAACATTTATTAAGCACTTACTATGTGCAAATCACTGTTCTAAAGCTGGGGAGGTTACAAGGTGATCAGGTTGTCCCATGGGGGGCTCACAGTATTAATCCCCATTTTACAGACAAAGTAACTGGGGCACAGAGAAGTGCCTTGTCCAAAGTCACACAGCTGGCAATTGGCGGAGCCAGGATTTGAACCCATAACCTCTGACTCCAAAGCCCGGGCTCTTTCCACTGAGCCATGCTGCTTATCCCCATATATGGATGGAGAGGAAGTTCCAGGTCAGAGGGAGGACAAGGGACATGGGTCACTGGAGAGATAGGGGCACAGTGAGCAAGTGGAGCTAGAGGAGTGAAGTTTGCAGGCTGGGCTACAGTAGGAAATCAGTCACATAGGTGGAGTGGGAGGGGGTGGTGGTAACAGTGCTTTCAAGCTGATGTTAAGGAGTTTCTGTTTGAAACCAAAGCCAACTACTGGAGGTTCTTGAGGAGTACAGAGACATGGACTGAATGTTATTTTAGAAAAATGATACAGGCTGCTAATTGAAGTATGGACTGGTGTCAGGAGAAACAGAAGAAAGAGAGGTCAGCTAAATGGTTGGTGAAAGAGTCAAGGTAAAAAATAAGTTCTTGGATGATAATAATAATAATGATGATGGCATTTGTTAAGCACTTACTATGTGCGAAGCACTGTTCTAAGCGCTGGGGGGATACAAGGTGATCAGGCTGTCCCACGTGGGGCTCACAGTCTTAATCCCCATTTTACAGATGGGTAACTGAGGCTCAGAGAAGTTAAGTGACTTGCCCAAGGTCACACAGCAGACATGTGGCGGAACCGGGATTGGAACCCATGACCTCTGGATCAGCGTGGTAGCATTTAGAATGGAGAGAAAAGGCAAATTTTAGTTATGTTGTGAAGGTAAAACTCCCAGGATTTGGTACCAGGTAGACTATGTGCGTTGAATGAGAGAGATGAGTTGAGGCCCGTTTATACGGTCGTGTCCAGATAAATCATTCAAGCTACACAATTTTTCACTGCCTCAACTGTTTTCCAAGTAGCTTAAACTATGTAGTCACCAGCCATGCCACAGGGGGTGGAGGTGGGGAAGATATAAATGGGACATTTGGTGAGCCTGGCTTCTATACCCCGGGCTCCCCACCACCTCCTCTCTGTCCCTCTTGGCAGCTCTGCATCCTAAGGATCTGGGATGGCTGCAGACATGGAGAAGTGGAGAGTTTGGTACCAAACCCTTCCGATAGCAGGGGAAGATTATAAGGAAGGATGCTGATTATAATTTTTCATAAACATTCTCTTTGTCTTCCAGTCTTTATGTCCCACTCTGATCTCACTACTACCTAGGAACTCCACATGGACCCACTGCCCACCTCCTCTCTGTACCCCCTACAAAATTCTGCGCTCAAAGAAGCTTGGTGGGCTACAGGTTGTGGGAAAGATACTGATTTTGATTTTTCAGAAACATTCTCCTCTGTGTCCCACTGTTATCTCACCAGTCCCTGGGAATGAGAGAATATTAATAAAGCTTCAGTGCCCCCCAACTATCTGCTGAGATGTGGTGGCCTTCATTCCAAACCCACAACAGGGACAATGGGTCCGGGGACAGGGAAGGATACTGATTTTAATTTTTCAAAAATAATACCTCCTGTCTCTCAGAGATGGTTTTAATGAAGTTTCAGATTCTGTTGGCATCATAAGAGCTAAATTAACCCATTCAACTGAGTGAAGGAAGATCAGGTAGGGTCACCCAGGAACAGCCACAGTCCAATCAGATGTTCTTGGGAAGTTTGCCCCCATTTTGGGTACCCTATGTAACCTAGAAGTCAGCAGCAATATAGATGAGAAAGAAACATAATGAGTAAGTTAGCTGGAAAGGAGTAATGCTATGTAGAGAGGAAAGAGCCGATTGAGTGCCTTTAAAGCAACTGGTCAGAAGTTTCTACTTGATGTGGAAAGAAAGGGCAACAGAACTTCCTGCCAAACCCTCTCCACCCCCCGACTTTCCCATCACTATAGACAGCACCACCATCCTTCCTGTCTCACAAGCCACATTACCTTGGCATTATCTTGGATTCTTTTCTCTCATTCAACACACATACTTAGTCGATCACTAAATCCTATTGGTTTGACATTCACACCACCACTAAAATCTGTCCTTTGCTCTCCATCCAAACTGTTACCATGTTAATCCAAGCAGTTATCCAATCCAATTTGATTACTGTATCAGCCTTCTTGCTGATCTCACTATGTCCTGTAACTCCCTATTCCAGACTATACTTCATTCTGCTGCTCGGATCATTTTTCTACAAAAAACATTCAGTCCAGGCTTCCCCACTCCTCAAGAACCTCCAGTGGTTTCCCATCCACCTCCACAACAAACAGAAACTCCTTACCATTTGGCTTTAAAGCACTCAATCACCTTGTTCCCTCCTACCTCACCTTACTATTCTCCTACTATAACTCAACCAGCACATTTCAATCTTCTAATGGCAGCCTACTCACTGAACCTCAATCTTGTCTATCTTTTCGCCAACCTCTCACCCATGTCCTGCCTTTAGCCTGGAACAACCTCCCTTCTCATATCCAACAGATAATTACTTTCCCCAGCTTCAAAGTCTTATGGAAGGCACATCTCCTCCAAAAGACTATGACTAAGCCATCATTTCCTCTTTTCCCGCTCCCTTCTGCATCACCCAGCCCCACAGCAATTATGTACATATCCATAATGTATTTGTATTAATGCCTGTCTCCCTCTCTAGACTGTAAGCTCATTGTGGGCAGAGAATGTGCCTGCTATATTGTTGTGTTGTACTCTCTCAAGTGCTTAGTACAGTGCCTTGCACACAGAAAGCACTCCATAAATATAATTGATTGATTGATTTTAAGGAGTGGGGAGATGTGTACAGAATGATGTTTTATAAAGATGATCTGGGCAGCTGAGTGATAAATGGTCTAGAAAGGAGAGGGACTGGAGTTAGGAGGGATCTGCAAGGAAGATGATGCAGTAATTGAGTTGGCATAAGAGAAGTGCTTGGAACTGAATATTGGCAGTTTGGATGGAGAGGAAGAAGTGGATTCTAGAGATGTTATGAAGAAAGAACCAACAGGATTAAGTGGCTGAATCTGAGGTTTAAAAGAGAGTAAGAAGTCTGGGATAGTACCAAGGTTGCGGGCTTGAGAGATGGGAGGGTGCTCTGTTAAAAGTGATGGGAAAATCAGAAAGGGTAGAGAATCTGGGAGGATAAGTTGCTCAGTCTTGGACACGTTGAGCCTAAGATGCCAATGGGACATCTATGAAGAGATGTACTGGATGTAGGAGGAGATGAGAGATTGCAAAAGATTCAAGAGTTTGGGGCCAGTGAGTTGGATTTGGGAGCAGACGTGGTATCTGAAGTCATACTTTGTTATATTGTGTTCTCCCAAGCACTTAGTAAAGTGCTTTGCACACTGTACATGCTCAATAAGTTGATTGATTAGAGCAGGTGAGCTCCCAAGAGAGTGAGTGTAGACTGAGGACAGAAGAGGAGCTAGACTGAGTCTAGAGGAATTCCCACAGTTAGAGAGTGGAAGGCAGAAGAAGAGCCACTAAAAAAGTTTGAGAAGGAGTGACCAGTGAGGAAGGAGATGAACCAGGAGAGGACAGTGTCAGTGAAGCTAATAATATTAGTGTTGCAGGATAAGATGTAGTCTACAGGGTCAACGTCAGCTGAGAGTTTAAAGAAGATTAGGACAGAGTATATTTCATTTGGAGAGGAGGGCATCATTTTTGACTACAGAGAGCAATATCAGTGGAGCAGAGCGGGTGGAAGCCAGACCATAAAAGGTCAAGAAGGGATTTGGAGGAGAGGAAGTGGAAAAGTGGGTGTAAATCAATGGTGTGAGGAGTTTGGACAGGAATGGGTGAATGGTATCTAGTTACTGACTCCTTTCCCACATCATCCCCATAGCCTGAAATTCCCTTTCCCTCCACGTATGCCAGATCACCACTCACTCCACCTTCAATTTATTACTAAGGTCACAGGAACTCCGAAAGGCCTTGCCTGTTTAAGCCCTCTTTTCCCCAGCTTGCTCTCCCTTCTGCATCATTTATGCACATCAATCTGTGACCTTTGGACACTTGATATTCTTCCCACCCCTAACCCCAAAGCACTTATGGACTTATCTTTAAATTATATATTATAAATTACTTATTCATTCATATTAATGTCTATCTCCCCCTCTAGACTGTAAACTTATTATGGGCAGGGAACCTCTCAGCTAATTCTGTTAAATTGAACTCTCCCAAGCGCTTACTACAGTACTCTGCACATAGTAAGCACTCAATAAATATGATTGATCAATTGATTGATTGGGATAGGTTGATAGCTGGATGGAGCAGTGGAGCAAAGAGAGGGTTTTTATTTTTTTAAGGATTGAGGACACAGGGGCAATTATCTCCTCCTTGCCAAATCCAATGGCCTCTTCTCTATACTAATCCCCCTTGACCTCTCAGCTGCATTCAACACTGTTGTGCACTCCCTTCTCCTGGAAACAACCCCAAACTGGCTTCACTGACCCGGTCCTCTCCTGGTTCTCCTCCTACCTCGCTGGCTGCTCATTCTTAGTCTCTTTTGCAGGTTCCTCTTCCACATCATTCATTCAATCATATTTATTAAGAACTTACTGTGTGCAGAGCACTGTACTAAGCGCTTGTGAAAGAACAATACAGTACCCACCTAAGTGTGTGGAACCCTCAAGGTTTAGTTCTGGATCCCCTTCCATATTCTATCTACACTCACTCCCTTGAGAACTCATTTGCTCACATGACTTCACCTACCAAAGCTATGTGGATGGTATCCAAATCTACAACTCCAGCCCTGATCTCCCTCCCTCTCTCCAGTCTTGCATTTCCTCCAGCCTTCAAGAAATTTCTACTTGGAAGTCCCCCCATCACCTCAAAGTTAATATGTCTAAAACAACTTCTTATCTTCCCACCCAAACCTTGTCCTCCCTGTCACTTTCCCATCACTCTGGATGACACCACCATCCTTCCTGTCTCACAAGGCCCTACCCTTGGCATTATCCTTGACTCCTCTCTCTCATTCAAACCACATATTCAATCCATCACTAAATCCTGTAGATTCTGCCTTCTCAACATCGCTAAAATCTTTTCTTTCCTCTCCATCTAAACTGCTACCACATTAATCCAGTCACTAATCCTACATTATCTTAATTACCGTATCAGCCTCCTTGCTGACCACCCTGCCTCCCATCTCTCCCAACTCAAGTCTATACCTCACTCTGCTGCTCAGATCATATTCTACAAAATCATTCAGGCCATGCTTCCCTACTCCCAGAGAAACTCCAATGGTTGCCCATCCACAAACAAAAACAAAAACATCAAAAAAAAAAAAATTGCTCAACATTGTCTTTAAAGCACTGAATCAACTTGTCCCCTCCTACCTGCAGCATGGAAAGAGCACAGGCTTGGGAGTCAGTAGTAGTGGGTTCTAATCCCACCTCTGCCACTTGTCAGCTGTGTGACTTTGGGCAAGCCACTTAACTTCTCTGTGCCTCAGTTACCTCTTCTGGAAAATGGGGATTAAGACTGTAAACCCCAAGTTGGACAACCTGATTGCCTTGTATCTACCTCAGCATTGAGAACAGTGCTTGGCACATAGTAAGCACTTAATAAATACCATAATTATTATTATTACCTCACCTCACTACTCTCCTATTACCAATCCAGCCCGCACACTTCACTCTTCTAATGCTAACCTTCTCACTATACCTTGTTCTCATCTATCTCACTCCTGACCTCTCACTCTCATACTGACTCTGGCCTGGAATGCCCTCCCTCCTTGAATCTGACAGACAGTTATTCTCCACGCATTCAAAGCCTTATGGAAGGCACATTTCCTCCAAGAGGCCTTCCCTGACAAAGCCCTCCTTTCCTCTTCTTTTCATTCATTCATTCAATTGTATTTATTGAGTGCCTGAGTGCTTACTGTGTTCAGAACACTGTACTAACTACTTGGAAAGTACAATTTACAATAAAGAGAGACAATCCCTGCCCATACCGAGCTTACAGTCTAGAAGGAGGAAGATAAACAAGAAAACAAATAAACAGGCATCAATATAAATAGAATTGTAGATATATGCACATCAAAACAAGTAAACAGGCATCAATATAAATAAATTGAGTTGTAGATATATACACATAGGCATAAGTGCTGTGGGGTGGGGGGGAAAGAGCAAAGGGAGCGAGATGAGGTGACACAGGAGGGAGGGGGAATTTAGGAAAAAGGGGGCTTAGTCTAGGAATAATAACTGTGGTATTTTTTAAGTGCTTACTCTGTGCCAAGCACTGTACTAAGCACTGAGGTGTTTACAAACAAACCGGGTTGGGCATAGTCCCTGACCCACGTGGGGCTCGCAGCTTCAATCCCCTTTTTACAGATGAGGTAACTGAGACCCAGAGAAGTGAAATGACTTGCCTAAGGTCACTCAGCAGACAGGTGGCAAATGTGGGATTAGAACCCATGAACTTTTGACTCCCAGACTTGTATTCTATCCACTACACAATGTTGCTTACTCTTCTCCCTCACCCCCTATGTCACCCTGACTTGCTTCATTCATTTATCCTCCTCCCAGCCCCACTTATATTTATATCTGTAATTTATTTATGCATGTTAATGTCTGTCTCCTCCTCTAGACTGTAAACTCACTGTGGAGAGGGAATGTGCCTGTTTGTTGTTGCATCATACCCTCCCAAGTGCTTAGTACAGTGCTCTGCACACAGTAAGCACTCAATAAATATGATTGAATGAATGAATGAATAAAAATGCTTAAGTGGCTTTTCCATCAAAAATCCTCACCATTGATGGCATATCATTAGCTGGCATTCTCCTGGTTTCCCGAACCCCAGAGCTGTGCTTGTTCTGAAGCATCAGCAGGGCAGTATTGATGTAAACACTGTCAAACAGCCAATATCATTGTGTTGTAGATAATCAACATATTGGTATTCATGACTCGATTGGAAATTGTACTTATCAAAAATGTTCTACATTTTAAAACCAAGTTTAAAACAAAATCTTAATCCAAACACCGCACATGCTTATTGTTTTGGTTCCTATACACTATCATTTGTAGAGAGCTTTAATTTTGGTTTGTACATGCTGCACTGGTTTGTAAAGAATTTTTGTTTAACTTCATGCATTGCCTTCATAAATTTCAATTCATTTTCCTGATTATCCCATTTTTAAGACCATAAGAGTAGGAAACTTCCTAAATAATGAGTGCTTAGTGAAATATTTTATTAGTTTAAAGAAAAATCCCAGTGATTTTCAACAAGAGATTTCACCAAAGCAAGAACGAGATAATGCAGGCACTTTCTTCAAGCTTATTTTCTACTTTAATTGAAGGTCCCCTCACTTTTTCAGATAAGATTCAGAATTGGCTGTATTCTCTGCCTAAACTACAAATCAATTCTAAAAAGACAGATCTCTGACACTATAAGACACTCATACACTGTCTAGCTTCAAGAATACCGATAAAATATTTGATGGAATGGTATAACTGCCTTTTTTCCTAACAATTTATGCTGCAAGTTTCAAGTGCTATCTTTATACTCTTCAGCTTCAGAGTATTATTGTTTCTTTGAGAGGCAAATTTATGCTTTTCACTTTCTACAGATGTATTTTAGATTTGTATCAAAAAAGGCAAAGTGTAATCTAAAACTTCAGGACTTTTACATTTGCATGTTTATTTCATCTTTAATCTAATTAGAGGATATGTCTATGAAGCCAGCAAATTCTGTCATATATTATGGAAAAAAAATCAGTGAGGTGAAACAGAGATAATTTTATTTTACTCAAATTGATATTTTTCTGTTTTTAAACAAACAACTCTTATTATGTTTGAAGCGCTTTTTTCACTGTTAGGAAGCTAGCAATTAATAGGGAGAAAATGTCTATTCTTCATAGCTTTAGATCTATTTCTCCTCATAAAATCTATTCTAAATGCATGCCAAGTACCTTACTGTTCCCTGACAAAGTAATAAAGTATTAACATGAATGTCTTTATTGCTGCAATAATCTTTTTTTTACAAGATCAGAGGATAGTGATCACACCAATTAACTCCCACAGAGGTTAAAAATTGATTCCTTTTTTAATATAAATTATAGTTCACATTAGCGACTATTGTGAGTCTGAGCTTAGAGATAGTTATCAGACTATGGAAACAACTCTCATAAGTTTCTACCTGCCTAAGCAGCATAGTATACCTAAGCAAAGGTCAAATCCATTCCTAAAAGTTTGAACTGAACAATGGGTCTTGGAGGATTCTAAGAAAGCTTAACTTTGTACATCAATCAGTGGTATTTATCTGGGGTCCTTACTATGTGAAGAGCACTATACCAAATGCTTGGGAATGCACAATACAATAGAGTTGGTAGACACAATCCCTGCCCACAAGGAGCTTTCAGTCTAGATGGGGAGAGAGTCTTTGAAATGAAAACAAAGAGGGGAAAATGTTAGGGTCTAAGGATATGTACATAAGAGCTGTGGGGCTGAGGATGGGGTGAAAATCAACTGTTTAAAGGGAACAGATCCAAGTACATAATACTACCACTACTAATAATATCGGTATTTACTAAGTGCTTACTATGTGCCGGGCACTGTACATAGCACTGTGCTCTGCACACAGTAAGTGCTCAATAAATACGATTGAATGAATGAATGAACACACAGACTGCAAGACAAATAGGAGAAACAATGGGTTAGCTGGGGAAGGCCACTTGAAAGAGATGATAACTTAAAAGGTTGGGAGAGTAGTAATATAAAATGAGAGAAAGTTCCAGTCCAGAGGGAGGATGTGGGCAAGGGGTTGGTGGCAAGATAGACAAGATTAAAGTGCAGTAAGTTGGCATTAAAGGAGAAAAGTGTGTGAGCTTGATTGTTGTAGGAAATTAGTAGGCAAGTTAGGAGCGGCGAGCTGATTGAGTTCTTAAAAGCCAATGGTAATTATTTTCTGTTCGATGTGGAGATGGAAGGGCAACCACTGGAAGCTCTTGAACAATAAATCAATCATATCCACTGAACACTTATTGTGTGCAGAACACTGTACCAAGTGCTTGTAAAAGTACAATATAACAGTTGGTAGACATGTTCCCTGAGCACAAGTAGCTTACAGTCTAGTGGGAGAAACAGACATTAATATAAATAAATTACACATATGCATAGAAGTGCTGGGGCTGAGGGAGGGATGAATAAAGTGGAAGGGTGACACAGAAGGGAGTGGGAGAAGAAAAAATGAGTGCTTAATGGGGGAAGGCTTCTTGGAGATGTGCTTTGAAGGTGGGGAGAGTGATTGTCTATTGGATACGAAGAGGCCAGAGGTAGGATGTGGGTGATGGGTCAGAGGAGAGATAGGTGAGAATGAGGTACAGTAAATAGGTTGAAATTAGAGAAAAGAAGCGTGTGGGCTGACTTTTAGTAGAAAAGCAGAGAGGTAACATAGGCAGGGGTGATGGGGATGGGGAGGAGGTGATTGACTTTTTTAAAGCTGAGGTAAGGGGTTTCTGTTTGATGGAAAGATGGATGGGCAACCACTGGAGGTTCTTGAGGAGTACAGAAACATGGAATGAATAGTTTGGTTAAAAAAAAATAAAGGATACGTCAAGAGATTTAAGTACGAACTGAAGTGGGGAGAGATAGGATGCAGGGAGGTCAGTAAGGAGGCTGATGCAATAACCAGGGTGGAGTAGGATGTGATAGCAGTTTAGATTTTAACAATGTTGTAAAGGTTGAACCAACAAGATGTGGTGACTGACTATGAGGTTGAATGAGAGAGATGAGTCTAAGGTAACACCAAGGTTATGGGCTTGTGAGACATGGAGGATGGCGGTGCTTTTTATAGTGATGGGAAAGTCAGAGGGAGAACAGGGTTTGTTTGGGAAGATGAAGAGTTCTGTTTGGATGTATTAAATTTGAGGAATGAGGAGAAGTGGATGGCTTTCTAGAGAAATGAACTGGAATGCAGAATGCAGTATAAACTGGAGTGGAGAGGGACAGGAGAAAAGAAGTCAGCAAGGAGGCTGATGCAATGGCTGAAGTGAGAAATTAGTGCTTGGATCATCCATTCATTCATTCGATTGTATTTACTGAGCACTTGCTGTAGGCAGAGCACTGTACTAAGCACTTGGAAAGTACAATTCAGCAACAAGTAGAGACAATCCTTGCCCACAATGGGCTCACAGTCTAGAAGGGGGGGAAGTAGGCATCAAAACAAGTAAACAGGCATGAATAGCATCAATATAAAGAAATAGAATTATTGTTATATACATACCATTAATATAAATAGAATTATAAATATGTACATCTATACAAAAGTGCTGTGGGGTGGGGAGGGGGGATGAGGAAAGGGAGTGAGTCAGGGTGATGGGGTGGGGAGGAGAAGCAAAGGAAAAGGGGGGCTTAGTCTGGGAAGGCCTCCTGGAGGAGGTGAGCCTTCAGTAGGTCTTTTAAGGAGGGAAGTATGATTGGTGGATTTGAGGAGGGAGAGCATTCCAGGCCAGAGGTAGGACATGGCCAGGGGTCGACAGTGGGACCGGTGAGAACCTGGCACAGTGAGATGGTTAGGCAAAGTAACACTTTGGATGGAGAGAAAGGGGTAGATTCTAGAGGTGTTGTGAAGGTAGAATCAACAAGATTTGGTGACAGACTGAATATGTGGATTGAATAAAATGGGTCAAAGATAATGCCAAGGTTATGAGATTGTGATACAGGTAAGTGTTGTCTACAGTGCTAGGAAAGTTGCTGGGAAGACAGGATTTGGGTGAGACTCAATCAAGTAATTATGTTTATTAAGCTCTTACTTTGTGGAGAACATTATACTTGGCACTTGGGAGAGTACAATACCACGGAGAGGGTAGATAGACTATTTGCCCAAAACAAGCTCACAGTTTAGCAGAGACAATAGTGTTCTTTATTGGACATGTTACATTTGAGGTGTCTAGGAGCCATCCAAGAAGAGAAGTTGTGAAGGCAGAAAGAAATATGAGGCTGCTGAGGAAAGAGATCAGGACTGGAGAGGTAGATTTGGGAATCATCTGTGTAGAGATGGTAGGTGATCCTCTGTTTTCCTACTGTCCAAAATGTTATCAGCCTCTTCTGGGCCTGAAAATGACCTAACAGAGTTTTCATTCTTCTCTGAGTTCTAGCAACCATCATCTGCTGCACTCTGGGACACCTTCTCCAGGTCAAGACAACTTTGAAGCCCCTTCACCATTCTCATCTCTAACCTCTCAGGTTATAAGCCCCCCAAGGAACAGGGACTGTGTCTAATTCTCACCCATGTATTCTGTCCCAGCACTTAGCACTTACTCTACACATAGTAAAAATGTAATCGATACAATTGCAACTTCTTCTACTTACCCAATATCTGCACTAAATTCTGAAGGCTTCAACATCTATATTTATCTTAATGAGTATCAAGAGTACCTTCTGTGTGCAGAATGCTGTACTATACGGTTTGAGAAACATACAAAAGAAGTCATAATAATAATAATAATAATAATGGCATTTATTAAGCACTTACTAAGTGCAGAGCACTGTTCTAAGCGCTGGGGAATTTACAAGGTGATCAGGTTGCCCCATGTGGGGCTCACAGTCTTAATCCCCATTTTACAGATGAGGGAACTGAGGCCCAGAGAAGTGAAGTGACTTGCTCAAAGTCACACAGCTGACGAGTGGTGGAGCCGGGATTTGAACCAATGACCTCTGACTCCAAAGCCCGGGCTCTTTCCGCTGAGCCACACTGCTTCTGCCTCAGGAAACCAATACCCTAGTATTGATAAATTTACTGATTCTCCAGTTTTTGTTATCAATTTTAGTAAACTTCAACTTTACTCCATACTGGCCAAAAATCAACACGAACACAGTTGTACTTCATAATTACCTTTGGATTGCCAATCGGCTTTAATTGATAACACTGCTCTAACTAAATACTCCAGCTCTGAATTACTGCCTTGTGATCCAAATTTCCTAAGATGCCACCTCACCCTTTTCCCCTCCACCTCCAAAACTGACTTCTGCCCACTCTGAGACTGTAACATAGCACAGTTTTGACCCAATGAAACTCATACCTTGGTTCTCTATTTTTCTTATCAACTCACATGTTTTTAGCTACGTAGATGACTCAAATATTCCCTCCCCAACCTCCACCTGCTCTACTGTCTTGAATTTTCTCCTACTTTTGATATTTCTCTATTTTGATTGTCTATCAATACATATATATGTGGTTCTAAATAGAAATATCCCTAGCCTTTTTTTTAAGATAAGGTATTTGGCATGCATTTTCAGTTTGGGAGTTTCCTGAGTTTTTTCCTATTATTTAGGTCTGTAAAACTAACTTTGTGTTACTGTGGGGGTTGCCAAATACCTATCTGGAAGGCACTTATATTCTGTTCACATTTCTCTCTTACTTATATTTCAGGATATCCACTGAATGACCATAAGTTCTTCTTTGCCCATTTTGTTTGACGGTTCTGACTCCATTTTCTTTGTGGCCTTTATCTAAGGCTCTCAGTAAACCTCATGTACCTTTGAATAGATTATTCCTAATTAAATCACTTCTGGTATTAAACATCTTGAAATGTAAAGAGCTACCTGGATTGCTTCTCAAAGGAGGTTGCATTTCAATAAGTTGCCCTGATTAAGAATCTGCAAACAGAGCTGTTTTTCACACTCTCAGAGTGTCTGTCTCATTTATCTGTGCATGCACCTAAACCTCAGATAATTCAACAGAAAATATTATAATCATTATTTCTTTGGAAAATGTTCTATTTTTTGTTTTTTTTAAAGATGGTAAAAGCAATTTTTCAAGATGCATCTCACAACCAAAATACACATTTATATAGAGATATAGCTTAGTGATAAGAGTAAGAGAAGGATAGGGTAACAGAAAGGGTGAGGCTCCAAATTATGAATGCCTTTGTGTAATGGAAATATACATAATATCTGCAAAACATTTAAGCCATCAAATTTTCTAGAATAGGCTTAGCTAAGGCATGATTTGTGTGTGTGTGTGTGTGTGTGTGTGTGTGTATAAATGCATAAGAAATTAAAAGGAAACAATCCCATTCTGAGTGATGAGGGAGAACAATCAGAAGAGAGTGATCAGGGTCTGAGGAGGAAGGAAAAATGGGAAAGAAGAAAGTATAGAACCTTTGGAGGGCTGGAAGGACTGGAAATAATTGAACAAAACGGGAATTAAAATTGCACTGAAGCCTCTCCAAATCAGAGATAATTTACTGTAGTGCTTGCCAATTTCAACTGTTTCCTCTTCCTCACCTGCCTTCAACCCCTCTTCCTTCCCTCTAGCCACAATACCCCCATTTCAAATGTTCCTACTGATTTAACTGATTTCTCTCATATAAGCTCGTTATGGGCAGGGAATTTCCCAAGCGCTTAGTACAGTGCTCAGCACACAGGAAGCACTTAGTAAATACGATTGAATAAATGAATGAATGAGCTTGTTTAGGGTAGGTCAGAGAATGTTGGGACCCTTTTGAAAGCCTATACTCTTTCAGCTGAGGTAGAGACCACCTAAAAAGCCTACTTTAACACCAGAATACTTCTTCAGACCCAGCAAATGACCTCCTGGTTCCCATCTTGCTCAGTCCAATACAGGAGTACTGAGTCTAGAATGGAGATTTTATGAAACAGGGCATCTGCTTTGGGGAACTCGGGGTACCTGCTTGCCATTTGCTGATCATGCCCAGAATTTTGAGCAATGATTTTGAGTTCCAAATAGTGTTCCAAATACTTAAGCTTCCTTGAGTTTTGAAATGCAGTTGAGTTACCAACAGGAGACTTTGACCATTTCTAAAAATTATTTTATTTAAAAAAGAAATACTTAAGAAAAGCTAATAATACAAGGGTGTAAGATACACAAAGTCAACGTTTTCTAGGTACCGGTGTATTCACCCCCTCACTCTGTGCAGTCTATCACAGACATGCAGTAAAATCTAGGGAAGACATTTCTGAGCGAAGGATTGAGTTAGATGGGATACACTTGCCTCATAAAGATACTGCCTCAGATCGACTCATTCTTTTTTCCCCATAACATTAACACAGAGAATGTTGTTACGGGGATGTCAAATGTGTGGGAAATGGATTTTATCACATGCTTAATTGCCCATCTTCTCTCCAAGTGGAACAGAGACTGACACTTTCCATTAACTAAATGATTATCCTGAGCTTTCTTCCAAGCAATTTGAATGGTAAACAAGTCAAAGAATTAAGGAAACATTTTCTTCAACAGATTGCATAAACTTTTGCTACTTTTTACATAGCTAAATTTTCTATGACCCAAGTTTTCCAAGATCCAAAGTTTTAAAGAGAAGATATGCCGCTCTTTTTTAGATCAAAGAGCTTTAGCAAAGTAGTTAACAAAGTAGGGAAGCAGTGTTGCCTAACAAAAAGAGCACGAACCTGGGATTTCGAGGATTTGGGTTATTAATAATAACAAGAACAATAATAATAATTGTAGTAGTAGAGAAGTAGTGTGGCTCAGTGGAAAGAGCATGGGCTTTGGAGTTAGAGGTCATGAGTTCGAATCCCAGTTCTGCCAATTGTCAGCTGTGTGACTTTGGGCAAGTCACTTAACTTCTCTGTGCCTCTGTTACCTATCTGTAAAATGGGGATTAAGACTGTGAGCCCCATGTGGGACAACCCGATCACCTTGTAACCTCCCCAGTGCTTAGAACAGTGTCTTGCACATAGTAAGCACTTAATAAATGCCACTATTATTATTATTAGTAGTAGTAGTAGTATTTGTTAAGTGCTTACTATGTGCCAGGCACTATATTAAGCGCTGGGGCGGACACAAGTGAATCGTGTTGGACACAGTCCATGTTCCACATGGGTCTCAGTTTCATTCCCCATTTTACAGAAGAATTAACTGAGGCCCAGAGAAGTTAAGTGAATCGCCCAAGGTCAAATGGCTGACAAGTGGCAGAGCCAGGATTTGAACCCACAACCTCTGACTCCAAAACCCAGGCTCTTTCCACTGAGTCATGCTCTTTAATCCCAGCTCTGCCTATTGCCAGCTGTTTAACCTTGGGCAAGTCACTTAAATTTGATGTGTTTCAGTTTCCTGTATAATGGTGATTCAATACCTGATCTCCCTCCTACTTGGACTCTGAGCCCCATATGGGGCAGGGACTGTGTCCAGCCTGATTTACCTTGCATATTCCACTGCACTTAGAACAGTTCTGGACACATAATAAGCACTGATCAAATACAATTAAAAAAAAAACAAGAATAGATATGTGTCTGAGCTGATATTACTGAATGAACAAAGACAGCTACAAACAAAACCAAATTTTAAAGGATGAAACTGGATTTAAATCATTACAAACTGGGTGTTACAACACCATTATATTCATAAATTTTCAGAAAGACAATTCTGTTATCTGTTATTTATTAGGTAAAATTATTATTAGAGAGCCTCTTTAGGATGATGGCACTTGGGGAAGGGGTCTGCAGATGTCAAATATTTGTGTAAGGAGAAGAGCACAAAAGAGGTAGACAGAAGTTCAGAGGAAACAGTAGGGAAACAGGGAGAGGGAAGGATGCAAACATAAAAAATAAACTAAGCTAATTTTCCAACAAATATTTTGTTTCCTAAACCCAAGGAACATCTCTTGCTCTCAGTAGTAGATCTTCTTCCAAACCTGAAGGTTCTTAACTTAGGCTAGGCTAGTATTAGCTCTTCCAAGACTCATTTTAACCTTCATCTAAAATAAATTATTGAAAGTGCCATAGTGAATTATACATGCCTTACTCTTTTTGGCTTGTTGCTTTTGGCCTTTTCTTCAGGATATCTCTGTCTTTGATCTCCCTTTCTATATGGCTATAATAGTTAATCAATGCTACTTATTGAGCCCTTGCTATGTGCAGAGAATTGTACTAAGTGCTTCGGGAAGCACAATACAATAAATAGAGTGGGTAAATGCGATTCCTGCACATTATGAGCTTACAATCTACAGTGGGAAAGCAAGCATTAAAATGAATTACAGATAGGGGAAATATTAGAGTATAAGGATATGCACAAAAGTACTGTGGGGGTCGGTGAATATCAACCAAGCAGAGGGAATGGAAGATAGGGGAAATGAGGCCTCCATCAGAAAATACCTCTTGGGAGGAAATGTGATTTTAGGAGGGTTTGAAGGTGGGGACAGTGGTACACTGTCCATGTGGAGAGCGAGTTACAGGCCAAGTTCCTGGCACTCCCATTTGCCTGCTGTGTGACCTTGGACAAGTTACTTAACTTCTCTGTCCCTCAGTTTCCTCATCTGTAAAATGTGGATTAAGACTGTGAACCTCGCATGGGACAGGGACTGTGTACAACCTGATTAGCCTGTATCTACCCCAGCAGTCAGTACAGTGTCTGGCACATGGTAAGCACTTAAAATAATGGGCTGGGGGTGGGCAATGGGATAGATGAGATTAAACTACAAAGAATAAGCTGGCATTACATGACTGAAGTGTGCAGGCAGGATTGTAGTATATCAGGGAGGTAAGGCAGGGAGAGAGAGAGAGCTGAATGAGGGGCTTAAAGCCATTGGAAAGGAGTTTCTAAATAAGACAGCCCGATTCTCCCTAGGCCTCCAGAAGAACATGAGGATTGCTCTCTCCTAGTTGAATAGGAGAGAAAACAAACCCTTTCTCTGTTTCCCCCTCTGAGATTCCCTACTTGATCTGCATATATCCCATGCAAATTCACATTTCTCTCCTGGTTTCCAAGATCTATAAGGAAACTTCTTGGAATACATCAACCCAGTAGCGGCAGCTCAACAAAAAGGTTTTCTCTCTGATATAGATACACTGTTGAACATCAGGAAACATGTTCCCCAACCCTCCCACTCTCTGGAGTGGCACCTGGCTTGGTGAAAGAGCACGGGCTTGGGAGCCAGGGGATGTAGGTTCTAATTCTGTCTCCACCACTCGTCTGCTGTGTGACCTTGGGCAAGCCAAATAACTTATCTGTGCCTCAGTTACTTCATCTGTATAATGGGAATTAAGACTGTGAGCCCCATTTGGGACAATCTGATTACCATGTATTTATCCCAGTGCTCAGAACAGTGCTTGGCACATATTAAGTGCTTAGCAAATACCATCATCATTATTATTATTATTTCCTAGGAGCCTCCACTTGTGAAATTCTTTCACCAGGCATCAGGGATGAAATCATGAAAATAAAACTATGTGAGGTTCTTGTTATTAGTAGCAATGTGGACTAGTTGAAAAAAACATGGACCTAATCCTGGCTGGGCCAGTTACCTGTTCTGTGATTTTAGGCAAGTCACTTAAATACTCTGAGTCTCAATTACCTCATGTGTAAAATGGGGATTGAATGCATGGTCTCCCTCATATTTATGGGACATGGACTATGTTTGGCCTGGTTAATGTAATAATAATATTAATAGTAATAATAATAATTTTAATAATTTTGTTGTTGCTGTATTGATTAAGGACCATGTGTCAGGTGCTAAGATAGATATAATATAATCAGATCAAACCCAATTTCTGTCCTGGATAGGCTTGCATTTTAAGAGGGCAGAAAAGCAGATCCTTTATCCCAATTTTACAGATTAGGAAAATGAGGAGAGTGGAAGGGAGGGAGAGAGAGAGAAAGAGAAAGAGCGAGAGAGGGATTGTATGTGTGTGACTGCCCAAGATTTCACACTGAACCAGTGGCATACTCTGGATTAGAAGCCAAGCATCCTGATTCCCAGTCTCATGATCTTTCCTGTGGACCAACTGCCTTCATTGTGTTTATTATGACTAACTTCTTGTCTACATAAGCAAAATGAAGTGGGAGATCGAGACACTCATCTGGATAATTCAAAGAAACAAAAAGACATGGTTTTTTGATCTGAATAATTTAGATCATTTTACCAATAGTCTTAATTTTGTAAGTAAAGATCTACCTCTGCTATGGGGGTTTGTCCATTCATCTTTTCCTTCTACTTATAGGATTTAGCAAAAAAGTTACTGAAAAAAGTCTATCATTCATTCATATCCCTGGAATGCCTTTCTATCATCCATCATAATAACTAAAGTATCTTATCAGTGATTTCACTATTTTATTGCTTTTTTTCCTAATATATTCCTGATACTAATATGCCTCATTCATTTTGTTCTATCACTCTAAATCATCATTATTTGAACCTAGACATATTCCAAGGCTCTTTTCCTAAATCAGTGAGTCCAAACCCATGAGGCTTCTTTTAAATAAATGTCTAAATTTCTTAAAAGCAGCACAAAATCCAAATGATATTCTTTCATTTAATAAGTACCATGAGATGCTTCAAACAAGTCCATATAATTAAAAAGTTATGTTTGCGGATTTTGACAGTATCACTAGAAAATTAGAAAACTAGCAAGATATGTACAGATTTGAGAGTTGTTAAATATTTTTAGCATTTTTCTCCTTCCCAATTTTATGATTATTTCTCTTTGAATAGACTCCTGTACAGGCATGAATTTTTCTCGAGTCCACTTCGTAAAACTGCTTAAATAGCAAACAGTTCCTCAAAAAGTGTTTTCATTCTAGAGGTGTTCTCGAACCATCAACCCAATAGTAAATAGTTATTGAACACCTAGTGTGTGTGTTCTAAGGCCAGTATGACATATTTGGGAAAGCACAATATAGCCAGAATACAAAAAAAAAAAAAAGAAATAAGCTCATTTGCAACAAGATGTAGCTCTAGCATGATGAAGAATTATATCTGGTCATGTGGTAACAAAAGCATTTAAACTATCAGGGACATATTTCAATGATCATCTCCAAAGTTTAAAGTCCAATCATTATCTGGTAATACGTACAAAGGCTTGGATTAATTTTGGCATATTCAAAATGGTTGGTTTAAAACCATCCTAAAAATTCTGAAAACAATGCAAACTTCTTAGGTAAATATCACTGCCCCATATGTATTAACATATCACTCCTTCCCAATAAAAAGTCTCATTTTAAACCAACCACGTTCAAATTAATGATACTGGGTGATAGAACACATGGTCATAACTGTGACTGCTGCTATTTCCCATATGAGGAAGATTAACGAAGATCCAGAACAGACATAATCCCCACCCACCCCTGCAAAAGAACTTTAAGCTTGAAAGCTGTCATGTCCCACCTGTGCTTTAAAACTGCTAATGGCCTCTGGCTCTTTAACCAGGTAATAATCACAGGGACATTTCATAATTCATCACAATTTGGCACAGAAGGGTTGAAAAGCAAGGGGATTCATTCAATAGTATTTATTGAGCACTTACTGTGTACAGAGCACTGTACTAAGCGCTTGGGAAGCACAAGTTGGCAACGTATAGAGATGGTCCCTACCCAACAATGGGCTCACATGCTAGAAGGCAAAAGCTTTTTGCTGGGGAAAAAGCAGTAACCCAAGGAGGTTCCTGACAGGCTTCCTTTAGGTTATCGATCTCTTCTCTGACTACCTCTTCCATCCACTTCATCCCACTTGAGCCTGCCAAGTGGTCTGAAGGGGGCCAGCAGTGGAGTTGGGGTAATGACAGGGGAGCTGGGAAGATGGGCAGAAAGGATTCTGGGATTCCCAAGATAGAGTCTCCCAATCAGGCCAAAGTTAATTAATTAATGATGGCATGTCTTAAGAGCTTACTATGTGTAAATCAATGTTCTAAGTGCTGGGGAGGACACAAGGTGATCAGGTTGTCCCACATGGGAGCTCACAGTCTTCATCCCCATTTTACAGATGAGGGAACTGAGGCACAGAGAAGTGAAGTGACTTGCCCAAACTCACACAGCTGACAAGTGGTGGAGTTGGGATTTGAACCCATGACCTCTGACTCCCAAGCCTGGGCTCTTTCCACTGAGCCATGCCGCTTCCCTAAGTTAGCTGTCAAAGTTAGATGTCAAAGGTTCCTGTTGAGAGTGCAGAGAGTGAAGCAGTGGCACCAAAACCAATATGTCACTGCGATCTATATGGGCTTAAACCTGCAACAATCAGGTTTGCCCCAGAGTTTTTATTCAAAGAAGCTTTCAAGAAATAGCCTTGCCACTCTAAGTCATTATCAGATTAAAGATTCTAACACAGTTGTCTTCTACTTGAATACCCAGTATATAGTAACATCACTAAGTGAAATATTGGATTCAATAGAGAAGGTTCTCACTCTTCTCTGTACAGTATGTTCCGATTCAATTGTTTCCTACCTTAACTTTGAGTACAGAAGCAAACATCCTGGCATCCTCAGACACTCCTCCAATGTAGAGATTTTTCTCAAAGACGGGAGGATGATCATTTGCATCCTCAACCTCAATGAACACTTTCGCTGTGTTGCCTGGAAAAAAAATTGAAAAAAAAAAATCAATTGGACTTCAAAGAAAAGAGTTTATAAAGAGACCAATCGTCACCAGTTTGGCAAAGATTTAGTAGGACATTAAACACCACCACTTTTCAGGAACAAAATCATCTCAAAAAAGATAATTTATAAAATGCATGCTTCGCTTTAAAGGTATTACACACACATAAAGGTATTTGTAAGTACTATGTGCCAAGCACTGTCCTGAGCGCTAGGGTAGATACAAGGTAATCAGGTTGTCCCACATGGGGCTCACAGTCTTAATCCCCATTTTACAGATGAGGGAATTGAGGCACAGAGAAGTGAAGTGATTTGCCCAAGGTCACACAGCAAACAAGTTGCAGAGCCGGGATTAGAACCCATGACCTCTGACTTCCAAGCCTGGGCTCTTGCCACTGAGCCCTGCTGCTTCTCTTGCTTTAGTATCCTTGGATTCACATATTGAAAACCACAGGGACTAATTAGTTTACAGCTGTGTGCTTTTCTTTATTTCCAGGGCCACTGCATCATTTAAGGTTCTTGTCCTCCACTGCAATTAAGATTTCTGCTAACTGCATGCAACAATTCAAAGTTGTTCATGTTTATGATGTCTTACTTTGAATAAAACAAGAAACTGATAATTAAAAAAAACAAATAATGTTATCCACATAAAAATCCCACCTTTGAGAAATATAAATGTTGTAAAAACTGATAGCTAAGACTCTGCCATACAGTGTGTGATTGGAAAATGGAGACAATCACTACCACTATCTCTGCACAAATGAACAGCGACGAAGTATTATATGAGGGATTTTTTGACATGAAAAGATAATGTTCTACAATATACTATCTCAGTTTCAGAAAGGTGAAATTGGAAAGATAACTATGTTTGAAATGGCCTTGAATACATTTTGTCATTTAGTCATAGATCACCTGTACATCTTGTAGCTATATCTGGTCTGAAAATATTTTCAATAGAAACTTCTTGTTATGAATATTGATTATAAGAATCTTCATTCCCAGTCCAAAAGAAAACTGCAGGCATGTACCTGCTAAATTCAATCATTTTTTTCTATGGGGTTGTTAAACATGATCTTTTTATGGTAATTTTTCGGCGTTTACAATGTTCAAGGCACTTTACAAACTACAAGTTGGATGCAGTCCATGTCCCACATGGGGTTCACAGTCTTAATTCCCCATTTTACAGATAAGGTAACTCAGGGACAGAGATGTTAAGTGACTTGCCCAAGGTCACATAACAGATATGTGGTGGAACTGGTATCGTAGCTCAGGTCTTCTGATCCCAGTCCCATGCTCTTTCCACTAGGCCAAACTGCTTCTGTGCCTGAAGAATACCTAAAGTCTTACTAAGAAAAACGAGATTCATGTTTAACCAAATATATTCTAAAGAAAAAAAATTGAGCAAACCTTTAGTTAACGTCTACAAGTCAGTCAATCATATTTATTGAGTGCTTACTGTGTGCAAAGCACTGTACTAAATGCTTGGAAGAGTGCAATGTAACAATAAAACAGACACCATCCCAGTCCACAACAAGCTTACAGTCTAAAGCGGTAGAGAAACGTAAATGTGAATGAATAGATTACAGATATGTACATAAGTGCTGTGGGGTTGGGATGGAGGATAATAATAATAATAATAATGGCATTTATTAAATGCTTACTATGTGCAAGGCACTTTTCTAAGCACAGGGGAGGTTACAAGATGATCAGGTTGTCCCACGTGGGGCTCACAGTCTTAATCCCCATTTTGCAGATGAAGTAACTGAGGCACAGAGAAGTTAAGTGAGTTGCCCAAAGTCCCACAGCTGACAATTGGTGGAGCCGGGATTTGAACCCCTGACCTCTGACTCCAAAGCCCGTGCTCTTTCCACTGAGCAACGCTGCTTCTCTAATAATGAATGAATAAAGGAAGCAAGTCAGGGGGATGCAGAAGGGAGTTGATAAAAGGGTAAAGAGAGCTTAGTCAAGGAAGACCTCTTGGAGGAGATGTGCCTACAGTAAGACTTCAAAGCGGGGTTGGGGAGTAATTGTTGGATACAAGACGTTATTTTAATAAGACACAGAAAGCAATCAATAAATACCATTGATATATAAATACCAGTGATAATGAAAAATACAGGGGAGGGTGTGGTTAGGGTGGAAAGAGAAGGAATTCTGTTTTGGACATGTTTAGTTTGAGGTGTTGGTGGAACATCCAGATAGAGATATCCTGAGGCAGGAAGAAATGTAAGATTGCAGAGAAGGAGAGAGATCAAGACTGGAGAGGGAAACTTGGGAATCATCTGCATGCAGATGGTATTTGAAGCCACAAGAGTGAATGAGTACTTCAAAGAACAAGCAAGTATGTTAGCTTCCTCTGACCCCTTTCTGACTTTCCAATTAGAGTAGATCCATAACTGCCTCAATTAAAGATTCACAACCTGAGTAGGAGTAATCTATGCTCCAGGAAATATTTAATCTGCAACACCATTCAATCAATGATATTTATTAAGCACTTTGTGTAGATCACTGTACTGGACACTTGGAATTTTGCTATACATCAGAGTCGGCACCTGTTCCCTACCCACCAGAAGCTTACAATCTAGAGGGAGAGACAGATACTAAATTAAATTATGGATATGTACATAATTGCTATGGGGCAGAGGGTAGGGTGAAAACCAAGAGTACAAATCTGACTGCACAGGTGTATAAGGAAGAGAAAGAGAAGTGGGAATGAAGGCTTAACTAAGAACTTCAAGGAGATTTGGAGAAGCATTAGGATATCCCTCAACACCATGAGATTTTGAAATCCTATTTGTTCAGTGCTTACTATGTGTCAAGCACAGTTCTAAGACTAGCGTATATACAAGTTAACCAGATCGGATACGGTCCCTGTCCCACATGGGCCTCACAGACTTAAGTAGGACAGAAAGCATGCTTGGATTCCCCATTTTATATTTGATGAAACTGATGCACAGAAAAATTAAGCGTCTCTCTCAAGGTAACATGCAGACAAGTGGCAGAGCCGGGATTAGAATTCTGGTCATTTGACTCCAAGGCCCAAGTTCTTTCCAATAGGCCATGTTCCTTCCCAGATTTGTAGATTTGAGGAAGAGGATTCAGGTGGTACCTAGAACTGCTTACATAATTTTAAATGCAGATGTACCATTATTTTATAGGTTGCTCAATGCTTAGTATAGTGCCTCTAGACTATAAATCCATCTTCTAGACTGTAAGCCCGTTGTGGGCAGGGATTGTCTCTATTGTCGAATTGTACTTTCTAAGCACTTAGTACAGTACTCTGCACACAGTAAGCGCTCAATAAATATGATTGAATAAATTGAATGAATGAACGAATGCTTGCCATGTAGTGCTTAACAAATAGTAATATTATTATACAAAGTGCATTCATATGCTAGGCACAGGATTGAGGCATAACTAGTTCCTTCTAAGGGGATAAAAGTGAGATTCATGTTATTTGGCTACCGGTCAATTTCCTTAGGTAAAGGGAAACTGAACTAGGTCTGTGTGCAAAGAGATTGCTCTCTGGACTAAAGCAGACTGAGAGGAGGAGGGAAGGAGGTTGTAAAGAGTTGCCATGCACTGTCTATGCAAAAGAAACCATCCATGATGTCATGCAGGGTCTTTGGGAGATGTACTGTAATCCAAGGAACATTAAGCAGCACCACTTTTCTGGAACAAGGAACATAAAGGCAGCAATTCAGTTGACAGTCTGGCAACTGAAAACAGTGACATTACACTTTCTTTGTAGCATTAAAGATAATTCCTAGCTTGGGAGCCTGATCCTGTGTAAATGTTAGTCTCAAAGTGAGTCTAAACTATTCAGTCAATTGATGAAAATCTTCCCCCACAAATCCTAGTCCATAATTCATCTCACGCTATGGAGAATTAGACAGTCTTTAAAAAAGGAAGTAAAAATAACCTGAAGCCAGATAGAGACATTGCTTCTATTTAGTGTTCCAGACAATCCCACAATTATCAAAAAATTCACACTGTGGAAACAACAATGGTTTATATAGGTCTGGGAAGGGAAGGATGGAAGCTTACACAACCACTGAAATAGCTTCATCTAAAACTCAAAATGACCAAGACTGAGCTTCTTACTGTTCCTTCCAAATCCTGTCCTCTCCCTGACTTTCCCATCACTGTGGAGGGCACTACCATCCTTCCCGTCTCACAAGCCCGCAACCTTGGTGTCACCCTTGACTCCGCTCTCTCATTCACCCCACACATCCAATCCATCACCAAAACCTGCTGGTCGCACCTTCACAACATCGCCAACATCCGATCTTTCCTTTCTATCCAAACCGCTACCTCGTTGGTGCAAACGCTCATCATATCCCGACTGGATTACTGCATCAGCCTCCTTTCTGATCTCCCAGCTTCCTGCCTTTCCCTGCTTCAGTCTATACGTCATTCTGCTGCCCGGATTATCTTACAGAAATGCTCTGGGAATGTCACCCCCCTCCTCCTTAGTTGCTTATCAACCTTCGCATGAAGCAAAAACCCCTCACTATTGGCTTGAAAGGTCTCCATCACCTTGCCCCCTCCTACCTCACCTCCCTTTTCTCCTTCTACATCCCAGCCCACACAGTTCGCTCACCTGGTGCTAATCTTCTCACTGTGCCTCCTTCTCACCTGTCCCGCTGTCGACCCCTGGCCTAAATCCTAACTTTGGCCTGGAATGCCCTCCCTCCTCACATCTGCCAAACTAGCTCTCTTCCCAGCTTCAAAGCCCTACTGAGAGCTCACCTCCTGGATTTACTGGATTTACATACTTCAAACTAGTTCAAACACATAATGACCTCTGTGGGGGAAAATGAGCCAAAACATCCACAGAATGAGGTATGGGGCTTCAACCAGAGTTCAGAGCCCCCAAATAATCTATCAATCAATGGCATTTATTGAGTGCTTCCTGTGTGCAGAGCACACACTGAACTAAACACCTGGGAGAGTACAAGCCTGTGAACCCCATGGGGAACAGGAAGTGTCCAACCTGAATTTTCTCCAGCACTTAGAACAGTGCTTGCCACATAGTAAGCACTTAAATAACAAAATAAAACTATTATTATTATTATTACAATATAAAAGAGTTAGTAGATACATTCCCTGCCCATAATAAACTTACAGGCTAGAAGGCAGAAAAAGCACAGAGTGCCAGTGGAGCGTGTCTGGGAAGACAAGTGAGGAAATAGGAATGTTCATTCATTCATTCGATCATATTTATTGAGTGTTTACTATGGGCAGAGCACTGTACTAAGCACTTGGAAAGTACAATTCAGCAACAGATAGAGACAAGCCCTGCCCACAACGGGCTCACAGTCTAGAGGGGGGAAGTAGGCATCAAAACAAGTAAACAGGCATCAATAGCATCAATATAAATAAATAGAATTATAGCTATATACACATAATTAATAAAATAAATAGAATTATAAATATGTACATATATACTCGCAAGTGCTGTGGGGCAGGGAGCGGGGTAGAGCAATTTGAGCAAGTATGTACCTCAAAGTTCTGCAGGGGGATGGGTTGATCCTTGTACCTCTGGCATAGGATAAGATTCATTGCAAGGTGAGGGATGCATGGCAGTTTAAGCCACTAATGTAAATAAAGTTACTCTCCCTGGAAGATTTAGTTAAGGCTATATCCATGAGAACATATGGGAAATTACAGAGGGCTATTGATTTCCTCTGCTCAACTGTGGCTTACTCTGCCAAGTATTGTACTAAGCATAAGATAATCACACCAGATACTGTCCCTGTCCCAACTGTGCCTTCCAAAATAAGAAAATTTTAAAAGGACCATTATAAAAAGACATTCTTGAATAATCTTCCTGAAGGATACATTTAGCTTTCCTCCATACAAAATGAAATAAGTGGCAGTATATAAAGAAATTTGATGTAATCATGAAGGAATCAATGACCCATTAGTTTTCTGACAAACCTTAAGCTTTACATAGAAATGTATCATCTCATTCCAGATTTTCTTATATTCCAAATGTAAATTTTTTCCCCATGATGAACTTATTCTCTCCAATACAATCCTATTTCGCAAATGTGTTGTCCTTTAAACTTAAGCCTTTCTGAAATATTTTAAGAAATAATGTCTTTCATTCTATTAGTACACATGATTGGACTTGGAGAAGATCATAGATTTATCCCAATTAGGCATTGCAATTTTCATGTCATCTGAGAATTCTAGAAATGGAGTAGGCAACCAAAACCCACCCTCTACTCCCTAATGGTTTAGTCAACTGTTTGCCTTATTTCATTCTGTGTTTCTGATTTTGCATCCGAGCTGATTTTAAACAAACTGGTAACTGAGCTTAATCTTTAGAGCATTGTTTTTGTTTTTGCGTGTTTTTATTCAGCCAGCATGTAACTGTAAATCACGCAGGAATCCAAATGAATGGGAACACCTAGAATCCTTGGCAGATAAGCATTAGCCATTTCAAAAGCTTGGATTTTCAAGAACATGTTTGCATTTCCGAGAGAAACCAGAAAAATGCAAAAGATTTTTCAAAATTTAGGGCTGGAGATTTTTGAGCAGCTCCTTCTGAAATGCTGCAGTGGACAAATGCAACTAAGGATAAAAGTACCCATTTTTCAAGGTATACTGCCTAAAAAGTGAACATTACAACAGATGTTAACTGTTCAATGACATGAGCAGGGTTGTTTTAGGAAAATGTCATTACTTAACATTTGGTTCTGCTGCAGATGCACTCATAGCCCAGATGGGAAGTATTGCTCAGAGTTGAAAACTGCATTTTCCCTGGAGGTCAATAATCAAGCTGACAGTTCTAACACCCATAAAGAGAATTATATTACTGAACTATCGACTTCATTATTTACTAGTACTGAAATTACAGTTTCAACCATAAGCAACACCATCCTCAAAATATCTGAAACCAGTTGGTGTCCAACAACTCTAGACTGTAAGCCCAGTGTGGGCAGGGATTGTCTCTCTTTATTGTTAAATTGTACTTTCCAACTGCTTAGTAGTACGGTGCTCTGCACACAGGAAGTGCTCAATAAACACCATTGAATGAATGAATGATTGGATTATCTAGATTGGATATGAGGATCCATACAAATTTTGAATGCACTGCTAATTCCTCTAGAGGATTGCTTTATCCTAGACATTGCCTTAAATGGATCCAATGTTTGGTGCTTTATTCAGGCTTTTCTGTCACAGCATAAATTGATCACTGCTCTCCACCAGTTAAATTACTCATTCAACTTCCTGACATGATGAAGTTTCTCTGGTTGATTCGGGGAATATGACTCTGTATTTTCAGTTAAACTGTGCCCTGCTGAACTAGCCATCCTATCCATCTTCAGCAAGTAATGAAATTTCAGCATGATCAAGAGCATACCAATACTTCCCTTGTATAAATGGTCAAGATAATAAATCAGCGTCCTCGGTATGATTCTGCTCTCCGTTAGCAATTGGAATCTCCAGTCCTTCATAGCTTTGGGACAAGTTAGTTGCAGGGACCTAATTTCTGATAGTGAGTTCAACTGCATCGATGAACTACATCGATTCCTCTGGGTGCATAATGAGAGGCTAGGAGGTCTTTTCCAGCTTGATAGATACTCCTGCAGCTGATGAAGGTAGCCAGTGTGTGAAAGTAGTATTTGCATACAGTAAGTGTTCAATAAATATGATTATTATTTAATAATAATAATAATAATAATAGCAATAATAGTCCTACATTGCAGAAGGGGATGCTTCTTATGCTCTAAGAAATGTGTGAATCCAGTCCAGTTTCTCTTATCTCTTTAAATGCGGGTACCCATTAAGAACTGAAAACATATCATCAAGTCTTGTGAATCAAAGGAATATAGGACATGTTTTCTGATCGCCACATCACAAATCCTTTTTCACTTGTGAGTAGTGATTATGTTTACCACATTTATTATATTTTATTTTCCCAGCACTTACTACGGTGCTCTTCGCACAGTAAGTACCACTGATATTGATTTCTACAGCAATTTAAGAAACATATGCATTAGCTCAGAGTTACTCAATGATACGATTCCCCTATTCTAGACTGTAGGCTTGTTATGGGCAGGGACAGTGTCTGCTAATTCTGTTGTACTCTCCCAAGTGCTTAACACAGTGCTCTGCACATAATAAGTGCTCGGTAAACATGATTGACTGATTGATTGAATGACCTCCATGTGCAGTAGCTCCTATTGTCATTTATTGGATTTTGGATAGAAGAACTCTTGAGGATAGATGAGGCAGACCTGGGAATGTAGAGATACAAACAATCCAACACTACACACCATTTGGCTCATGTACACTTTTTAAGTTAAACAATATCTATCTCTCGTGAGAATACACTACTATTCACTGTCAATAACATTATTTCTTGTTTCTCATGTTCAGCTTATTTTCTTTAGGTTTTGACTATCCTATTAAAAATAATGTATCCTATAATACAGTTATTCTCAGCACACACAATCATATAAAAAATGAATTCCTCTTAAAGTCGATGTTAAATACTTCAGACTGGGAGGGTGCTCTCTACTTCTTAGTATTATAATAAAGAAAAAAAGGTAAAAATATATATTTTACAATCAGTTATTAAGCATTCCTAAAACTTTAAAAGGAAATGAATGACATACTATCCAAAAGTAGTGTTGAAGACAATTGCATCAGCTCAGAGTTTTCATTCAGCTCTCTAAATGTATCCTCAAAAATGAGAGATAATAGAGCAATATCTGGCTAGAATAGAGATAATACCCAAAAGTAATTTTCTACCAAAGAAGAAGTCTATCTGCAAAATGTGTCAACCTGAAAAACCTCTGTCACTTGGTGCTTATTTTAAAATAATCTGTTCACATAAATGACCAATTTTACACACACAGGATAACATCCCTAAATTTAATGTCATTACATTAAATCCTGTATCTCTCGAAGAAGCAATAGTTTCAGAGTTTCCAGCATTGTATTAGTTCTAACTTCTCTTCTAATTAATACTAAGGAATACTTCTGATTTTTAATTTCAGAGATTTGAAGTTGTATTCTTATACATTTTTCTCTGACTCTATACCCCTCCTTTTTCTTTCTTTAGAGGATTCCTGTTTAATCCATGGCACCCTAGGCACTATGTTATGTATCTCTTGAACCATGAAGAATGAGTTGATGTAAATATTGGTACTATTTTGTCTAAAAATGTGTCAGAAGAATAGTAATTGGACATTCTCCTAAATTATGTCCTATTAAATTTGTGCCTGGACTAAGAAAAATATTCCCTCAATTAGTGAGCTTGTTGTGGGCAGGGAATGTGTCTATTTTTAGGCTGTGAGCCCATTGTTGGGTAGGGATTGCCTCCATCTGTTGCCAAATTGTACTTTCCAGAGCCCTTAGTACAGTGCTCTGCACACAGTAAGCACTCAATAAATGATTGAATTGAAT
The DNA here is from genome assembly GCF_015852505.1 of Tachyglossus aculeatus. Taxonomy (NCBI): domain Eukaryota; kingdom Metazoa; phylum Chordata; class Mammalia; order Monotremata; family Tachyglossidae; genus Tachyglossus; species Tachyglossus aculeatus. Next base: position 41,830,360 of record NC_052068.1, read on the forward strand.
GAATTTGCTGCTGTATTATACCCTTCAAAAAGCTTAGTACAGTGCTTTGCACTCACTAAGCACTCAATAAGTGATTGAATGAATGAATTAGTGAAGTATTGAACTGGCATAAGCAATACTCAAACTGATGCCACAAATTGACAATATTCATTCATTCATTCAATCATATTTATTGAGTACTTACTGTGTGCAGAGCACTGTACAAAGCACTTGGGAAGTACAAGTCGGCAACTTATAGAGATGGTCCCTACCCAACAATGGTCTCACAGTCTAGAAGGGGGGAGACAGACAACAAAACAAAACATGTGGATAGGTATCAAGTCATCGGAATAAATAAAAATAAAGCTAGATAAACATCATTAACAAAATAGAATAGTAAATATGTCCAAGTAAAATAAATAGAGTAATAAATCTGTACAAATATATATACAAGTGCTGTGGGGAGGGGAAGAAAGTAGGGTGGAGGGGATGGGGAGGGGAGAGGAAAAAGGGGGCTCAGTCTGGGAAGGCCTCCTAGAGGAGGTGAGCTCTCAGTAGGGCTTTGAAGGGAGGAAGAGAGCTAGCTTGGCGGATGTGTGGAGGGAGGGCATTCCATGTCAGGGGAAAGATGTGGGCTGGGAGTCGATGGTGGGACAGATGAGAATGAGGTACAGTGAGGAGGTTAGTGGCAGAGGATCGGAGGGTGCGGGCTGGGCTGTAGAAGGAGAGAAGGGAGGTGAGGTAGGAGCAGGCAGGTGATGGACAGCCTTGAAGCCGAGAGTGAGGAGTTTTTGCTTAATTCGTAGGTTGACAGGCAGACACTGGAGATTTTTGAGGAGGGGAGTAACATGCCCAGAGCATTTCTGCATAGAGATGATCCGGACAGCAGCGTGAAGTATAGACTGAAGTGAGGAGAGACAGGAGGATGGGAGATCAGAGAGGAGGCTGGTGCAGTAATCCAGTTGGGTTAGGATGAGACATTGAACAAGCAAGGTAGCGGTTTGGATGGAGAGGAAAGGGTGGATCTTGGCGATGTTGCAGAGGTGAGACCGGCAGGTTTTGGTGATGGATTGGATGTAAGGGGTGAACGAGAGAGTGGAGACGAGGATGACACCAAGGTTGTGGGCTTGTGAGATGGGAAGGATGGTAGTGCCATCTACAGTGACGGGAAAGTCAGGGAGAGGACAGGGTTTGGGAGGGAAGATAAGGAGTTCAGTCGGACACAATATGTGAAAAGAGGATGATTTTCTTGAATCTATGGTCAAAACAGCAGATTTATTATCAAGTGAACAGTGCAGTTATCCTTGTTCTTTTCATGTTTGAAAAAGTAAGCTGACTCTCAAGGAGCTAAGTAGGGATAAATACTTTTGTAACTCTAAGTCTATTAATATTTCATTTCAAGAAAATTATTCTACGTCTCTTTCTCAATTTTTCAGATACCGTAGGAAAAATGATTTTATATGACCCATCTAAAATGATTGTGAGAGTTTTAACAACTTGGATCTTTGGAAGCAAGCACAAAATTATATCAAAATGATAAAGCATTAGTCTGTATAACAATAAGCAGTTCCTCCATGTTTTCTCAGCGAGTATTTGTGAGTTAAGGACAAAGTTAGTGGATTAAAATTAAATTGAATACCTCATGATTTCATAAAAATCAATGTGATTAGTAAATATAACTTAATGTCAACATATTAAGACAAGTAAATGGGCCTTCAGACACTGAGCCATGCCTATATATATTTTACCTCAGAACGTTCCTACTATAAACCTGAATACTTCACTCCTCTAATGTCTTGTCTTATGCTGTCGAATCATCTCTGACCCACAGCGACACCATGGACATATCTTTCCCAAAATGCCCCAACTCCATCTGTAATCTTTCTGGTAGCTTATCCATAGAGTTTTCTTGGTAAAACTATGGAAGTGGTTTACCACTGCCTCCTTCCATACAGTCAACTTGAGTATCCATCCTTGACTGTCTCCCATGCCGCTGCTGCCGAGTACAGGTGGGTTTTGACTTGTAGCAGATTGCCTTCCACTCGCTAGCCACTGCCCAACTTGGATTGGAATGGGTATGCCTCTGCTTGACTCTCCCTCCCATAGTCAAGACTGGTAGAGTACTGGAACCTCTCCAGGTGTGAGCCTGAGAGGGGCTCTAATGTCTACCTACTCACGATACCTAAATCTCATCTAAGCTCCTTCTACAGCCCAGCCCACACCCTCCGCTCTTCTGCCACTAACCTCCTCACTGTACCTCATTCTCATCTGTCCTGCCGTCAACCCCTTGCCTGGAATGCCCTCCCTCCGCACATCTGCCAAGCTAGCTCTCTTGTTCCCTTCAAAGCCCTACTGAGAGCTCACCTCCTCCAGGAGGCCTTCCCAGACTGAGCCCCCTTTTTCCTCTCCTCCTCCCCATCCCCCCACCCTACCTCCTTCCCCTCCCCACAGCATCTATATATATGCTTGTACAGATTTATTACTCTTTTTATTTTACTTGTACATATTTATTATTCTATTTATTTTGTTAATGATGTGCATCTAGCTTTATTTCTATTTATTCTGATGATTTGACACCTGTCCGCATGTTTTGTTTTGTTGTCTGTCTCCCCCTTCTAGACTGTGAGCCCATTGTTGGGTAGGGACCGTCTTTATATGTTGCCAGCTTGTACTTCCCAAGCACTTAGTATAGTGATCTGCACACAGTAAGTGTCAATAAATATGATCGAGTGAATCAATCAATCCATTGTATTTATTGAGCACTTACTGTGTGCAGAGTACTGTACTAAGCACTTGGGAAGTACAAGTTGGCAACATACAGAGACGGTTCCTACCCAACAGTGGGCTCACAGTCTAGAAGATGAATGAATATGTGCATAAGTACTGTGGTGTTGAGGGAGGGGTGAATAAACAGTGCAAATTGAAGTGCATGGATGATACAGAAGGGAGTGGGAGAAGAGGAAATGAGGACTTAGTCGGGGAAGGCCTCTTGGACGTGTGTTTACTAAAGCTTTGAGGAGGGGAAAGTCATCATTGTTGGATATGAGCAGGAAGGGTGTTCCAGGCCAGAGGCAGGATGTGGGCTAGAAATAGACGGCAAGATAGACAAGATCAAGGTACAATAAGTAGGTTGGCATTATACATACAAAGTGTACAGACCAGATCGTATTAGGAAATCAGGGACATAAGGTAAGAGGGGGCAAGGTAGTTGAATATTTCAAGGTCTGCGGTAAGGAGTTTATGTTAGTTATGTAGGTTTATGGGCAACCACTGGAGGTTTTTGGGAAGTGGGGAAACATGGACTGAGAGGAGGAAGGAGATCTTCTCTTGAGATCCTGCTAGGAATAATGGAAGAGTCAAAGAGAGGGCAGAAAGAAGAAGGAACTGGATAGGTATCCAACCTTGGCTTCACAAACTCCGTCCTCTCCTGGTTCTCCTCTTAGCTCTCTGGCCATTCATTCTCAGTCTCCTTCGCAGGCTACTCCTCTACCTCCCATCCCCTAACTGTAGGGGTTCCTCAGGGGTAAGTTCTTGGCCCCCTTCTGTTCTCCATCTATGCTCACTAATTCGTTCCCACGGCTTCAACTATCATCTCTACACAGATGACACACAAATCTACATCTCCTCTGTTCTCTCTCCCTCCGTCAAGGATCATATCTCCTCCTGCCTTCAGGATATCTCCACCTAGATGTCTGCCTGCCATCTAAAGCTCAACATGTCTAAGACTGAACTCCTTATCTTCCCTCCCAAACTCTGTCCTCTTCCTGACTTTCCCATCACTGTGAATGGCACTACCATCCTTCCCATTTCACAAGCCCACAACCTTGGTGTCATCCTTGACTCCGCTCTCTCATTCACCCCATACATCCAATCCATAACCAATACCTGCCGGTCTCACCTTCACAACATCGCCAAAATCCACCCTTTCCTCTCCATCCAAACTGCTACCTTGTTGATACAGTCTTTCATCCTATCCCGACTGGATTACTGCATCAGCGTCCTTTATGATTTCCCAACCTCCTGTCTCTCCCCGCTTCAGTCTACACTTCACTCTGCTGATCGGATTATCTTTCTACAGAAACGCTCTGGGCATGTCACCCTGCTCCTCAAAAATCTCCAGTGGTTGCCTATCAACCTTCACATGAAACAAAAACTCCTCCCTATTGGCTTCAAAGCTCTCCATCACCTTGCCCCCTCCTACCTCATCTCCCTTCTCCCTTTCAAAGTGTGACAATAAATGAAAAATGATAAAAAATTCATTGGGGTAATATCTGGTATACCACTGGATAGAACTTTTCCCATCCCTGTCACTTCCTTTTCTAAGTATATATATGTATCTGCTTTACATACATATATCTATATGTGATTTAAGAATCTCTATCTGTTATATATATATGTGTGTGTGTGTGTGTGTGTATATAATTATCCATCTAATATATACCTACACATATATATATAATTTCTTAGAAAAAGAAATGACAGGGACCAATAGTTAGATGGATGTGCACACACACACACACACACACACTCACATGATAATTATAAATTTTGAATAGAAAAAGGAGACAGAGGTCAACATTTTCTCCACACCTTTCCTAATGTAAAATACATATTTTCTAATTTAGTAGTTAGAAAAATGGGCACTCCTAATTGAAGCTCTCAATTACATAAAAAGCATCTTTCTATTCCTTCAGGTCTCACTTTCTGGTTGCTTGTGTCTCTCAAGTTAACTTTCTAAATTGGGATGTAGGCAAAGCAGTGTACTGAACCTTGAAGTCTTAATGTAGACAATTAAATTAAGGAATAATTTAAAGGTCCATTATCATTATCAACTTGATGCATAATACAGAGCATGCATTAAACATTTAGCTGCATCTATGAGTTAAATTTAGAGTCATAATTTAAAATTAGTACACTAACTTAGCATGATGTCAATTTCAACACTCTAAATCCAGAAAAACAGGTAAATTTACCATTCTCTTTACCATTATATTATTGGTCTTTCAATTTATTTGCTCATTAGTTTGTGCCACCTTTCTGAAGAGTTAATGGAGAGTGTTCAACTAATTTAACTTTGAATTTACATGTTCTCATTTTCTCAGTTAAGAATGTGTATTCAAATGATCTGCATCATGCTCTGTACAATTGAGTCACTTATTACTATAAACTTGAGAAGGATTATGCTTTAAACTTTTCATTTGTATGAGCCTCAGCATCATTTAGCTATGAAGTACCTTCATCAATCCAGTCCTATCTAATTCTAAGATGTTTTATCATTTCAGTGCCTTTTGAAAAACCAAAGTAGCTCAATTAATTCATTCTTGCCAAGTTCCAAAATGGTTCATCAATCCAGTGGTATCTAACAAGGAAACTTATCAATCCAATGTCATTTAACACAAGAATTTTACATTAGTTCACTGTCATGTCACTCCAGACTTGTTCACTCAAAGTCACCTACTACCAAAGTGGTTCATCATGTCAGTTTTGCTAAACTCTGCATTGGCATGTTAATTCAATATCATATTATATAGTCATTAATAAATTCATTGCAACCAAACCTAATTAAATCTTATTAAGGTAATGTTTAAACTTAAAAAATGACACAATCAAAGAATGGATTGCCAAGGCTGAGAAATGTATTTCCATCAGTAGTACAAACAGTGTAGCTCAGTGGAAAGAGCAAAGGCTTAGGAGTCAGAGGTCATGGGTTCAAATCCCGGCTCTGCCACTTATCAGCTGTGTGTCTTTGGGCAAGTCACTTAACTTTCTGTGCCTCAGTTACAAATACAAAAATTATTAAAATTATTATTAGTATATATTGATAGCCTAATGTGCACAGCATACTGTACCAAATGCTTGGAAGTGTTCAATAGAGGTCGAACCAAACTCCTTGAACGAGTTGTCTACACGCGCTGCCTCGAATTCCTCAACAACACTCTCCTCGACCCCCTCCAGTCTGGCTTCCGTCCCCTACATTCCACGGAAACTGCCCTCTCAAAGGTCACCAATGACCTCTTGCTTGCAAAATCCAACGGCTCATATTCTGTCCTAATCCTCCTCGACCTCTCAGCTGCCTTCGACACTGTGGACCACCCCCTTCTCCTCAACACGCTATCTGACCTTGGCTTCACAGACTCTATCCTCAACTGGTTCTCCTCTTATCTCTCTGCTCATTCATTCTCAGTCTCTTTTGCAGGCTCCTCCTCCCCCTCCCATCCTCTTACTGTGGGGGTTCCCCAAGGTTCAGTGCTTGGTCCCCTTCTGTTCTCGATCTACATGCACTCCCTTGGTGACCTCATTCGCTCCCACGGCTTCAACTATCATCTCTACACTGATGACACCCAGATCTACATCTCTGCCCCTGCTCTCTCCCCCTCCCTCCAGGCTCGCATCTCCTCCTGCCTTCAGGACATCTCCATCTGGATGTCTGCCCACCACCTAAAACTCAACATGTCCAAGACTGAACTCCTTGTCTTCCCTCCCAAACCCTGCCCTCTCCCTGACTTTCCCATCTCTGTTGACAGCACTACCATCCTTCCCGTCTCACAAGCCCGCAAACTTGGTGTCATCCTCGACTCCGCTCTCTCGTTCACCCCTCATATCCAAGCCGTCACCAAAACCTGCCGGTCTCAGCTCCGCAACATTGCCAAGATCCGCCCTTTCCTCTCCATCCAGACCGCTACCCTTCTCATTCAAGCTCTCATCCTATTCCGTCTGGACTACTGCATCAGCCTTCTCTCTGATCTCCCATCCTCGTGTCTCTCCCCACTTCAATCCAGACTTCATGCTGCTGCCCGGATTGTCTTTGTCCAGAAACACTCTGGGCATGTTACTCCCCTCCTCAAAAATCTCCAGTGGCTATCAATCTGCGCATCAGGCAGAAACTCCTCACCCTGGGCTTCAAGGCTGTCCATCACCTCGCCCCCTCCTACCTCACCTCCCTTCTCTCCTTCTCCAGTCCAGCCCACACCCTCCGCTCCTTTGCCGCTAATCTCCTCACCGTGCCTCGTTCTCGTCTGTCCCGCCATCGACCCCCGGCCCACATCATCCCCTGGGCCTGGAATGCCCTCCCTCTGCCAATCCACCAAACTAGCTCTCTTCCTCCCTTCAAGGCCCTACTGAGAGCTCACCTCCTCCAGGAGGCCTTCCCAGACTAAGCCCCTTCTTTCCTCTCCCCCTCGTCCCCCTCTCCACCCCCCATCTTACCTCCTTCCCTTCCCCACAGCACCTGTATATATGTTTGTACATATTTGTTACTCTATTTTACACGTACATATCTATTCTATTTATTTTATTTTGTTAGTATGTTTGGTTTTGTTCTCTGTTTCCCCCTATTCGACTGTGCGCTCACTGTTGGGTAGGGACTGTCTCTATATGTTGCCAACTTGTACTTCCCCAGTGCTTAGTACAGTGCTCTGCACACAGTAAGTGCTCAATAAATACAATTGATGATGATGATGATGATGATGAAGACACAAGTCTGGTCTTCAGAATGTTTACAATCTAATTAAGGAAGAAATACACACAACAATTTAGTACTAGAAGGAAGAACTACTGTAGTAGTTGAGTAGAGAAATTAGTATGCACAAAAAGAGGTAAGGAGTTGTGGGAGTTTGGAATATGTAACGGGGTGAGAAGAAAAAATAGTCAATGAAAGCCTTCTGGAGCTGGAGGAGGTGTTACTATTTTGCAATATTTACTAAGACCTCATGTAAGACAGAGCATTCTGTTTCACCTTAATTAAAATGGTACAATAATTTAGTCTACATTGGACAAATGTATCTTTGCAGGGGAAATATTTATTTTGGATACAAATCTGCATGCAACGATGAAAACTCAGCAATCCAGAGGAAGACCACTCTCCATAGAGGAGCACTGTTGTTCAATCCACTAATTACTAGTTGGTCCTTGAGCTAGCCCCAGAAACCATTCAGCCAATAAGTCCACTTAAAGAACAAATGAGAGCATTTCAGGTTTATTCATTCATTCATTCAATCGTATTTATTGAGTGCTTACTGTGTGCAGAGCCCTGTATTAAGCGCTTGGGAAGTACTAGTTGACAACATATAGAGATGGTCCCTACCCAACAGTGGGCTCACAGTCTAGAAGGGGGAGACAGACAACAAAACAAAACATATTAACAAAATAAAATAAATAGAATAAGTATGTACAAGTAAAATAAATAGAGTAATAAATACGTACAAACATATATACATATATACAGGTGCTGTGGGGAGCAGAAGGAGGTAAGGCAGGGGGGTGGGGAGGGGGAGGAGGGGGAGAGGAAGGAAGAGGCTCAGTCTGGGAAGGCCTCCTAGAGGAGGCGAGCTCTCAGTAGGGCTTTGAAGGGAGGAAGAGAGCTAGCTTGGCGGATGTGCGGAGGGAGGGCATTCCAGGCCGGGGGATGACATGGGCCGGGGGCCGACGGCGGGACAGTTGAGAACGAGGTACGGTGAGGAGATTAGCGACAGAGAAGTGGAGGGTGTGGGCTGGGCTGGAGAAGGAAAGAAGGGAGGTGAGGTAGGAGGAGGCAAGGTGATTGACAGCCTTGAAGCCGAGGGTGAGGCGTTTTTGCCTGATGCATAGGTTGATTGGTAGCCACTGGAGAATTTTGAGAAGGAGAGTAACATGCCCACAGCATTTCTGCACAAAGAGGATCCGGGCAGTGGCATGAAGTATGGATTGAAGTGGGGAGAGACATGAGGATGGGAGATCAGAGAGGAGGCTGATGCAGTAATCCAGTTGGGATAGGATGAGAGATTGAACGAGCAGGGTAGTGGTTTGGATGGAGAGGAAAGGGCAGATCTGGGCAATGTTGCGGAGGTGAGAGCAGCAGTTTTTGGTGGTGGATTGGATGTGAGGGGTGAATGAGAGAGCAGAGTCAAGGATGACACCAAGGTTGTGGGCTTGTGAGATGGGAAGGATGGTAGTGCCGTCAACAGTGATGGGAAAGTCAGGGAGAGGGCAGGGTTTGGGAGGAAAGATAAGGAGTTCAGTCTTGGACATGTTGAGTTTTAGATGGCGGGCAGACATCCAGATGGAGACGTCCTGAAGGCAGGAGGAGATATGAGCCTGGAGGGAGGGAGAGAGAGCAGGGGCAGAGATGTAGATTTGGGTGTCATCAGCATAGAGATGATAGTTGAAGCCGTGGGAGCGAATGAGTTCACCAAGGGAGTGAGTGTAGATAGAGAACAGAAAGGGACTAAGAATTGACCCTTGAAGAACCCCTACAGTAAGGGGATGGGAGGGGAAGGAGGAGACCACAAAAGAGACTGAGAATGAATATCTGGACAGATGAGGAGAACCAGGAGAGGACGGAGTCTGTGAAGCCAAGGTTGGACAGCGTGTTGAGAAGGGGGTGGTCCACAGTGTCCAAGGCAGCTGAGAGGTTGAGGAGGATTAGGTTAGAATAGGATAGAGTTTATCCCTGCCCCAAAGCTTATCATCCACATCCTGACATCACCCTGAGAAAAACTCATAACAGGCAAGTTCCTGAGTCCTGACATGAGAGCTGTAGGCTGAGCATGGTAGAGTGGCCTGTGACCTTGGACAAGTCACTTCTCTTCTCTGTGCCTCAGTTACCTCATCTGTAGAATGGGGATTGAGACTGGGAGCCCCATGGGGAGACAGGGACTGTGTCCAACTCGATTTGCCTGTATCCCCCCCAGAGCATATTATTATTATTATTATTACTATTATTATTATCAGGAGGCTCATATGAGAACAACATCACAGGCCAATAACACATTTGTTTTTTGTTAAGATCTTAATATGTGCCAAGCATTGTGTTAAATGCTGGGGTTTATACAACACAATTGTATCTGACACATCCCATTTCCCACATGAGGCTGACACCCTAAGTGGGAGGAAGAACAGATATTTAATCCCCATTTTTCAAATTGAGGGAATCAAGTCACAAAGAAATGAAGTGTGCTGAGGTTCACAATAGGGAAGTGGCAGAGTCAGCCTGAAAAACTCGGGTCTCCAGACTCCACGTCCTAAGGTTTCCACTTCAGTCATGTTTCTTCTCATATAGCATATCTGTACATATTTAATAATTCTAGTGCATAGGAAAAGAGAAGTACAAAAACGATGACTTGTTTTAAAGTTATCTGTTAAGCATTTACTATGTACAAGACACTGTACTAAGTGTTGGGGTAGATACGAGATAGTCAGGTTGGACACAGTCCATATCCCACATGGGGCCAACAGTCTTAATCCCCAGTTTTACAGATGAGTCACTGAGGCACAGAGAAGTGAAGTGACTTTCCCAAGGTCACACAGCAGACAAGCGATGGAACTGGAATTAGAACACAGGTCCTCTGAATTCAAAGCCCATGCTATTTCCATGGCCATATTCTCCCTCCTACTTAGAATGTGAGCCATATGAGGAATAGGGTCTGTATCTGACCTGAATTAACTTGTATCTACCCCAGAGTTTGTAATGACACACAGTAACTGCTTAACAAATAACATAAAAAGCAGTTGTAATAAATCATTTTATTGGATTGAAAATGACGCTGCTTTCATTTTGTAATTGGATGCAATTTGTGAATTTGGATTTTCTTTCTTATTTGAACTCCGGTTTTGCAAATTTTGACCATTCTGTGTTTCCTGGGTAATGGCAATGATCTTATAAATTTTAATCATTTTCATCATGGATTTTTTTTTTCCTATAATGTACTTTCTCTTTTAGAAAATGAAAAAGAGCGGGACATTAATCTAAATAATATGGTAAAATTCTTCTAGAGTTACTTAATTTAATTTTATGTTTATTATTCAATATGTAATAAATATAATCCAATAATATATTTAAAGTAGTTCAACCTATGTGCCTTCTTACAGCTGTTTATGCAAATGTTCAAAATCAAGCTGCTGAACACTTAGCAGAAGTACAGTTCGTTTCATATGTATAAGTTTGACTTAAAGACTTTTTAGTTAAAAGCAGTGGTTTGGCCAGGAGTGCATTGAGGATTTCACCCTGAATATCGCCTATTAGTTTCATGTTTCTGTTTGCAGACTACTTGCTAGCATTTCCTTTAAACTGAAGAGACATATTCTCAATCACAAGTGATAAATGGAGCCATTAATGTCTCGGAGATCTGTAGCTTCCCCTGAAAAATATCGAAAGCAATATAACTATAAAGGAATTAGAAGAATGAATGAATGCAGGAAAAAAATTACAAGATTCAATAAAGCAGGTTGGAGAGTAAATTCACCAGTTATTACTGTTGTAACCTATGGGGTTTCAAGAGTAGGAATCAGTGATTGAACAATAATTTCCAGGTAGAGGAAGGGATCAAGTAATCTCAAAAGAAACATAACAGGAAGGGCTGCCATTAATTTTCAGTTTTTAGTAGCAAAGAGTTAACTTATTGGTAGTCCTGCTGAGAAAAATGATTTATCCCTCCTCTAGCTAGAAAGCATGCTACATTAGGTAAATCACAAGCATTCTGGTTGGAAAGGCACAAAGAATAAGAAGTCTTATGAAAACTGTTTGGGGATAATGCCACAAAAATGGGCAACACCAGATGCATTGAATTCTTAAATTTTGGAAGAAAAATATAATTCTCTTTTGGATTTTTGAGTAAATCAATTAAAGAAAATAGTGGAAAAGACAAGGAGATAGCTGTGAGAAAGAAAAAAGAAAAACTGAAGATTGTGTTCTGAAAGTTCCAATATATACTGTTCAAAACTGGAAAAAAATTACTTGGCAAAATATTAAGATTTTCATCAATAACTATAAATTCTCAATATTTGACATATACTGTTTAATGTTCTGATCCTTCACTATCCATTATGCCTGTACATTATTGTTACATTTATTTCAAAAAGTTATTATTTATTTACAGTAGCTTTCATCTCCCTTAGAGACCACATAAATATAGAAACCATTGACACTTTTTTCCCTATAGGGAAGGAGGAACAATGTTTCTCTCAAAATTTTAAATAATGGAAAATTCATTTTCTATTAAGAATTCATAATTCACAATTCCATATATGTGCAAAAATCACCAGGGACCATATTATAAAATAAATGAATTAATTTTGAACTGGCAAGTGGATTTAATCCATTAGAGAAGGAGTTGGCCTGGTGGAAAGAGCCCACGTCTGATGGGAGGCAGGGGACCTGGGTTCTAATCTCAGCTTTGCCAATTTTTTGCACTGAGCAAGCATTTAACTTTTCTGTGTCTCAGTTTTCTCAGCTGTAAAATGGGGAATGAATCCTCCTATCTCATGTGGGATAGGGACTCTGTCCAGTTTCATTAACCTGTACCTCTACCCCAGCTGTTAGAACAGTACTTGACAAAGAGTATTTCAGAAATAACACTATCATTATTGTTATTATGATAATCAAACCTGATCTATTTCATCCTTGGATTTTACTTTAAAACTTGTCTGCACAACTTAGATTGAAAGTTATTTGAGGATTAAGACTAATTCTCTCACTTCAATTTTACTAAAAATAATATAGAATACAATCCCATAAATTAAAGGCTACTGGATGATTTCAAGGAGAGTTATCATTGGTAAACAGTTGATGAGACTAATGAAAGATTTAGTATGTGAAGTTACCATGATGTTAAGCTCCCAATTTTTTTAGTTTGGGACTTTTACTAGTAGCGTTTCATGTAAGTGATAAATTCTGAAAACTTCAAGATTGAAGAATTGTCTCGTTAATACCTTTACAGCTGATAGAAGCATCTTAAAACTTCAATGCTATTAATAAACTTCTAATCTCAAAATTTAAATGTCACCCCTTATGCACCTTATCCTTATCTAAAATAATATTTTGGATTTTTTTGAGAAACAGCGTGGTTTAGTGGAAAGAGCCCATGCTTGGGAGTCACAGGTCATGGGTTCTAATTCAGGCTCCACCACGTGTCAGCTGCTCTTGGGCATGTCACTTAACTTCTCTGTGCCTCAGTTACCTCATTTGTAAAATGGAGATGAAGACTATGAGCCCCACAGGAGACAACCTGATTATCTTGTATCTACCCCAGTGCTTAGAACAGTGCTTGGCACATAGTAAGCGCTTAACAAATACTATCATTTTTATTATTTTTTTAATGGAAAACAATAAAAGCAAATGTATTTGACAGTATAATGCAAATAGGTCTGCAGCTGTGGTAAAATATACATTTTAATAATAGAAACTAAGGGTTTATAGTTATACCATTCTTTAAGTGTAACAATCCTTTAAAACCTATCTAGAAAACAAACCATAAAACTCAACATCTAGTTCCTTTAGATCAGAATTTGCTTTATTGTATTCTTTATATTAGGATTTTACTGGATAGTTTTGAGATTAGGGACAGATCTTGTGTGGTTTATTCATCAGATGTAGATAGTTACATTGTGAACCTCTCCTTCAACACTACGTGCTTGTTTTTCTCTATTTACGCTCCTAATTCTGCTATTTCTCATGCCTGTTTGTGGATTAAGCTCACATCACGGCCTCCGATATTTCTACAGTCTTACTAATGGAATTCTAGGTGGAAAATTTAGGTACATACTTCCTTTGATCGTCCTAAATACAGGTTGGCTGGGGTTCATTCTGGTTTATGGGGATATAGCAGTGTGGCCCTGAATTCAGTATTCCCCAGAACGTATCATTTTCAATTCTTTACTTCTTTATTAGTTCATTCATAGGGCTACCTAGCACAAAATTAGATTACATTTTACATTGTTCAAGTTCTAGTCTTTTGCTGACCATGCCACTTAGATGAAAGAAAAGTTAAAGAAACCCAGGACAATTATTTAACCACTATGACCTGATCGTTAGCCCGTATAGGCATCTTCACTTGAACTGGCTATATTAAGCTGTTCAAATATATCCCGCAGGATTATCCTTATCAATCGTATTTATTGAGCACTTACTATGTGCAGAGCACTGTACTAAGTGCTTGGGAAGTACAAGTTGGCAACATATAGAGACGGTCCCTACCCAACATTGGGCTCACAGTCTAGAAGACTGGTAGACCAGGATTCTACAGCCTAAGACTCAGAAATCATTCTCAGGAAATCAAATGTGGCTATAGACCTGAGAAGAAGGAGGCAAGACATTTTAAATTGTGAGATTCACAATGAACTAAGCTACATTATTGTATGTTTCTGTTACATGATCGGATTTTGTGCATCAGTTGCTCAGAGACTTCACTTTGTTTGGCTCTTCTGCACAAAAAAGGAAAAAGAGACATCATAGCACTCATCACCAGTGGCAAGACACCCACTGTGACTGTCTGGAACAACCAGTAGGACACCTACTGATATCTTATCAATGAATCTCTCATTTCATCTCACCTCCACTTTATATCTGCCCTCAGCTGCTACTTCAGTACTTCTGTCCCACCGAAACACTTGAGTATTCACACCCTTCTGAATCACCTATTCCTGTCTATGATTCATTCCTGGTTTCATCTCTCCCGTTGGATTGTAAATTCCTTGAGAGCAGGGTTTATGTCTACTAATTCTCTCGTACCTCTGAAACACTTAGTACAATGTTCTGGAGATAGTAGCCACTCAAAGAGTATTGTTAATTACAGTCTATTACTATAGGCTATAAGTTCCTTGTGGGCAGTGATCATATCTACCAACTCATATTACACTTTACTAAGCTCTTAGTGCAGTGCCCTGCACACAGTAACTGCTCAATAAATATCATTGGCTAATTGATTAATATGATTCTTCTGCCTCCTCCTTTTAAATATATGAAATTAGAGCTTAACTCTATGTAGCTATGTGATTAACTAAGATGGGTGTGGTAATTCCCTAACTCATAACTACCACTCTTTTTAAAATAATAATAATAATGATAGCATTTATTAAGTGCTTACTATGTGCAAAGCACTGTTCTAAGTGCTGGGGAGGTTACACGGTTCTCAGGTTGTCCCACGGGAGGCTCACAGTCTTAATCCCCATTTTACAGATGAGGTAACTGTTGCACAGAGAAGTTAAGTGACTTGTCCAAAGTCACACAGCTTACAAGTGGCAGAGCCGGGATTTGAACCCATGACCTCTGACTCCAAAGCCCGTGGTCTTTCCACTGAGCCACAATGCTTCTCTGAAATGAATATCTCAAACTCCAGCTGGAAACAGAGTGAGGGAGCCTGAAAAGCTACTGTAGTCAGAACACTTGGCAATTATGTCAGATGCTAGATAGGCCTTAAAAATAGTGTTTTTGGTTTTTTTGTGTTTTTTTCTTGGGGGGTGTGTGGTTGTTTCATATACCGTTAAGCACTTACTAAGTTCCAGGCACTGTACTAAGTGTGGGGGTAGATACAAGCTAATCAGGTTGTACACAGTTCCTGTCCCGCTTGCGGCTCAAAGTTTTAATCCCCATTTTACAGATGAGAAGTTAAGTGACTTTTCCAAGGCAACACCAAGCAACTAATTGGAGCCAGAATTAGAACCAAGATGCTACTGACCCCCAGGTATGTGTTCTATTCACTAGACTATACTGTTTCTCAATGTTAGAAAGAAAGCCTCACAGCTTTCCAATTTTAAGGTCCATAGGCATAATTATTAACAGGAATGCAGATTTAAAAGACGTCAGTCTTCAATCTACATAATGAAGGCAGAAGATGTTGGTATTTTTAACTTTTACTTCAGATTTTATGTAAGCCTCTTGCAGTCAGAGAACATATCAATTAAGCGTTTCCTCTTTTCCTACCCTTTTTTATGTTGCCCTTAGATTTGTACCCTTTATTCAACCCTCCCTCAACTCCAAAGCACTCATGTCCATATCTCTATTTATTTATATTAATCTTTGTCTTCTCCTCTGGACTGTAAACTCGTTCTGGTAAGGGGACATGTCTACCAATTCTGCTATATTTTGCTCTCCCAAGCACTTAGCACAGTGCTCTGCACACAGCAAGTGCCCAATGAATATGATTAATGGACTGATTGCTTGGTAGAGTATAATATAGTTGGTAGATGCAATTTCTTCCCTCAAGGGACTCACAGTCTATAGAAGCATACTATGAGATCATTGCCTGCCCTTATAACGGAGAGTTGGCCTGTGTAGATAAGATCTCTGATGCACTTGGAAGCAATCAATCAATCAATAGTATTTAATGAGTGCTTACCCTGTGTAAAACACTGTACTAGGTGTTCCAAAAACAGGGAATGTGTCTATCAATTTTTTTGTACTGTACTCTCCCTCAAGCATTTAGTAGAGTGGTCTGCACATAATAAGTGCTCTATACATACAATTGGTTGATTGATACAACAGAGTTGGTAGACACAGTCCCTACCCACAGAGAGCTTACAGTTTACAGGTGAAGGCAGTCATTAAAGTAGCTTAGGGATGGGGAACAGTAGAATATAAGAATGTTTACGTAAGTACTGTGGGGCTGTGATGAGTATAAAAGTGTTTAAGGTGTACACAGCCAAGTTTATAGTAGAGGGGTGAAATAAAGGTTTTTTTTTTTTCTGGGATTTGTTAGGTGCCTATTTGCCCGGCAATGTTCTAAGCGAAGGAGTAGATACAAAGTAATCAGGTTGAATGCAGTCCATGTCCCACATGAGTTTCACAGTGTTAATCCTCATTTTACAGATGAGGAAACAGAGGCACAGAGAAGTGGAGTGACTTACACAAGGTCCCACAGCAGACAAGTGGCAGAGCTGGGATTAGAACTCAGGTCTTTCTAACTTCTAAGCCCGTGCTCTAGGCCTTTCTGGGAAAGCATCTTGTAAAAGATATGATTTTAGGAAGGTTTTGAAAGTCGGAAGTGTGATGGACTTTCAAAGATGGGAAGGGAATTCCAGACCTGAAGGAAAATACGGCCATGGGATCAGTGGTGAGATAGAGAAGACTGAGCTACAGATGGTAGATTGCTGTTAGAGGAGTGAAGTGTCTAAGCTGGGTTTGTAGTAGGAGATCAGTGAGGTTAGTAGGAGATGGAAAACTCAGTGAGTACCTTAAAGCTGAGAGTAAGTAGCTTCTCCATGATGCAAAAGTGGATTGGCAATCATTGGAGGATTCTGAGTAGTGGGAAATGGATAGTTTTGGGGTTTTTTTGTTTTGTTTTTTGTTTTGTTTACAGCAAAATGATCCAGGCAGTAGAGTGAAGTATGAGCTGGAGATGGAAAACATAGGATACAGGGAGGTTAGGACAGAGGCTGATGAAGTAGGCTAGCTGGGAAATGATGAGTGCTTGGATCAGTGTGGTAGCAATTTGGATATAGAGGAAACTGAATTCTAGAGATGTTGAGAAGGTAGAACCAAGAAGATTTCATGACAGACTGAACATGAATGAGAGATGTCAGGAAATTGTCAAGGTTATAAGTTTATCAGACAGGGATTGCGATGCTGTGTACAGTGATGGGAAAGTCACGAGGAGGTCAGAGTATGGGTGGGAAAATGAGGAATTATGTTTTGCACACGGTAAGTTTGAGGTGACAGAAGTAGAAATATCTTGAAGGTAGGAGGAAATGCAAAACTGCAGAAGAGAGAGATTAAGTCTGGAGAAGTTAATTTGGGAATCATCCATATAGAGATGGCAGTTGAAGCTTTGGGAGTGAATAAATTCTCCAAGGGAGTGGATGTAGATGGAGAATAGAATGGATCCCAGAACTGAATAATAATAATAATGATAATGATAATAATAATAATAATAATAATAATAATAATAATAATAATGATTATGGTATTTGTTAAGCACTTAGTATGTGCCAAACACTGTTCTAAGCGCTGGGGTAGATACAAGGTAGTTAGGTTGTCCCACGTGGGGCTCACGGTCTTAATTCCCATTTTACAGATGAGGTAACTGACCAACTGAACCTTGGCAGACTCCCATAATTAGGCAGGGAGGCAGAGAAGAAACCCACAAAAGAGACTGTGAAGGAGCAGGCAGAGAGATGGGAGGAGAACCAGGAGAGGAGAGTGTCAGCAAAGCCAAAGTTAGATGATGTTTCCAGGAGAAGGGGATGTTCATGATGTCAAAGGTGGCAGAAAGGTAGGTGAGGATTAGTATGGAATAGTGGATACTGGATTAGGTATAAAGTCACAAGAGAAGCAATTTTAGCCTGGAGCAGTTCAAAAAATCCCTACCCTAAAGTCAAGGGTATTCATCATCAAAAACAGATGAGAGAGTGAGATAAATGAAATACAGATCTAAAATCAGATAAAAGGGGTCAAGAAAAAACATTTGCTTCATTGGTCAAGGGAGCTCACTGGGATCAATTCAATATTACATAACTCCATAGAACTGTACTAAAATGATCAGTTTACGCACAAGCTATTTTTATGGACTTCTAAATATCCATTTGAATTTTCACTTCAAGACAAGGTTAGAGTATTTTCCTGGCACTGAATTGCTTTATTACATGTAATATATTTTCAAAAACTTTGTTTTGGTACACCTTTTTCTAGTGAGTAATTCAATTTAGTGATATTTACCCAATCACTGCCATAGGTGCAACACACTCATTTTGGTAAAGCCAAACCAATGCTGCCTTTTGGTTTACAAAGAGCATTAAATAAAGCCCATTTCCATTGTGGGTTATATTTTCAAGTTAAAGCTACTTTTACACATTACAAATATTTTCTTAGAGAAATCAATTATACCCATACACCAGTTGGAATCAATCTCCATTTCATTAAAATAGCAGTTGCCTCGGCTGACTATTTATGTGAGCTGCCTAGAATATTGCAGGGGAAAGGGACCATAAAACATTTTGCTGTTATTAGTTTCCATACTCAGGCTCCTGATTTAATATAATAACTAACACCTTACAAGCACAGTTTCTAAAAACAGGACTGCACATGATGTTACAGCAACCTAAGGCAATTGTTAACAGCATTTCCCGGGGCCTCAGTAAATAACATGGACACGACAGAAGAAAGCATTGTTACCTAAGCTCTGTGAATAGAACTTCAAGAAAGTTAATTGTAAATATGGTTTAGTTCACCTTATTCATCATAGATATTGTATCAAATATAAAATTCTTGTGAGATGAGATGCATAACAAGCCTGCACCCTACAGCTAAAATATAAAATGAAATCAATAGCATTTGAGTTTCTCATAGCCTAAATTTAAGGCTTATTTTAATTGTTCTGCCATTTATTCCAACACCTAAGGCTGACATTTCCATATCACCCACTTTGGATTGTTAACGAACAGGAAATACGGCTGTCTTCCCTGTCTTTCAGGAGTGATAACATTCAAACTTAAACATAAAAAAATATATATTTAGATATAGACTTTGTGTTACTGGAGGTTAGTGATTGGAATGTTTAATCATGAATGTGCCCAGAGTAAGTGCTCAATAGAAAACAGGGAGATAGTAAATTCATAACTCTTAGGTTATTTCTGGGGATGATAAATCCCCAAATCTTTTGAAATGTGGGGTCTTTGGAAGAGGAAGTGGATTTTGTATAATAGGATCAAGAGACCTTAGTCATTTTGGATTTGAAGACCCAAGTGAAGGCGAATGAAAAAGGCTCCCTTAAGGCCTAGTTCTACATCTTGGTTCCTTCTCCTCTTCCTACCCACAACTTCCATATCTATGAAAATGTAGGCGTAACCAAGCTGCATTTGAATTCTGCAAGTATATGTTTATTAGCTAATGTTTATTAGCTTTTTAGTGTGTTCGTGTCTTTGATAAATTCTGCTTGTTCTCCAGGAAGTGACCTGAAATGACACATGACCACAGACAGAAGCAACCTGATTCTCTGTCCCGGGTTCAGTGTGTGGGAAGAAGTTAGAAGGTTGCTGAAAAGGGATGGCTCTACTCCCTTTGTGGATGGAGAAGGAATGGGGAGAGTTGGACTGGGGTAAAGGGTAGATCCCAACATCCAAATTATAAATTGGTAAACAAACAAAAACATTAAGAGATTTTATTTTACAGAGCTCTTAATCTTCCCTCCCAAACCGTGATCTCTCCCAAACTTTCCTGTCACTGTAAACAGCACAACCATCCTTCCCGTCTCACAAGCCCATAACCTTGGAGTCATCCTCAACTCTGCTCTCTCATTCACCCCACACATCCGATCGGTCACCAAATCCCGTCAGGCTCACCTTCACAACATCGCCAAGATCCACCCTTTCCTCTCCATCTAGACCGTTAGTACAATCACTCATTCTATCCCGACTGGATTACTGAATCCTTCTACAGCCCAGCCCGCACCCTCTGCTCCTCTGCCGCTAATCTCCTCACCGTGCCTCGTTCTCGCCTGTCCCACCGTCGACCCCCGGCCCACATCATCCCCCTGGCCTGGAATGCCCTCCTTCTGCCCATCTGCCAAGCTAGCTCTCTTCCTCCCTTCAAAGCCCTACTGAGAGCTCACCTCCTCCAGGAGGCCTTCCCAGACTGAGCCCCCTCCTTCCTCTCCCCCTCATCCCACTCTCCATCCCCCCAGTTTTACCTCCTTCCCTTCCCCACAGTACCTGTATATATGTTTGTACATATTTATTACTCTATTTATTTATTTACTTGTACATATCTATTCTATTTATTTTATTTTGTTCATAAGTTTGGTTTTGTTCTCTGTCTCCCCCTTCTAGACTGTGAGCCCATTGTTGGGTAGGGACTGTCTCTGTATGTTTCCAACTGTATTTCCCAAGCTCTTAGTACAGTGCTCTGCACACAGTAAGTGCTCAATAAATATGATTGATTGATTGATTGACTGAATCAGCCTCCTTTCTGACTTCCCAACCTCCTGCCTCCCCCCACTTCAGTCTATACTTCACTCACTGCCCGGATTATCGTTCTACAGAAATGTTCTGGGCATGTCACTCCCCTCCTCAAAAATCTCCAGTGCTTGCCTATCAACCTCCATAACAAGTAAAAACTCCTGACTATTGGCTTTAAAGCTTTCCAACACCTTGCACCTCACCTGCCTTCTCTCCTTTTACATCCCAGCCCACATACGCTGCTCCTCTGAGTGCAAACCATCTCACTGTGCCTCAAGCTCGCCTATCTTGCCGCCTTCTCCCTGACCCAAGTCCTACCTCTGGCCTGGAACGCCCTCCCTCCTCAAATCCACCAAAAACCACTCTTTCCCCATTTAAAGCCCTATTGAAGATGCACCTCGTCCAAGAAGCCTTCCCGGGCTAAGCCCCCTTTCCCTCAGCTACCCCTCCCTTCCACATAATAATAGTAATAATGGCATTTATTAAGCGCTTACTATGTGCAAAGCACTGTTCTAAGTGCTGGGGAGGTTACAAGGCGATCAGGTTGTCCCACAGGGGGTTCACAGTCTTCATCCCCATTTTACAGATGAGGGAACTGAGGCACAGAGACATGAAGTGACTTGCCCAAAGTCACAAAAAAACAGGAGGAGAGCCAGGAGAGAACTGTCAGGTAAAACAAAGATTGGAGAGTATTTAGTGGCATTTATTAAATGCTTACTATGTGCAAAGCACTGTTCTAAGCACTGGGGAGGTTACAAGGTGATCAGGTTGTCCCATGGGGGGCTCAGTCTTAATCCCCATTTTACAGATGAGGTAACTGAGGCAAAGAGAAGTTGAGTGACTTGCCCAAAGTCACACAGCTGACAATGGGCGGAGCCGGGATTTGAACATCACCTCGACTTGCTCCCTTTGCTCTTCCCCCCTTTCCTGCCCCAGAGCACTTAAGTATATATAATTCTGTTTATTTACTGATGCATGTTTGCTTATTTTGATGTCTGTCTCCCCCCAACCCTGCCCAGATTGTAAACCAGTTGTGGGCAGGGATTGTCTCTCTTTAATCAATCAATCATATTTATTGAGTGCTTACTGTGTGCAGAGCACTGTACTAAGCACTTAATTAGCGCTTAGTTATCTTTATTGCTGTATTGTACTTTTCAAGCACTTAGTACAGTGTTCTGCACACAGTAAGTGCTCAATAAATAGTTGAATAAACGAATTTTACTTTTCTACACTTTTTTTCTTTTTTACTTGTTTTGAAAGGAAACAGAAACATCCCCTGCAATACTAACTAAAGCCAATCTGACCACCATAGTCATTCATTCAATCATATTTATTGAGCACTTACTGTGTGCGGAGCACTGTACTACGGGCTTGGAAAGTACAATTCAGCAACTAGTAGAGACAATCCTTGACCAACAATGGGCCCACAGACTAGAAATGGGCTCACAGTCTAAAAATGAAGGCAAATCAATGTCTGCTGCTGAAAAGGCCTCACAAAATAATCTGGTCTAATGGAAAGAGCACAGGCCTGGGAATCAAGAAGACCTACAATTTAATTCTGGTTCTGCTACTTGCCTAGCATGTTCCCTTGGGCAAATCACTTCGTGTTTCTGGTTTCAGATTTCCCATCTGTACAATGGGGACTTGTTATGTGTTCTCCCTCCTATTTAGTCAGCGATAGCGATGTGAGGTGCTGTGTCTCACCTGATTATCTTGTATCTTCCCCAGCACTTAGTACAGTGCTTGGCATTTAACAAATAATAATAATAATGGCATTTATTAAGCGCTTACTATGTGCAAAGCACTGTTCTAAGTGTTGGGGAGGTTACAAGGTGATCAGGTTGTCCCACAGGGGGCTCCCAGTCTTAATCCCCATTTTACAGATGAGGTAACTGAGGCACAGAGAAGTGACTTGCCCAAAGTCACACAGCTGACAATTGGTGGAACCGGGATTTGAACCCATGACCTCTGACTCCAAAGCCTGTGCTCTTTCCACTGAGCCACGCTGCTTCTCTTATTATTATTATCATTATTTTATGTGACCAGAGATAACACGAGGTCTTTGCCAGTGTCTTGAAACGAGAGCTGCTGGTACAGGGGGAACCAGGTGAGCAAAAGTGGATGGTATTGACACCTGTCTACTTGTTTTGTTTTTCTGTCTGCCTCCCCATTCTAGACTGTGAGCCCATTGTTGGGTAAGGACCGTCTCCATACGCTGTCGATTTGTACTTCCCAACTGCTTAGTACAGTGCTCTGCACACAGTAAGTGCTCAAGAAATACAATTAAATGAATGAATAGCTCAACACAACCCATCACTTCTTCTACAAAACCAAAGCAAACAGACCCAGCAGCTGCAGGGAGACACAACTCTCCACTTCCCAGTCCTGATTTAGAGACTTGAAATATAGGCAGAGCTTGGTGCAGTACCTGACACATATTAAGTTCTTAATAAATGAACAACATCTTTTATGGTAATACAATAATAAATACACAATAACTAACATACTGTTGATGAATGGACAGCAGAGTAATTCAACAGCTACCCAAGTACCTCTATTTAGGATGCTGCTCATCGTGAATGACAAAACACCAGCAAAGATGCTGTGATAAAATGTCATTGTTCCACGTGGAAAAGACTGTCTCACATGTCTTCTAGTGAGAAGCAGCATGGCTTAGTGGCAAGAACACGGGCTTAGGAGTCAGAAAACTTGGGTTCTAATCCCAGCTCCACCACTTATCTGCTGTGTGACATTGGGCAAGCCACTTAATTTCTCCGTGCCTCAGTTTCCTCATCTGTAAAATGGGGCTTAAGAGTCTGAGCCTCATGTGGGACAACCTGATTACCTTGTATCTCTCTCAATGTTTAGAACAGGGCTTGGCACCTAGTAAGAGTTTAACAAATACCATAATTATTATCATCATTATTGTTATTATGTCATCCATGAAAGGAATTTCATCATGACAACCAACATCTTCAAACAGGATGGACTGATATATTTGTTCTGTTGTCTGTCTCCCCCTTCTAGACTGTGAGCCTGTTGTTGGGTAGAGACCGTCTCTATATGTTGCTGACTTGTACTTCCCAAGCACTTAGTACAGTGCTCTGCTCACAGTAAGCGCTCAATAAATACGATTGAATGAATGAATGAATATATATACACTCATAATATATACCATTACTATTATTATTGTACTTGTTAAACACTTACTATGTGTCAAGCACTGTTCTAAGTGAACTTGTATCTACAAGTTCATCAGATTGAACACAGTCCCTGTCCCACATGGGGCTCAGAGTTTAATTAGAAGGGCATCGGATGTGTGTATTAAATGCATATCAATATATTAAAGACCACAGAATGTGTGTGTTCTTTAATATACTGAATAATTACTAGCAATGACTTTAAGATGAAAATGCATTTGAAAAATCTGAGAAACTTTATAGTCCTCTGCATTAAAACGTAGTCTGCTTTTCTCTGAGTCATTTTACGTGGGTGGAAACTACTATTAGAATTGCCTCGATATTTTGATTTCAGCCATATGCTAAGGGTGTTTTTCAGATTACGACACCTGTTCTACCTGTTTTTGTTCAGTTTTCAAATCTAACTAATTGGTGTCCTTGGAGCTGATGTGCCTCATTTTCGACTGAAATGGGAGTAACTAAAAAAGTCCCTCAGAAAAATCAAGATAAAAATGAACTAAACTTGAGTTGATAGGCTGGATGAGTTAGAAATTTGAATGTAAGTATTGTTCAGGCCCTCAGAGGAACTAAGCTCATTGTAAGCAGAAACGTGTCTACCAACTCTACTGTATTGTATTCCCCTAAGTGTTTAAAAGAGAGTTCTGCACACAGTGAGCCCCAAATAAATGATTGATTGGTTGATTGTTGCTTTTAACATGGGAAGATTTCTGAGTCCACAAGTCAGGAAATCAAATCCTTCAGGAAACATAAGGAGCGGGAGGGAGTGATATGGCAGAAAAGTTACTCAGATTTAAGGATTGCTTTCTCAATTTTGATTCTAGAGTTGTTTTAAAAGCATTACATAAGCATTATGATCTCAGTCCAATACATTAATCCAATAATTCACAATGCATTTGTTTTGTAGACGCACTCAACAGTTCAGACTGAAGCCCAGTAGAAAGGTGACCTTGGGTAAGTCACTTACCTTCACTGTGCCACAGTTACTTGATCTGCAAAATGGGGATTAACACTGTGAGCCCCATGTGGGAAATGAACTGTGTCCCACCTGATTAGCTTGTATCTACTCCAATGCTTAGTACAGTACTTGGCACATACTTTAACAAATACCATAACAAATACCATAAAAAAGTTATCCATGGCAAGGGACCAGGAGAGTAAGCTATTTATATCCATGTGAAGCAGCGAGGCTCAGTGGAAAGAGCACGGGCTTTGGAGTCAGAGGTCATGGGTTCAAATCCCACCTCCGCCAATTGTCAGCTGTGTGACTTTGGGCAAGTCACTTCACTTCTCTGTGCCTCAGTGACCTCATCTGTAAAATGGGGATCAAGATTGTGAGCCCCCCGTGGGACAACCTGATCACCTTGTAACCTCCCCAACGATTAGAACAGTGTTTTGCACATAGTAACGCTTAATAAATGCCATCATTATTATATGAGATGGTAGTAATAGTTATTACTGAGCATGGTACTAAGTACTGGAAAAAAATTACATGGGTAAGAATTAAAATAGGTCCCTGACCCTCCAGGGGTTCACAGTTTAAAAATAAGGTATGGAGGTGTTTGGCGACAGATGTGATGAGAAGGATGAAATATCATAAATCAATCACCTTGCCCCATCTTCAATGTCTTACTGAAAGCACATCTTCTCCAAGAGGCCTTACCTGACTAGTCCCTTATTTCCTCTTCTCCCACTCCCTTCTGCATCACCCTTCCTCATGGATTTGCGCTCTTAATTCACCCTTCCCTCAACCTCACGTCACTTACACACATTTCCATAATTTATTTATTCATATTAATGTTTGTACCCCTCTATAGACTGTGAGCTCGTTGTAGGCAAGGAAAATGTCTACCAACTCCATTACATTGTACTCTCCCAAGTGCTTAGTAAAATGTTCTGCACACAGTAAGCGCTCAATAAATATGACAGATTACATGAAATTATATAGTTATTTATGAATTAACTTTTTTCATGTCAACGGTGTATTTTCTATTTTCTTATATCATGTAACTTGAAGAGGACAGAAATCATCATTTTCATACTACAAATGAAGAAACTAAGGCTCAGAGTATCTCCTTGACTCTTAGGGAAAAGTTCTATGCTCCATACTAAATGACAGAGGAAGATTGCATATGGAGGTGTTTTTTTCTTGGACATTCAAAAAGGAAAATTCCCATGTACATAAGCAAAATTGCTCATAAATGCTCAGCTAAGCAAGAAAATTAAATGGATGATAAATATACTATTCAATTATTTTTGCCTATTAAATTTAGTTAATTGGAACAATCGAATTGCATTATTTTAAATTAGTATAACCTTTAAATGTAACCAATTTAATCTACCAGATGATACATCCAATGCACTTATGTAACAGACATCACTTGAGAGGTTTTAAGAATACTTTTGTGGATGCTCAATTGTTTAAACTGCAGAGGTAAGAAATATATAATTTTATGGCACATTACATCCACCATAGAATTTACGTTACATAAAAATCTATGAACTAAAGATCTTGCACACTTCACTGTAAATTTCAAGCACTCAGATTTTGTCAACTATTAAGGCAAAGCTGAGGGGATGGACACGTTGTCCCATTACCCAGACCTTTGATCACAGGCTTTAGCTATGCTATATTATGTATATACTATTTATATGTATATGTTTATACATGTATAATATGTATATTTATATATGCATATACATGTATGTGTATACTACTCTAGATTATATGTACTAGATAGATCGATAAATAGACAGAATGTATAATACGTATATACACTGTAGGGCTCTCCAGTGCACTAAAGGTACCAATGTCAGAGAAAGATTTAGAAAGTTTTCACAGACAAGGGCCCAAGTTAAATCTAGGATCATTAGGCCATTGCATTATGTAAATTAAGTGAGAACAGCCTAGCATAGTGGAAAGAGCATGAATCTGGGAATCAGAGACACTGGGTTCTAATTCCGGCTCCGCTAGGTGCCGGCTGTGTGACTTTGGACACGTCACTCAAATTTTCTGGATCTCACTTTCCTTATCTGTAAAATAGGGATTAAAAATATCTGTTCTCAGACAGACTAGGAGCTCTATGTAGTACACAGACTCTGTCCAACTTGATTATAGTATATCTAAACCAGTGCTTAATACAGTGCTTGGCACATGGTAAGCACTTAACAAATACCATAATTATCATTATTTTTATCATTGTAAAAAATAGCAGAGCTGAAGGTGCTCATTTCCAGATGGCAGTGGGGGCAACTGTCCCATTCTAGGCACCCAGAAGCTGTGCAGTGGAGGAAAGGTAAGCCAATTCAACTTGTTCCCACAGTCACTGGGCCATCATCAATCGTATTTATTGAGCGCTTACTGTGTGCAGAGCACTGTACTAAGCACTTGGGAAGTACAAGTTGGCAACATATAGAGACAGTCCCTACCCAACAGTGGGCTCACAGTCTAAAAGTGTGCTAACGGGGTTGTCTGGGACAGAGGGACTCCCATTGGAGGTAAGTAGGACTAGATAGGGCTTAGGGAGAAGGAACACAGGACTCAGCTGTGATTCCTGGGACTAAAGGACCATGGGGTTCTCCCCATGTTCTCACTGCCATTGCCAGACACCCTCTGGCAGTTCCTGTTTCCCACATGTTTGCTGCTCCTCTGGCAATACTACTGGGGCTATAATGCTTCATTTTCTTAATGCTTCATTTTCACTATTTATAGTAGGAAAAACGGCCAAGAACCATTATGCCCTCATATATGTATTTTTTAAGCACTTACTACGTGAACGGTAGTTTCCAAGCACTTAGTACAGTGCTCTGCACAAAGTAAGCACTCAATAAATACGATTGAATGAATGAATGTGCCCAGCATTGTACTAAGTGCTGGGGTAGATGCAAGTTAATTAGTTTAGACACTGTCCCTGTCTCTCAGAGGGTTTACAATCCTAATCCCCATTTTACAGATGAGGTAACAGAGGTACAAGGAAGTTAAGTGATTTTCCAAAGGTCACATAGCAGACATGTAGTGGAGCCAGGATTGGCAACTAGTTCCTTCTGACTTCCAAGCATATACTCTATCCACTAGGCAATGACACTGAAGTGTTGTCTTCCCTCAATTGACAGGAAGAGTGTTGTAGAGAGGGAGCAGTCATCTGTTTCCATTTGAGAGGGAAAATGAAACAGGAACAGGAAGGAGCAGGGAGGTGAGGAGAGAAGAGGAACAATGAGGAGAAGAAGGGAGAGGAGTAGGGGCTATTTCTGCTGGGAAAAATGAGCGAGGGGAGAGGTCCCATGAAGTCTAAACTGTATTAGTCCCCATGTATCACCTCATGGGGACTTGGCATGGGAGCCACCATGAAGAGGCATGGCCAGTCAGGCTCCTGGATATGACAGCTCCTAAACTCAGTCCCTGACAAGCCAAGCACTGCTTAGAACAGTGCCTTGCATATAGTAAGCACTTAATAAATGCCATCATTATAACGTGCAAAGTCAGGACAATTGTTGCCCCTTAAGTGGCAGTAGCCCTGTCACAACAGGTCTCTTCAGTGCTGAAATCCCTCTAACCGCAAACCTTTTATTTACCTTCTTTTCCATACATACCCTTCCTGCAAATCTGTCCTCTTCCACCACAGATATCTCAGATCTTTTGACCCACACCAATTTTCTCAAGACATCATGCCCTAGATTCCATACACAAACTACCCTTCCTTTGATTCACAAATTGATGCCCTCAACACCACTCGATCCACTGAACTCAACTCTCTCCTTTATAATAATAATAATAATAATAATAATAATAGTATTTATTAAGCACTTACTGTGTGCAAAGAACTGTTCCAAGCACTGGGGAAGATACAAGGTTTAGGTTGTCCCAGGTGGGGCTCACAGTCTTAATCCCCATTTTGCAGATGAGGTAACAGAGGCACAGAGAAGTTAAGTGACTTACCCAAAGTCACACAGCTGCCAACTAGCAGAGTCAGGATTAGAACACACAACCTCTGACTCCCAAGCCCGTGCTCTTTTCCACTAAGCCATGCTGCTTCTCTATCCCTTTGCTGATCTCATACCACTAACTCACAGCCTTGGATCACCTCCGCAGTCTGCTTCCTTCGCTCCTGTGTATAAGCCTCAGAGCACCACTGATAGCCATCCAGATATCAGGCCAATCTTTTCCATCTCAAATCCATCCTTGCCTATTTTAACTCTGCCCTCTCCTCCACCTGGAATCATTATTTCTCCATCCTTATTAGCTCCCACGGTCATTGCCCTCACCAGTTATTTCAGATGCTTAATTCCTTCCTCAAATCTCCTGTCCTCCCCCATCTGTTGCACCTGATGATCTGGCCACATACTTAATTGGTAAAATTGAAACCATCAGGTGTACTCTCCCCTGCTAACCTCTCCAGTCTCCTGAGCCCTCTTTCTCATCTTTCATAGCAGTATCTCCAGAGGAGGCTTTCTGTCTCCTCTCAAAAACTACCCCGCTCCACATATGCCTCCAACCACATCCTTTTGCACCTTACCAAAAACTTGCCCCTTCCTTCATCCCTTTCTGAACACCAACTCATGTATTTCCAAATCTTCTTCTCCACTGCTTTCAAACTTGCTCATGTATCCCCTAACCTGAAAAAACACCCCTCCCCTGACCCCACAGCTCCCACCAGTTATTACCCCATCTCTCTCCTATCATTCCTCTACAAATTCCTTGAATGAGTTGCCTACACCTGCTACTTTCACTTCTCCTCCAATTTTTTCCATGGCCCCTAGCAATCTGAATTCTTCCCCCTCCTGAAACTGCCCTCTCCTTTCCAAAACTGCCTTAAAATCTCCTTCCTGCCAAATTAAACAACCTTGACTCCATCCTAATCTTCCATGACATCTCAGCTGTCTTTGACACTGTGGACCCACCCTTTCTCCTGGAAATGTTACCTACCTTGGTTTCACTGTCACTATTCTCTCCTTGTTCTTCTATCATGCTGGCTACTCATTCTCAGTTTCTTTTGCAGATTCCTCATTAGCTTCTCCTCCATAAATGTGGAAGTTTTTCAAGGCTCAGTTCTGGGTCCCCTTCTATTTTCCATTTACACCCACTCCCATGGAAAACTCACATGGCTTCAACTATCACCTCTATGCAGATATCTACTCAAATCAACATCTCCATCCCTGATCTCTCTCCAGTCTCATATTCATTCATTGTCAATCATATTTATTGAGCGCTTACTGTGTGCAGAGCACTGTACTAAGCACTTGGGAAGTACAAGTTGGCAACATATAGAGACGGTCCCTACCCAACAGCGGGCTCCCGGTCTAGAAGGGGGGAGACAGGCAACAAAACAAAACATATTAACAAAATAAAATAAATAGAATAAATTTGCACAAATAAAATAAATAAATAAGAGTAATAAATACGTACAAACATATATACATATATACAGGTGCTGTGGGGAGGGGAAGGAGGTAAGGCGGGGAGGATGGGGAGGGGGAGGAGATTCCTGCCTTCAGGAATCCTCTACTTGGATGTCCCTCTCACAACTCAACACTTTTTAACACATCCAAATCAGAACTCTTCATCTTCCCACCCAAACCCTGTCCTCCCCCTGACTTCCCCAACACTGTAGACAGTGCCACCATTGTCCCGTTTCATAAGACGGTAACCTTGGTGTTGTCCTCAATTCGTCTCTCTCATTCAAACCCACATATTCAATCTGTCACCAAGTCTTGTTAGTTCTGTCCTTAAAATATCACTAAAATCTGCCCTTTGTTCTCCATCCAAACTTCTGCCGTGTTGATCCAAGCACTTTAATTCTATTTGTTCTGACGATTTTGACACCTGTCTACATGTTTTGTTTTATTGTCTGTCTCCCCCTTCTAGACTGTGAGCCCGTTGTTGGATAGGGACCATCTCTATATGTTGCCAACTTGTACTTCCCAAGCTCTTAATACAGTGCTCTGCACACAGTAAGCGCTCAATAAATACAATTGAATGAACGAATGAAATCACTTAGCCTACCCTAAGTAGGCTACTCAACTACTGCTTCAACCTCCTTGCTGACCTCCCTGCTTCCTGTCTCTCTCTACTCCAGTCCATACTTCACTCTGCTGTCCTAATCATTTTTCTACAGAAATATTCATTCCATGTTTCCTCACTTCTGAAGAACCTCCAGTGAAGAACCATCCACCTCCAAATCCAACAGAAACTCCCATACCTTTGGCAATAAAGCATTCATCACCTCATCTTTTAGACTGTGAGCCCAATGTTGGGTAGGGACTGTCTCTATATGTTGCCAACTTGTACTTCCCAAGCGCTTAGTACAGTGCTCTGCAAACAGT
This sequence comes from Tachyglossus aculeatus, assembly GCF_015852505.1. Classification (NCBI taxonomy): domain Eukaryota; kingdom Metazoa; phylum Chordata; class Mammalia; order Monotremata; family Tachyglossidae; genus Tachyglossus; species Tachyglossus aculeatus. Next base: position 41,861,496 of record NC_052068.1, read on the forward strand.
AAGCGCTCAATAAATATGATTGATGATGATGATGATGATCTTACTTCACTGACTTCCTACTACCGTCCAGTATATTCACTTTACTGCTGTGATACCAGCCTCCTCACAATATCTCAATCTCTTCTCACTGCTGATCTCTTGCCTATATCCTGCCACTGGCTTGGGACTCCCTCCCTCCTCTTCATAGCCGACAGACCACCACTCTTCCACTTTCAAAGCTTTATTAAAATCACATCTCCTCTAAGAGGCCCTCTCAGATTATACCCTCATTTCCCCAACTCCTTCTCCCTTCTCCACTAGCGCTTTTTTTTTAATGATATCTGTTAAGCACTTACTATGTGTCAGGCACTGTACTTTGTACAGGATTAGAGTCAAGCTAATCAGGTTGGACAGAGTTTATATTCCATGTGAGGCTCACAGTCTTAATCCCCATTTTACAGGTGAGGAACATGAGGCACAGAGAAGTTAAGTGACTTCTCAAGATCACACAGCAGAAAAATACTTTACACTAGGCTACACCTCTTCTCCCCTCTCAGGATTGCTCCTGGAAAGTTTCCAGTACTCTACCAGTCTTGGTTATGGGGGCGGGAGGGTCAAGCAGAGCAGTGTGGCTTAGTGGCAAGAGTACGGGCTTGAGGATGTGGGTTCTAATCCTGCTTCTGCCACTTACCTGCTGTGTGACCTTGGGCAAACCACTTAACTTCTCTGTGCCTCAGTTACCTCATCTGTAAAATGGGGATTAAGACTGAGAGCCTCATGTGGGACAACATGATTACCTTGTAACTACTCCAGTGCTTAGAACAGTGCTTGGCACATAGTAAGCACTTAACAAATACTGTAATTATTATAAGAAGAGGCATACTCGTTCCACTCGTAGCTTGGGCAGTGGCTAGCGAGAAGGTGGCAATCTGCTACAAGTCAAAACTCACCTTTTCTGGGCAACAGCAGCATGGAAAGTTTCGAGGGCAGAGACTCAAATTTACTACGTGAAAGAAGGCAATGGTAAACCACTTCCATATTTTTACCAAGAAAACTTTATGGATACCAGAATGATTGCAAGTGGAGGTGAGGCATTCTGGGAGAGATGTGTCCATGGCATCGCTCTAGGTCAGATATGACTTGAAAGCTTCAGACAAGACAAGACACCTCCACTCTTGATTTGCACTCTTTATGTACATTTATTTTAATGTGTATCTCCTCATGTAGACTAGAGCTCCCTGTGGGCAGGGAACATCGTCTACCAACTCTGTTGTACTGTACACCCCCAAACACTCATATACAGTGCTCTGCATACAGTAAGTGCACAATAAATAGCAGGTATTTGTTATGTGCTTACTATGCACCAAGATTTGTATTAAGTACTCGGAAAAATCTGAGATAATCAGGTCAGACCCAGTTGTTCCACATGTGGCTCTCAGTCTACATAATAATAATAATGATTATGGTATTTGTTAGCACTTACTATGTGCCAAGCATTGTTCTAAGCTCTGGGGAAGATGAAAGGTAATGTGTGTCCCATGAGGGGCTCACAGTCTTAATCCCCATTTTACAGATGAGGTAACTGAGGCACAGAGAAGTTAAATTCATTCATTCATTCAATCGTATTTATTGAGCGCTTACTGTGTGCAGAGCACTGTACTAAGCACTTGGGAAGTACAAGTTGGCAACATTAGAGAGACGGTCCCTACCCAACAGCGGGCTTAAGTGGCTCGCCCAAGGTCACTCACAGCAGACAAGTGGTGAAGTCAGGATCAGAACCCATGTCCTCGGCCTCCCAAGCCAGTGCTCTTTCCACTAGGTCACACTGATTCTCCATTTCAACAAGTACAATTGATTGATTGATTGATTGATTGGCCCAGTGTCAAGGAGAAGAACTCGAGGAAAGACGTTCACCAACAATAATACGAAAGTGAAAGGACCCCGCCGTCTCGCCCCCAGCTTTGTCCAGGGTTTTGAGTGTTTCAGTCAGCGGCGAATAAACCATAGGAGGGCAGAGCAGGTTCTACTGCTTAGGAGGTCACCTAGGCACATTCCAGTCCACGGCTACAGGTTGCTTCCTTACCCTTACCAGCTATCTCACACTGTGTGCCTTTATTCACAAGAGACCAGCCAAAGTGGGTGGGCAGGCTTCTCAACTCTAGAACCCTGGGAAGCCACACTCCCCCAGGACCCAGGAATTTACCACCTCCACGTCCATCCCAAATGCCGGTGGGAATATTGGACTCTGAGAGCCACAGGGAGCCTGAAACTCTGCTTCTCTAGCCACAGTACTCTATATCTCTCACTGGATTTATCTTTGTCTTTGCTTTTAGGTTGTTTTTGTTTTATTATTGTATTGTTATTATTTTGTTTTGTTTTATTGCCTGTCATCAATACCCTATTCCCAACCTGTCATCACCCTCTCCCATCCTTATTCTATGAACCCATCCTTAGAACCCAGCGAACATGTACAATTCCCACCCATGCATCTTTTTCACAGTGTATTAAACACAGTAGGTGCTTAATAAATACTACTATATCTTCAAAACTCCTCATACTATTACTACTACCACTATTACTACTACTATTATTAGGAGGCAGGGAGTTATAGGGTTGGCTTCTTGTGAACAATCAGTCAATCAAATTTATTGAATGCTTACTGTGTGCAGAGGACCATACTGAATGCTTGGGAAAGTACAGTGCAATATATAATTGACACATTACCTGCCCACAACAAGCTTACATTCTAGGGAGATGAGCTCTGCCACTTGATTTATTCCTTCTCCCCATCCTCTGACTTCTAATCAAGCCTTACATCCTGGCATAGGACCTGTTAAAGCACTTCTCCTCCCTTCTCCTTTGTTGGTAGAAAGAGCTCCCTCACTAACTCCATGGCTTGACTTGAGGGTTTATTTTCTTAGTTTAGATCTTCTTTTTGCTGAAATAGGTGGGAGGAATAGACCACTCTAAAAAACAAGAATGGAATCCTTTTATTATATCCTTTGTTCTTCCATATTTCATGGTCCCTTGATAATTCTCAAAGTATAACTACTTTGCTATTATTTCTGGAAGCCCCACTCTCTTTTCACCTTAATACATATAATGAATATTTGGTATCCATCATGTCAACTTTACTTCATTCTAAGGCTAAGGCTAGTGAATAAACAGTGCCTTTTTTTGGAAATGACTTTGTATTACTGACTATAGAGTTCAAAGATACTCTAGCCCTGAAATCTATATTCAGATCCCAAATGAAAAATGAAAACAATGGATTAGCTCTTAACTATTAAAACTTCTCATTCTATCACAACACTTTTTATAATGACCCACACAGGACAAGCAAAAATTAAAAGTCACTTACTTTTAGAAGGGACTCGAAAGTTATTTCTCACTATTTCTAATGAATCTGCTTGAACTCGAAGGATGTAGCTTTTGGTGGTCTCGAAATCCAGAGGCTTGTCCACATAGATAACTCCAGTGATGTTGTTAATTCCAAATACTCCTGAAATTCCCAAGTACATTGATCACTTTCACGAAGAAAAAAGGACTATTTCCTTCCAAGATTTTCTGGTAATTGCATTAGTGACTTCTAGAATACCATTATGCTTACAGCAGCATGAGACAGCTCAAAGATGATTATATTTTGAAGCTCCAATAAGCAGTATATGTTTAAATTTACATAATTTGCTACTTGTTGAGTTGTTTAATGAGTTAAAAAAATGGGACTATAAAATCAGACTTTGAGAACTCGTTGAGATCCAGCTGTTGTAATTACTTTCCTTACTAGTAACTAATTGCTGCATTTTGGTGACCTAGGAAATTGTTGTGTCTACAGTGAATCCTGTGGCATTAAAGAGTTAAATGCAGCTGCTTTATTTAATTGTGCTAATTTTGTAAAACAGTTTGTGTCACTCACAAGGAAGGCAGACTAGCAAAAAGTGTTTGTGAACTGGCAAACATAACTACACAACTCAATTTTGGTTCATTCTCCAAATGGCTTCAAGGCTGTCTTAAGGGTAGTGCAACAGTGACAGTAATAACTATATTGAGCATTTTTTTCAATTACTGTTTGGCCACAAGGTAATTCTTAAACAAGAGAGATGACCCATATCTTTAAAAGACTGACTTTAAATTCACCATTTAATATCATTTATTCCCTTTGGAAAAAAGATCAGCTATTGAAACCTCATTTGAAGTTTTTACTCTTAGGAAAGAGCCAAAGACAGAAAGAATATTGCCAAAAATGATTAAAATGTTCTTATACGCCCACTCTAGACTGTAAGCTGATTATGGATAGGGAACATATCTGCTAATTCTGTGGTACTACAGTCTCCCAGCACCTAGTACAGTGTTCTGCACATGGTAAGCACTCAATCCCTTTGTTGGTTAGGGATTGTCTCTATTTGTTGCCCGAATTGTACTTTCCAAGTGCTTAGTACAGTGCTCTGCACTCAGTAAACGCTCAATAAATGATTGAATGAATGAGCGAATAAATACCACTGATCGATTAATTATATGTGAAATACAGAATTATGATTCCTCTTACTGAAAAAGTATTCATAGCATGATGTTCATTAATGCAAATTTAAAAACAATTGAAGAAGTTTGAGAAGCAGTGTGCCTAGTGGATAGACAGGCATCAGAGTCAGAAGGACTTGTGTTTCAGTCCTGGCTCAGCCACTTGTCTGCTGGGTGACCTTGAACAAGTCACTTAACTTTTTTTGTGTCTCAGTTACATCGTCTGTGACTGTGTTTAACCTGATTAGCTTGTATCTACCCCAACATTAGTACAGTGCCTGGAACACACTTAGCACTTAGAAAATATAAAAAAAAGTACCAAGGATTCTTCATGGTTATGAATTCTATTATTGTTATTATTATTATTATTGCATTTGTTAAGGGCTTACTATATCTCAAGCACTGTTATAAGCACATAACAGTAGGTGCAACATAATCATGTAGGACACAGTCCCTTCCGCAGATGGCCCCCACAGTCTAATTAGATTGAATTCACATTATACGGTTGAGGAAAATGAGTCACAAAGAAGTTAGGTGACTTGGCTGAGGTCACCCAACAAGCAATTGGCAGATCCTGCTCCTCTAACTCCCAGGCCTGTGCTCTTTCCTCTAGGTCATGCTGTTTCTCAAAATGTGCCATAGTGTAAAAGTGTGCAAAAGATTGTAAAGGCATACATTAAACAGTGATAGGACATAATGTATAGCTGAAAAGAAATATAATTTGCCTGCACTTTGGTTTTGGAGGCTTCCCTATAATGTCTATTAGCAGGGAACTGAAACAGGATACCACTAACAGCCATGTTTTTTTTTCTGCTGAGCTAAAGATGATGGTGGTTGGGAATATTTCTTAAATTCTTGCCATATGCCAGGCACTGCATTAAGTACTGGGGTAGATACAAGCTAATTAAGTAGGATGTAGTCCCTGTCCCACATGGGCCTCACAGTCTTAATCCTCATTTACTCTTGACTTGAGGGTTTATTTTCTGTATTAGTTTAGATCTTCTGTCTGCTGAAATAGGTGGGAGGAATAGACCACTCTAAAAAACAAGAATGGAATCCTTTTATTACATCCTTTGTTCTTCCATATTTCATGGTCCCTTAATTCTCAAAGTATAACTACTTTGCTATTATTTCTGGAAGCCCCACTCTCTTTTCACCTTAATACATATAATGAATATTTGGTATCCATAATGTCAACTTTACTTCATTCTAAGGCTAAAGCTAGTGAATAAACAGTGCCTTTTTTTGGAAATGACTGGCCCATGGTCCAGAGCAGACACGTGGTGGAGCAAGGATTAGAACCCAGGTCCTTCTGACTCCCGAATCCATGCTCTATCCACTAGGTCATGCTGTTTATTTCTTGCTTATCTGTGAAACTGTGCAATAGCCTGATTATGGGGTGACTGGCTACTTCCTTGCCAAGACAATCACTCCACTTCCTGCTCTATATCCCTTGTAATAATAATAATACTAATAATAATGATGGCATTATTATTTCCTCAAGTACAGGCATGCTTGTAGCATCTTGTACACCTTCACAATTTCTGAACCCACAGTAAACTCTTATCTCCTAGCATGATATATAATTTAAGGGGTGGTTTGACACCATATAAGAAAACAGGACAGTGATTATTGAAAGCACTGGAAGGTACCAAACATTGGTATTTACTGAGCAGCTACTGAGTGCTAGCCATTGTACTACATATATGCTAAGTCATACTGGGCATGTTCAGTATGGCACAAGATTGGACAGGCATACTTGTGTGCCCTTGATCCAAATGAAGTAATCATAATAATCAAATGTTATAATTGAATAACTAATCATTTCATTGAGCTACTTTATGGCTATGTTTTTAAATTTCTGTTTGGTCCTGTGCTGCATGCTTTGCAGGTCCTAACTATATCAGTCAATCATATTTATTGAGTGCTTACTGCATGCAGGGCACCGTACTAAGCACTTGGGAGAGTACAACACAAAAATATAACAGGTGCATTCCCTGACCACAATAAGCTTACGGTCTGTCTTTACCTTGTTAAGCGGATGGAGCCTCAACTTTACCATGCCCCTTCTCCAATTGAGGGATTGTGGCTGGCACACTTCCCTATATCAGTCAGCAAATCCCCAGCAAAGGGATCACAGTGAGCATTCTAGGCCCTATATGGGGCTCCATGGAACAGCAATAATAATAATGATGGTATTTGATAAGCACTTATTATGTGCCAAGCACTGTTCTAAGCGCTGAGATAGATTCAAGATAATCAAATTGTCCCACTTGGGGCTCATAGTCTTAACCCCCATGTTACAGATGAGGGAACCGAGGCCCAGAAAAGTGAAGTGACTAGCCCAAAGTCACACATCAGACAAGTGGCGAGCCCGGATTAGAACCCAGGACCTCTTACTCCCAAACCCAGGCTCTTTCCACTGAGCCACGCTGCTTTTCACCTACCATCTAACCTAATCTATCATGTGCACTCAAAGATTAAAGGGTTTGGCCCCTTGTGTTGAATAATAATGATGGCATTTATTAAGTGCTTACTATGTGCAAAGCACTGTTCTAAGTGCTGAAGCACTGTTCTAAGCGCTAACTGAGGGTGGTCTCAAATCCCTAGCAGACTCTCAGAAACAAGATGACTGGACAGTCAGCTGGAATTCTCATCATCAATCGTATTTATTGAGCGCTTACTGTGTGCAGAGCACTGTACTAAGCGCTTGGGAAGTACAAGTTGGCAACATATAGAGACAGTCCCTACCCAATAGTGGGCTCACAGTCTAAAAGGGGGAGACAGAGAACAAAACCAAACATACTAACAAAATAAAATAAATAGAATAGATATGTACAAGTAAAATAGAGTAAACATATATATATATATATATCTGTATATATATATATACAGATGCCTGAAGCTCAGGGAGGTTCTCCCAAGAGCCATCGTCAAGCAGTGCTAGGTTCCTGACATGCTCCATGCCACCTTTATTCTGGGGCATGGAATGGGTTTCTGGAGGAAAGTTGTAATATGCCTCAGAGAGACAGATCAGAAACAGTGCAGGGGATCTACTTGATTGGCTACTGTGGAAAACATATTGGGAAGGGTCTTTGAATTTACTTACCCTCTTCATTTCCTGTAACAATAGAATACACAACGGTTTGATTCATGGCGGCAGCGACGATAACACCCACTACAGTTCCTCTGGCAGCACTTTCGCTTACTGGAGGAGGTCTGCACAAATAGACAAAAACATTGATTTTCTTGTTTTCAAATTCAATGTAAGTAGTTTTGCATTTAAGAAGAGCAATAGGGTAATATTATCCCTTGGAGGAGTTACACAAAAATTAACTCTTTTCTTGACTTCTAGGACACTCTAAAAGTAAGATATGTTCTAGACTGTGAGCCCACTGTTGGGTAGGGCCCGTCTCTGTATGTTGCCAACTTGTACTTCCCAAGCGCTTAGTACAGTGCTCTGCACACAGTAAGCGCTCAATAAATACGATTGAATGAATGAATACGTAACACTGTAAACCAGGTTTTCCTAGGCAAAGGGTATTTTTCAAAGGATATTTGAGCAGAGAAAATAGGAGGTGTACCGGGTATAGATAATACGGAATCCACTCAGTTTCAAAACTCTTGCTGGTTGATAGAAATGCAAGTTAGAAAATGTTTCACTAATTCAGAGTCATTAAACAAAGGTAAAACACTGAGGAAATAACATTTCTACTCTAAATAATTTTCCTGCCTAGACAGGCACCAAGGAGAGACTCTGCTTTTGTACAGAAACTTTAGGATTCTTAACAATTTTATTTAGATGAAAAGTAATATATGTTTTTAAGTAATTTAAGTAAATTGTAAACATATTCATTCATTCAATCGTATTTATTGAGTGCTTACTGTGTGCACAGCACTCTGCTAAGCGCTTGGCATTGTACTAAGTGCTTGACATATGAATGTTAATAATAAAAATTATGGCATTTATTAAGTACTTACTGTGTGCAAAGCACTGTTCTAACTGCTGGGGAGGTAACAAGGTGATCAGGTTGTCCCACATGGGGCTCACAGTCTTACTCCCCATTTGACAGATGAGGTAACTGAGGCACAAAGAAGTTAAGTGACTTGCCCAAAGTCACACAGCTGACAAGTGGCAGGGCTGGAATTTGAACCCATGACCTCTGACTCCCAAGCCCGTGCTCTTTCCACTAAACCACGCTGCTTCTCTCATAACTCACTGCACCATTCTCTCATAACTCACTATACCTTGTCTTCTATTCAGAGACACATTAACACATAAATTAAGCATATTGATTACCTCCTGGGTTAATTTATGCTATATATTAGTTACTGAGGATGATATCCTCTTCATATGATGGGGTAGTAATTAAAAATCCATTCTACATACCATTCTACATACCATGCACTTCCAGAAGTGAAAAAAGTTTAAGTGGCTTTAAAAACTAACAAACTTGGAAGAGCAAGCCCAGTTTTAAAAAATGTCCAGAGAAGTTTTCCCCAACAGTCCAATGAAATGAAGAGAAATGTAGGCATAAAAATATTTACAATTTTGAACTAAGGGATATGTTCTAACACCATTTGAGCACTAATATTAACAAATAAAGTTTTATGGAGGCAGTGGAATCAAACTTGAAAGTTAACATACTTTTCTATTAGTAAACAATAGGAGCATAAAAAACAGATTATAGTTTTTCATGGATAATATTCAAGGTAAAATTATACCCTTTAAATAATTATCTTATTGATTGCCTTATATTGTGGTGCAATATACAATAAAGCAGTGAGCCCTGAAAAAAAAAAAAGGCACATTAATTTTGGAAATCATATTTCACTCTAAAAAATGAAATAAAGCCTCTGAAAAATATATATATATATTTGCTTTTCTCAATGTACATGAAATAATTGACTTGGGAAAAAGAAACATTGATACAATTTAAAAAGCAACTTGAGGTTGTGTATCCTATTAAAATCATTTAAAATCATACGTTAGTAAATTCTTAAAATGCATTTATCTCGTCACCACATCTCCTTATTAACCTTCCTCTGAATCATCCTGATTCACTTCATACCGACAAGCTTAAAACATGCCATAAGAAAAGCTAATGTCCTCCAAACTACAAATTAAGTTCTATAGGAATGAACATCAGGCTACAAAAGACTTGGTCCTTCTCTATGTGCCCTCAATTTTTATTTTTTCCATTTTATGGACCATGAAACTTCAGATACGTGATTTAACATTTTCACTTGTACTTCCTTTCCTAACCCTCACACAACTAAAAGTACTTACAGAAACCACTGAACCTGTGGGTGTGGAGTAGCTGCTTATCATTATTATCAAGTGCCCTCGAGTCATTTCCTATTCAAAGTGATCCCGAGGATATATTTTCTCCAGAACATCATGCCTTCTACCATAATCTGTTTCTATCCATCTAGCTGCTGTATGCCTCTTCCACATTTTCTTTGGACTTTTCCTAACATTAGTGTCTTCTTCAGAGAATTAGTCCTCCTGATTATATGTCCAAAATGTGCTAATCTAAGTGAAGTCATTTGGCCTTCCAAAGAGCACTTCAGAGTAACTGCTGCATCTAAAAAAAAAACAAACCCCACAAGGACTGACATAAATGTGTGGTGAGCCCACAGTAAGCTGCCTTTTTAGAAACTGACTATGATCCAGTGAACAACAGTGAAGAGACTTTGTGAAGTCACTAATTGAGACAGGTGATTGCTGGCCTGTGGTAGCAGGGCATGGCAGAAGGAGTGGCCTTCTTTCCCTGTTCTATCCATAATGGGCCTGGACCACCAATAACTGCCATATAGAGCCACAGCTGCAATACGTAAGGTGCTCATTTTGAATTGCAGGGGGGCAGCTGGAGGCTGCAGAAGCATGCAGAAAAGCAAGAAGGAAGCATGCTGAGAGCAGTAGATGCAGCAGCAGAGCAGTTCTTGGAAGCAGAAAGAAGAAGCATTGGCAGAATGGGCTCCTTTGACCACAGACTAATATTGGACCCTTAGTGGAGTGAGTGTGTATACGTGTCACTCCCTTGCACATTAGTAAAGCTAAGAAGAAATTTTCACAGTAATGTTGGCAATCAGAGGTGTGGTATTCACTCCACTGTATCCCCAGTCCTTGTTAGTACGAACCAGAGGTTCGTGACAAAATGAGCTATAGTTTTACTTCAAGTCATAGAGACTATGACAAGGTTCTTACTCCACAGATTTTCTTAATGTTTGTTTTCCTTATTTACCTCTAGGACCTTTTAAAGAGAAGTTTCCTTTTCAGGATTAACCATAACTATTGATACTTTAATTGTACTCCCCAAATTGCCTTAGATAGTGCCTTGCAAAGAATTACCATTGGTATTTACATAATACCTATTGTGTGCAATGAACTTTACTAGGTGCTTGGTAGTGTATGGTAAAAGTAGATGATATTGGCTCTATACTCTTCCAAGTGCAGTATAGTACTCTCAACATAGTTAAGTGCTCAATAAATACCCTTGAGTGAAAACAAGGAGTTTACAATCTGATAGAGGATCTTGTAGTCTAAAGAATCCAGTTCAAGGCCAATGTTTATTAAAAAAATGCTGTGTAATGACCATTTTAAAAGTTAAAATATTGTCCTCAAGTGTTATTTTTTTCATTCACTTTTAATTGAAGGAAAAGAGGTAAACCTACTGTCCTGCTCAAAATTCCAATTTACACAATTGTGAATGGCTACTACATTTCAATCAACCCCTCAAAAAAAGATGTCTAGGTTTGCTGGTATTTTATTCTCAGTGTTTAAGTTCAATGAATTGTATTTATTCATGCAATGTAATGGGGTACCTATTCTATACAGGGTACTGTCCTGGACACTAGGGAGCACACAATGAAAGGGAAACTCTGATCTCAGGACTTACAATTCTCATTAGATTCTATTAAATTTCATATCAATGTTACACATTTGAAAACATCTTTAAATATAAGGCCTCTTCTGAAACTATCTTAAAAACTTCAATGCTCTTGCAAAATTAAATCCCTTTTCATTGCTGGTTTCAATTAAGTGGGAGAGTGAGGTGAAAGCAGATTTAAAGGGTGTCATTACATGTTGGAGTTAACAATTATAAAAGTCCTTATTAAAAAAACATTTGAAAAGATTCCCCTCAATACAGAAAAGTAGAATAACTTTCTTAGAAAGGGATCAATCAATGGTATATACTGGTGGATCTCCCTCCTCAAACATCCTGTCTCCCCCAACCATCTCTTTACCCTAATGACCTTCCCACATTCTTTATTAATGAAAATGAAGCCATCAGATATAGGTGATCACCCAAATTCTCCTTTGTTCATCCACAGTTCCCCAATTCTCCTCTTCCCTTTTCAACTCTCCCAATATTCAAAGGAGTATCTCAAGAAGAGATCTTTCTCCTCTCAAAATCTACCCTTCCACCTTCAATTCTGACCCAATCCCTTCAAACCTTATTAAAACACCTGCCCCCTCCCTTCTTCCCTCCTTGTCTGACAGTTCACTTTACAAACCATTCACTTTACAATAGCTTCTGTCCACAGCTTCCAAATATGCTTACATGTCACATCATAAAATATCCTCCTCTGACCCCATAGATCTCTCCAGTTATTGTCCCATCTCCTGCCGTAATTCCTCTCCAAACTCTTGGAGCAAGTTGTTTACAACTACTGTTTCCACATCCTCTCCTTCAATTTTCTCTTTGATCCTCTCCATCTGGTTACCACCACCTTCACTCTATGGAAACAAGTCTCTGTAAACTAACTAATGACCTTCTCACCAAATCTGAAGGCATCACTTCCTTCTCCTTTACACAGTAAGCACTTAATAAGTACTACTGAATGAATGAATGAAAAGTAACTTACAGACTAGAGGGTATAACCAATCTGTGTGTGTTTTAAATCTAAATTCTCTACTTAAATGGTCTTTTCTGTTCTTTCTGATTGTGCTATTGACTTACATTTTTATGAGTATGTATACTCACAGCTCTTCAGAATACTTACAAAATTTTCTCTTGGACCTTGCAAAAATTACAGTTTTCTTTTATTCCTTTTAGGATTACTCCTTATTTTTTTAAATGGTATTAAGCAGGTCTGACACAGTCCGTGACCATCCACTGTTTACTGTTATTAATGTAACCACCATTTTACAGATGAGGTAACAGACACAGAAAAGGCATGTGACTTATCCAAGGTCACACAACAGACAATTGCTGGAGCCAGGATTAGAACCTAGATGCTCTTTCTCTCAGGCCCGTGCTCTATCTGCTAGGCCTTACTGCTGCTTCTTATCTGGTGTTGATCAGAGTCCCCCTAACCAGTGCACAAATCAAAGGATTCTAACACCTAAGCACCCAATAAATACAATTGAATGAACTACTGAATGAATAATCCATCAGCAATAGGCTTTCCCTTTTTAAGTATATTGCAGAAATAGAAGAAAGCTGTATTTAAAAAGAAATATTTGATGTAATGAGGCCCCTTGTACTGACATGAAAGTCAGGGCTGAAGACATGCAGTGTTCCCCTTGCTGCTGCTCAAGGCTAACACTATGGACATTAAGACAATGCATGGCATGGCCCCCAAGCTAACTGATCACAATCAATCGTATTTATTGAGCACTTACTGTGTGCAGAGCACTGTACTAAGCGTGTGGGAAGTACAAGTTGGCAACATATAGAGACAGTCCCTACCCAACAGTGGGCTCACAGTCTAGAAAGTACATCACCCTCAGAAGTGAGTGGCCTTGCATGGGACTTTTTGAAGTCCATGCATTGGGCAGACACGTATAACTCCATTAAGTAATAATTATTCATTAGTTAAGAACTTAACTGCTTAGTTAAAGTAATGTGTACTAAGGACTGGAGTCATTACAATACAATCAGATCAGACAAAATCCCTGTCCCACAAGGGAATGAAAACAGGTACTTTACCCTCATTTTACAGATGAGAAAAACAAGGCCCAGAGATGTTGAAGTGACTTGCCCAAATCAATCGATCGTATTTATTGAGCGCTTACTGTGTGCAGAGCACTGTACTAAGCACTTACAGTCACCCAGCAGGCAACTGTTAGACCCAGAATTAGAACCCAAGTTCCCTAACTCCCAGACCTGTGTTTTTTCCACACGACTATACTGATAAATATGGGAAAAGTGGTAAAAGTAATGTTGTGTTTGTCTTTATTGTCATTCATCTAAATCAAGTAAACTATTAGTTATTGATCATCAAAAATCTTAGCTTAAAATGTAACAGTTTCATTTTTGGTAAACATTAGAGCACAGATCATTGTTTGTCATCTACTGGTTTACATGTTCCACTGTATTTTTAAGACTAGAGAATGAAACTGTCTGGTGAATTGTCATATTCCACAATCAAACAATTACCAGTACCTCAAAATATAAATAGTTTCCACTGCTAAGAAAGGAATAATGGGCTTCAGTTTCCTGCCTTGGTAACAGAGCCCCTAGAAAACCACAACACAAAATCGTAAATGTATTTACTTGCTCTTTTTGATGCTATCCAGAAAGTAGATTTTTAATTCATAAATCTCATTTACCTTGGGGGGGTTATTTTTAAAATCATGACTATTAAATTTGTCAGGGGGAAAAAGCTTCAGTAATTAATTGTCCTTAAACTACAAAGCTGAAAATATTATAATAACATGGAAAAAATAATTTATCTAAGGATCAATTCGAATTTTGCACAAAGACCAGATAACTTGAAATTTTAGTTCTTGGAAAAGCTTATTCAAACTGTTTCCTTGATCACATTCTCAAATAAAGAATATGTCACTTGATTAATTAATTAATTAATTCAATCTTATTTATTGAACACTTACTGTGCGCAGAGCACTGTACTAAGTGCTTGGGAAGTACAAGTTCGCAACATATAGAAACGGTCCCTACCCAACAACGGGCTCACAGTCTAGAAGGGGGAGACAGGCAACAAAACAAAACATATTAACAAAATAAAATAAATAGAATAGTAAATATGTACAAGTAAAATAGAGTAATAAATCTGTACAAACATACATACAGGTGCTGTGGGGAGGGGAAGGAGGTATGGTGGGGGGGAGGGGAAGAAGAAGGAGGGGGCTCAGTCTGGGAAGACTGGGAGCCAATGGAGATTTTTGAGGAGGGGAATAACATGCCCAGAGCATTTCTGCACAAAGATGATCTGGGCGGCAGCGTGAAGTATAATGCACTGGGTCATTTAATCACAAAAAGCATAAACCTATTTACATGCTGAAACGGGCCTAGGTTCAAAAGGATAACTCAGGTTTATAAAAAAAACACTGAACTGCAATTCCATGACCATTTCTACACAATCAAAATTCAATTAGGGTGGAGCCAGACCTTTCCCAAGCACTTAGTACCATATGCTAGGTATTCAGTAAATGTTAAAGAATGAATGCACAAAAGAAGCAGGTTGGGGGAAGCCCCGTACCTTTGCTGCCTCTGCCAACCACTCTGTAATTTTGAGGTTTTGTTATCCGTTGCCTTGTATCCTAAACATCAGAGCTATGCTGCCCACATGTTTTGTGCTTCTGCTGTGAAACACTGCTTTTCAATCCCTGTTGCCTAGTACCAAAACTAAAAGTGACTTCTGAATGGGCCTTAAGCTAGCCCTATAGCAAGTCATCCTGGTAACAAGTTTCCTGACATTTCTAATTTGTTACTAAGCATTTTCAGCTGGTTCTGGAAATGAGCCAACTGGCCAATACAAGGCTCTTATATGCAGCCATAGAAGTTGAGTCTGATTTTTTTAAAAAAAGTCATTTGTGTTTACTCTCAAAGACTTTGTTTTGGTGAAATGAGAAATATTACTGCTTTATTACATCATCAGTACCATGAGATAGCAGTTCCCTCCCTCCTGCTTCAAAGCTCAGGGTGTATCTACTCTTCCTGCAGGAGAGAAGGGAAGATAAAAACCTTTACATTTTCAATGTTTGGAATATGTTTTGGGGCCATTTGAAATGCCACGTTAAGACTACTTGAAATGACTCCAAATAAAAAAAAAAACTTCTTCAGCAAAACGAGAAATGTATCAACAGCACTTGAATCTCACTGTGACAAAATGGAGGTTTACCCAAACTTCTGATGAGATTTATCAAGCTTAGAAATAAGGGCTAGTAGTGATCTGACTTCAAAGCAGAAGAAATTAAAATTTATGCAAACTGCTACCAGAGTCAGGATTGTTATTCATCCTTGAAGAATTCTGAAGCCCTATCCATTCTCGTTCACAATGCAGAAGAATATGTTTGACATGGTATTTTGGGGTAGAGAAGTGCTGTACACATAGCTATATGACCATAGATTCATTACACCTGAAGTGAAGCTTTGTGTCCTAGTGCTCACTAAGGATTTTATAACTAATGGAAACTCTGAACACCTGCTTTTACTCCCTACTGACAACAATTAAGAATCAGGAAATTCTACTTTCAGTTAACATTGTTTATTCATTATTAATTGATAGCTAAGATTTTCTAGTTCTCTGAGGAACATAGTACTAATTATTTTTCATATAAAAAGTATTTCTAACTTTCATTTTCTTCCGCTGCTTGCAGAAAATGACCCTTTAATAATTATGTGATGAAGAAACACTTCCATTTGGAATTCATAATTTATGATCTCTCTATCCTCAACATATTTTGGAGATGTCTAATTGGTCTTGCAGCACTGATTAGGGCAAAAATCACTGGCAACAACGCCTCTTTTCTTTACCTTCTCCTTCATCTGCTCTGTCCTTATCATGTTTTCCCTCTATCCAATAGGCACTATCCACCAGGATCAATCACTAATTTGAAAGCAAAGCTGAGGACTAGATTCAGCCTTGTTGTTAATGTTGTCAATGGCACTTCAAGTTCTTGCCTCCCAAACCAGGTCAAATATTTTGTCACTACTGCATGATCAGAATCTCCGGACAATTAGACTTTCAAAGCAAGAAAGCATCGTTTCATGCAGATCCTTGGTAATGGACTGTGTGATAATACTAGAATGAGTTTATTCTCATTTAAATTCTAGGAGTGTTAGAGCCACTGAAATATTTTCCATGACTGGAATGACTCACATCAACATATGGATCAACACTCAGAAAGAAAACAGAAGAAATGCTCTTTGAAAAGTAAAATTGAACCTGAGTTCTGCATTTCTATTTTGGATGTTATGGGATTTACAACTGTGTCAAGGAACACTAATTAAAAAAATAAAAATAAATTGGGTATTTGGATGTAGCATATGCAGTGTATAAAATACTTTAAAATTGAACAGAAACTACACTTTTAAATAAAATGTCATATTAAGCTGTTTCCAAAGAAGTTACTGGAATTTAATGAAATTAATTCTGTTTGGACAGATAATTGAAGCAATCAGTTATCTGAAAAAGGTGGAGGAAATGGATGCAGATTGTAAGAACAATGGAAGTGCTTTCCTTCAGTCCCCCTTTCCCACTTCCTCCACTCCATCACAGAGAATCAGCTTGGCTCAGTGGAAGGAGCCCGGGCTTGGGAGTCAGAGGTCGTGGGTTCTAATCCTGGCTCTGGCACTTGTCAGCTGTGTGACTTTGGGCAAGTCACTTAACTTCTCTGTGCCTCAGTTACCTCAACTGTAAAATGGGGATTAATGTTCCATGTGGGACAACCTGATTACCTTGTATCTCCCCCAGTGCTTATATAACAGTGCTTGGCATATAGTAAGTGCTTAACAAATGCCATCATTATTATTATTATCCCACAGACACAGGAGACTAAATAGACAGAGACTGGATATCACATAGACCTGAGTTCCTCATCATCAGGTTGTCAATGTCATGAGGGGGTAGTTCTTCTCTCCCTCCTGACCCAAAGCTCAGGGTATATCTGCCAGTCCTGCAGGAGAGAAGGGCAGGTAGAAAACTTTACATTCTCAATGTTTGGAACATGTTTGGGGCCATCTGAAAACCAATAATGGCACACTCTCCTGCTTCACCTCCAACAATTATTCTCCGCACTTTCATCCCTGAATAAGTCCTAACAATAATAATAATAATAAATGGTATTTGTTAAGCACTTACTACGTGCCAGGCACTGTACTAAGAGCTGGGGTGGATACAGCATATCAGGTTAAATACAGTCACTTTAATGTTCATTCATTCAATCAGTCGTATTTACTGAGAGTTTACTGTGTGCAGAGCACTGTACTGAGCGCTTGGGAAGTACAAGTTGACAACATATAGAGACAGTCCCTACCCAACAACGGGCTCACAGTTTAGAAGGGGGAGACAGACAACAAAACAAAACATGTAGACAGGTGTCAAAATCGTCAGAACAAATAGAATTATAGTCATATGCATATCATTAACAAAATAAATAGAGTAGTAAATATATACAAGTTAAATAGAGTAATAAATCTATATAAATATATACAAGTGCTGTGGGGAGGGGAAGAAGGTAGGGAGGGGGGATGGGGAGGAGGAAACAAAAAAGGGGCTCAGTCTGGGAAGGACTCTTGGAGGAGGTGAGCTCTCAGTAGGGCTTTGAAGGGAGGAAGAGAGCTAGCTTGGCGGATGTGTGGAGGGAGGGCATTCCAGGCCAGGGGAGGGACGTGGGCCAGGGATCGATGGCAGGACAGGTGAGAATGAGGCACAGTGAGGAGGTGAGTGGCAGAGGAGCGGAGGGTGCAGGCTGGGGTGTAGAAGGAGAGAAGGGAGGTGAGGAAGAAGGGTGGCGAGGTGATGGAGGGCCTTGAAGCCGAAAGTGAGGAGTGTTTAAGGGCAAATGCCCAGGTGATGTAGAAGGAAGGTGAATAGGGGAAATGAGAGATTAAGCTGTTGTAGGAGATACAATTTTTAGACCATGGTCTAGTCAAAATCCAGGTCCTACTCCTAAGAGATTTGGTACAACCTGATGGTCACAGTGAATTTATACTGAGTGGGGAATATTTGCAAGAAAGACTAGTCATTTTTAATCCTCAACACTTATTGGTGACTCCACTTGGTAGTAACAATAATAATTGTGGTATTTGTTAATTAATTCATTCAATTGTATCGATTGTTTACTCTATTCAAAGCACTGTAATAAGTGCTTGGGAGAGCACACTATAACAATAAAAGACACATTCCCTGCTCACAAGTGCTTATTATGTGCCAAACACTGTGCTAAGCAGTGGTACTGATAAAGTACAATCAGACTGAACAAATTCCCTATTCCACATGGGGCTCACAATCCACTGAGGCCCAGAGAAAGTGAAGTGACTTGCCCTAGGCCACACAGCAGACGTGGCAGAGTGATTTGGCAATCAGGTAACCCCTACTCTCTACTAGAACCTAACTTCAATCTCTCCAACCCCAGCTTATTAAGTTTTCTCCTCTTCTTCCTCTCCATCACAGATTTTAAATTGCACTATTTTCCTGGCACTCCCAAAGCCCATACCTAAAGTTAACCCAGTGAAAGTGGTTTGAGCTGCAAAGTCAAAACTGATGTGTTGTAAAGTTGGAACATTTAGAAATATTGTAAGCGCTATACATCTCAACTGAAAAATAGGCATTTGAGGATTTCCTGTATCTCATAAACCCAGAGAATATCCACTAAAGGTTACAGTGCAACATCATGGCCTAGAAAATAAAGCACCGGCCTGAAAGTCAGAAGGACCTGTGTTCTAATCCCCACTTCACCACTTGCCTGTTGCGTGACCTTGGACAGTTCATTTAACTTCTCTGTGGCTCAGTTACCTTATCTGTAAAATGGGGGTTCATTCATTCATTCATTGAATCATTTATTGAGCACTTACTGTGTGTACAGCACTGTACTAAGCACTTGGGAAGTACAAATCAGTAACATTTAGAGACGGTCCCTACCCAACAATGGGCCCACAGTCTAGAGAGGGGTAGGAAGGGCAGGAAGAAACAGAGAGGGGATGGGGGGACAGGAATAAAGACAGTGGGAATGGGGGGTCAAGAAGAATTAGAGAGGTGATGGGTGCAGGAAAAAAGAGGGGGGCAGGAAGAAACAGAAGGGATGGGGGCAGGAAGAAAGAAAGAGGGGGGCAGCAAGAAAGGGGGGGCAGGAAGAATCAAAGAGGTGATGGGGGCAGGAAGAAAGTGGATGGGCAGGAAGAAAGACAGAGGGGGGAAGGAAGAAAGAGAGAGGGGATGGGGTCAGGGAGAAACAGAGAGGAGATGGAGACATGAAGAAAAAAGAGGAGGGGGCAGGAAGAAAGGGGGGAGGCAGGAAGAAAAAGAGAGGGGATCGGGGGCAAAAAGAAACAGAGGTGTGGGGCAGGAAGGAAGAGAGACTGGATGGGAGAGTAGGAAGAAGGAGAGAGGGGATTGGGGGGGCAGGAAGAAAGAGAGATGGGATGAGGGGCAGGAAAAAAGAGAGAGGGGGAGGGGGCTACGAAGAAACAGATAGGGGATGGGGGCAGGAATAAACAGAGAGGGGATGGGGGCTGGAAGAAAGAATTGATGGCGGGCAGGAAGAAGAGAAAGGTGATGGGGGCAGGAAGAGAGAGAGAGAGAGGATGGGGCAGGAACAAAGAGAGGGGGAGAGGAGCAGGAAGAAAGAGAGCGGATGGTGGGACAGGAAGAAACAGAGAGGGGATCAGGGGGCAAGAAGAAAGAGATGGGACAGGGCAGGAAAAAAGAGGGGGGAGAGGGGCAGGATGAAACGTGGAGGGGGAGGAGAAAAAACAGTGGGGGATGGGAGAAGAAAGAAAGGGGGCAGGAAGAAAGAGAGATGGGGAGGGAGGCAGGAAGAAACAATCATTCATTCAATCGTATTTATTGAGCCCTTATTGTGTGCAGAGCACTGTATTAAGCGCCTGGGAAGCACAAATCGGAAACATATAGAGACGGTCCCTACCTAAGAACCGGCTCACAGTCTTGTGTGTGGGGGGGGGTGGGGGGGGTGAGAGGCAGGAAGAAAAAGAGAGTGGGAAGGGGGCCAAGAGGAAACAGAGAGGGTGAGGGGTGGGGGGGCAGGAAGAAAGAGAAAGGGGGAAGGAGGTAGGAAGAAATAGAGATTTTGTAGAATAGAAATAGAAATAGAATTTGCAGAATTTGTAGGTTAAGATTGTGAGCCCCATGTGGGACAGGGAATGTGTCCAACCTAATTACCTTTTATCTACCCCAGCATGTAGTGCCTGGCACTATTCATATTTACTATTCTATTTGTTTTGTTAATGATGCGCATTTTGCTTTAATTCTTTTTGTTCTATCGACTTGACACCTGTCCACATGTTTTGTTTAGTTGTCTGTCTTCCCCTTCTAGACTGTGAGCCCGTTGTTGGGTAGGGACCGACTCTATATGTTGCCAACTTGTACTTCCCAAGCGCTTAGAACTGTGCTCTGCACAAAGTAAATGCTCAATAAATACGACTGAATGAATGAATGCAGGAATGAATGGCACAGAGTAAGTGCTTGTTACTACTACTAATAATAATGGCATTTATTAAGTGCTTACTATGTGCAAAGCACTGTTCTAAGTGCTGGGGAGGTTACAAGGTGATCAGGTTGTCCCACGTGGGGCTCACAGTCTTCATCCCCATTTTCCAGATGAGGTCACTGAGGCCCAGAGAAGGGAAGTGACTTGCCCGAAGTCACCCAGCACACAAGCGGCGGAGCCGGGATTAGAACCCACGTCTTCTGACTCTCAAGTCCGGGCTCCTGCCACAGAGCCATGCTGCTTCTCTATAATGATAATCATACTACTAATAATCACGATGGGATTTGTTAATAATAATGATGGCATTTGTTAAGCGCTTACTATGTGCAAAGTGCTGGGGAGCTTACAAAGTGATCAGGTGTCCCACGGGGGGCTCCCAGTCTTCATCCCCGTTTTCCAGATGAGGGAACTGAGACCCAGAGAAGTGAAGTGATGATGATGATGGCATTTATTAAGTGCTTACTATGTGCAAAGCACTGTTCTAAATGCTGGGGAGGTTACAAAGTGATCAGGTTGCCCCACAGGGGGCTCACCATCTTAATCCCCATTTTACAGATGAGGCAACTGAGGCACAGAGAAGCCAAGTGACTTGCCCAGAGTCACACAGCTAACAATTGCCGGAGCCGGGATTTGAACCCATGACCTCTGACTCCAAAGCCCGGGCTCTTTCCACTGAGCCACGCCACTTCTCTATAATGATAATCATACTACTAATAATCGAGATGTGATTTGTTAATAAAAATGGTGGCATTTATTAAGCGCTATTAGTTCTTACTGTTGTTTATTACTTGTGACTGCCTGTTTTACGTTTGGAAGACTGGAAACTGAGGCCACTAAAGTTACACTATAATACTGCTCCCTCTACCCTTATCAACAGGCTCATTTTCTCCTGAAGCATTTATTTACTATCTAGAAGACATAGCCTGAGAATATAAAAGGGATAGCAATTAACTTTGAAATTAGAGAAACAGAGTCACTTAGTGGTACAGCTTCCTGCCCCCATCACCTTTCTCTCACTTCCTGCCCCCCATCAATTCTTTCTTTCTTCCTGCCCCCATCCCCTCTCTGTTTATTCCTGCCCCCATCCCCTATCTGTTTCTTCGTGCCCACTTCCCCCTCTCTCTTTTTTCCTGCCCCTCATCCCATCTCTCTTTCTTCCTGCCCCTCATCCCATCTCTCTTTCTTCCTGCCCCCCCAATCCTCTCTCTCCCTCTTCCTACTCTCCCATCCAGTCTCTCTTCCTTTAGTGGTACAGAGAACCAGCGTGGCTCAGTGGAAAGAGCCCGGGCTTTGGAGTCAGTGGTCATGGGTTCAAATCCCGGCTCTTCCAATTGTCAAGCTGCGTGACTTTGGGCAAGTCACTTAACTTCTCTGTGCCTCAGTTACCTCATCTGTAAAATGGGGATTGACTGTGAGCCCCCTGTGGGACAACCTATCACCTTGTAACCTCCCCAGCGCTTAGAACAGTGCTTTGCAAATAGTAAGCGCTTAATAAATGCCATTATTATAAAGCTTGGGCTTGGGTGTCAGAGGATCTGGGTTCCAATCCCACTCAGTCACTTCATAATAATAATAATAATAATGATGATGGCATTTGTTAAGTGCTTACTATGTGCAAAGCACTGTTCTAAGTGCTGGGGGGGGATACAAGGTGATCACGTTGTCACACGTGGGGCTCACAGTCTCAATTCCTATTTTACAGATGAGATAACTGAGGCTCAGAGAATTTAAGTGACTTGCCCAAGGTCACACAGCAGACATGTGGGGAAGTCGGGATTAGAATTTATGACCTCTGACTCCCAAACCCGTGCTCTTTCCACTGAGCCACACTGCTTCTCTCATTCATTCATTCAATTGTATTTATTGAGCACCTATTCTGCTCAAAGGACACTTCTCTACTATGTGACCTTGGGTAAGCCACTTAATTTCTCTGTCCCTCACTCACCTCATCTGTAAAATGGGGATTACGACTCTGAATCCTATGTGGGCCATGGCCTGTACCTACGTAGTTTGTAGTAATCATCATCATAATAATAATAATAATAATAATAATAATGACATTTATTAAGCGCTTACTATGTGCAATCCCAGTGTTTATAATGGTGCCAGGTACATAGTAAATGCTTAACAAATATAATTTAAAAATAAAAAAACAGTTTTATCTTTCAAAGAAATATGCAATTTTTGCATTATATGGTTTTCCATGCAAATCTGTTTCATTGTGTGGCTCACTAATTTAATTCGAGTGTTTTGTTTTACTCCCCTATGGTAGTTAATCGTAAAAGCTTTGCTTTGCTCACTTGAGCACTGAATTACGGGATTTTAACTTGTTCTATAAAAACTCAGCCCTCTGCAACTCTCCATGCTAATAGCTGAAGCTAAGAACGAAAGCCTCAGGCATTAAACAGTAAGAATAGGGTACTGAGAAATATTTCCAAATCTTTTTTCAATCATCAGAGAACAGTTGCCAGTTTTTAGTCTGAATATTCCAAATGACACATTTTCAAATTTGGGAAAGGAATATTGTCTTCCAAGACATTGTCTGATTAGACACACAATAATGTTTGGGTCAACTCTACTGATCGTCTCACCTGGCTTAGATTTTGCTAAATTGCTTTGCTGGATGAGGTGGAAAATAATGACAGGAACCAAGGAACCATCCATTTGGAAGGTATAGATTACAAATATAAACATCACTTGTCACCATACCCCAAGTAATAAGTCTACTATATAAATTCGTATCTTCCGAAAAGTCATATTTTTTTATCCTTCTCCTGTGGATAAACCTGATGACTAGTTGCATCTTTTAAAGCAGGAAACACGCCACAGAGAAGCATGTTACAGATAAAATTTGGAATGATTTATCCTGTCCAGTAATAATGAGGACCTATCATGTAACCAGGAAGTATGAAATATTTTCATAGAAAATATATATAGAAATATATAAATATATACATATATATATATATATTATTGGCATTTGTTAAGTGCTTACTATGTGTCAGGAACTGTTCTAAGCATTAAAAAGTAATCAGGTTGGACACAGTCCATGTCCCACAGTCTTAATCCCCATTTTCTAGATGAGGGAACTGAGGCACAGAGAAGGGAAATGACTTGCCCAAGATCACTCAGCAGACAGGTGGCAGAGCTGGGACTAGAACTCAGGTCCTTCTGACCTCCAGGCCTGTGCTCTATCCACTAGGTCCTGCTGCTTCACTATATTGAACTGCAGCACATCGGACAATCAATCATAGTATTTATGGAATACCTACTTTGCATAGAGCACTGTATTAGGCAACCAGAAGAGTAAAATAAAATTATAAGGCATGATGTCATCTTTCAAGAGTTTCAAACAATTTATGCATAATAAAAGCTACTTACACATTCATTTCATATATATATATATGAATATATATATATATACATATATATATATATATATATATATATATATTGCCATACCCTGCTCATACTGTTGTGAAAAATCTGATAGTAACAAGGAAATTAATATTTTTAAAGTCTTATTTTAATCAAAATGAAAATAATCATGTGTGTTTCAAATTATTTTCACTATCACTAAACAAGAGATTCTGTGAAGTTCAATTCAGTGAACTTGCTATGTTCAGAGGCCAGCTTTATTGATCATGGTCCTGTGAGAATAGTTTAAAAAATGACTTTTCTTCAGGCCAACTGGATAAAATAATACCTGTATTCCTCCTGGGTGAAGAGTGGAATTTCTGATGGCTGTAAAACTACAACTTTCACAAGGGCAGTGCTGGACATTACAGGATCTCCATCATCATAAGCGATTACAGCCAACTATGAATAAAAAAAACAATGAAAAAATATGAGTGCATATTTCTTTTCTTGGTTTAGAGTATCAAATGCTTAATTTGCGAATTAGTTCTAATTCATAGAACACACTCAACCCTCTTGGAGGTATTGCAGTCTTCTCTTATTCATATTTGCCTAAAAACCATGATTGGGTATGGTATCGACTTGTACTTCCCAAGCGCTTAGTAAATTGCTCTTCACCCAGTAAGCATTCAATAAATACGATTGAATGAATGAATGAATAGTCCATATATATCACAACAATTTCAAACAAGAGATAAAATGAAAAATAATTTGGAATGAACCATTCCAAGGTGTTTTGAGCTTTCTTTACTATGCTTTAATGACTTTATTGATAAAGGAAATTCTCCTTTTAAAAATGATGCAATATTTGTAAACAGGAATGTTCAAACTCTGTAAAGTGGATTATTTAAACAAAGTAGTTTGGAAAGATCTTTAATAGGTATATAAAACCTTTAGAAACAGTGTAGATTGATAAATGATAAAAGAAATACCATACAAGAGAAAAAACTAAAAATATCTGGAAAGAACCATTCTAAACTGTTTTTTTTTAAAAAAACTGGGCTTCATGGCTACTGATAAAAGGAAATTCTCCTTTTAAAAACGATGCAATATTTGTAAATAGGAATGTTCAATCTCTGTAAAGTACATTCTTTATACAAAGTACTTTGGAAAGATCTTTAATAGATATATAAAACACCTTTAGAAACAGTATAGACTGATAAATTATAAAGGAAATACCATACAAGAGACAAAACTAAAAATATCTGGAAAGAACTATTCTGAACTGTTTTGTTTTTTTTTTTTTTAAAAAAAGAACTGGGCTTCAGTGACTTTACTGATAGAAGGAAATTCTCCTTTTAAAAATGATGCAATATTTGCAAGTGGAAATGTTCAATCTCTGTGAAGTTCAATATCATTTCAAGAAAAATAAGTATTTTGGAAAGGTAAGTAATAGGTATGTAAAACATCTTTAGAAACAGTTTGGATTGATAAAAGATAAAGGCAATAATGCAAAACATTTTGGAAGAAGTACAGATTAAACCCAAGAAATAATTCAATCTAAGATCACAAAGAAACGAAAGTAGGAATTAAAGTATGGGTTGATAACCCCTAGTGACATAAGACCTACAGGATATATAGCCACACTGGTCACGCACTCTTAGAATGATTACCAACTTTACCGAAATCACCCAGAGACTCCATTTCTGTGGGGGTGTCCAACCTGGGGAAATCATCCTGGGCTACACATTTGCTTTTTTAATGATATTCATTATGCACTTACTATGTACCAGGCATAGTGGGAAGCAGCATGACCTAGTCGATAGAGCATGAGCCCTGGAGTCAGAAGATAATGGGTTCTAATCCCAGTTCCTCCACTTGTCTGCTGTGTGTGACCTTGGGTAAGTCACTTCACTTCTCTGGCCCCAGTTACTTCATCTGTGAAATGGGGATTGAGACCGTGAGCCCCACATGGGACAGAGACTGGGTCCAACCCGATTTGCTTGTATTCACCCCAGAACTTAGAACAGTGTCTGGAATATAGTACTATATATTATTATGGCACATAGTATTGTGTATTTTAATATGGTATTAACAAATATCATAATAATAACGATAGCTATGTGCTGAGGTAGATACAGGTTAATGAGGTTGGACACTGTCCATGTCCCATATGGGATGCACAGTCATACAGATGAGGCATCTGAGGCACAGAGAAGTTAGCTGACTTGCCATAGGTGCAATATATAGGGCAAGTCCTATATTGCCCTATATTTCAAACCTAGCCTGCTGAGGAAGTAGGATAGGCAGTAGAGACAAAGAATCAATCAATCAATCAATCGTATTTATTGAGAGCTTACTGTGTGCAGAGCACT
This sequence comes from Tachyglossus aculeatus, assembly GCF_015852505.1. NCBI lineage: Eukaryota > Metazoa > Chordata > Mammalia > Monotremata > Tachyglossidae > Tachyglossus > Tachyglossus aculeatus. Next base: position 41,888,148 of record NC_052068.1, read on the forward strand.
GTACTAAGTGCTTGGGAAGTACAAGTTGGCAACATATAGAGACAGTCCCTACCCAACAGTGGGCTCACAGTCTATAAGGGGGAGACAGAGAACAAAAGCAAACATACTAAAAAAATAAAATAAATAGAATAGATATGTACAGGCAAAACAAATAAATAAATAAATAAATAGAGTAATAAATATGTACAAACATATATACATATATACAGGTGCTGTGGGGAAGGGAAGGAGGTAAGATGGGGGGATGGAGAGGGGGACGAGGGGGAGAGGGGGAGAAGAGAGTGTTTCTCAAGACCATCATCATCATCATCAATCGTATTTATTGAGCACTTACTACGTGCAGAGCACTGTACTAAGCGCTTGGGAAGTACAAATTGGCAACATATAGAGACAGTCCCTACCCAACAGTGGGCTCACAGTCTAAAAGACCAGATTGGCTGTGGAGGATTGCCCCTTTACAGGACTGTATTACAGAATGAGGGCGTCTGTTTTCCATTCTCTGGGAACCACAGACTTTGAATCTGCCCATATCACAAGAGGACACCCACATGAACAGGGCAGGCAACTTACTCGTCCATTCTTCACTCCTTGGTTAGACTAAGGGGACTCTGGAGAGTATGAAGCTAACCTGCAATATTATAGCCTGGGAGACTAAAGGCTGTGGGATCATCATCATCATCAATCGTATTTATTGAGCGCTTACTGTGTGCAGAGCACTGTACTAAGCGCTTGGGAAGTACAAGTTGGCAACATATAGAGACAGTCCCTACCCAACAGTGGGCTCACAGTCTAAAAGGGGGAGACAGAGAACAAAACCAAACATACTAACAAAATAGAATAAATAGAATAGATATGTACAAGTAAAATAAAATAAATAAATAAATAGAGTAATAAATATGTACAATCATATATACATATATACAGGTGCTGTGGGGAAGGGAAGGAGGTAAGATGGGGGGTGGAGAGGAAGGAAGGGGCTCAGTCTGGGAAGGCCTCCTGGAGGAGGTGAGCTCTCAGCAGGGCCTTGAAGGGAAGAAGCTTGGCGGATGGGCAGAGGGAGGGCATTCCAGGCCCGGGGGATGACGTGGGCCGGGGGTTGATGGCGGGACAGGTGAGAACGAGGTACAGTGAGGAGATTAGCAGCAGAGGAGCGGAGGGTGCCAGGGAGAAACAACACTAGTTCCACTGCTGGAATTAGCAGGAATTAGCAGGAGCCCAGTATCCTGGAGCAGAGCCCCTATAAGATGTAGCTGGAGAAGAGGAGAAAAAAGAGCAAAACACATGCTATTTCAATTACCATCGAAGTCTGTCAAACCAGTCCAGAAGGATAGTTTTTTATTCGAAATACTACATTGTGAGAACAACTGGTGGAAGTGATTTGCGAAATACAGATCTTGTTATATTTTCAAAGATGTTAGAGAAAATAGGACCGTTACTATTTCTCCGTGGCACTGAAACAGACCAGTGAAAACTAAGATAAAGGACCACTGTGATTGAAAGAATGACAGAATGGGTCTCATTAGCAAAATTATAAACATCTACCTTAAATATTGTACCAGGTTCTTCATTAAGATTCACTCGAGTTATTACCCGGCCCGAATCCTCCTCGATGTCAAAAATTGTGGCAGGATAAGGAAACTGGATGTCATCAACTTTATATCTTACTCGACTTGGTGGTGTTCCCTGAAATATAATACATTTTGTGAATTTACAGCTGTGAAACATTAAATATATTTTATGGCAATTTATATATTAAAGAGCATTATTGATATATGATAGAGCATTTTTGTAATATTTGACCACAAGAAGATGAACCAGTATTTGTTCTAGTTAACTTAGAAATGCTCTCCCACGAAATTCAAAGAATGCTATATGAGAGTGCAATACAGCACCAAATCTTTCAAAGTCTGAAGTACTTTTCTCACTCCATTTCCAACATGTTTTCATTATTTTAAACTCATAATAAAATGGGATGAATTAATGTGTATTCCAGATTCAGGATTATATATTTTTATTAAAATGAAAAATCTGATTATAATTTGGCAATATTTTTTCAAACATACATCAAGGAATACCTAGAGATGTTGCTAATTATTTTGAATTCATCAATCGTATTTATTGAGTGCTTACTGTGTGCAGAGCACTGTACTAAGCGCTTGGGAAGTGCAAATTGGCAACATATAGAGACAGTCCCTACCCAACAGTGGGCTCACAGTCTAAAAAACTAAAAGTCTAAAAGTATTCCAAGCAATACTGTTAAAAGTTATATTTTATTTCATCTGCAAATCTAAATATGCAGCATTTTAGTTCTGGTTAGAATCCATTAATTTCCCTCAGAGAGTCTATAAGAAGAATGAACAAAATCAGTGAAAAAAACATTTTTCATAATAGAAATAGCTACTGTTTAGTACAAGACTGCTTATTTGTGTGGAAATCTGATTATCTGGACAGTGAAACTGTTTCCGAAGTGCTTCGTGCTTTGCTCTAAGGACTTTACCTTAGTCATTCATTCATTCATTCAATCGTATTTATTGAGCACTTACTGTGTGCAGAGCACTGTACTAAGCGCTTGGGAAGTACAAGAGTACCAGTTGGCAACATACAGAGACGGTCCCTACTTACAGCTCAGGTAGTTCTAGACACATCTTAACAACTCAGCATACTATGGAACTGAGTATCACACTAAGTTGTTATTTCCCTTTTCTGATATCCAATAGTCTTTGGACATTTCTTTCTCTGTCTTTCAGTGCATTCTTGTGGTTTCCTGTCTCCCCTGCTCTTTGTCTCCAAGGATTCCCATACTTAACATACAATTTTTCTTCACTCAACCAATCAATCGAGCAGTCACATTTATTAAGTGCTTACTTTATATGGTGCACTGTACTAAACACTTGGGAAAGTACAGTACAATAAAGTTGATAGACACAATCCCTACCCACAAGGAGTTAACAGACTATTGGTGGAGATAGACATTAAAATAAATAACAGATGGATATATACATAAGAGCTGTGGGAATGGGGTGAAAATCAAAGTGTTTAAGGGGTATAGACCCAATGCATAGATGTTGCAGAAGTGAGGGCAAATAGGAGAAATGTGAGGTTAGTAAGGGAAGAACTCTGGGAGTAGATATGATTTTAGAAGGGGTTTGAAGATGGGAAGAGTGGTTGTATGAGCCAGATATGAGCCAGAAAGGAGTATCAGGTATAGGGTCAGTGGTGAGAAAGAGGAGGTTGAGATGCAGGGAGTAGGGCTGGTATTTGAAAATAATAATAATAATGGTATTTGTTAAATGCTCACTATGTGCCAGTCACTCTACTAAGCGCTGGGTAGATACAAGCAAATTGGGTTGGATTCAGTCTCTGTCCCAAGGAGTGCTCACAGACTCAATCCCCATTTTAAAGATGAGGTAACTAAGACATAGAGAAGTAAAGTGACTTGACCAAGGTCCCACAGCAGACAAGCGATGAATCCGGGATTAGAACCCATGATCTTGTGATTCCCAGGCCCATGCTCTATCCACTCACTAGCCATGCTGCTTCAAAGTTAAGTATGCAGGTTGGAATAGAGTAAAATATCTGCACACAGTAAAGTGCTCAGTAAATACGATTGATTGATTGCTCAGCAAGGTAAGGCAGGAGAGGGAGAGCTGGTAGAAACTAGGTTGGAGGGGATCAAAAAGAGAACTGAAGGAGAGGAAAGAGAGATGGGGTGTAGACAACTAGAGGATACAGCATCGGCCTGGGATTCAGAAGGACCTGGGTTCTAATCCTGGTTCCACCACTTGTCTTCTGTGTGACCTTGGGCAAGTAATTTCACTTCTCTGTGCCTCTGGTACCTCATCTGTTAAATGGGGATTGAGATTTTGAGCCCCCTTTTTCCCCTCCTCCTCTCCATCCCCCCACCCTACCTCCTTCCCCTCCCCACAGCACCTGCATATACGTTTGTACAGATTTATTACTCTATTTATTTTACTTGTACATATTTACTATTCTATTTATTGTGTTTATGATGTGCATTTAGCTTTAATTCTATTTATTCTGATGACTTGACACCTGTCCATATGTTTTGTTTTGTTGTCTGTCTCCCCCTTCTAGACTGTGAGCCCGTTGTTGGGTAGGAACCGTCTCTATATGTCACCAACTTGTACTTCTCAAGCGCTTAGTGCAGTGCTCTGTACACAGTAAGTGCTCAATAAATACGATTGAATTCTCAAGTGCTTAGTACAGTGCTCTGTACACAGTAAGCGCTCAATAAATATGATTGAATGAATGAATTAATTAATTAATTAATGTGGGACAGGCACTCTGTCCAACCTCATTAACTTGAATCTACCCCAGGGTTAAGAACAATGCCTGGCACTAAGTGCTTAGAAAACACAATTAAAAACAAAAAAAAACAAACAAAAAACTTCTCTCAAAGAGTTCGGAGAGGAATGGTAGGAGTGAGGGAGTGAGGAAGCCCTGGAATCAAGGGAGGGTTTTTTTAGGCTAGGGGTTTCATGAGCATGTTTGAAAGCAGTGGGGAAGAAGCAATTGGAAAGGGGATGGTTGAGGATTGTAATCGGGAAGGGAAGAAGGTGCGAGTTTTAATGTTAAGACATGAAGGGTTGGGGTCAGAGGTGTAGGTTTAGGGGGTTGATTTTGAAAAGTTGAGAAAGAGCTCTTCTTGAGATGCTACTGGAAAAACTGGGAGAATCAAAGCTCTTAAGAAGTTTTATAAATACTTAGCATTATGAAAACATTCTGTTATGCTATAATTTGAGTTGTCAATATTACATTTTGGATAGACTGCAATTAGGGAATTTAAGGAACATTCTTCCAGCAAGTGTACCTATCTGGCTACAATATGATACTGCTGGAAGAAAGCTCTTTAGAAGTTTTACAAATCCTTAGCAATATGTAAACATTCTGTTATGCTGTAATTTGATTTGTCAATATTACATTTTGGCTAGACTGCAATTAGGGAATTTAGGGAACATTCTTCCAACAAGTGTACCTATCTAGCTACAATATGATACTGTTGGATTAAATGGTTTAAACTTATACATAACATCAGAGACAGGATTTCCTGTACTATGACAGTCTTTGGGAATAGAATCAATTAATCACTGGTATTCATTGAATGTTTAGAATCCCATTCTATAGGAGAAATCTATGCATACTAATATTCACATTACTTGTTACACATCCACTAAATCATTTCATAATAATAACTGTGGTGTTTTTTAAGCACTTATTATGGGCCAGGCACCGTACTAAGCACTGGAGTAGATATAAAAAATTGGACTGGACACAGCCCCTGCCCCATATAGGGCTCAGTCTCTATTTTACAGATGAGGTAATTGAGGCATACAGAAGTTAAGTAACTTGCTCAATGTCGCAAAGCAGACAAATGGTGGAGCCGGGATTAGAACCCATGACCTCTGACTCCCAGGGCCGTGTTTCTGTTTTCCATGTTCCTGCTATTACCAAATACAGCTTTGTTCTCTCTCTCTCTCTCCTGCTCCCACTGTTGTGTAAATATTTCATGTCTGACTGTCTCTTCCTTCAGATCTAATGTTCTGTGAGGAGAGTATCTGTACCTTTACCTTTTATGAAACTCTCCCAACAACTCTATGCTGCCTGTGGCCTATCCTACAGTTGGAATGGGCTTTAAGAAAACATCAGCTCCTTCTCCTTGTCTAAAGTGGATCAGGGCAAGTAGTTGGGGAATCAGGAGACGTGGGTTCTGATCCTAGCTCTGCTACTTTCCTGCTGTATGAACTTGGGAGGGTAATTTTACTTCTGAACGTGTCAGCGTGATCACCTGTAAAATACCTGTTCTCCACCCCCTCTTAGACTGTATAAACCCCATGTCGGGCAACGACTGTGGCCAACCTCATTATCTTATTGTTTTTGTTTGTTTTTTATGCTATTTGTTAACCAATCAATCAATCAATCAATCGTATTTATTGAGCGCTTACTGTGTGCAGAGCACTGTACTAAATGCTTGGGAAGTACAAGTTGGCAACATATAGAGATAGTCCCTACCCAACAGTGGGCTCACAGTCTAAAAGGGGGAGACAGAGGACAAAACCAAACATACTAACAAAATAAAATAAATAGAATAGACTTACTCTGTGCCAGGCACTGTACTAAGCTCTGGGGTAGATACACGTTAATCAGGTTGGACATAGTTCCAATCCCACACAGGGCTCACAATCTTAATATCCATTTTACAGATGAGGTACCAGAGACGTTAAGTGACTTGACCAAGGTCACACAGCAGACAAGTGGCAGAGCCGAGATAAGGAGCCAGATCTTTCTGACACCCAGGCCCGTGCTCTAACCACAAGGCAACACTGCTTCTCTGGTTGGATGGTGAACTTATAGAAATTGAAGGCGCATGTATTAATCTTCAAGCCAATATCAAAGCTCCATTTTTATGGCAAGACCTTTCTCAGTGTTGACCTCTGTCATATACTCTCTACCAAACAACCTTTAAGACTTGGGTCCTGTCAAAAGAAACCACCAGTGTTGCTTTAATGAAAATGACTCTAGATCAAAGAACTACTAGCAGGGAAACTACTGTTCATTCATTCATTCATATTTATTGAGCGCTTACTGTGTGCAGAGCACTGTACTAAGCGCTTGGAAAGTACAATTCAGCAACAGAGACAATCCCTGCCCACAGCAGGCTCACAGTCTAGAAGAGGGGAGACAGACATCAAAACAAGTAAACAGGCATCAGTAGCATCATTATTAATAAATAGAATTATATATATATACAACAGAACAGGTAAAACAGGTATTAATATAGATAAATAGAATTATAGATATGTACATATATACACAAGTGCTGTGGGGCAAGGAGAGAGGGTAGAGCAGAGGGAGTGAGTTGGGGCGAGGAAGTGGGGAGCACGGAAGCACTGGCAGTAAATCAACATTATTACTGGACGTTTACTATGAGCAGAGCACTGTACTAAGCTCTCGGGAGAGTACAGTGAGAGAGAAGCAGCGTGGCTCAGTGGAAAATAATAATAATAATAATAATAATAATAATAATAATGGCATTTATTAAGCACTTACTACATGCAAAGCACTGTTCTAAGCACTGGGGAGGTTACAGGGTGATCAGGTTGTCCCACCGGGGGCTCACAGTCTTCATCCCCATTTTACAGATGAGGTAACTGAGGCCCAGAGAAGTTAAGTGACTTACCCAAGGTCACACAGCTGACAATTGGCAGAGCTGGGATTTGAACCCTTGACCTCTGACTCCAAAGCCTGTGCTCTTTCCACTGAGCCACACTGCTCCTCAAGATCCCGGGCTTTGGAGTCAGAGGTCAAGGGTTCAAATCCCGGCTCTGCCAATTGTCAGCTGTGTGACTTTGGGCAAGTCACTTAACTTCTCTGGGCCTCAGTTACCTCATCTGTAAAATAGGGATGAAGACTGTGAGCCCCCAGTGGGACAACCTGATCAACTTGTAACCTCCCCAGTGCTTAGAACGGTGCTTTGCACATAGTAAACGCTTAATAAATGTCATTATTATTATTATTATCATTACAATATAACAGAGTTGGTAGGTATATTCAGGAGGCCTTCCCAGGCTGAGCCCCTTCCTTCCTCTCCCCTTCGTCCCCCTCTCCATCCCCCCATCTTACCTCCTTCCCTTCCCCACAGCACCTGTATATATGTATATATGTTTGTACATATTTATTACTCTATTTATTTATTTATTTTACCTGTACCTATCTATTCTATTCATTTTATTTTGTTAGTATGTTTGGTTTTGTTCTCTGTCTCCCCCTTTTAGACTGTGAGCCCACTGTTGGGTAGGGACTGTCTCTATATGTTGCCAACTTATACTTCCCAAGCGCTTAGTACAGTGCTCTGCACACAGTAAGCGCTCAATAAATACAATTGATGATGATGATGATTCCCCGCCTACAGCGAGCCTTACAAATCCTGTGTGCAGGATACTGTGCTGGGCACAAAATACAGTGCTGAGTGTACACAATGTTGAAGGTTGGAGCAGGAAGCTTGGGCAGTAGTGCGGGTGCTCAGGAGGTAGAAGTCAAACTGAGATCCCGAGATTGGTACCATGCAGCTACTCTGACTTTATGGATAGAGCTTCTCATATTGGACAAATTACCCAAGATTGATCATTTTAGAGATGGCTTTTACAAAGCAGTTATTCCCTTTATCAAGCCTTCTAATGTTCACTTGGCATTCTTAGCGGAGAGAGGGAGTAGGGTAGAAGTCAAGGTGCCACAGGGCAAGTTCCCCAGTGTCCACCTGTTTACCTTTCACGTTTCCAGGAATTAGGAGGCTGATTCCTGAATGAGCATGAATTGTCTAAGAATGACCCTGCAGCCATGAGAATCAGGATAAAGTGGGTGCTGTGTATAGTACAGGATGGAATGGGAATAAGTCCCTGGGCTGTGTTTTTGAAAGAGGGAGCTTGACTGGTGTTTGGAGGGAACACTCTGTGAATGTGATACAAGAGTCCCTAGAATGTAAGCTCCTTGTGGGTAGGGAATGTGTCTACCAATTCTATTGTTTTCTACTTGTCCAAGTGCTCTATACACAATAAAGCAGCGTGGCTCGTTGGAAAGAGTATGGGCTTTGGAGTCAGAGGTCATGGGTTCAAATCCCGGCTCCACCACATGTCTGCTGTGTGACCTTGGGCCAGTCACTTAACTTCTCTGAGCCCCAGTTCCCTCATCTGTAAAATGGGGATTAAGACTGTGAGCCCCACGTGGGACAACTTGATCACCTTGTATCCCCCCCAGCGCTTAGAACAGTGCTCTGCACATAGTAAGCACTTAACAAATGCCATCATTATTTATTACTATTAATAAATGCCCAGTAAATACTTTTGATTGATGAAAGGACTGCAGGGATCTGCCAGAGGCCTGAAATAAGGGACTCCATCAGCCCTCCCTTGTCACAATTCCTCTGCCACTCAACCAGAGGGCATTGCATTACTGGCATAGGGACTCAACAGGTGGATTTTCCCACTAATAATAATAATAATAATAATAATAATGGCATTTATTAAGTGCTTACTATGTGCAAAGCACTGTTCTAAGCACTGGGGTGGATACAAGGTGATCAGGTTGTCCCACAGGGGGCTCACAGTTTTTATCCTCATTTTACAGATGAGGTCACTGAGGCACAGAGAAGTTAAGTAACTTGCCCAAAGTCACACAGCTGACAAATGGCAGAGCAGTGATTTGAACACATGACCTCTGACTCCAAAGCCCGTGCTCTTTCCACTGAGCCACGCTGCTTCTCAGGTCAGCTCCTGTCTGTGGGAGCCATTCAGAGGATGAGGAGAGAGGGTGGAGGTTAAACCAATGTTTTCACTGGAGAAATCTGAAAAAACAGAAGTCTCCCAGAAGCCATTGATCATGGAGGGAGTCCTAGATTAGCAAGTCAGAAATCCTATTGCGTATCCCTGGGGTCATTTGGGAGCTGCTGCAGTTATGAAATACTCTGACATGGTTGACTGTACTGACCAGGCTCAGCATTTCTAAGTAATTCATACAAGACTGATGTTCTGGCACTTATTGTGTGATCTCTGCCCCTGCTCTCTCCCCCTCTCTCCAGGATTGCATCTCCTCCTGCCTTCAGGACATCTCCATCTGGATGTCTGCCCGCCACCTAAAGCTCAACATGTCGAAGACTGAACTCCTTGTCTTCCCTCCCAAACCTGGCCCTCTCCCTGACTTTCCCATCTCTGTTGATGGCACTACCATCCTTCCCGTCTCACAAGCCCACAACCTTGTTGTCATCCTCGACTCCGCTCTCTCATTCACCCCTCACATCCAAGCCGTCACCAAAACCTGCTGGTCTCAGCTCTGCAACATCGTCAAGATCCGCCCTTTCCTCTCCATCCAAACCGCTACCCTGCTCGTTCAAGCTCTTTCCCTATCCCGTCTGGACTACTGCATCAGCCTCCTCTCCGATCTCCCATCCTCGTGTCTCTCCCCACTTCAGTCCATACTTCATGCTGCTGCCTGGATGATTTTTGTCCAGAAATGCTCTGGGCATTTTACTCCCCTCCTCAAAAGTCTCCAGTGGCTACCAATCAATCTGTGCATCAGGCAGAAACTCCTCACCCTGGGCTTCAAGGCTGTCCATCACCTCGCCCCCTCCTACCTCATCTTCCTTCTCTCCTCCCACAGCCCAGCCCACACCCTCCGCTCCTCTGCCGCTAATCTCCTCACCGTTAGGCCTCGTTCTTGCCTGTCCCGCCATCGACTCCCAGCCCACGTCATCCCCCGGGCCTGGAATGCCCTCTCTCTGCCCATCCTCCAAGCTAGCTCTCTTCCTCCCTTCAAGGCCCTACTGAGAGCTCACCTCCTCCAGGAGGCCTTCCCAGACCGAGCTCCTTCCTTCCTCTCCCCCTCATCCCCCTCTACACCCCCCATCTTACCTCCTTCCCTTCTCCACAGCACCTGTATATATGTATATATGTTTGTACATATTTATTATTCTATTTATTTATTTATTTTACTTGTACATATCTATTCTATTTATTTTATTTTGTTGGTATGTTTGGTTTTGTTCTCTGTCTCCCCCTTTCAGACTGTGAGCCCACTGTTGGGTAGGGACTGTCTCTATATGTTGTCAACTTGTAATTCCCAAGCGCTTAGTACAGTGCTCTGCACACAGTAAGCGCTCAGTAAATACGATTGATTGATTGATTGATTGATCAGAACTGTTCTGGGCCAGTCTGCCTTAATTTCACTTCTGTATAACAAACACAGAACTTGCCAGTTAGTGTATAATAAATAATGAATCATTGACATTAAGTCCCATCAAAAGAAGGTGCAAAGAGATTTTCATGTAACTATCAAGCAAGTATAATAGTGATGGTAAATTGGCATATAGGTACAAAAGAAATATAAAATGACTTGGTGTGTAGGTCACTCAAACATGGGGTTGGATTGTACTAACTGAGCTGACTGTCAATGTCGAGGCTTGCCACCCAGAAATTCATGAAGGGCTGGGAGTTTATGGCAAATTTCAATGCTATAAACTCATCTTGGGCAGGGAATGTGTCTGTTCTACTGTTATATTATACTCTCCCAAGAGCTTAGTACAGTGTTCTGCACACAGTAAGAGCTCAATCAATATGATTGACCGATCGTCTGGAAGAGGCGATGGGGCGGCAAACTAGCTTGATATTCGACAAGAAATTTGGTTTGCATTTTGGAAAACAAGCTGCCACAAGAGTTAGAACTCCAGGATATTCATAGTAGTGTTTTTCAAAATGCAGCTGATTCCATGGATGGGAGTAAGAAGCAGTCAGAGATTCAGTGTTTCATGCTTGATTATAAACTTCTGGAGGGCAGACTCTACTAATGCTACCGTACTCTCACAAGTACTTAGTACAATGCCCTTAACATGGTGAATACTCTATAAATATCAGTGACTGATTGCTGACGGATTGATAGGGCTTCAAACAGAAAATCAGCTGCCTATTTGGTGAATCAACGAGCTCAAAGCTGGCTTATTTCCTCATGTTGCTGGAATGAAAATTCACTTAGATCCCTGTATTCTTGCCTACCCCTGGAAACAGTTTTTCTCCACATTTTAGTGAGTCCAATAATAGTGATGGCATTTATTAAGCGCTTACTATGTGCAGAGCACAGTTCTAAGTGCTGGGGAGGTTACAAGGTGTTCAGGTTGTCCCACAGGGGGCTCACAGTCTTAATCCCCATTTCACAGATGAGGTAACTGAGGCACAGAGAAGTTAAGTGACTTGCCCAAAGTCACACAGCTGACAAGTGGCAGAGCCAGGATTTGAACCCCATGATCTCTGACTCCAAAGCCACTGAACCACACTGCTTCTCCTGCTTTGGACATAGCAGCCTAGTCACCATATTTGTCCACTGTGAGAAGGACAATGCAGAACATCATTTTTAACAAGATTCCACATCTCACATTACATTGTTTTCTGCTCTAATAGCCTTGTCTACCCAACTAAAATTCTCCTCGGAATTATCTGGGGAAGGAGTCATAATCATCCAATTAGAAAGTTTGCTCACACATAAAGAATTTGGTTTTGCTCATTGGCATATTCTCAAATAGACCTGGATGAGGATGGGTCACAGGTGAATTCTGCTGTATTCCAATAAATTGTTTGGTCCCCCTGAACTGACATCAATTCTAATCCTTTTTTTTTTTTCCTCCACAGGTCACATCTTCCCACTGCAACCTCAGATTTCTGACATCAATTTTGATTATCTTCTTCTGAGGCTTTTCCCTAGGAAATCAAAATTGAGTCTGTTTGCTGTGTAACCATAAACAAGGATCAAAATCAGCCATTCTACACTTAGAACTACTAAGGAAAGTATGGGCTAAGACACTCCATCGAGTATCCAATTGAGAGTTTGGTGGAGATCCCAGAGACCAGAGCTGAATCAATCAATTGATCAATCAATGGTATTTATTGAGCATTTACTAAGTGCAGAGCACTGTACTAATAATAATAATGATGGTATTTGTTAAGCGCTTACAATGTGCAAAGCACTGTCCTAAACACTTGGGAAAATACAGCACAACCAGTTGTGCTGGTTGTGATCTCTACCTACAAGGAGTTTACAGTCTACAGGAGGGGAGAGATATTAAAATGAATTATATGTATGTACGTAGGTGCTTTGTGGCTGAGAGTGGAATGAATAAATAAATAAATAGAGAAATAACCGGTAATCTTATTAGCTCTCCAGCGCTGAGGGGATTTAAATGAGATTACCAAATCATAGAAGATAAAAGTTGGGATTTAATGAGTAGCACAAATGGGAAAAGATCACATAAGAATATACTAAAATCAAGATTCGCAAGGTACTATTTATAACGCAGAGGTCAATCAATCAATCAATTAATTGTATTTATTGTGTGCTTACTTGTGTGCAGAACACTGTACTAAGAGCTTGGCAGGGTACAATATAACAGAGTTTGTATGCATGTTCCCTACCCACAACAAGCTTACAGCCTAGATAGGAAAACAGAAATTAATATAAACAGTGTAATGAAATTTATTAATAATAATAATAATAATAATAATGGCATTTATTAAGCACTTACAATGTGCAAAGCACTGTTCTGAGTGCTGGGGAGGTTACAAGGTGATCAGATTGTCCCATGGGGGGCTCACAGTCTTAATCCCCCTTTTACAGATGAGGTAACTGAGGCCCAGAGAAGTGAAGTGACTTGCCCAAAGTCACACAGCTGACAATTGGCGGAGTTAGGATTTCAACCCATGACCTCTGACTCCAAAGCCCGGGCTTTTTCCACTGAGCCACGCTGCTTCTCTATCGTCTAACAGTCTATGACTGTTAAGGCCAAGCTGAAAATTAAAATTAATAGAAGCAGTAGGGCCTAGTGGAAAAAGCAGAGGCTTGGGAATCAGATGACCCGGATTCTAATTCATTCAATCGTATTTATTGAGCGCTTACTGTGTGCAGAGCACTGTACTAATCACATTTATTCCAGTTGCCTGCTGCGTGACTTTGGGTAAATCACTTAACTTCTCTGGGACTCAGTTTTCTCATCTGTAAAATGGTGACTCAATGCCTCTTCTCTACTTACCTTGCCCTGTGAACCCCATGTGGGACAAGGACTGTATCCAACTTGATTAATTTGTATGTAAGCCAGCATTTAGAAATAGTGCTTTACACATAGTAATTGCTTCTCAAATGCCATAATGGTAATAATAACAGTAAAACAGGTGGTTAGGGCATGCTGCCTACCTGAAAACTCTGCTTGGGGAAAGCCTCAAAAAGGAGGTCTGGCTAAAATCAAGGTTGAAATCATTACCATCATCATCATCATCAATCGTATTTATTGAGCGCTTACTTTGTGCAGAGCACTGTACTAAGCGCTTGGGAAGTACAAATTGGCAACATATAGGGACAGTCCCTACCCAAATAAATGATCTTTAGCTTCCTTTTTTTACCTGAGATATACCTTGCTTTAATTAGCAATGCTTCATTTTGATAGAGAAGCAGAGTGTCATAGAGGAAAGATTTTAGGCTTGGGAGTCAGGAGACCTGGATTCCATTCCTTGCTCCACCATTTTCCTGCTGTTTGACATTGGGAAAGTCATTAAATTTGATATGCACCAGTTTCCTCATTAGTAAAATGGGGATTCAATACTTATTCTTCCTTCCTTATTCTTCCTTTTGCGGAAGCAGCAGGGCTCAGTGGAAACCGCAAGGGTTTGGGAGTCAGAGGTCATGGGTTCTAATCCCGCTTCCACCACTTATCAGCTGTGTGACTTTGGGCAAGTCACTTAACTTCTCTGGGCCTCAGTTACCTCATCTGTAAAATGGGGATTAAGACTGTGAGCCCCACGTGGGACAACCTGATTACCTTGTATCTCCCCTGGCGCTTAGAAAAGTGCTTTGCACATAGTAAGCTTAACAAATGCCATTATTATTATTATTTTAGATAGACCATGATCTCTATTTAGGACAGTTCTGGACCTGACCTGATTCTTTTATACCTTTCTCAGTGTTTAGGGTTATACTTGCTCTCCTCAGGCTTGGGCTCTGGGGCTAAGAGGTGAGCCCCAGCTGGTTTGTAACATGAAGCCCTATGCACTGAGCCTTTGCTGTTGAGAGGCATCCCCAGGCTGCCTTGGTGACTTTTCCCCACTGCCTTTCCTCCTCTCCAATGCCAAAATGTGGTCTGGGTTGAGCTCCGCAGTGTGAGAAGCGAGATTCAAGCTGCCTTGTTGCCCCCACTGTCCAAGATAATCAATCAATCAATCAATCAATCAATCGTATTTATTAATAATAATCTTGGTATTTGTTAAGCGCTTACTATGTGCAAAGCACTGTTCTAAGTGCTGGGGGGAATACAAGGAGATGAGGTTGTCCCGTGTGGGGCTCACAGTCTTAATCCCCATTTTACAGATGAGGGAACTGAGGCCCAGAGAAGTGAAGTGACTCACCCAAGGTCACACAGCAGACATGTGGGGGAGGTGGGATTCGAACCCATGACCTCTGACTCCCAAGCCCGTGCTCTTTCCACTGAGCCACGCTGCTTCTCATTTATTTAGCGCTTACTGTGTGCAGAGCACTGTACTAAGCGCTTGGGAAGTACAAGTTGGCCCCATAAGCACTGAGGGGATCCGGCCTGCTGATGCCGCTCCTCCCCTCCCACCTCCTTCTAGCCTGCCTCTCCCACTGAGGACCTGACCCATTTTGAGGCACCTCCTTGGGGTTCAGCAGGTGTCTCCATGCCGGAGCCCATCGCCTCCCATCCCCTACCAGTCGCATGGCCCAACTCCATTCTCTGACCAGCTCCAGCAGCCAGGACACCTTCCCACACACACACATATACACACAAACACCAAGGTGTCGCGGCGTATTTTGTTGTCTGCCTTTCCCGTCTAGACTGTGAGCCAGTTGTTGGGTAGGGACCATCTCTATATGTTGCCAACTTGTACTTCCCAAGCGTTTAGTACAGTGCTCAGCACACAGTAAGTGCTCAATAAATACAATTGAATGAATGAATGAATGAAATGTCCCCCAGCTCCTGGCCCGGAGTGCAGCCCGCAATCCAGTGCCACTGCCGGACACTGCCAACCCCTTCCCTATCACAGTTTGGGATTGACCCTAGTGTCCTGTGTTGCCTTGGTATTTTGGGGGTGTCCCTGCTCCACCCCCTCTCCCAAAGACCACATGGCTCCAAGATGGTGGATCAGGCCACGAGGTGGAGATCAGCAGAGAGTTGGAGGAGGGACTAAGAGCAAAGAACAGATACCACCGGAGAATGAAGGATGCCAACTTCTGCTCAACTGCCAACAAGAAGCCAAGGCACTGAAATTCCCAAACCCAAGGAAATGAAACTGAAAATGAGAAAAAACACAGTTTTATCTATCAAAACTTAAAACTGCACTAGAAGCAGTCAGACCTCCAAGACGTAGCATGGGCTTGTCAAGAGAGTACAGAACTGAAGGGTAGAAGACTTAGGTTTGACATTTAGTCAAACTTCTTCAAGACTTTCTAGACTGTGAGTCCGTTGTTGGGTAGGGACTGTCTCTATATGTTGCCAACTTGTACTTCCCAAGCGCTTAGTACTGTGCTCTGCACACAATAAGCGCTCAATAAATACAGTTGAATGAATTTAGTCAGTGAATCAATCACATTTATTGAGTGCTTACTGTGTGCAGAACACTGTACTAAGCACTTATATAACAATATAACAGACAGATGCCCTGCCCACAGCTTGTTTATAGGCTAGAGGGAGAGACAAACATTAATATAATTATATAAATTACAGATAAGTACATAAGTGCTGTGGGGCTGGGAGAGGAGGTGAATAAAGGGAGCAAGTAAGGGCTACACAGAAGGTCACGGGAGAAGAGGAAAGGAGGGCTTAGTCAGGGAAGGCTTACTGGAGGAGATGTGCCTTCAGAAAGGTTTTGAGTCAGGGAAGGGTAATTGTCTATTAGATACATCGAGGGAGGACAATCCAGACTGGAGGCAGAATGTGGGCCAGAGGTCGGTGGCGAGATAGATGAAATTGAGGTAAAGGGAAAAGGTTAGAATTAGAGAAGCTAAGTGTGAGGGCTGGGTTATTGTAGGAGAATTTATTCTGATAATTTGTGGACAGGAAAGGTGTCTACTAATTTGGTTGCAATATCCTCTCCCAAGCATTAGTACAGTGTTCTCCACATAGCAAGCACTCAATAAATATCATTGATTGATGCTTCGTTTGTTAAGATGATTGGGAAAATGGATGTGTTTTCCTGTTTCATAAAAACAAAGGACTTTGAATTAAGATTGAGTAAAATATTTTCCTTTTGCTTTTTAGAAAGTGCCAATGATGCTAAATGAATATTCTACTTTGGACTTCCTGTTATACGTAATTGCTAGGCAGGCTGTTTAACATAATGCTAGAGAGAAAGTAATTAATTGCCAAGGAATGTAATTGGAAGACCTGTTAAAGATGTTCCACACTTGCTAGCATAAGGAATTTCCCCAAGAACATAATGTACTGAAGTGATTATAGCCTTAATATGAGAAGAAAACCTGATTTAGTCATTTTTCTTAAATACATAATTACCAAGAAATTATTAACTCAAATCCACATAATTTTCTTCAGAATAATGACAATCACATTGTGTCAGGAAAGACTAAAGCTTGCTATTAGCATTAAACATGTTCACATTAGATAATTTGTTTAAAATATATGAAGCTGTCATGAAAATATCCCTTACGCAGTTTTCAAACTTCTTTTTGTTCCCAACATGCTTGACACAAGCAACTCAGCTTTATTGTATAACAACGTAAATCATAAAATCTCCGGAGAATGCTTTATCACTGGGAGTTATTAAATATAAATTTTTATTCCCTTTTGAAGCCATAATCACTTCTTCTTTCTCCAGTAGATCTTGGAGGGATGCCTACTAATCCTTAAATGGAACTAAGAAGCACCGGAGGCAAAAGTCTCCATATGTGGGGAGACAGTGAGTGTATGCATATTGAAAATCAGCCGGTGGAATTTAATTTCACTCAGACCTGTGATGCCTAATATCTTTTCTATGCTGTGTGTTAAAACTGTTAAAGCAAGGAGTTGAACCTATTGATTCAATAGATAAATATCTATTTATTTTATTTTGTTGGTATGTTTGGTTTTGTTCTCTGTCTCCCCCTTTTAGACTGTGAGCCCACTGTTGGGTAGGGACTGTCTCTATATGTTGCCAATTTGTACTTCCCAAGCACTTAGTACAGTGCTCTGCACATAGTAAGCGCTCAATAAATACGATTGATGATGATGATGATGATTGCTGATTTACCCCAGGTAGATGAATTTTTCATTGCACTTTAAATTGAAGCTGCTAATCTCATTGTCTGGAAAATATCAAAAGGATGAAATTGAAAAGAAATTATTAATTGTTTTCCAGATCTGCTACTAGAGCAGGGAGGGATGCCAGCTGGGCATCTCTAGAGGTAAGAAATACTGGAGCTACAGTGTCTCTGGAACATTCAGGTGCTCAATAAAAAACAAAACAAAACAAAACAACAAACAAAACAGGTTAGTTCACTCTGTCCCAAACTGACTCAATCCAGAAAAGTCTCTTCAATGGGCTAGTTCCATAGAAACTTGGACTTGTCAATCAGTCAGTAAATCATATTTATTGAGCGCTTACTGTGTGCAGAGCACTGTACTCAGCATTTGGGAGGGTACATTATAACAATAGAATAATAACAATGATGATGCTATTTGTTAAATGCTTACTATATGCCAAGCACTGTTTAAGCACTGGGGTAGATACAAGGTAATCACGTTGTCCCACATGAGGCTCTGAGGCTCACAGTCTTAATCCCCATTTTACAGATGAGGTAACTGAGGCCCAGAGAAGTGAAGTGACTGGCCGAAGATCACTCAGCAGACAAGTGTTAGAGCCAGGATTAGATCCCACAAACTCAGACTCTGCTTTTGCCACTTCCCTGCCCATAATGGTCTTACAGTCTAGATGGGGAGACAGACATTAATGCAAATAAATAAATTACAGATATCTATATAAGTGCCATGGGGCTGGGAGGGCAAGGAATAAAGGGAGCAAGTCAGGGAGATGCAGGAGTGGGAGAAAAGGAAAGGAGGGCATAGTCAGAGAAGGCCTCTTGGAGGAGATATGCCTTCAGTAAGGTTTTGAAAGGAGGTAAGAGTAATCGCTTATCAGATATGAGGTGGGAGGGTGTTCCAGAGGCTGGCAGCAAGACAAGATCGATATACAGTGAGAAGGTTAACATTAGAGAAGCGAAATGTGCAGGCGGGGTTGTAGAAGGAGAGTAGTGAGGTAGGAGGGGGCAGGATGATTGAGTGCTTTAAAGCCAGTGGTGAGGAGTTTCTATTTGATGTGGAGGGTGGATGGACAACCACTGGTAGTTCTTGAGGAGAGGGGAAACATGGCTTGAGTGTTTTTTTAGAAAAATGATTAGAGCAGCAGAATGAAGTATGGCTGGGGTTGGGAGAGACAGGAGGCCGGGAGGTCAGCAAGGACGTTGCTACAGTAATAAAGGTGGGATAAGATAAGTGATTGGATTCAGGTGGTAGTAGTTTGGGTGGAGAGGAAAGGATAGATTTTAGCAATGCTTGAGGGTTGAATCGACAGGATTTAGTTATAGATTGAATATGTGAATTGAATGAGAAAGAGGAGTCAACGATAACGGCAGAGTTAAGGCTCGTAAGACAGAAAGGATAGTGATGCATCCACAATATTGGGAAAGCCGGGGGAGGACAGGATGTGGGTAGGAAGATAAGAAGTTCTGTTTTAGACAAGTTAAGTTCGAGGTGACAGGAGGATATCCAAGATGTCTTAAAGGCAGGAGAAAATGCAAGATTGCAGAAAGGGAGAGAGATCAGGGGTGGAGATGTAGATTTGGGTACCATCTGCCTACAAGTGGTAGTCGATAGGTTGTTTTGATAGGGACTAGAAGTGACTTCCCCTCTTGGGATCGCACCTGGAGAATTTCCAGTACTCTACCAGTCTCGGCTACAGGAGAAAGTCAAACAGAGGCCTAACCATTCCATTCCTATCTTGGGCAGTGGCTAACAAGTGGAAGGCAACCTGCTACAAGTCAAAACTCACCCATGCTGGACAGCAGCGGCATGGGAGAGAGTCGAGGGAGGAGACTCAAGTTTACTGCGTGGAAGGTGGCAATGGAAAACCACTTTTGTATTTTTACCAAGAAAACTCTATGGATTATAATAATAATAATGTTGGTGTTTATTAAGCGCTTACTATGTGCAAAGCACTGTTCTAAGTGCAGGGGAGGATACAAGGTAATCACGTTATCCCACATGGGGCTCACATTCTTAATCCCCATTTTACAGATGAGGTAACTGAGGCACAGAGAAGTCAAGTGACTTGCCCGAAGTCACACAGCTGACAAGCGGCGGAGACGGGATTTGAACCCATGACCTCTGACTCCCAAGCCCGTGCTCTTTCCATTGAGCCATGCAGAATGATTGCAGATGGAGAGCATTCTGGGAGAGATGTGTCCATGATGTCGCTATGGGACAGAAACAACCCATAGAGGAGCAGCATGGCTCAGTGGAAAGAGCACGGGCTTGGGAGTCAGAGGTCATGGGTTCAAATCCCGGCTCCAATGCTTGTCAGCTGTGTGACTTTGGGCAAGTCACTTAACTTCTCTGTGCCTCAGTTACCTCATCTGGAAAATGGAGATTAAGACTGTGAGCCCCACGTGGGACAACCTGATCACCTTGTATCTTCCCCAGCACTTAGAACAGCTTTGCACATAGTAAGAGCTTAACAAATGCCATTATTATTATTATTATTATTAAACGACTTGACAGCATAAGACAAGACAAAAGTGACTTGGAGAGGCCCAGATTGTTTTCATCACATGTGGATATTTCCGCAGTGGAAATGGAGAAACATTGTTGAGGTAAACAGAAAGAAAATCATAATGAAAACAATGAAACTACTCCTACTACTATTAATAATAATATTTGTACAGCATTTACTATGTGCCAAACACTGTACTAAGCACTGGGATAGATACAAGAAAATCAGGTCCCACAAAGGGGAACTTTTGTCTTTCTCTCCATCCAAACTGCTACCACGTTAATCGTTACTTATCCTATCCCACCTCGATTACTGTATCAGTCTCCTTGCTGACCTCCCTATCTCCTGTCTCTCCCCACTCCGGTCCAAACTTCACTCCGCTGCCTGGGTCATTATGCTACTAAAATGGTCAGTCCATTCATTCATTCAATCGTATTTATTGAGTGCTTAAAGTATATTGGACACTGTACTAAACATTTGGGAGAGTACAATACAACAATAAACATACGCCTTCCCTGCCCACAATAAGCTTATGTTTTCCCACTCTTCAAGAACCTCCAGTGGTTGCTCATCTACCTCCGCATCAAACAGAAATTCCTTACCACTGGCTTTAAATCACTCAATCGCCTTGCCCTCTCCTACTTTACCTGCTGCTTTCCCAGCCCAGCCCTCACACTTTGCTCCTTTACTGCAAACCTGTCTATGTGTTTTGTCACCTGTCTACGTGTTTTGTTTAGTTGTCTGTCTCCACCTTCTAGACTATGAGCCCGTTATTGAGTAGGGACCGTCTCTATACGTTGCCAGCTTGTACTTCCCAAGCACTTAGTACAGTGCTCTGCACACAGTAAGCGCTCAATAAATATGATTGAATGAATGAATGAACGAACCTACTACTGTACCCCCAATCTCGTCTATGTTTCCACCCACCCCTTGTCAATGGCCTGTCTCTGGCCTGGAATGCCCTCCCTCTTCATATCTGACAAACGATCACTATTCCCATCTCTAAAGCCTTACTGAAGGCATGTCTCCCCCAAGAAGACTTTCCTAATTAAAGCCTTCATTTCCTCATCTCCCACTCACTTCTGCATTGCCCTTGTACTTGGATTTTTACCCTTTATTTTCTCCTCTATCAGTCTCACAGTACTTATGTACATATCCATAGTTTATTTATTTATATTAATGTCATTCTGCCCTTCTAGACTATAAGATCATTGTGGGAAGGGAGTATGTCTAGCGACTCCATCATATTGTACTCTCCCAAGTGATTAGAACAGTGCTCTGCACATAGTAAGTTCTCAGTAAATATGATGGATTGATTGATGGGGCTCACAGTTTAAGTAGGAGAGAGAACAGGAATTGAACCCCCATCTTGCAGATGAGGGAACTGAGGTACAGAAAGGTTAAATGACTTGCTTATGGTCACACAGGAGAAAGTGGTAGAGCCAGTATTAGAACCCTTGTCTTCTGAGTCCCAGGCCAATGCTTTATCCACTAGGCCATAGAGCTTCCCTTAAGATCCAGTCTCTAGCCTGAAATACAAGTATGCACAGGGAGAATACGGAACTTTTGTTCTCCAAATTCCACAACCCAGGACAATGAGACCCCCCCACTTTAGAATGAAGGTGATAGGACCCAAACCAACTAAAGGAAACACGTTTTCAAAGAGTCAAGTGCATGGAATTCATTACTACTACTACTACTAATAATAATAATAATGGTATTTGTTAAGCGTTTACTATGTGCAAAGTGCTGTTCTAAGTGCTGGGAGGATACAAAGTGATCAGGCTGTCCCATGTGGGGCTCACAGTCTTCATCCCCACTTTACAGATGAGGGAACTGAGGCACAGAGAAGTTAAGTGACTTGCCCAAAGTCACACAGCTGACAATTGACAGAGTTGGTATTTGAACCCACAAGCTCTGACTCCAAAGCCCGTACTGTTTCCACTGAGCCACGCTGCTTTTCTACTACAAGAATCTGTGAAAGCAAAACATATTAGTAAATTTAAGGAGGATTGGGCCAATTCATGAATGGGGTGTCTACAGTGGGTTACAAAAGGTAAACTGGGGTATGGTGGAAAGGTAGGATTGTTACATGGTAGAACCCTAAGTATTAGCATGGATGTTAAGTAGTGCAACCGTGAGAAGATCCTCCAAACATCCTGTTACCACTTTCACAGGCAAAGTACTGGGATGGGGAGGCCATTATCTGACCTGACAAATGTCATGTATTGTGTTCTTTAAAGTGGACTTCATAGGACTGACTTTAGTACCTTAAAATTACTGAGGCTCCTCAGACAGTTGTGAATTAGAGTAGTCTCCTGTGCCTGTTCTAGTCCAAACCAGCACCCAAAAAGGGTGTTTAGACCAGTGGAATCTCTCTGAGATTGAGGTGTTTCGATAGGATTAAAAAGTAAAAGTGTTAATAGTGTTTATTAAGCATTTACTGTGTGTAGAGTATGTACGAAATGCTGGGAGAGAATACACAGGTGGGAATTAGTCACAGTCCCTGTCCCGCAAAGGGCTTATGTAAATAACAATTAAGGAATGTTCATAGGTGGGAAAAAAATTTAGTATTAGCATGGGAGCAAGATAGCAAAGTCAAAAACTGTAGAGAGCTCCAAATTGGCCAAAGTGAAAGAGGTTAAGCCAGCTAGGAGAAATCATAGACAGGTCTATAGTCAGACGATAAATGACTGAGGCAATTGCCTCAAGGTACACCCTAAGAGGGGGCCATAGTTAAGAATTTTTACTCATCCAGCCCAAGTTGAAATAACAGTGATAATTTAGTAACTTGCCCCAGGTCACCCAGCAGGCAAGTGGAAAAGTTAGATTAAAATCCAGGGCCACTTACTCCAAGGCTTCTGGTCTTTCTACTAGGCCACACTGGTCAGAAGGGATGGACACCTGTATTCATTTTTAGTTGGGTTTTTCTTTAACATGGTATTTGTTAAGGCTTACTGTGTGCCAGGCACATAATTAATAAGATTGGATGTGGTCCATGTCCCACATGGGGTTCAAAGTCTTAATTCCCATTTTACAGATGAGGGAACTGAGACATAGAGAAGTTAAATGATTTGTCCAAGGTCACACAGCAGATAAGTGGTAGAGCTGGGATTAGAACACAGGCTCTTCTGAGCCCAAGCCCTTGCTGTATCCACTAGACCAAGCCATTTTTCTAGAGTCTCAGGTTGGGAATGGCATAATGCTGAAATAAGGTAGAGGACACCCCATTACATAACAATGTCATATGGAATATGGGGAGCAGGGATGATGGATGGCACGTCCTAGCCTCAAGACAGCCAAATGTTTGAAGCCAACTTTAAAGGGGAGTAATACCAGGACAGGCAAGAATAGAGTAACAGTGAACATGATCTCTTGCTTAATATTTAATTTGTTATTCTCCTGGTTAAATTTCAGGAGAGAAGAGTATCAAACAAACATTGTAGACAGATCTCTGATAGGTTGGTTATGCCAGTGCTCAATAAATACCATGCTTAATTGATTGATGGATTGACCTTCCAGTGGGGCAGTATACAGTCTTAAACTTTCCCCTAGACCACAGCCTTATTAAAAAAAAAAAAAGGAACAGTACCATGTTTTAACCCAAGTAAGTACTATTAGTAAATATACCTAAGGACAATCAGAGTTGCCTAAGAGCTGACTTTTAAAAATGACCACTCTCAAATGCTTTCAAAGTCTTCAGTTTTTTGGGACTCTTAAACAAGCTACCCTGTAAGTGGTTATCTCCAAAAATACAATCACAAATACTGTAGAACACTTGCAAAAGTCTCGTAATGGATCTGTTTAATTAAGCACTCTTACTAGACAAAGGTGCTCTTAAAGCAAACACTATCAGCATCATATTTTCAAAGGTGATAATGATTTTATTTTTGTACCAAGCTAAGATTAAGAGAATTGCTAGTGCTAGAAATTACAATTATATGAATAAGCAAATGCTCCAAAGTTTTTATTCCCTACTACCCCCCCAATCAATTGGAACAGACATTTCTTTCATTAAAATCCTCTTTAAAGGATTTTGTTCTTTAATTGCCCCTATACAGAAAGAGCTGCTTGTGTCTTCTATATTCTTAAGAGATTTCAATGTTATTTTGTATTAAAATGAGCATTTGTATTTGTCCTATTAGAATGAACTATATAAATAAACACAGCATGACTCGGGAAGGATTTGAAACATTCCATTTTTACACTATACAATATTCTTTTATTATAAGGAGATGAGTTTTCCCTATGAGTTTTCCCTTTTAGACTGTGAGCCCACTCTTTTAGACTGTGAGCCCACTGTTGGGTAGGGACTGTCTCTATATGTTGCCAATTTGTACTTTCCAAGCGCTTAGTACAGTGCTCTGCACACAGTAAGCACTCAATAAATACGATTGTTGATGATGATGATGATGATATGAGGGCAAATATTTAGCTGTATTGTTTTGACATCATTTTGAGGTGTCATTGTAATGAAAATAACTCAATTTTATTAACTGCAACTGGTTTGAGGCCAGTTTGTCCAAATACTGAATCAGAATGGATGAACTGTCATCAAATGGATGGACACAGGGATTCAGACTTTCCCTCCTTTCCCTCTTTTCCACTATTATCTCTCTCCACATCCCCTCTTAGGACAAAGTTGTCATTCCATGAGGTCCTGAAATGTGTGGAAGTTGGTACTCTGGGTCTTTCTAAATGTGTTCAATCAATGAAATTTACTTAGCTCTCACTGTATGCAGAGCACTGTATTAACCACTTGGAAGTGTACAATACAATAGAGTTGGAATACCTAATCCCTGACTTTAAGGAGTTTACAATCTAGTGAGGAAGTAAATTACAGATAGGGGAAACTGGAGGGTATAAAAATATGTACATAAGTGTTGTGGAGCTGGTCATGGGTTGATTATCAAAGTGCTTAAAATAGTACAAACTCAGGTGCCTAGCTGATGTAAAAGGAGGGAGAGAGTGACTAGGATGGGAAACTAAGACTGGTGAAAGGCTAATAATAACACGAATAATGGTATTTGTTAAGCGATTACTATATGCCAAGCACTGTTCTAAGTGCTGAGGCAAATGCAAGGTAATCAGGTTATCCCACATGGCACTTACAGTCTTAATCCCCATTTTACAGAAGAGGTAACTGAGGCACAGAGAAGTTAAGTGACTTGCCCAAAGTCACACAGCTGATAAGTGGCAGAGCCGGGATTAGAACTCATGACCTGTGACTCCCAAACCCGGGCCCTTTCCACTCAACCATGCCGGACGTGATATGGTGGTTTGTCTTATAAGAAAAGGAAGGGCGATTCAAGCAGGAGGGAGGATGTGAGCAAGGGGCCGATGGCTGGAGAGAAGATTGAGACACAGTAAATTGCTATTAGAAAAATGAAGTGTGTGGGACAGGTTTAAGAGAGAGAAGAGTGAGTGAGTGTAGGTAGGAAGCAGAGAAGCAGCGTGGCTACAAAAGTAGCGTGGCCCAGTGGAAAGATCCCTGGGCTTGGGAGTCAGAGGTCATGGGTTCTAATCCTGTCTCTGCTACTTGTCAGCTCTGTGACTTTAGGCAAGTCACTTCACTTCTCTGGGCCTCAGTTACCTCATCTGCCAAGTGGGGATGAAGAGTGGGAGCCCCATTTGGGACAACCTGATCACCTTGTATCCTCCTCAGCACTTAGAACAGTGCTTTGCACATAGTAAGCGCTTAACAAATGCCATCATTATCATTATTATTAGGAATGAGAGAGCTGACGGCTGTGAGCCCCCTGTGGGACAACCTGATCACCTTGTATCCCCCCAGAGCTTAGAACAGTGCTTTGCACATAGTAAGCGCTTAACAAATGCCATTATTATTATGATTATGATTATTATTATTATTATTATTTAAAGCCGATGGTGAGGAATTTCTGTTTGATGCAGAAATGGCCCTTTTTTTCCCTTATAATCTGAAGATGACTTTCTGTGAGTAGGCATGTTCATTTTGGAAAGTCAGCAGGATTTGCAGAAGATAGTTAATATCTTCCAATAAACCTCGTAGTTGCTTTGTATGCTGTGACACCCTGCCGTATTGGCACCCAGACTACATTTGATTTACTGTCCATTATCCCAAGTAATCTTAGCTCACTTGGCCCTCAACTAAGTACAGAAGTACAAAAAAAAATGATTAGAATATGTGGTAGAAAAGAGGAATAAGAAAATGGAGGAAGGTTCTATCTCTGGGTGTGATCAAAAAGTTTTTGCCAAAATGGAGAAAACCACCTGACCAATAAGAGAAAGTTATAATAATGATAATAATAATAATAATAATGGCATTTATTAAGTGCTTACTATGTGCAAAGCACTGTTCTAAGCGCTGGGGAGGTTACAAGGTGATCAGGTTGTCCCACTGTGGGGCTCACAGTCTTCATCCCTATTTTACAGATGAGGTAACTGAGGCCCAGAGAAGTGAAGTGACTTGCCCAAAGTCACACAGCTGACAATTGGCGGAGCCGGGATTTGAACCTATGACCCCTGACTCCAAAGCCCGGACTCTTTCCACTGAGCTACGCTGCTTCTCTATAAATGTTCAATAGAAAATAATCCCATTCTTCTGAAAAAAAAAGGACAATAGAGGAATCTCATCATGATTGTTCAGCATATTATAGGCATTAGCTGTATCTTCTTTTCAGTGAGCTACACATAGGTCACAGAATATCAAATGTAAAATTTGAAAGAAATTCTAGAATGGATCTCGATAGGCATTAGCTGTATCTTCCTTTCAGTGAGCTACACATAGGTCACAGAATATCAAACGTAAAATTTGAAAGAAATTCTAGAATGGATGTTAGAATAGATGACCAAGGGAGGTAACTGTTGAATAAAATGCTCTACATGCCAGAACACTGCACAGTCTCCATAAGGAATTTTATTTGTTTTATTCTCAGAATGAAATCACCTGCTAGTGGTTCTCATAGTAGTAACATTTATAAAGTGCCCATTCGGTGCTTTGGAAGTACAGAAAAATATATGCTCCCTGTCCTTAAGGAGTTTGCATTCCAACAAGGGAGACAAAGAAACACATATTTACAACTACAGTGGTCACAAATAAAAAAGACCTACATGTCCGTATATTTATACACATATATGAGGAATAAGGAGTGTGTAAAAAATTCCTAAGTGCTATAGCTGTTATATGATTTTCTTACAAGAAGTGCTTCCATACTTCAATATTCTTTAGTCAACATTCATAAAATGATGTCCTATCTGTAAAGGTAAAATATTCAGGTTAGGCATATCTCCGACAACACCCACTAGAAGCTGGGGTTGTAGCTATTTCTCCATGAACTCCCATCCCTTGGTTCTCCAGGATCTAGAGTGGCCCTATCCTCCACTTTTTCACATCCCTGGGGTGATCAGTCTTCCCTTTGGAAAATATTATTACTAAGTATTAATAATACGGTAGTAGAGTTTATTAAGCATTTACTGTGTGGGGGGAGCACTGTCCAAATGATTGGGAAAGAGTACATGGATGGGATTGAAGGTCCTGGAACTTGTCCCTGATTCTGTTGTATTGTACTTTCCCAAGCACTTAGTACAGTGCTCTCAGCACATTATACGCACTTTGTAAAAATGATTGATTGATTTCCCTTGAGGGGCTCATGTGGCAGCACAGAAATCTGTCTTCCTACTTCATAAAAAGAATAATAATATATGTTCAGCACTTACTATGTGTCAAGCACTTTTCTAAGTACTGGGGTAGATGCAAACTGATGAGGTTGGACACAATCCCTGTCCCACATGGGGCTTTCAGTCTTAATCCCCATTTTACAGGTGAGGTAACTGAGGCATAAAGAATTTAAGAACTTAAGAACATAAAGAACTTAAGTGACTTGCCCAAGGTCACACAGCAGTCAAGCAGCAGAGCCTGCATTAGAACCCAAGTCCTTCTGACTCCTTCACTTCCCTGTGCCTCAGTTCCCTCATCTGTAAAATGGGGATTGAGATGGGGAACCCCACATAGGACAAGGACTGTGTCCAACCTGATCTGTTTATATCCACCCCAGCTCTTGGTACAGTGCCTGGAACATAATAATAATAATAATAATAATAATAATAATAATAATAATAATGATAATAATAATGGTATTGATTGAGTGCTTACTATGTGCCAAGCACTGTTCTAAGCACTGATGTAGACACAAGGTAATCAGGTCGGACACAGTCCCTGTTCCACATGGGGCTCAAAGTATTAATTCCCATTTTACAGATGAGGTAACTGAGGCACAGAGAAGTTAAATGACTTGAACAAAGTCAACCAGCAGACAAGTGCTGGAGCCAGGATTAGAACCCATGACCTCTGATTCCCAAACCTATGTTCTTGTCAACTGTCAACTCCTTCTAGAATGTGAGCCCGTTGTTGGGTAGAGACCATCTCTATATTTTACCAACTTGTACTTCCCAAGCGCTTAGTACAATGTTCTGCACACAGTAAGCGCTCAATAAATACGATTGATTGAATGAATGAATGAACTGCGGAAATACCATAGGGAAATAATAACAATTGTTATTATTATTTTTGTTATGGTCAGAGAAGGTGGTTGGTTACGCCATACTTCCCAAACACCTAGAACACTGCAATGTGCCAAACAAGTGCACAGTAATAATAATGATGGTATTTTTTAAGCGCTTACTATGTGCCAACCACTGTGGCAAGCACTGGGGTAGATACAAGGTAATCAGGTTGTCCCATGTGGGGCTCACAGTCTTAATCTCCATTTTACAGATGAGGTAACTGAGGTACAGAGAAGTGAAGTGACTTGGCCAAAGTCACACAGCTGCCAAGTGATGGAGCTGGGATTAGAACTCACAACCTCTGACTCCCACAATGGTGTTCTTTCCACTTAACCATGTGGCTTCTCAATAAATGCTACTACTATATTTCCACTGCTACAGCCTTGCTTGGAGCTATGAAAAGCCTGGGAACTATTACCTCCAGCAGAAATGGCCTGTTTTTTTGTTCATGCACTCATGCATTGCAGCGTGGCTCAGTGGAAAGAGCCCGGGCTTTGGAGTCAGAGGTCATGGGTTCAAATCCTGACTCCACCAATTGTCAGCTGTGTGACTTTGGGCAAGTCACTTAATCAATCAATAAATCAATCAATCATATTTACTGAGTGTTTACTGTGTGCACAGCACTGTACTAAGCGCTTGGGAAGTACAAGTTGGCAACATATAGAGACAGTCCCTACCCAACAGTAGGCTCACACTCTAGAAGACAGTGCCCTCTCCCCATTTTAATTTTTAGACTGTGAGGTCCCTGAGGGACAGGGTCTTGTCCAATTCCCACCTGAATGTTCTTTCCCAGCCCATAGTACAATGCTGTGCTCACAGTGAGCACTTCATTCATTCATTCAATCATATTTAGAAGCAGCGTGGCTCAATGGAAAGAGCCCGGGCTTTGGAGTCAGAGGTCATGGGTTCAAACCCCGGCTCCGCTAGTTGTCAGCTGTGTGACTTTGGGCAAGTCACTTAACTTCTCTGTGCCTCAGGTGCCTCATCTGTAAAATGGGGATTAAAACTGTGAGCCCCCCGTGGGACAACCTGATCACATTGTAACCTCCCGAGCACTTAGAACCGTGCTTTGCAAATAGTAAGTGCTTAATAAATGCCATTATTATTATTATTATTATTATTATTATTATTATTATTATTATTATTTACTGAGCACTTACTGTGTGCAGAGCACTGTACTTAGCGCTTGGAGTACTGTCTCTATCAGTTACGATAGAGACAGTCCCTACCCAACAACGGGCTCACAGTCTAGATAAATGCTATTACAAATATTACTATTCCCATTATCTCTGACTTTCATTGTTTATCTCTTCATTTCATGCAGTGACAAGCAACCCAGAAAGTTGGGTGTTAAGGGACTGCAAATTAATTATTAGATCAATAGGAAAAGTTTATTGACCTCTTGTACCTTCTTCCACTCTCATTTCAATGCCAATTTTGGAAATGTTTAGTGCTTTCAAAATACTCCCTTTGGCAAGCTGCTGAACATTTGAAAATCGGAGACACTGTCATTACAAATCTCAAAACTCCGGCAAAAAAATATCTCTTGTCAATTTAAATGTAAATAAGCTAACTTTCTTCATCTTCCATGCCAGGTTGATCCATCTACCATGTCTATCAATTCTGTTATATTCTGTGTCTATCAATTCTGTTACATTGTTCTCTGCCAAGCTCTTAGTTTAGTGCTCTGCACACAGTAAGCACTTAATAAATATGTACAACAAATACCATTAAGAACAACAACAACAGTCGGCGCTTAAGCAATATATTTGATTGATGGATTGAATTCTGAAACTTTCCAGAGTAAAGGATGCGGCTTCCCTGATTTGACATTAAGGAATACCCAATGAAACAGTGTGGCTCAGTGGAAAGAGCCCGGGCTTTGGAGTCACAGTTCATGGGTTCAAATCCTGGCTCTGCCAATTGTCAGCTGTGTGACTTTGGGCAAGTCACTTAACTTCACCGTGCCTCAGTTACCTCATCTGTAAAATGGGGATTAAGAGCTCCCCGTGGGACAACCTGATCACCTTGTAACCTCCCTAGCACTTAGAACAGTGCACATAGTAAGTGCTAAATAAATGCCATCATCATTATTATTATTATTTGAAAGACAGTCGCAATATTTATGAAAGGTACTATACAAAGCTTGCTGCCAAGGCACTTGGTGTCTTATGCAAATGCTAAAGACTTTCCCCCTCAGGTGTAATGCATTAATAGAAGCTTTCTACTTACAGGAGGATCCTGGTCTTCAGCTGATACAATAGTGATGACTGTGCCTTTGATTGCGTCAGGTGCCACCATACCTCTGTAGACCTGCTTACTAAACACCGGAGCATAATCGTTCATATCCTGCAAAACACAATTAAGAATTTCATTTTTAAACGGAAACTGTATTAAGGGCAGTCACTCTTGCTTCTTCAACCTATAAGCATTCACTCTTCCCTTTACCAAAACTATTTCCCACTGTCAGCTTTTCAGATTTTTAATTCTATTACTATCATATGAGGAGGGCATCCAAGAGGAAGTGTTTTTCTTTTTTTTTTTTAATGGCAATCGTTAAACGCTTACTGTGCATCCGGCACTGTACAAAATCACTGGGATACGTACAAGCTAATAAGATTCATGTTCCACATGAGGTTCAAAGTGTTAATTCCCATTTTACAGATGAGGTAACTGAGGCACAGAGAAGTTAAGTGAATTGCTGTGGTCATTTATGCTCACCTCCTCCCTGAGCTGATTAAAAGAACAAGTCCGGAGTCTTAAGAGAGGAACTACTTTGTCCTGTCCCACAATAAACAGGCCAGGTGCCTTGAAAAGGCTGGAATCCAGGCAGGATGTTCAGAGGGGAAGGATACATGCACAGAGGTGTATTGTATTGTACCTTGTTCTCACCTATTTCTATAAAACATTTATTTTGCTTAGTAGCCTGGTATTTTCTCTTATAAGGCACTATCATGAACAATTCAAATTGTAGAAAACTAAATTGAATGGTGGTAACCCTTTCCCGTGAAGAGGTCAGTATGGTCATGTATGGCATGGACAAAGACGTCATATTTTTGTTCCCAAAGTAGTTGGCTGATTAAAGAGCACTGAATATTTATGAATCATCCACATCTTATCTAATGGACGCTCCATCCAGAATTAACCAAATGTTTCCCTGGCCTTTATGCCTAGGTCTTCAGTCTTCTTTTGGCTAGAAAGGCCCTGACCCATCAGACAGCCAAAAACCCTGAGGCCACAATGACAGGGCTCCACTAGGCCACTGCCATATTTCCATACAATATTAATGTCTGATGCACCAACTGAAAGCAATTCTACCTCAAAAAGAGCCTGTTGTCGAAGAATATACATTTTCCAAAGTCTGGAAGATAAGTTACGGCAGAAATTCCCAGATCCAATTCCAACAGACAGCTTAAAATTCTAGCATTCTAAGAAGTATGAACGCATTTCCTATTACGGAAAGTGTTGCCACTCTGACTCAGGTAACAACAATTTTGCAAAGAGCATTACCTATTTTTCTATTAAACTGGTATATCATTGTAAGAATTCAGATTAAACACTAGGTGAAGAGCAGTGGTTGAGAATTTTAAACACAAGCTGGAATTCATTCACTGATGACAGTCTAACTTTGGGTAAAGGAAAAAAGCAATAGAAAGTCATTTTTTTCTTCAGAAAGCAATTTATTCTTGAATATTGTTGCTTCCTATGCATGCCATCCATAGGTGAGTGCTATTCCATTTTCCTTTGTAAAACAGAAAAGTTGGCAGACTTCTTTCCATCAGAAAATCCTGGTTGTTTTACGTAAACAGATTGCTTTCAAAATAATTTCAGCCTGAAATATTCCAAGTAAGTGGAAGGCAAAGGAAATTTTGAGCCAAAGCTATTTTATTAATTGCCTGTTAGTACCTTGTTCTCACCTATTGCTATAAAACATTAATTTTGCTAAGTAGCCTGGTATTTTCTCTTATCAATCAATCAATCAATCAATTGCATTTATTGAGTGCTTACTGTGTGCAGAGCACTGTACTAAGTGCTTGGGAAGTACAAGTTAGCAACATATAGAGACAGTCCCTATCCAACAGTGGGCTCACAGTCTAAAAGGGGGAGACAGAGAACAAAACCAAACATACTAACAAAATAAAATAAATAGAATAGATATGTACAAGTAAAATAAATTAATAAATAGAGTAATAAATATGTACAAACATATATACATATATACAGGTGCTGTGGGGAAGGGAAGGAGGTAAGATGGGGGCATGGCACTATGAGGCACTATCATAAATAATTCAAATTGTAGAAAACTAAATTGAATAGTGGAAACCTTTTCCTGTGAAGAGGTCAGTATGGTCATGTATGGCATGGACAAAGATGTCATAGTTTTGTTCCCAAAGTAGTTGGCTGATTAAAGTAGTTGGCTGATTAAAGAGCACTGAATATTCATTAATCATCCACATCTTATCTAATGGAGGCTCCATCCAGAATTAACCAAAAATTGGCATAAGAAGCAGAAAAAAAATGACGATAGAGGTTTAAAATGAAAAAGGCAAGTTCAGGCAGGAGCAGATAATTAGATTTTAGAAGTTATGGTATTTATTGAGCACGTGGTAGATTTATAATTCATAGTGAAAAACAGCTCCATGGCAGCCTGGTGGAGATCACTTCCTCCTAAAGTGATCACTGCTTGGGTCTCTATCTTTGCCAACTTGCCAGGAAAGACAAGGATAAGGCATGGGCCTGAGAATAAGAAGGACCTGCTCACCACTTGTCTGCTGCGTGACCTTGGATAAATCACTAAATTTCTCTGTGTCTCAGTTAACTTATCTGTAAAATGGGGATTAAGACTGTGATCCCCATGTGGGACTTGGATTGTGTCCACCAAATTAGCTTGTATATACCCCAGTAGAGTGCTTGGCATACAGTAAGGACTTAACAAATAATATTGAAAAAACAAACAAAAAACGGGTCCCTAGCTCAGCCCACCTCACTTCTCTAGGATTAGTTTTAATAATAATAATAATGATGGCATTTGTTAAGCATTTACTAGGTGCCAAGACTGTTCTAAGGGCTGGGGTAGATACAAGGTTATCAGGTTGTCCCACGTGGGGCTCATGGTCTTAATTCCCATTTTACAGATGAGGTAACGGAGGCACAGAGAAGTTAAGTGACTTGCCCAAAGTCACACGGTTGTCAAGTGGCAGAGCCAGAATTGGAACCCACAACCTCTGACTCCCAAGCCTATGCTCTTTCCACTAAGCCACGCTGTCATGACATGGTGGGTGATATCTTGACAGCAAAGAGATTGTGTATGCAACTTCTGAAGTTCTTATAGCACTGCAATTTTCTCCTCTGCCAAATAACCATCAATCAAGTATATTTTTTGAGCATGTACTGTATGCAGAACACTAAACTAAGTGCTTGAGAGAGTACAATATAACAGAATTGGTAGACATGTTTCCTGCCTACAACTTCTACAGGGGGACAGACAGTAAAATAAATGATGGATATGCTGCGGGGATGAGGGTGGGGGTGAATAAAAAGTACAAATCCAATTTCAAGGACAGAGCAGAAGGAGAGAGAGTAGGGAAAACAAGGACTCTTGAAGGTGCTGTGATTTTAATTAAGGGTTTGAAGGTTGGAAGAGTGGTCATCTGTCTTATATGAAAGGGGGAAGGAGATCCAGGACAAAGAGAGTACATGTAAGGGATTGGCAGCAAGATAGATGAGAGCAAAGTTCAGTGGAAAGGTTGGCATTAGAGGTGTGAAGTTGTGTGAGCTGGATTGTAGTAGGAAATAAGTGAGATTAGGTAGGAGAGGTGAGGTGACTGAGTGCTTTAAAACTGATGGTAAGGAGTTTTTGTTTGATGTGAAGATGAACGGACAACCACTGGAGGTTCTTGAGGTGTGAGGAAATATTGATTGAATATTTTGCAGGGATAAATGATTCGGGAAGCAGAGTGAAATATGGACTGTTGTTGGGGAGAATCAGGAGGCAGAGAAGTCAGCAAGGAGGCTGATAATAATAAGAAGAATTGTGGTATTTGTTGGCACTGTACTAAGCGCTGGGGTGGATACAAGCGAATCAGGTTGGACACAGACACAGTCCCTGTCCCACATGTCGCTCACAGTCTCAATCCCCATTTGACAGATGAGGGAACTGATGCCCTGAGAAGTGAAGTGACTTGTCCAAAGTCACACAGCAGGCATCTGACTCGCAGGCCTGGGTTTTATCCACTACACAGTGATGATAAAAATCATAATAATGATGGTATTCATTAAGCACTTACTATGTGCAAAGCACTGTTCTAAGTGCTGGCGGGGGTTACAAGGTGATCAGGTTGTCCCACGTGGGGCTCACAGTCTTCATCCCCATTTTACAGATGAGGTAACTGAAGCACAGAGAAGTTAAGTGGCTTGCTCAAGGTCACACAGCTGACAAGTGGCAGAGTCGGGATTCGATGCACTAGTTAAGTCAGGATAGGATAAATGTTCAGATCAGCAGAGTAGCAGTTTGGATGGACAGGAAAGGGCAGATTTTAGTGATGTTGCAACGGTAGAATCATTGGGATTTGAGACAGATTGAATGTGAGGATTGAATGAGAGTGATGAGCCCAGAATAATGACAAGGATAAGGGCTGGTGAGATGGTGAGTATGTGGTTCTGTCAACAGTGATGGAAAAGTCGGAGCAGAGAGGGCAGGGTTTGGATAGGAAGATGGGAGTTCTTGTTAAGCTAGAGGTATTGTCAGGACATCCAAGTAGAGATGTACTGAAGTCAGGAAGAAAATCAAGACTGCAGAGAAGGAGAAAGAGCTGGGCTAGAAATGTTGACTTGGAAATCACCCATATAGAGATGGTAGTTGAAGCTTTCATAGATCCATCCATCATATTTGTTGAATGCTTACTCTGTGCAGAACATTGTACTAAGCACTTGGAATAGTTCGTAGGTATGTTCCCTGCCCAAAACAAGCTTACAGTCTAGACGGGGGAGTGAATGAGTTTGCCATGGAAGTGGGTGCAGATGGAGAATAGATAAGAACCCAGAACTGAGTCTTGAGGGACCTCCACTTTCAGAGGGTGAGAGGCAGAGGAGGAGCCCATGAAAAAGATGGAGAATAAGGGGCCAGGGAGACTGGAAGAGAATCAGGAGAGGACAGTGTTTGTGAAGCCATTGTAAGATAAAATTTCCAGGAGAAGTAGAGTGGCCTAGGGCCTGGGTTCCAATCCTGGCTTCACTACTTACCTGCTTTATGACCTTAACTCACTTAACTTTTCTGTGCCTCAGTTCCTTCACCTGCAAAATGGGAATTCAATACCTGTTCTCCCTCCTACTTAGACTGTGAACCCCACATGTGACCTTACTATCTTGTACCTAACCCAGTGCTTAGTGCGGTGCAATTATTGTTGTAATTAGAAGGGGGTGGTTTATGGTGTCAAAGGCTGCTGAGAGTTTGAGGACCATTAGGATGGAATAAAGCCCATTGGGATTGGCGTCTGCTGCTCTTCTCAGTGTTTTGTCCAATTTTCGGTGGCTAGACAACAGGACTTTGTGCCTAATCACCTAAACCAAGCTCTCCTTTTTATCATCAGTAACTATCCCTCACCTTCACCAAAGCCCTGCTAAAGACCCACAGCCTCTACAAACTCATCTAAGACCAACCACCCTTGACTGCGCATCCATTGTGGTCTAGTGGAGTGAACCCAAGCCTGAGAGTCAGGGGACTTGGGTCAACTCTTGCCTGCTATGTGACCATGGGCAAGTCACTGAACGTCTGTGGTCTCGGTTACTTCATCTGTAAAATGAAAATTTCATAAATGTTTTCCTTCTCCCTTAGATTGTGAGCCCCATGAGTAACAAGGACTGTGTCTGACCAGGTTATCTTGAATCTATCCCAGCACTTAGTACAGTGTTTGGCACATATTAGGTGTTTAACAAATCTGATGATGATGATGATGATGATGATCCAGGCCTCCCTGCTCTCCCAATTCTTGTTTCACTAGTCAACTTCTGTGTGGCAAACTTCGTCACTCAAGAAACCACCCAAGTAATTAATGCTCATGGCAAATTCCCTATCTATTTATCCCCATCACCTTGATGGACTTAAGTGGCAATCACTTTGAGGGAAGAAACTCTCTGCCGAGTCACTGTTGGAACCCAGACTGCTAAGTAGAATCTCCTGACTCTTCAGGAGATATGGATGAGGCGGCTAGCCTCAGGGACCCAGGACAAAGACCTAGCCAGAGTTTTGGGAGGGCATAAGAAGAGGGCTGGTGAGAGAACCTCCTAGACATCAACCTACAAATTCATCTTCATTAAGTCGGGAAGCCGTTCTTGACCAGTGCCTGCTTTAGCAAAAGAGAGAAAGCAGTACCTTTCTACTCCAAAGAAGCACTAGATGACATAACAGTGTTAAACATAAAGCAGCAGTATGAAGAGGGGGCAACCTTGAATCTATTCCAGCACTTAGAACAGTGCTTGGCAAATAGTAGTACAAATATTATTATTATTATTATTATTATTATTATTATTATTATTATTATTATTATTATCATCATCATTATTATTATTACAGAAGCAAAGTACCACCAGCAGAGGAAAGGTTACAGACAGCAGGAATGCTATGCATGTGTCATAATCAATCATTGTAATAATAATAATTGTGGTATTTGTTAACTGCTTACTATGTGCAAAGCACTGTTCTAAGCACTGGGGTAGATACAAGAAAATCAGGTTGGATGCAGCCCCTGTCCCTCATGGAGCTCACAGTCTTTTTTATAGAGGAGGGAACTAAGGCACAGAGAAGTTAAGTGACTAGCCCAAGGTCACACAGCAGACATGTGGCAGAGCCAGGATTTATATAATACTGACATCATATTGTGTCAGATATTCTTTTCAGATATAATAGAGAAGGAAAGTACCACCCCTTTAATAAAATCCTGCTGCTGACTCTCAGGTCTGTGCTCTTTCCACTGAGCCATGTGCATCTCTTATTTACTGAGACTTCACTGCTTGCTGCAGAACACTGGACTAAGTGCTTGGAAGAGGACAATATAACAGAGTTGATAGACACGTGCCCTGCCCACAACAGCATTATCTCACATTGTTTCAGTATAAAAGAAAAAAATGTGTTTTGAATCCCTGCACAGGTTGTCATCAAAGGGTAAAAAGTTACACCATACAATTCAAAATCTGCTTTAGATATATCTTCAAAACACAATTTCCCAGTAGGATCAGTAGTCAGCTTTTTGGTTAAATGTAAAATGGCATTGATTTTCAATACCTCGACTAAAAATGCTGCCTGTGCTCAGAACAAAGGAAGTACTTTGCAGTCTACAGGAACAAAAAGCTCCCACCAAATACGACATATTCTAACTGAATTTAGCTTCCTGATAAACACATTGCTTATAATCTTGCAACATATGTTTTCAGATTAATCACCTAGAAAATGTTGTCAGCAACTGGATTTTATGTAAGGGGTGGATACTTCTCTCCTCTATCATACCTAAAAAGACTATTTGACACAATACAGATATGTAGTATTTGAAAAGCACTTACTATGCTCCAGGCACTGAATTAAACACTGGAGTAAATACAAGATAATCAGGTTAGACACATTCCATGTCCCACACAGGGTTCTTTTTATCCCCGTTTTACAGATGAGGTAAGGCAGAGAGAAGTAAAGTGACTTGCACAAGGTAACAGCAAACAAGTGGTGCAGTCGGTATTAGAACCCAAGTCATCTAAGTTCCAGACATGCTGTTTCTATATGACATAAGATTCATTTTTGAACTACAAAATTATCATCTTTCATTATTGCCAAATGTCTAGAAATGGTATAGTTTTTCTATGAAATATAAGTTTTGAAAGCATATAAAAAGTTTCTCACTAATGCAATCAAAAACTAATGTCTCATCAATATTTACATATGAGATAAAAAATCCTGCTTAAATGCACTTTTATCTAGCAAAATAAGCCCAAATTACTTTTTTTTTCTGAAGAAACATTTTTTTTTTCTTTTGCACTTTATTCCACTAGAGGGTAGTGCCATCAAGCCAAAGGAAATGTGCTACAAGCTAAAAGAAATCTCTCTCCCTCGCCCTATATTATGAAGACCAAAAAAATCTTGCCTCTGGCGGTTATATATCACATTCTAGATCTATATTTTCACGTGTTTTACAAAGAATATTTCAGAACATACATGGAGGACTAGATATTTTTTGAAGGAGCTCGCAAAATAAATATTTATAACAGTATCAAGAACATAAAATTTTAAGATAGGAAGTGAGAAGGTGAGGAGTTTCTTCTCCTGGGAAACTCCTCCCACTCAGAGTTTCACGTTCTGCAGCCCTCAAAACCTGCACCAGTTGGTGTATTTGATTTTAAGGAGTCTACAGTGTCAGGCAGCCTGGGAAGAAATTAGATCTGAGAATCAAGAAATCTGTGGTTTTAATATTGACTTCCCCTGGTCTGCTAAGTGACGTCAGGTAAACCACTTAATTTTTTTGGCTCAGTGTCTTTAGTTGTAAAATAGGGATACTAATCAATCAGTTACATTAATTGAGTGCCTATTATGTGAGCGTATTATGGGAGACTGCATTAGAGTTTGAAGATCCCTGCTCTCAAAAAACTTACAGTCTAGCAGAAAAAACAGGCACAAAATAATCTATAGAAATAGAATGACAAAAGAATGTATATGTGTAAAAGTGCTTAAACAGCAGATAGATTAGGTAAATCACTATGTATAATTGGCAAAGGGTTTTGAGGTTCTAGTTGAGCAGGGAAGAAGAAAAATTACTTGGGGAAAGCCTTGGGGAGGAGGTGTGATTTCAGAAGTTCTTTGAAGGCAAAGAAAATTGTGATCTGGCAGATCTGCAGGGAAGGTGCAGACCTGGGAAGTCTGCACCTTCAACCAAAGAGCCCAAGCTCAGCTTAGAAGATGACATGGCTTCACAACAGAAGTAGGAGATGTGCTGGGAGGAGGCAGAGATATTCCCTTCTCCAGCTTTAGCCTGTGAAGAGAACAGATGTGCTGGAGACCTGGGCCATTTTGAAAAGTCTAGACAAGTGCTAGATTTTTATCAATAATCCAGTGATTGATTGATGCCTAATCACTGACTGACTCTTAGAGACAGTTTTCCAAAGGCTGAAGAGGGAGATTAGCTAATTATGGAAGATTCAAACATTGACTATATGGAAACTGAAGCTCTTAACATTGCATTAATACTTGGCAAGATGCTGGGCGGTTGGTACAGTGCTCTGGCCACAGTAAGTGCTCAGTAAATACCATTAGTTGACTGATACCCAATCCCAACAGTTCTCATTACCTAGTGATTGAATTTGTTGTTTCAGGTACACACCTGCCCCTTACTTAGGTGGCTGTTTCACCATTTGTCACTCTCCTCCTCTGTTCATTCCTTTCACAATTTCTCTAAGGCTGGTTCACTTTTCATTAATAGCCTACCAATATTCTACACAGGTTTTTTTAATGGTTACCACCACCTGATATAGGCAAATTCCTTTTAAAAAGGAACCCTTCTATTTTATACAGCTAGGCGAAATTCCTCTCCAGAAATCATTCTACAATTAATTTCCACCACTTTAGAACAATTACAATAAATACAACTGTGGTATTCGTTAACTGCTTACTATGTGTCAAGCGCTGTACCAGGCACTGGAAAAGACACAAGATAATCAGGTTTAACCCGGTCATTACCCCACATGGAGCTCACAATGTAGAGGAGAGGGAGAACAGGTATTAATCCACATTTTAGAGATGAAGAAATGGAGGCACAGAAAAGTTGTGACTTTTTTGTATCGCACTCAGTACAGTTCCCTGCACACAGTACTCTAAGCACTCAGTACAGTTCCTTGCACACAGTAAGTGCCCAATAAATACGATGAACTTACAGTGCTGAGTGATGAGATACAGTGCTCTGCATATAGTAAGCGCTCAATAAATACGATTGATTGATTGATGAACTGATTGACTGTCCAAGTGCTGCAAGTGCTTGGGTCAGTTTCAAAACCTAGATCCTCTGACCCCCAGGTCCATTTTCTAGGCTTTGTCATCCCCACAGCAACTTTTAGCATAAACTAACCTTTAGGAATCTTTATCCTTACCTACACAGAAATCCAGACACTAGTCACTTCCGGGGACTCCCCTGTTGACACTCGTTTACAGTTCTTTGAAAACAAAGTGCTGCGAAAGAGAACTTGTGGTGCTCCCAGGAGTTCTTACCTCATCCAGTCTGAAAGACTCTCTGGACACAGTTGACGATTGCCCAGATCCTAAAGTTCCTGCTGCATCCTAACAGAACAGTTCCTTTGTTCTTGACATGCAAGTTTGGAGACCTTCTGCTAGGTTCATAACAGGTCACTGCACCCCTAGAGCTGCCACCATTCTTAGACTGAATCCCACACACCTGCCTGAAGGCATAGAAGTCATTGGGGACTAGCCTACCACCATCATCCCTCCCTTAAAGAGAATGTGCACTGCCTTGCACCCATGGTTCCCCATGTCTATGTGCCTCCCGGGCCCCAAAGTTTCTTTTCCAGCCCCAATGAGAGGCAGATCTCCTCAACTGGGGTCCTCTCTGATCCCCTTGCTGTATTCTGTATCCATCAAGAGTCACATTCATTCAATCGTATTTATTGAGCGCTTACTGTGTGCGGAGGACTATACTAAGCACTTGGAAAATACAATTTGGCAACAAATAGACAATCCCTACCCAAAGTGAGCCTTCCCTGTGCCCTGCTGTCCTGGCATATGGCTCACAGTCTCTCACCTTAAGATGGCATATGGTCTTCTTTCCCATAAACTTGTCCCTCCTCCCACCTCTGACTGACTCGGCCAATACTTACACTTCCATCAGGGAGGGCCACTACAGAGTGGCTTCTTCTTCCCCTTCCCAATTTCAGATGGGGTAGGGGGAGTGGAATTGCCCAACACAACAGTAACAAAATTTTCCCATAAGAATTTCATAAAATGTACTAAAGCATTCTCCAATTCCAAAAAACTGACCCAAGCAACCTATATTGTTAAAAATGGTGATAAAGACATGGTATACTTACATGAACAAATATCAGTTGTAAATATAAATCAATAATGCAATTTTAATTAATTTTATCCGTGCATGTGTATATATTTAATTTTCATATTTTCACATGCTATTCAGCAAAAAGACACTGCGCCAATGCATTAGAGAGCTGCTCTGTACACAGTAAGCATTCAATAAATATATCTGATTGATTGATTAAATCAAAAGTGTTAAGGAGTCTCATTTATTTATTCATTTGTCTTTTTATACTCTGGTTTACGAATAACTCTATTCTGTATCTTTCCCCTACTCCCTATAATTGTAAATAATTTGTGATTGTCTTTGTCTCCCTTAGATTGTATCATATCTTTTACTTTTATTGTATTTGATTAAATAGTACAGTGCTCTATATGAAGTAAGCCCTTAATAACTGTAACTGATGATAATAATAATAATAATGGCATTTATTAAGTGCTTACTATGTGCAAAGCACTGTTCTAAGTGCTGGGGAGGTTACAAGGTGATCAGGTTGTCCCACAGGGGCTCACAGTCTTCATCCCCATTTTACAGATGAGAAAACTGAGGCACAGAGAAGTGAAGTGACTTGCCCAAAGTCACACAGCTGACAATTGGCGGAGCCAGAATTTGAACCCATTACCTCTGACTCCAAAGCCTGGACTCTTTCCACTGAGCCACGCTGCTTTTATGATGATGATGAGGGTAGTAATGATGATGAAGTATTTATTTCTAATTATTTATTTGTTCTATAGTAGTATATGATTTTATGG
Source organism: Tachyglossus aculeatus (assembly GCF_015852505.1). Classification (NCBI taxonomy): domain Eukaryota; kingdom Metazoa; phylum Chordata; class Mammalia; order Monotremata; family Tachyglossidae; genus Tachyglossus; species Tachyglossus aculeatus. The sequence goes on from NC_052068.1 coordinate 41,930,835, forward strand.
ATGGAGCACTAATTCAAAATGCTTCATCTTCCATTTCAAACTTAAATAATGAGACTATTGGACACATCTATAAGCCCTTTCCTTAGAGAAGGGAAGTCCAAATTTTTATATGTACTTCTTTCCATCTTCTAGATAACCTTTCTTTGGAATGCACATTTATAATAATAATAATAATAATAATAATAATAATAATGGCATTTGTTAAGCACTTACTATGTGCAAAGCAGTGTTCTAAGAGCTGGAGAATTTAAGAGCAACTAAGAGCAGTTATCTTTGCTCACAGTATGTCACTGATGCTATCAATGTAAAGGAACTTACTCTTTGCTTCTAGAAATTACATTTGTTATTGCATAACAACTGGAATGCTTTCGTGTCCCTGATCACTCTTTCCAGTTTTACATCGGAGTAGACTGGGGATATATTTCAGTATATCCTCAATATACAGATGGTTCAATCTCCCTGAAATAGGGTTTTGTGCTAAAGGGAGTCAATATATTGATGTTTCCAAAAACAGGCAGAGCTAGATAGTGTTGTAGTATATTAGGTTCCTGTGAGATCCAGCTAAAAGAGGCAATTAGCTGAAAATGGCTGAGATGTTGAAATGCAATGAGCAAATAGCAATGGATACTGGAATAGGAACTTTGTAAAATATCTGTGATTGCTATGATGAATGGTAAGACAGTGTGAGAAGCAGCACAGCCTTGTGTTTAATGCATGGGCCTGGAATTCAGAAGGATCTGGATTCTAATCCTGGCTCTGCCACTTGTTGGCTGTGTGACCCCAGACAAGTCATTTGACTTCTCTATGCCTCAGTTACCTCATCTGTAAAATGGGGATTAAGATCGTGAGCCCTATATGAGACAGGGACTGTGTCCAGTGAGATTAGCTTGCATCTACTCCAGGACTTGATACAGTGCCTGGTACATAGTAAGTACTTAACAAATACTATCAAAAAAAATGCAGTGATACAATATGCTTAGAGGGTTCTCTGGGATAGGGCATCAAGGATCAGTCAATCCATCATATTTATTTAGCTCTTGCTGTGTGCAGAACATGGTACTAAGCTTAACAGTGCTTTGCACATAGTAAGTGCTTAATAAATGCCATTATTATTATTATTATTATATGGAATACTGGATGGAATGTTTCTTCCTTTTTAAATACTATTTACCAAGATCTCGTACAGTCCCGTTTAAGCCAAGGAGTGTGTGATGATCAATCAACTGTATTTATTGAGTGTTTACCGTGTGTAGAGTACTGTACTAAGCACATGGGAGAGTATGACAAGCACATTTTCAGCCCACAAAGAGCTTACTAAAGGCAAGGTAAAATGTAGAGTGTTTGATGGATAGGAACAGTGAAGGCAAAGGGTAAAAGTGAAGCAGCCCGTTAAATAATGTCTTTTCTAGGAACAATCTTAAAAACACTTGAATTTTCTGTGATTTTTTCCCCCATTGTTCTACATTTGCAAAGAACCTTGTTTGATGATGATGGAAAATGTACTATACCTGGGACCTTCCTTTCAACATACATAGATAGAACTTTTCACTAATTGAGTTGACCGTTACAATACCCCTGAAGGTTTCTTGGGATTTTAAATTATTTATATGTTTAAATAGGATTACTTCGTGGGTCATGCTATGTTAGAATTTTCTGGGTGCCTTCAAGGCAGGATTAAATTTCCAGCACTAGGGGAAAAGTAACTGCTTAAAAGAAGTGTATTAATTCTTCCAATTGATGATTCCCAACCACCTTAAGTCCAAAGAAGATTTTAAATTGTTATGTTGGATATGATATGCTCCTAAGTTGACTGACTCTTTTTTTGTTCTAAAAATATGTAATAGGTGTAAACAATGGAATGCTGGGGTTGAGAGACTCACAAATCAAAAATGTGATGCCAGCCCCATGTAGTAAGATAATTAAATAATCTTCCACGAAGGACAATGAATAAGTCTTGGTCCTGAGATGTCAGGGCCAGAGAATATGCAAAGGAAGGAATTATACTACTAGTGGTTTGCTTGTCAATCAATCAATTTGTGGCATTTATTGAGCACTTACTGTAAACAGAGCACTGGGAGGCTCATGTGGGAAAGAGAGTGTGCCCAACCTTATAATCTTGTAACTACCCCAGTTCTTGATACAGGGCCTTGCACATACTAAGCACTTAACAAATACCATTAAATAGAAAAAATATTATTATTCATTCATTCATCCAATTGTATTTATCAAGCGCTTAGTACAGTGCTCTGCACACAGTAAGAGCTCAATAAATACAATTGAATGAATGAATGAATGAACTGAGCGCTTACTGTGTGCAGAGCACTGTACTAAGTGGTTGGGAAGTACAAGTTGGCAACATATAGAGACGGTCCATACCCAACAATGGGCTCTATAACTAAGCATGGGAGAGTACAATAAAATTTGGTTGTAGTACCACTCATGCTCTCCTGTCCCTACTAGTGGTGTTCCTTCAGGGCAGAACCCGCAATAAGTGAGTAGATGGGCACTGGGGCACATATTGTGTAGTGCATGCAGAGTTTTGTTTTGTTTTGTTTTGTTTTGGGGGGTGAGGATGGTGTGGCTTGTGTGTGTATGTGCAGAACCCAAAGAGGCCCAACACAGTACTAATGTTATGCTATAGCACCATAACACAGCCTTTTCCTCAGTAGCACTATAGTCTTTGATGTCCACACTAGCCAACTATGTTTTTAAGATTCCCATCCACCTCACTGAATGCCCTTGGTGATGCTTTGTTCAGAAACCCTCACTTCTGTTGGCATACTTCTTGCAGGTGGAGCTGGGATGAAAATTTAGGTTGGATCCTCAGAGCTGTGCTTTTTCCACTAGATCAAAATAAGTGCTATCAGCCCTGAAGAGAGGGTAAGAAAAGATCCTTTAAGGACTTCCAAATTTCCACCCTTGAGAAAACCTTACTTCGGAAGGGATTTTGTAAGCTTATTTGGCCTCGACATCTTCTCAAATATAATGGCTTAAAGAAACAGCGTGACTTAGTGGATAGAGCACAGTCCTGGGAAGGACCTGGATTCTAATTCCAGTTCCACCACATGTCTGCTTGTGACCTTGGGCAAGTAACTTAACTTCTCTGTGCCTCAGTTACCTCATCTGTAAAATGGGAATAATAGTGTGAACCCCATGTGGGACAGGGACTGTGTCTGACCTGATGAAGTTTTATCTACCTCAGTGCTTAGAACAGTGCTGGGCACATAGTAAGCACTTAACAAATACCATAATTATTAATATCTGACAAAAAAAAAGCACAGGATGACATTCACATACATAGGATTTGGGGGATCCTCTTACAAATTATAAAGCAGAATAGAAATTTCATATAAGACATAACGTTTAAGATTCTATCATGATGGGCTTCACTCATTTGAAGTAGAAATGGGAATGTGATACCATAACAAACCAGGGATTGATGCAATAAAAGCAGGTTGCCAAATTACAATTCAGATCACCCTTTCCAGAAAGGAACTGTTGTCACATTATCACATAATTCCAAGACATATTTATTCTAACCCTTTGGAATTACAGAGTATTAAATATTTGCTCGATTAAGTGTTTGCACATGTATGTGACTCAGAAGTCTATGAGCTAGGAGGGCACAACTGGGTAATTATATGTAATATGCATACACTTTCACAATGAAGCTTCTGCTTTGAAAAAGTGAACAGTTAACTTCTAGGAAATGTGAAAGATAGGAAGCAATGGCAAAAGTAAGTTTGCTGTTGCTAGCAAAATAAGCAGTAATTTAAAGACTTTAGTTTTGGTTTAGAATTTTTTCGAGTGGTGTTCTCCTCATAAAGTCAGTCTTACCTTCACCATCACCGTGACAGTAGCAAGACCAGGTGGCATGGTTCCTCCAATATCAAAGGCTTCCACTAGAAAAGTGAGAGTTGCCTCTGGGTCTGGGAAGGATTCATAGTCCAAGCTCTTTAAAAGAGATAATTCTCCTGAAAATGGATCCAATGCAAAATAATGCTTGACTTCTGAACTTCGAATCCGATAGGAGACATTGGAACCAAGGTCGACATCTTTTGCCTAGTACAAGTCAAACAGAATAATATTTAGATCATCATTAACAGTCCTGTCTTCTCAAAGAAAACCACTTGTGTAAGCATAGTATATGACCAGGTTGTAATATAACTATTTATTGGAGGTCCACTTTGTTGCAAAGACTGATACAAGCACTTGGTAAGTGCTAAAAAAAGAATCAATCAATCGTATTTATTGAGCGCTTACTGTGTGCAGAGCACTGTACTAAGCACTTGGGAAGTACAAGTTGGCAACATATAGAGACGGTCCCTACCCGACAGTGGGCTCACAGTCTAGAAGAAATGATACATCCCCTGACCACAACGCATTTACATTCTAATGAGAGCATTTCTTCATAGAAAGATATTCTCAGAAGTTTTAACTGTGCTGTGATACCTTCATAAAATATTGAGCTTTACTGGTGAGACAGAGGTTTCAGAAATAATTTTTATCAAATTCAAGAATATAATTTTGTAGAAAATGCTCAATAATTAAATTACAGCTTGAAATACTTTGAAAGTAATTTTGGCTCCTAATGCAGTGTGACTCATATTACACAGGTCTCAAGAATACATATGCTCTTAAATTGGCAGTATTAAGGTGACAATGCAAATGTTCAGTTCAAAAATTTCAAAATATATCATGGGCATGTTACCTTTTTAACTTGTTCTTAATTTTAGAACAAAATGTATGAAATACTGCATTCTACTGTGTTGAAAATAAGAGTTTAGTAAAACAGCAGGAGAAATTTCCCTTGAATATGATTATTGTTTAGTTCTAGATTACCTTCTTGTTCCTTTTAAGGACAACCCTGTTTTACATCTATATGTTCAAGCAAGACATCCTTATTACACACCTCTATTTGGAGGAAAATGGTCCCAGCTGGTAGATTCTCTGGAACAGTTACTGTATATGAAGAATTGGTGAACACCGGGCTGTTGTCATCAATGTCCAAGACTTTGATGGTCAGAGTTAAGGCTGACCGGCGAGGGTGTACGGCTCCATCCGTTGCCTCAACGATAAGTTCATAATAATCCCTTGCTTCTCTGTTAAGCTTAACTGCCGTGTAAATGCTACCATTGGACGTAATGCGAAAAAGATGATTAAAGTTTGCCAAACTGTAGAAAACCTGTCCATTTATTCCAGCATCTGGATCTGTAGCCTAAATGAAATGAGGGGGGAAACAAAAAACGGTTTTCATGATATTGTTGGTTCACAGTAATTACAAAAATTAATCTGTGAAAATGGCATTTTAGGGAGACTAGAAGTGTTCCTTGAGTAAGAACATCTCCAGTCAAAGGCCCACATCCTTTAGGAGATGATATAATAATCTGAGATTAAGGCACCATAAATTAATAATTAATGTTTGAATATGGAGTAGTGGATATAGACGTTATCACCATTATGATCATTCATACTTTTGTGTGCAGAACTTGTTGCGTGCAGAACTCAGTACTAGGCACTTGGGGAGGTAAAATCATTGTACTTCCCAAGCGCTTAGTACAGTGTTCTGCACACAGTAAGCACTCAATAAATATGATTGATTGATTGATTGATTATTAGTTCATTCATTCATTCAATTGTATTTATTGAGTGCTTCCTGTGTGCACAGCACTGTACAAAGCGCTTGGGAAGTACAAATCGGCAGCATATAGAGCCAGTCCCTACCCAACAACAGGCTCACAGTCTAGAAGAGGGAGATAGACAACAAAACTAAACAAGTAGACAGGTTTCAATACCATCAGAGCAAATAGAATTATAGCTATATACACATCATTAATAAAATAGAGTAGTACATATGTACAAATAAAATAGAGAAATAAATGTGTACAAATATATACAAGTGCCGTGGGGATGTGAAGGGGTTAGGGCAGAGAGAGGGAGGGTGGTGATGGGGAGGGGAGGAGGAGGAGAAGAAAAAATGGGGGGCTTAGTCTGGGAAGGCCTCCTGGAGGAGGTGAGCCCTCAGCAGGGCTTTGAAGGGAGGAAGAGAGCTAGTTTGGCAGATGTGTGGAGGGAGGGCATTTCAGGCCAGAGGTAGGATGTGGGCCAGAGGTCGAGGGTGGGACAGGCGAGAATGAGGCACAGTGAGGAGGTTAGCAGCAGAGGAGCAGAGAGTGTGGGTTGGGATGGAGGAGAGAAGAGAAGTGAAGTAGGAGGGGGTGAGGTGATGGAGAGCTTTGAAGCCGAGAGTGAGGAGTTTTTGCTTGGTTCAAAGGTTGATGGGCAACCACTGGAGATTTTTGAGGAGGGGAGTGACATACCCAGAGTGTTTCTGTAGAAAGATAATCCAGGCAGCAGAGTGAAGTATATACTGAAGTGGGACGAGACGGGAGGATGGGAGATCAGGAAGGATCAGAAATTATGTTAATTGTGCTATTTGTCAAGCACTTATGTGCCAAGTACTGTATTAAGCACTGGGGTACAAGCAAATTACTTAGGTCAGACTAGTCCCTGTACCATATGGGTTTCATATTTTAAGTGGGAGGGAGAATCGATGTTTAATCCCCATTTCACAGATGAAAGACCCGAGGCACAGAGAAGTTCAGTGACTTGACTAAAGTCACACAGCAGGCAATTAGACCCAGAATTAGATCACAGATCTCCTGACTCTCAGGCCTGTGCTCTTTTCAGAAGGTCGTGCTACTCCCCAACTAAAGGTCCAATAGAAGAAGACAGGTTTCTGTCTTTGAGGATCTTACTGTGGTACACAGGGAGATATGCATTATAAACATACAGCTGGAACAAGAAGAAAAATATAGATAATAGCTAATAAATACAAAAAAAAAAACCCAAACCAATAAATGGATAACTAAACTCTAAGCTCCCAGGGCGGCTGAAGGGATGCCATAACAAGTGTGGCAGGATGCCTCATGAAGAAGAAGGTTTTTTAGGATTGTTTAGAAGTTGGGGAGGAACATGGTTTGGCAACTTGATGGAAAAGGAGATTTCATGTAGGAAAGGATCCACGCTGGGAGAGTCGAGTGCAATACAGTTTGGGAGGAGCAAAGAATCTGAGTTGTGGTATAGTGGGAGGAAAGATTTCATAGGTTTATTATTATCATTAAAAATAACTTTGAATATTCCTGGTGATGTTCTATTTACTTCACTTTCCTCAACTGCAAAATGGATTTAATACCCATTTTTCCTTTCTCTTAGACTATGAGCCCCCAAGTACAAGGACTATGTCCACTCAGATTATCCTGTATTTACCCCAGTGCTTAGTACAGAATTTAGAATATAGTAAGTTTTTAACAAATGCCACAATTACTATTATTAGTTGGTGTAATATAAGGCAAGAAGAACAGTTCACATTCAAACTTAATTCTTGTGTTTTAGCATTTTCTCCATGTTGAAATTAATTGGATCTTTAATTTTGGAATCTCGTCTGAAAATGCAAAAATACATCAGTGAACTAAAGACTTTTAAATGAGGATCCAAATTGTGTGGATTCATTATCTAACTTCATTAGTCGTTCTCTCTTTCTCTCTCTTTTTTCTCTTATTAGGCCCGTCTAGTGTCAAACACATTCGTAAACTGCCTGCTTATGCCTATTCCCTCACTTCTCTGTGTCTCAGTTGCCTCATCTATAAAATGGGGATTGAGGCTATGAGGCCTATGAGGAACAGGAACTGTGTCCAACCTGATTTACTTTTTATCCAGCGCTTAGAACAGTGTCTGGCCTATAACAAGCGCTTAACAAATGGTATTAAAAAAATATATAGCAGGGCGGAAAGAGGTAGCAGGACCCAGGGGGACAGCAGCTCCTGTCCCAGTGGGTGTTGGGTTTAGGTAGCCTCATTGGGAGGGAGATGGGCATTGAGGATGGTGATCCCCTCTCTCTCTACTGGAGGTGGAAGTCTGGACAGGTGGGGTTCTTTGAAAGAGTGTGACTGAAGATCTCGCCTGGTGTGTGGTCCCCAGTGCCGTACCCTTCAGAGTCTGCCGAGGACCCGGGTCCCTGCAGATTGGCCCTTGGAGAGAAGGGCATCCCAAGCCTTCCCTGTAGTGTCAGGTCCGGAGCCCCGGAACCACAGAGCCCTCAAAAACCAGCTTGCCTCGGTCATTCCCTGGCAAACAGCCCCAGATGAACTGGAAACTGAAACGCGATGGCTCGATTTCAAAGGGAAGCAGCATGGCCGAGAGGAAGGAGCCCGGGCTTGAGAATCAGAAGACGTGGGTTCTAATTCTGGCTCTGCCACTTGTCTGCTGTGTGACCTCGGGCAAGCCACTTCACTTCTCTGCGCTCATCTGAAAAATTGGGATTGAGACTGTGAGCCCCACGTGGGGCAACCTGATTTGCTTGTATCTTCAACAGTGCTTGGCACATAGGAAGCATTTAACAAATACCATTGTTATAGAGAAGCAGTGTGGCTCAGTGGAAAGAGCGCGGGCTTTGGCGTCAGAGGTCATGGGTTCAAATCCCACCCCCACCAATTGTCAGCTGTGTGACTTTGGGCAAACCACTTAACTTCTCTGTGCCTCAGTTACCTCATCTGTAAATGGGGATGAAGACTGTGAGTCCCCGTGGGCCAACCTGATCACCTTGTAACCTCCCCAGTGATTAGAACAGTGCTTGGCACATAGTAACAACTTAGTAAATGCCATTATTATTATTATTATTCCCATGAAAAAAAAACTCAATTCAAGAAAACTCTCCAAATTAAAAGGATTCAGTTCCCGGTGGATTTTCCAAATACATTATAAAAGGTGGAAAATATCCTCTTAAACTCTTCTCTTAATATGATTCCTTTATAAAAAAAAAATGTGTATTGAAACTTCTCGATGATTTTATGGCTCTTTTGTATTCTACTTCTACCATTTAATAGTGATGGTATTTGTTAAGCACTTACTGTGTGCCAAGCACTGTTCTAAGCGCTGGTTAATGGTCTCAAAACCCTAAGGTAAACTCCTCTAGGGCAGGAATGATGCTTTCTACTTCCCTCTCATGATCACAGGTATCTTGTACAATGCTCTGCAAACCTCCATTCCTCCTTACATTCAGTCATCCATTCATTCAATCATTTATTAAGCACTTACTGTGTGCAGAGCACTGAACTATGTGCTGGGGAAAGTATAATACAACAATAAAGAGTGGCATTCCTTGCCCACAATGAGCTCACAGTCTAGAGCAGCACAGACAGACATCAAGACAAATAGACATCAATATAAATCAATATCTCTCTCCCACTCCAGTCCCTATGACACTCTGCTGCACAGATCATTTTTCAGCAAAAATATTCAGTCCATGCCTTCCCACTCCTTAAGAACCTCCAATGGTGGCCCATCCACCTCCACAACAAACAGAAATGCTGTTTGCTTTAAATCACTCGATCAACTCACCCCATCCTACCTCAACTCACTGATCTCCTGCTACAGCCCATTTGGCACACACTGCTTTTCTAGCTCCAGTGTACTAATTGTGTCCTAAAATTGTCTATCTCACCACCATCTCCTTTCCCAAGTCTTTCCCCTAGCCTGGAACTCCCTCCTCCTTCATATAAGAAAGACCACCTCTCTCTCTGCCTTTAAAGTATTAGGGTCACATCTCCTCCGAGAATCCTTCCCCAATTAGCCCTCTTTTTTTCCCAGCTCACTCTCCCTTCTGCATCATCAATACGCTTGGATACTTTTTATATTTGCCCCACTCACAACCCCAAAGCACTTATGTACATATCTTTAAATGATATATTATAAATTATTTATTCCTATATATGTGTCTCCCCCTCTAGATTGTAAGTGTGTTATGGGTAGGAAACATGTCTACTAATGCTGTTGTATTGTACTTTCCCAAGTGTTTAGTACAGTACTCTGCACCTTGTAAACACTCAATAAATACCACTGATTGGTGGATTGATTGATACAGTAGGCATTCAGCAAATACTGCTGATTATAAGGAGAAGAAAGGGAAAGGAAAGAAAAGAAAGAAGAGAGTAGGAGACTAAATATGCATCTAAATATGGAAGGAAGAAAAGGGAAAGAAGACTGGCGATGTGAAAAGGGAAAGGAGTAGAAGTGACACTACTTCAGTATTAGGATATAATCAAGAACTAAGAATGGGAGTTAATTTACTTCCCCTGAAATTTTCAATTTTTTTAAAGTCACTTGTTAAAATTAATGAGGTAAATGATTCCAGTAACTATCTTCTCTACAGTATCATTTCTATCTTCAGTCTCATTTCAAATAAAATTGCCATATAACATATTGTTTGTCACTATGATGGACATCTGCAAAAGGGTTCTAGTGTGCATTTTTTCAAAGTCATTGAAAAAAATGAAGAAACTGAGAAGCATTATGATAATTATGTCAAGCTGTTGCCAGGGAAAGAAAGATGAACGTGAAACTTGGGGGTGTATAGTGTTTTCACAAATGTTGTCTGGTACTGAAAAGTAATGCTGCCCACATTTGTTATCCATAAAGCCATGTCACTTTGCTCATGTAACTTTCAGAGAAGCTCCCAGGCAGATTGATTGGTTGAGAGGTCTAGAGATGTATTGTCAACACGCTCTTCTCAATCTAATGTACTTCTTTCTCCTTTCTCTTCCCTACCAGAGCCCTGACTTCCTTAAGAATGAGAGTGAGGACAAGGGGAAGTCCATCACTAGCTTTTCTTCTTTCTCCTCCTGGACAAGTCCAGTCCAAGCCAAAGTCCTCAAGTGTAAAAAGGCTGGTAATCAGCCTGCTTATCACCTGGTTATCCCCCAGTTTCTGCAGTAGACAAGTCCTACCTAACACCATCATCATCATCATCATCATCATCCATCGTATTTATTAAGCACTTACTGTGTGCAGAGCACTGTACTAAGCGCTTGGAAAGTACAAGTTGGCAACATATAGAGACAGTCCCTACCCAATAGTGGGCTCACAGTCTAAAAACACCATTGAGAGACTCTGTGTGTGTGCATGTGTGTGTGGGGCGTGGGGTGGGAGGGAGAGATGGAGAGAGAAGAAACATTTTTAAATTAAATTCCTGCTTCAATGCAAGAGGCTTTCTTCAAATATCTGTGTTACTTTCAATAGTGTTGATTGTTTGTCTTTGTCATTCCTGCAGTCTTGATATTAGCCTAATATCAATCAATTGTATTTCATCTCTGAGAAGCACTGTTCAAGTCATTATCTGTAGCTGGGTTTCCTGGCAGGTTTCTTCATTTTCTAGGAGATGGATATTTATCCCTCTTGATGGGTTAGATATTAGAGAAGCAGCGTGGCTCAGTGGAAAGAGCCCGGGCTTTGGAGACAGAGGTCATGGGTTCAAATTCTAGTTCTGCCAATTGTCAGCTGTGTGCCTTTGGTCAAGTCACTTAACTTATCTGTGCCTCAGTTACCTCATCTGTAGAATGGGGATTAAGACTGTGAGCCCTCCATGGGACAACCTGATCACCTAGTAACCTCTTCAGTGCTTAGACTGAAGCACTGCTATGTTGCCAACTTGTACTTCCCAAGCGCTTAGTACAGTGCTCTGCACACAGTAAGTGCTCAATAAATATGATTGATTGATTAATAGAACAGTGCTTTGCACATAGTAAGAGCTTAATAAATGTCATTATTATTATTATTACTTTACAGTGTGTTCATTTTATTGTTAATTTGAATTGGAATGGCGAGACTGGCTCTGGTGGTGTCCCTGGAGAAATCCATAAGGAAGTAGAATACCAGATCCTCAGAAGTTTGTATAAGTCTCTTATCAACATATGATATATGGAGACTAGGTCACCAGATTTCAAAGATTCTACCATAATCACAATTTTCAAGAAGAAAGGGGAAAAATTATTTGTGGAAACAGCTATTGCTGTGGTTACTGCTTTCTAGTATCAGTACGATTCCAGACAGACTGCTGAACATTATACTGAATCATACTCTGACTCCAAACCAAAACATAACACAGAGGACATCACCATCATTGTCTTTATCATCACTATTGAATTTGTTATGCCCTTACTATGTAACAAGCACTGAACTAGCCACTGGGTTAGAATGTACAAGATAATCAGATTGGACACAGTTCCTCTCCCACATGGGGCTCACAGTGTAAAGGAGATGGAGAAGAGGTAACAAATTCCCATTTTATAGATGAGGAAATTGAGGCACAGAGAAACGACTTGCTTAAGGTCACACAGCAGACAGGTGGGAGAGTCAGGGTTAGAACCCAGGTCCTCTGACTCCCAAACCCATGCTTGTTATGCTAAACACTGCTGCTTCTCTAAATTAAGTCCAGCAATGGGAATTAACTATATATTTCATGTTGCAGAAATCAACTTTAATACCTCTGTGGTGTGTCCATTGGTGTTTACAGAAACCTACTCTATGGTATTTTAATTTATTTGATGGCAGGAACCATAGCTTCTCCTGTCTGCTCCCAAGCAGCTCATTTTTTGCTTTGCATTCAGTTCAGACAATGTGAGTTTTCATTCATTCATTCATTCATTCAATCAATCATATTTATTGAGCACTTACTGTGCGCAGAGCACTGTACTAAGTGCTCAGAACGTACAATTCGGGAACAAGTTGAGACAATCTCTACCCAACAATGGGCTCACAGGCCAGAAGCGGGGAGACAGACAACAAAATAAAACAAGTAGACAGGCCTCAAAAGCATCAATATAAATAAATAGAATTATAGATATATACACATTATTAATAAAATAAATAGAATGGTAAATATTTACATATATACACAAGTGCTGTGGGATGGAGAAGGGGGTAGAGCAGAGGGATGGAGTAGGGGTGATGGGGAGGGGAGAAGGAGCAGAGGAAAAGGAGGGCTCAGTCTGGGAAGGCCTCCTGGAGGAGGTGAGCTTTCAGTAGGTCTTTGAAGGGGGGAAGTGTGCTACTTTGGTGGATGTGAGAAGGGAGGGCATTCAAGACCAGAGGTAGGACGTGGGCCAGGGGTCGACATTGGGACAGGAGAGAACAAGGCACAGTGAGGAGGTTAGCACCAGAGGAGTGGAGTGTGTGGGCTGGGCTGTAAAAGGAGAGAAGGGAGGTGAGGTAGGAGGGGGCGAGGTGATGGAGAGCTTTGAAGCCAATAGTGAGGAGTTTTTGCATGCTTTGGGTAAATAAAACTCTTTTAAACACATTTTATTTCCGGGATTTCATTCACATGACTCTTTTCTAAAGGGTAACCCGCACTAGAGGGGACTGAAGGAGAAGGTTTATAATTCCCTTTTCTAGTTAAATAATAAGGATAGGCAGACCGTTCATCCCAGAGGATTGTGGCAAACATTTAATCAGATCATTTATTCAGCTTTCAGTTCCTTCCTTAGCCTTACTTTTATCTGATGGGAATTGGTCCTTACTATTAACTTCCTAAGTAAAACATTTTACTTGTCTGTTTTATTCCTATTAAAGTTGAAATCTTTTGTAACCTCCAATTACTTATCGCCATGTCTTCCTGAGTGAGTGAGATAGGCTACAACCTCTCTTAGTGCTTCTGCTTGGTTTTATGCTCCCCTTTTCCCTGGCATCCTTTTGCATTAGGTGGAAACCTCGGAGAGTATCTTCGTGAAGATCTAAAAACAACATGGACTGCAAATAATAATAATTATAATAATGGTATTTGTTAAGTGCTTATTATGTGCCAAGCACTTTGGTAAGTGTTGGGGCAAATACAAGATAATTAGGTCAGACACAGTGGTCCCTGTCCTACATGGGGCTTCACAGTTTAGTAGGATGACAAACAGGTTTTAAGGCCCCATTTTACAGATAAGCAAACTGAGACACAGGGAAATCTGAGACAAGGTTACACAGCAGGCAAGGGCAGGTCCAGAATTAGAATCCATGCCCTCTGACTCCCAAGTACATGCTTTTTCCACTAGGTCACATTGGTGTGTATTATTTCTAGGCTATACTCATGACTATTATTTTGATGTCTTTTGATGACTGGATAGTTTCAGTACGTAGATAAAATCATAATATGGGAATGTGAAGGAATGTGACAGTGAGATCAAAGTCTGTGTGAAATTATGCATAATTGATTTTTTTGGAAAATATCCAAGTATGTGGTTTTTCAGACCCACACTGTGGAAAATGGAATAAATGTTCCCTTGACCCTATATTGCCCAGTTAATGAGAAAAAAAAAAAAACCTTTCAAATTCTACAATCGTATCAATAATCTCTCTCAGCTGACTAATAGCATATTTCATCTGGGAATCTACAAATCTGGAGAAAAAAAATACTTTTTACAATTTAAAACGCATGACCATATTCCCAAAGCCTATGACTGCCTGGATAAAGGAATTGGTACAGTTCAAGATGCACCCCAGGAGGAAAAGCAATTCACGCTCTAAGCAAAAACGTTTAGCACAGGACTGTAGAAATGATGAATAGGTATTTGATTTTTTTTATCAGAAACTCAACTCATAGGAAGCATGTCTTTTCCTCCTATCCTAATCAGCCCCCCCCCATACACACACACCTGGCCCCACAACTCCTTCCAGTTATTGCCCCATCTCCCTCCTACTATTCAACTCTAAACTCCTTGAGTGAGTTGCCTGCACCTACTGCTTGCATTCATTCATTCTATCATATTTATTGAGTGCTTACTGTGTGTAGAGCACTGTACTAAGCACTTGGAAAGTACAAGTCGGCAACATATAGAGACGGTCCCTACCCAACAACGGGCTCACAGTCTAGAAGGGGGAGACAGACAACAAAACAAAACATGTAGGCGGGTGTCAAAATCGTCAGACCAAATAGAATTAAAGCTATATGCACATCATTAACAAAATAAATAGTAAATATGTACGAGTAAAATAAATAGAGGAATTAATCTGCACAAATATATATACAGGTGCTGTGGGGAAGGGAAGGAGGTAGGGTGAGGGGTGGGGAGGAAGAGAGGAAAAAGAGGGCTCAGCCTGCAGTTCCTTCTCCTCCAGTTTCTCTCCTTGATCCCTTCCAATCTGACTTCTGTCCCTTTAACTCTAGAGAAAGAGAACTCTCAAAAGTCAAAATGAACTCCTTGCTAAATCCAATGGCCTCTACTCCATCCCAGTCTCTTCGATCTCTCAGTTGCTCTCGACCACCCTCTTCCTCTGGAAACATTATCCTACCTTGACTTCACTGATAGTCCTCTTCTGCTTCTCCTCTTATCTGTCTGGCTGCTCATTTTCAATCCCTTCCTCAGGTTCCTCCTCTGTGTCCCACCCTCTGAGAGGGAGACAGACATTAATATAAATGCAGAAATTACAGATAGTGCCATGGGGCTGAAGGAGAGGTGAATAACGGAAGGAAACCCAAGTGCAAGGGTGATGCAGAAGGGGGTTGGAGAAGAGGAATGAGGGCCTCGTCAAGGAAGGCCTCTTCTCTTAGAGGAGATGTGCCTCCAGTAAGGCTTTGAAGGTGGGGAGAGTAATTGTTTCTCGGATACAAAGAGAGAAGGCATACCAGGCAGAGGCAAGACGAGGGTGAGAGGTCAGCAGAAGACAGATGAGATCAATATCAAGATATCGATGATATAGGTGAGAGTGAGGTAAAGTAAATAGGTTGGCATTAGAGGACTACAGTGGGCAGGCTGGGTTGTAGTAGACGAGCAGCGAAATAAGGTAGGAAGGGACAAGGTGACTGAATGCTTTAGAGCCTATGGAATGGAGTTTCTGTTTGATATGGAAGAGAAAGGGCAAGCCCTGGAGATTCTTGAGGAGAGGTAAAATGTGGACTGAAAGTTTTGTTAGAAAAATTATCCAGGCAACAGAGTGGAGTATAGTTTGGAGTGGGGGGATACAGGAGGTAGGCAGCAAGGATTCAAGGTGGGATAGGATAAGTGTTTGGATTAATGTGCTAGCAGTTTGGATGGAGAGTAAAGGGCAGATTTTAGTGATGCTGTGAAGGTTGAACCAACAAGATTCAGTGACACACTGAATATGCGGGTTGAATGAGAGAAATGGGATGAGGAAAACACCAGTGCTAGGGGCTTGTGAGATAGGAAAGATGGTAGTTCTATCTATAGTGATGGGAAAGTTGGGGGAGGACAGAGTTTAGATGGGAAGATAAGGCATTCCATTTTGGACACGTTTGAGGATATCCAAGTAGAGATGTCCTGAAGGCAAGTGGTAATGCAGGGCTGTAAAGAAGGAGAGAGATCAGGGCTGGAGATACAGATTTGGGAATCACCCACATAGAGAACTATTAACTATTAACTCTATTGATAAATCAATCATATTTATTGAGGCCTAACTGCACTATACTAAATGCTTAGGAGAGTAAAATATTACAGAGTTTGTAGACATGTTCCCTGAGCCCACTGTTGGGTAGGGACTGTCTCTATACGTTGCCAACTTGTACTTCCCAAGCGCTTAGTACAGTGCTCTGCACACAGTAAGCGTTCAATAAACACAATTGATGATGATGATGATGATGTCCACAACAAGCTTATAGTCTAGCGGGAGTTTACTCTACTGTGTTATATTCTCCCAAATGTTGATTACAGTGCTCTGTACACAACAAACTCTCAATAAATAGTATTGATTGATTGCTTTTGTTCTCCAACTCCAACAGCCAGATATCCTAAAATTTAAACCACGTTCTCAACAGATTTGGGTGCAGCTTCTGATCAGAAGTTCCACAAGATTACTTTCCTACTACCTGGGGAATGCCTCATAGATGTCCTCTTTGGGGGAACATTTCAGTCCTGCCTTGAGGAGGTGGTTTGGGGTTTAGTTACCTAAGAATATACTACGCATAATATGTATACTAAAAATATTCTAGTTAATAGTAGCACATTTTTGCCTCCAACTGAAAACTTAAAGTCAGTGTTCTTTCTTCTAAGGAAGATAATTTCAGAGAATATTGGCTCAGAATCTAGATTGTATTTTTAAGACATTGAGTTTTCAACATGAAGAAAAAAAATAATTCAGTCTACCCACATAGTTGTGGAATCTAGGTGTGAGACACCTTTACTTTTCCATTTCCTTTTAATGGAGTTGCCAAGCTAAAGAAAAATAGACCTGAGCTGAGAGATCAGCATTCCATTCTTGAGTTGGAAATTACTCTCATCTCTGGCAAGTCAGGAGCTCTCAAAAAGTGATATTTCAGTTACTGTAGGTCAGGAAGAAATGCTCCCTGGGTCAAAATAAAATGTGTCCATTGGGGATGTGTGGCTGGGATTAGAAACCATCCAATCAATACAATTAAGTGAGTCTGTGGCCCTAGAGTCTGGTTATGAAGGAATGGATAGATGCCCTAGCTAAGGGTACAGCCTTGCTTTGAAACATAGAAAATCTCTCTCTCTTAACTAAAGCTTCCCTCCAGGATCTTTGCAGATAATAAAGAGAATAGTATTGACATTTTTCAGACTCACACATCAAAAACTCTAATAGAAGACTGAAGGCACAAACCAGCATGCCTGGTTTTGATTTTGTGTGCCCAGGGGAAGCATTATTTCTACTTCTTTCATGAAGACTGATCTCTTCTGACAGGAATCCACCTGCACAGTCTGGATAGGTAAGATGCAAAGGAGTTACGAAACACTTATGGAAAGAGTTTGATGAATCAGACAGAGAAATACAAATGGGATCCATTATAATACAGCCCTTGTCCAGGTTCCCGAACCTTCTAGACTGTGAGCCCATTGTTGGGTAGGGACCATCTCTATATGTTGCCGACTTGTAGTTCCCAAGCATTTAGTACAGTGCTCTGCACATAGTAGGTGCTCAATAAATACGATTGAATGAATGAATGATATATGCAAAGAAAATTTCCCCAAAATCAGATTTCAGATTTATGACCAAAGGATGGATAAACAGTTAATGAGGATATCGATAACCTAAATATTAATGTTTCTTCACTTTCTTTATGCCTTAGGAAAAAGAACATTTCCTGATGAGTTTTTTGTGTTTTGTTTTCTTGTTTTTAATGGTATTTGCAGGTGCTTACAATGTGTCCAGCACTATTCTAAATGCTAGGGCAGATATAAGTGTACCAGGTTAGACCTAATCCCTGTCCCTCATCATGTTCACCACTAGCCCACAGGCCTTGATCACCTGCACAGTCCATCTCCTTCACTCTTGTGCACAAGCCACAGAGTGCTGCTGGCGGAAATCGAGATATCAGACCAACTTTGTCCAATCCAAAGTTGCCCCCTGATCTGCCCAGCAAAATTATTTCTCCATCCTCATTGACACCCATGCCAATTGCCCTCGCCAGTTGTTCCACACTTGTAACTGCATCCTCAAACCCCTGTTCCCCCCATCCCTTTTCCCCAATGGCCTGACCACCTACTTAATTGACAAAATTGGAACTATCAGGTGTGATCGCCCTAAAATCCCTGCCTCTCCTCAGCCTCTTCCCACTCCTGCCCCTTCTTCAATTCTCCCATCTTTACCAACAGTATCTCAAGAGAAAATCTCCTGCCCTCGCTCAAACATCCACCCCTCCACCTTTGCATCTGACTCAAAACCTCGCTTCTCCACTCCTTAACTGCCATCTTCAAATGTTCACTCTCCAATAACGTCTTCCCCGTTGATTTCAAACATGGCCATGTCTCCACAGTCCTTAAAAAATCTTTCCTTAATCTCATGGTTCCAGCAGCATGACTTAGTGGAAAGAGCACGGGCTTGGGAGTCAGAAAACATGGGTTCTAATCCCGGCTCTACAACTTTTCTGCTGTGTGACTTTGGGCAAGCCACTTAACTTCTCTGTGCCTCAGTTACCTCATTTGTAAAATGGGGATTAAGACTGTTAACCCCACGTGGGACAACCTGATTACCTTGTATATATCCCAGCGCTTAGTACAGTGCTTGGCACATAGTAAGTACTTAACAAATACCATAATTATTATTATTACAGGCATCACCTCATCTTCCTCCTACCATTCCTCTCCAATTCTCAAGTTCCTCTTCTTTGATGTTCTCCTAGACCCCTTCTAGTCTGGCTTCTGTCCGCTTCACTTCCCAGAAACCACCCTCTCAAAGGTCACAAATGATCTCCTTCTTGCCAAATCCAATGGCCTTTACTACATCCTAATCTTACTCAACTCTTCAGCTGCTTTCAACACTGTCGATCATCCCCTTCACCTGTGTGCACCATGATAACCTTCTCAGGCTGGTGATAGACTTTTGATATGCTCCGTGTATTTTCCCTGCCATCATGGGGCTTCAAAGATAGGCAGGAAGCATGTCTGTTAATTCTGTTGTACTGTACCCTCCCAAGTGCTTAGTACAATGATCTGCATATAGTAAGTGCTGTGGCTTCAAAGCTCTCTGTCACCTTGCCCCTTCTTACCTCATTTCCCTTCTCTCCTTCTACATCCCAGCCCACACATTATGCTTCTCTGGTGCTAACCTTCTCTTGGTGCCTCAATCTCATCTGTCCCATTGTAAATCTCTGTCTCTAGCCTGAAACGCCCTCCCTCCAATCACTGATCTGCCAATCACTTTCTCCCCCTTAAAAGCCCTTCTAAAGGCTCACCTCCTCCAAGAGGCCTTCCTAGACTAACCCCCCTCCCTTTTCCTTAGCTCCCCCTCCCTTCTGCATCACCTTGAATCTTTCGCTTGCTCTTCCCCTGCCGTCCCTCAGCACTTAGGTATATATGTATGTAGCTCTAATCCAATTTATTTATATTGATGCCTGTTTACTTGTTTTGATGTGTATATGTCCGTAATCCTATTTATTTATATTGATGCCTGTTTACTTGTTTTTACATCTGATTTCCCCCTTCCAAACAGTATGCCCGGTATGGGCAGGAATTGTCTCTTTTTATTGCTGAACTGTATTTTCCAAGTGCTTAGTACAGTGCTCTGCACACAGTAAGTGCCCAATAAATGCAATTGAATGAATGGATGGAAATATCCATTAAATACCATTGATTGATTGACTGACTGATGATAGAACTCCAAAATATGTTTAAGGCCCTACTTAAATTAGGATGGCTGTCCACCACACCTGGGGTTTAACCCAGGTGGACCACATTTGTGAGGGGCAGAACAGACTAGAGGCAAGAGAAAAATCTGAAAAACAAGTAGCAACTATACTTAAACTAACCCACTTGATTGCATGATTAAAAACTACAGACCAAAAGTGATGGAGGAAACCTAATTTATATAGAATAAGCAATTAAAATATTGATAATAACTATATTTGTTAAGTGTGCACCAAGGTACAAGCACTGTATTAAGCACTGGAGTGGAAATAGTATCATGAGTTTGGACATAGTCCCTGTCCCACATGGGGCTCACACTCTAAGGGGAAACGGTAATAGGTATTTTATTTTATTCATTTATGCTATTCCATAACAAATGGAAATTCCTTATCAACTGTTTTAAAGCACTTAATCAGCTCTCTCCCTCCTACTTTACCTACCTGATTTACTACTACAGTCCAGCATGCACACTTCGCTCTCAACATCAAGTTATTCACTGCATCTTGATCTCATCTATCTAGCTTCTGACCCTTTGTTGACAGCCTCCTTCTGTCCTGGATCTCCCACCTCCTTCACGTAGGATAGATGATCACTTTCCACCCTTCAAAGCCTTCCTTAAATCACATATCCCCCAAGAAGTCTTCACTAACTAATAACCCTTATTTCCCTCTAGATTTTAAGCTCATCCTCTGGACTGTAAACTCACTGTGGGCAGGGGTAACATCTGCCAACTCTATTGTAGTGCAGTTCCCCAGCACTTAGTACAGAGCTCTGCACACAGTAAATGCTAAATATCACTGATGATTTCCCCTACTCTGTCTCTCTTCTGTATAATAGTAACAATAATGGCATTTGTTAAGCGCTTACTATGTCAAAGCACTGTTCTAAGTGCTGGTTGGGGGGGGGCGGTACAGGGTGATCAGGTTGTCCCACATGGAACTCACAGTATCAAGATGACTCTTTTGTATTTGATTTGTTTATATAACTCTTTTACAAATTTAGCAAAATTTAATGCAGTAGAATTTTAGAAATAATAATAATAATATGCCTATGCCTATGCACTTAAGCACTTGATATTCACCGCACCTTCAGTCCAACAACATGCAGGAACTTAATTGTGATTTATTTTCATGTCTGTTTCTTCCTCTAGATTGTAAGTTACTCATGGTCAGGGAATGTATCTACCAACTCTGTTATACTGTACCTTCCAAGTGCTTAGTACAGTGCTCTGTACACAGTAAGAGCTCAAAAAACGTCATTGATTGAGTGATCGATTGAATCCCCATTTTACAGATGAGGACACTGAGACACAGAGAAGTTAAAATGACTTATAGTCATACAGCAGGCAAGTGGCAGAGTTGGGATTTTATCTTTTCATTTGTCTTTTCAACCTTTTTAAACTGTCACTTGCTTTCGTTGGGACTGGGATTCGTTAGCCTGGCATTGCGTTTTTCCAGTCTGGGGAATCTGGGAAATGGCAGCTTTGGCTCCCTGTGGCCTCTTGACCCACTTCCATGGTGAATGAGTGATCTGTATTCCCTTCTTGGCTCCCGGGACTCGAGCCCCCGGCATGCTGTATGCATCAGCCAGGCTGCCTCCCCAGGAACAGGCACGGGCTCCTATATGCACCACTGAGGAGACCTCCTATGGTCCTGCTGTGCACCACCCCACAGAAAGGAGAACAGTACCTGCTTCAAAAGACCTCAAATAACCTCAGGAAAGCTAAAGGCTTTGGTAGCTTCTGCTGCAGCTGCAGGTACTGCGTTCATCCCATGCCGAATGGATTACTGCATCAGCATCCTCTCTGATCTCCCAACCTCCTGTCTCTCCCCACTTTAGTCTATACTTCACTCTGCCCAGATTATCTTTCTACAGAAACGTTCTGGGCATGTCACCCCCCTTCCTCAAAAATCTCCAGTGGCTGCCTATCAACCTTAGCATGAAGCAAAAACTCCTCACTATTGGCTTCAAAGCTCTCCATCACCTCATCCCCTCCTACCTCACCTCCCTTCTCTCTTTCAACAGCCCATTCATTCATTCAATCATATTAATTGAGTGCTTACTGTGTTCAGAGCACTGTACTAAGCGCTTGGGAAGTACAAGTTGGTGACATATAGAGACGGTCCCTACCCAACAACAGGCTCACAGTCTAGAAGCACGCACATTCCTCTCCTCGGCTGCTGCTAACCTTCTCACTGGGCCCCATTCTCTCCTGTCCCTCCGTCGCCCCCGGGCCCATGTCTTGCCTCTGGCCTGGAATGCCCTCCCTTCTCACATCCACCAAATTATCTCTCTTCCCCTTTCAAAGCCCTACTGAGAGCTCACCTCCTCCAGGAAGCCTTCCCAGATGGAGCCCCCCTTTTCCTCTGCTCCTCCTCCTTTCCCCATCACTCCTCCTCCCTCCTTCTGCTCTACCCCCTTCTCTGCCCCACAGCACTTATGCATATTTATACATATTTATTATTCTATTTATTTTATTAATGTGTATATTTCTATAATTCTATTTATCTATTTTGATGCTATTGATGCCTGTCTACTTGTTTTGTTGTCTGTCTTCCCCTTCTAGACTGTGAGCCCGTTGTTGGGTAGGGATTGTCTTTATCTGTAACTGAATTGTACTTTCCAAGCACTTAGACAGTGCTCTGCACACAGTAAGTGCTCAATAAATACGATTGAATGACTGAATGAATGAATGAACCTTCAAACCTACTAAAATCGCAACTCCTCCAAAAGGCTTCCCATGGCTAAGGCTTCATTTCCCCTACTTCTTCCCCCTTGTGTCACTATGCACTTGGGCCTGTTCCCTTGAAGCACTTGATATTCATCCTACCCTCAGTCCTACAGCACTTGGGTACACTCAATATGGGCAAGGAATGCATTTGCTAATTCTGCTATATTTTACTCTCCCAAGCATTTAGCACAGTGGTCTGTACATAGTAAGTGCTCAACAAATACAACTGATTGATTGAATGCCTGCCTCCCTGTCTAGACTGTAAAAACTCCTTTCGGGCAGAGAACATAGCTTCCAATTCTGATGTATTGTACTCTCCCAAGTGTTTAGTACAGTGAATCATGAGGAACCTGAAATTTTGCTCCTTTAGTCATAGCTCCCTACTGCTTTTTTAAAAAAATTGTATATTGTATTTGTCCTTGTCTCTCATGTTCTTTTAATGTTTTAGTGTTTCATTGATTTCAGTGTGTCTGTCTCTTGTCAGAAGCCCCACCGACATTCACAGATTGTGAGCCCCTTAAGGGACAGGATCTGTGGCTTCTTCCCACCTGTGTACTCCTATCCAGTACTTAGCACAGTGCTCTGCATACATAAGCACTACTATACCACTTGACATTCATCCTACTTCATAGCTGAACTTTGGTTTCCATGAGGACTTATGCCTTTGTGAACAGTGATTCTGCTATTTGGCAAATCCTCTAAAGATTGGCAGCTACAAAAATGGTGTAGTAGGCTAACTCAACTTTATCCCAAGTCTTTCAATTGTCTCTGTCACCTAAACTAGTAAAGAGGGAGCAAAGCTGGGGAACCAAGCAGGGTAAGACCTTCCTCTTGTCCTTTTTTTTTTTTTAATGGTATTTGTTAAGAACTATGTGCCAGGCACAAAGTGTTAATCCCCATTTTACAGATGAGGTATCTGAGGCACAGAGAAGTTAAGTTACGTGCCCATGGTCACAGAGCAAACAAGTGGACAAGCAGATATTAGCAACTAGGTCCTCTGACTCCCAAGCCTGTGCTTTTTCCACTAGGCCAGCTGTTTCCCCCATGCACCCTCCCTCCTCTAGTCTTCCTCCCATATCCTTCCCAGAGGAGAATCAGCGTGGTTCAGTGGAAAGAGCACGTGCTTTGGAGTCAGAGGTCAGGGGTTCAAATCCCGGCTCCGCCAATTGTCAGCTGTGTGACTTTGGGCAAGTCACCTAACTTCTCTGTGCCTCAGTTACCTCATCTGTAAAATGGGGATGAAGACTGTGAGCCCCCGTGGGACAACCTGATCACCTTGTAACCTCCCCAGCGCTTAGAACAGTGCTTGGCACATAGTAAGCACTTAATAAATGCCATCATTATCAGTAAATGCAGCTACACCACGCCCATTGGAACAGAGCTTTGAATCTGAACTGTTCCAGGGAAGCTGTTGTTTTTATGCCCAGTGCCAGTGGAACTGCAAAGTTTTCTTTATGACCACTGTAAAACAACAACAACAAAAAGATCTTGTATTCTTCAGGGATCTTAGGACATTTTGAGTTTTAAATAAACATGAAACTCCTGGCAAATGTCGAAACTTCAGCTGCAGCCATGGGAGTGAGCTCTAAAATAGAACTGTGCTAGGGAAGCTTCTCCCCCTTGCCCTGCCCACCTTCCCCTCACCCCCAATTATTTACCAAAAACCAGTTGGACTGCACAGTTCTTATTTTGCACAATTTAAAACAAAAGCCCATCAGGGACACAGACAATAATAATAATAATCATAATGAAATTTGTTAAGCACTTACTATGTGCAAAGCAGTGGGGCGGATACAAGGTAATCAGTGTGTCCCACATAGGGCTCACAGGCTTCATCCCCATTTTACAGATGAGGGAACTGAGGCCCAGAGAAGTTAAGTGACTTGCCCAAAGTCACACAGCTGATAAGTGGTAGAAGTGGCAATAGAACTCATGACCTCTGAATTCCAAACCCGGGCTCTTTCCACTAAGCCACACTGCTTCTCCGTGAATTCTGATCCCAAAGTGGTGCAATGCTGGTGTCACCACTGCCATTTTCCCTGCCTCTCCCCACCTGCTAATCAGATACTACATGAGGAAGCCAATATCAGAGAAATATACCCATAAATACTCCAGAAACTAATGCTTTTACCTAGTGGGAAAAAGTCAAAGAAAGCCATCTTGGAAGCTATAATTTCTTGTGGTGGACTGGACTTCAGCTGCGCACAATATGTTCTGTGTAGCCACTGCGTCACATACATTTTTTTTTGATATGGAGACCACAAGACATGAAGATCCTCAGATTCACATGAAAGGAATAAGCACACACACACAAGTACATTTTGTGTTTTGGGCGTAGGCCCTGTGTGAGTTTCTTTTCACGAGCTTCTTAGCTTCATGTTTTTCAGGTTTGAATAGGCAAGTTGACTAGGCAAATTTATGAAAAATGGCAGTTGGCTTGTCCAGTGATTGTTCTCCAGCTGGCCCTTTACCAGCTGATAACGTCAGAGGAATCCTGGATGGGAGGTTGGTAGAAGCAGTTCAACAAACCTTAGCTTAACAAGGTACACACTGAAAGTATGAAACATATTCTACACTCTCTTATCTGTGATCTCTGAGCATTTGGTATTTGCCTCACCTCAATCCCACAGCACTTCTGTATATATCTACAAATCGTATGTTATAAATTATTTTATATCAATGTCTTTCTCTCCCATTAGGCTAGGCTGCAAGGTCATTGTGGGCAAGGAATGTGTCCAGCAACTGTATTGCATTGTACTCCCCCATGTGTTTAACAGAGTGCTCAATAAATTCCATTGATTAAATATCACCGATTATTCCTGGCTGTGAAAACCTACCCATTAGGAATACACAAATAGCCACTGCATTCTAGATCACCACACCTTCGTTCTACGTGATCCCCACACACCTGATCTTTCACACACATCAAAAGGTGGGAGACTGGTGGATAGTTGAGATGTAGAGGTCACTGAGTCAGATCATAAGGCTGCTCTAAGAGTAAATGAGGAATTGCCCACAAAATTAAAAACTCCATTGTTTTCCTAGATATATTTTCCCTCCTACTGTCTTTTAAAAGAATGCATAATGATTTGATGATAATTCAATTGGTTGGAAAGAGAATAATAACAAACATCAATATTTAAAAGAAAAGAAAATTAGAAATGATATAGAAGTTTATTAAATTTGATGTCATAATAGAATGACATGAATTAACATAAGCTTTTCCTACCTTCAATCAATCAATCAGTTGTATTTATTGAGCACTTACTGTGTGCAGAGCACTGTACTAAGTGCTTGGGAAGTACAAGTTGGCAACATACAGAGACAGTCCCTACCCAACAGTGGGCTCACAGTCTACAAGGGGGAGACAGAGAACAAAACCAAACATACTAACAAAATAAAATAAATAGAATAGATATGTACAAGTAAAATAAATAAAAAAATAAATAGAGTAATAAATATGTACAGACATATGTACATATATACAGGTGCTGTGGGGAAGGGAAGGAGGTAAGATGGGAGGGATGGAGAGGGGGACGAGGGGGAGAAGAAGGAAGGGGCTCAGTCTGGGAAGGCCTCCTGGAGGAGGTGAGCTCTCAGTAGGGCCTTGAAGGGAGGAAGAGAGCTAGGTTGGTGGATGGGCAGAGGGAGGGCATTCCAGGCCCGGGGAATGACGTGGGCCGGGGGTCGATGGTGGGACAGGCGAGAACGAGGTACAGTGAGGAGATTAGCGGCAGAGGAGCGGAGGGTGCGGGCTGGGCTGTAGAAGGAGAGAAAGGAGGTGAGGTAGGAGGGGGCGAGGTG
This sequence comes from Tachyglossus aculeatus, assembly GCF_015852505.1. NCBI lineage: Eukaryota > Metazoa > Chordata > Mammalia > Monotremata > Tachyglossidae > Tachyglossus > Tachyglossus aculeatus. The sequence goes on from NC_052068.1 coordinate 41,957,283, forward strand.
ATGGACAGCCTTGAAGCCCAGGGTGAGGCGTTTCTGCCTGATGTGCAGATTGATTGGTAGCCACTGGAGATTTTTGAGGAGGGGAGTAACATGCCCAGAGCATTTCTGGACAAAGACAATCTGGGCAGCAGCATGAAGTATGGATTGAAGTGGGGAGAGACACGAGGATGGGAGATCAGAGAGAAGGCTGATACAGTAGTCCAGACGGGATAGGATGAGAGCTTGAATGAGCAGCGTAGTGGTTTGGACTGAGAGGAAAGGGCGGATCTTGGCAATGTTGCAGAGTTGAGACTGGCAGGTTTTGGTGACAGCTTGGATGTGAGGGGTGAATGAGAGAGCGGAGTCGAGGATGACACCAAGTTTGCGGGCTTGTGAGACGGGAAGGATGGTAGTGCCGTCAACAGTGATGGGAAAGTCAGGGAGAGGGGAGTATTTGGGAGGGAAGACAAGGACTTCAGTCTTGGACATGTTGAGTTTTAGGTGGCGGGCAGACATCCAGATGGAGATGTCCTGAGGCACGAGGAGATGCGAGCCTGGAGGGAGGCGGAGAGAGCAGGGGCAGAGATGTAGATTTGGGTGTCATCAGTGTAGAGATGATAGTTGAAGCCGTGGGAGCAAATGAGGTCACCAAGGGAGTGAGTGTAGATTGAGAACAGAAGGGGACCAAGCACTGAACCTTGGGGAACCCCCACAGTAAGGGGATGGGAGGGGGAGGAGAAGCCTGCAAAAGAGACTGAGAATGAACGACTGGAGAGATAAGAGGAGAATCAGGAGAGGATGGAGTCTGTGAAGCCAAGGTCGGATAGTGTGTTGAGGAGAAGGGGGTGGTCCACAGTGTCGAAGGCAGCTGAGAGGTCGAGGAGGATTAGGATAGAGTATGAGCTGTTCTGCAACAAGTAAGTGGCTTTCCTCAAAATTTAGTTGATTTTTTATCTTAAAATGTGAAATTTTAAGAACAGTTTATGGTCTTAAATAATCAGCTTGCTTTTCCCAATTTTGAGGACTGGGTATGTCTGTTTCTGTAAGACTGGGTGGAGTATGGGTTATGAAAAACAAAGCAAAAAAAAAACCACATGCAAAGCCTCTCTAAAGTTGTAGTTTTTAATACCTATTTGCCACTGGTGAACATCTACCAAACAAATTTTCCTTCTAAGAAATGGGATTATATTTTTAATGTACCAACCCATGTTATAATTATTACCATTGAAAGAAATGAATTATAAATTCCTATAAGAATTACATGCCTTTATTGTAATTTTGTTTCCAATTCTTTGTAGGGTTTTATTTCAGTCTTTATTCTAACTTGCTTACTTCTTTTATCCCTCTCCCTCTTCCTAATCATTTTGAAAGGACTAATTAGGCTGTTACTCTAAAGATCCTAATTTAAAACGGAGCAGAAATCAAAAAACAAATGATGAGGAAGAGAAAACAGTGAAAAGTGTAAATGAGAGATTCCCAGCCAATATGAGGCATTACCTTAAGCTATTTTGGCAGTGTCTACAACACATCTACACCAGGTTTTGAATGAACATCTTTCTATTATAAAAATATGTTACGTTTAGTAGGTCCTTATTAAATCAATGCCTGCATTAAATCAAAGTGCTATGTCATAGCTTTTCTTAAACCCCAATTTTCCACTTGAGAGTGCTAAACCTACTTGAACAAGGAAAAAAAGGTTCAACAAGCAAAGATCATTTTATAATGTTCTAAAACCCATGACCTAAACATTTCTATTTCTAGTACCATCTTAGCTTGAACCAAAGAGTTCTTGTGTGTGCTCTGTTAATTTAATTAATAGCTCTCTTGCATGTTTGAATTTGGATCAGTTTCCTGAGATACTAAAACCAAGATATCTTGACAGACAAAGAAAACATAATTCCAATACCATGCTAATAAGAAGGTAGTGTATTCTTTTTTTTTTTAATTTGCTTTTCATTTTTAAAATGCACTTCTGTAAATCTAGATGGAGGCTTTCTTTTCTCTTATAGAAATCAATTGGATTTTTAATGGGGCAGAAAAAAATGTACTGTAAGTGCTCAGGGAAGCAGCATGGTGTAGTAGATAGGGCATGAGCCTCGGAGTCAGAAGCTCATGGGTTCTAATCCTGACTCTGCCACTTACCTGCTGTTTGATCATGGGGAGATCACTTCACCAGGCTTCAGTTACCTCGTTTGTAAAATGGGGATTGAGACTCTGGGAGCAACAGGGCCAAAGGATGATTTAGAGGAGAAACTGTAATATCAATCTACGGAGTTTTGAGGAGAAGAACTGAATTGTCTTGCGGAGGGCTTATTATTATTACTATTAAGTGCCATCGAGTCGTTTCAGATTCATAGCAACTTCATTGATATACTTTCTCCAGAATGTCCTGTCCTCTGCCATAATCTGCAACCTTTCTAACGGTTCTTCTGTTACCATTGTTGTGGTCTCTATCCATCTAGCTGCTGGACTGCCTCGTCCACGTCCTCCCTGGACTTTTCCTAGCATTAGTGTTTTCTCCAGAGAATTAGTCAACCTGATTATGTGTCCAAAGTATGCTAATCTAAGTCGAGTCTTTTGGCCTTCCAAAGACCACTTTGGTTTAATTTGCTCCAAAATGCATTTGTTTCTTTTTCAGGCAGTCCATGGTATTCGCAGAAGCCTTCTCCAACACCACTTCAAAAGAGGGCTTAAGGAGAGGCTAAAATGTTCTGCTGGGCAGGAAAAGGACTGCAGGATGAGGCTATGCCCGTGGGGGGAATAAGCACCGTGGTAGGGGTCACATTCCTCTCTAGTTTACCCAGTAACTAAGAAGAGGAAGACAGCAGGCAATTCTGAGCAGCCCCCTGCTGCAATCCCCCAAGAACAATGGATAAAATCTCTATATGTCTCTATATGTTGCCAATTTGTACTTCCCAAGCGCTTAGTACAGTGCTCTGCACATAGTAAGCGCTCAATAAATACGATTGATGATGATAAAAGGGGGAAATAACTTGCCTTCTTGGACCGGTTTGCCCGGTTTGCCCAGCATGGAACCACCTAAGCCATGCACTAAAACACCTTTGGCTGCCGTGGCCTAAGACTCAACAAATACCATCATTATTATTGAACCAGGACAACTAGCTGAGGGCAGTCTGACTCCTTGAAACTATAATCATCATCAAGACCGTGCTTTGTGTGTGTGTGTGTGTGTGTGTGTGTGTGTGTGCATAAAATAATAATGATAATAATGATGGTATTTCTTAATCATTTACAATGTGCTAAGCACTGCACCTAACCCCTGTTTTAGTATAAAATAAAGCTTTCCACTGTAACAGTGGTGTTAGGTTTCACTTTCTGAACATGTCATTTGAGTGCCCGAATTAAAAAGGAAGTCAAACCCCTGGTTAAGGGATTCGTAGGTCGAACGCCTGATATTGTGGGGGAGCGATCCCCAAGCAGGGCTCATGACAATAACTAAGCACTTAGTGTTGTGCTCAGCACACACAATAAGCACTCAGTAAATACAATTGATTATGGTATTGTATACCTAGGGCATGATCTTCAGGCAAGACTGTGAACTCCGAACTCCAGGCTAGGAAATCCGAGTGATCTATTGAGGCTGGATTCTGTTCCTTTTGTTTAGGGATTGTATCTTCAAGAGCATATAAGTAAGAAAATGTAGCAAAAATGTAGCAATTCTCACTTCACTGAGATAAAAAGATGCTGGCTTTTCATTTTTGTGACCTTGGAAAGTCACTCTCTGTGCCTCATTTAATTAATCTGTAAATTGAGGATGATACTTGGGATGATACCTCTTAGATTGTGAGTCCATCTGGAATATGAACTGTGCCCATATTGACTGATTGATAGCCCAATCTGATTTCCTGTATCCATGCCACCAGCCAGCACAATGCTTGATAGAAAATATATGCTTACTACTATAAAAATAATTGAGAAGCAATTGATAATAATTGAGAAGAAGTATGGCTCAGTGGAAAGAGTCTGGGCTTTGGAGTCAGAGGTCATGGGCTCAAATTCCAGCTCCACCAATTGTTAGCTGTGTGACTTTGGGGAAGTCACTTAACTTCTCTGTGCCTCAGTTCCCTCATCTGTAAAATGGGGATAAAGACTGTGAGCCTCATGTGGGACAACCTGGTCACCTTGTATCCCCCCAGCACTTAGAACAGTGCTTTGCACATAGTAAGCAAATGCCATTACTATTATTATCATTATTAATTTTTTTTAAAAAATAGGAAATAATAAAAATTATTCTTATTTCATCAATACTTGTTGACAATGGGAGTGTTCTTGCTTAGAACAGTAATAGGCACATAGTACATGCTTAACAAGTACCATAATAATTATTATATTAGTTTTGGGAAAAGCACCTTCCAAAGTGCCCAGCACTTTGAAAAATGTTCATCTTACTTTTCAGGAAAGGTGGGCGATTGAAAATCTGGCTGACAGCTAAGTTAAACCCTTTTCTTTCCCTCCCTTCCTCCCTTTCTTCCTTCCCTCCCTTCCTCCCTTTCTTCCTTCCCTCCCTTCCTCCCTTTCTTCCTTCCCTCCCTTCCTCCCTTTCTTCCTTCCCTCCCTTCCTCCCTTTCTTCCTTCCCTCCCTTCCTCCCTTTCTTCCTTCCCTCCCTCCCTACTTTTCTTCCTTCCCTACTGTACTGATCAAAGCAAGTTCTAGTCATTCATTCATTCATTCATTCAATCATTTTACTGAGTGCTTACTGTGTGCAGAGCACTGTACTAAGTGCTTGGGAAGTACAAATTGGCAACATATACAGACAGTCCCTACCCAACAGTGGGCTCACAGTCTAGAAGGGGGAGACAGACAACAAAACAAAACATATTAACAAAATAAAATAAATAGAATAGTAGATATGTACAAGTAAAGTAAATAGAGTAATAAATCTTTACAAACATATATACAGGTGCTGTGGGGAGGGGAAGCAGGTATGGTGGGGGGATGGGGAGGGGGAGGGGAAGGAGGGGACTCAGTCTGGGAAGGCCTCCTGGAGAAGGTAAGCTCTCAGTAGGGCTATGAAGAGAGGAAGAGAGCTAGCTTGGCGGATGTGCGGAGGGAAGGCAATCCAGGCCAGGGGGAAGACGTGGGCCGGGGGTCGATGGCAGGACAGGCGAAAATGAGACACAGTGAGGAGGTTAGTGGCAGAAGAGTGGAGGGTGTGGGCTGGGCTGTAGAAGGAAAGAAGGGAGGTGAAATAGGACGGGGCAAGGTGATGGAGAGCCTTGAAGCCAAGAGGGAGGGTTTTTGCCTGATGCGTAGGTTGACTGGTAGCCCCTGGAGATATTTGAGAAGGGGAGTAACATGCCCAGAGCGTTTCTTCACAAAGATGATCTGGGCAGCAGCATGAAGTATAGATTGAGGTGGGGAGAAACAGGAGGATGGGAGATCAGAGAGGAGGCTGATGCAGTAATCCAGTCAGGATAGGATAAGAGATTGAACCAGCAGGGTAGCGGTTTGGTTAGAGAGGAAAGGGTGGATCTTGGCGATGTTGTGGAGGTGAGACTGGCAGGTTTTGGCGATGGATGGGATGTGAGGAGTGAACGAGAGAGTGAAGTCGAGGATGACACCAAGGTTGCGGGCTTGTGAGATGGGAAGGACAGTAGTTCCGTCAACAGTGATGGGAAAGTCAGGGAGAGGGCAGGGTTTGGGAGGGAAGATAAGGAGTTCATTCTTGGACATATTGAGTTTTAGATGGCAGGCAGACATCCAGATGGAGATGTCTCAAAGGCAGGAGGAGACATGAGCCTGAAGGGAGGGAGAGAGAGCAGGGGCAGAGATGTAGATTTGGGTGTCATCAGCGTAGAGATGATGGTTGAAGCCGTGGAAGTGAATGAGGTCACCAAGGGAGTGAGTGTATATCGAGAACAGAAGGGGACCAAGAACTGACCCTTGAGGAACCCCTACAGTAAGGGGATGGGAGGGGGAGGAGGAGCCCACAAAAGAGACTGAGAATGAATGGCCGGAGAGATAAGAGGAGAACCAGGAGAGGACGGAGTCTGTGAAGCCAAGGTTGGATAGTATGTTGAGGAGAAGGGGGTGATCCACAGTGTCGAAGGCAGCTGAGAGGTCGAGGAGGATTAGGATAGAGTAGGAGCCATTGGATTTGGCAAGCAGGAGGTCACTGGTGACCTTTGAGAGGGCAGTTTCAGTGGAATATAGGGGACGGAAGCCAGATTGGAGGGGGGCAAGGAGAGAGTTGGCATTGAGGAATTCAAGGCAGCCGGTGTAGACATCTCATTCAAGGAGTTTGGAAAGGAATGGTAGGAAGAAGATAGGGTGATAACTAGAAGGGGAGGTGGGGTTCTAGTCATTTGAGAGCAACCATATTGTCAGACTCAATCAGTTGTCAGTTGTTATCATCATGCATATGTTTTCTATGGTAGATTTAACTTTTTTACAAATATAGTTTAACTATGAAACAGAAGGAAAATTCTATTCACATATAAAATTCCCCACTTGTGGCCTACTTAAAAAAAATAAGTATTACAGTTTTAGGCCTTGTGAAATGGCATGCCGAGTTGCAAAACATAAATAGAATGGAAAAAAAGTCCTCTCATCGTCAGAGCCCCGCACAGGGAGCAGACAGCTACATTAATCAGAGACAGACTACTGAGATTCTGATGTGTTTTGTTTAATATTAAATTATACTGTTGAAGGGTTCATTGATTTTTCAATTTTAATGAAACTACCTCTCCACCTCCAAAAATGCCAGTTACTAATCATTTCAAAACTGATTCAAGCATTTTAAATGGAATTATTACAACTTTAGCTAAAATTGAACATTCTCATCTCACAGTAAAAATATACTTGTGATTTGTTAGCTAATTTCAGCCACCTATATGTTATCAGCCTCCAAACCCATTTGTTGACTTGCAGCTATACTACGTTACTTAAAATTAAAACGAAGAAACTCATAAGGATTCTGTGAGGTGCTCACTTATGGAGTGCTGATTAATGATTGCTCTCTATCAGTTACATTGTCTCGAACACTGCCCATCTTAAGCAAATGTACCCTCTGGCATGATGACATTATGAAGGTTTATTTTCAAGGCCAGCTTTACATGAACAAACCAAACAAAAATGCCGATACAGTGATCCAGATCATTCAAGCCAAACCATAAACTTGCTGCCACAATTATTTGGCTATTTCACAAGGGATTGTTTTATTAGTTACTTTTAATTCCTTCTCTATGCCCCCTACTTTATTTATAATAATAATAATAATAATGGCATTTATTAAGTGCTTACAATGTGCAAAGCACCGTTCTAAGTGCTGAGGTGGTTACAAGGTGATCAGTTTGTCCCACATGGGGCTCACAGTCTTCATCCCCATTTTACAGATGAGGTAACTGGGGCACAGAGAAGTTAAGTGACTTGCCCAAAGTCACACAGCTGCCAAGTGGCGGAGACAGGATTTGAACCCATGACCTCTTACTCCAAAGCCCAGGCTCTTTCCACTGAGCCACGCTGCTTCTCTTCATTCCCCTTTATACTGGTTTTTCTCTTTCATTACCTCTACTTTTTCTATCTTCTTTATCATTCTATTTGCCTTCCTTTTTCTGTTTTTTATTTTCTCATTCCATCTGTCTTCTTTTTTCTGTTTTATCATTTCTCATTCTGTCCTTCTTTTTCTGTCTTTTTTCTCTTGTTCTCTCTCTCTCTTCCCCTCTCTCCTTTTCTATGAATTTATGTTCACCTCTATCTCTCAACTCTTCTGTTTTTCCATCCTGTTCAGTCTCCGCTCTGTTTAGAGAACCTTCTCGGGAAAGTTGGGTGGACAAACCTTGGTGTACTCTTGATAGGGAAAGGATCACGTCAAACACTTCCATTTCCTCTTTCCAGTTACTCTCTTGTTTGGGCATTCTTACAAACACACACACACACACACTCAAATGCATACATCATTATTCTGAAATGGTAGGTGATAACCAGGAGGTGGACTCATCAGGGGATATATATGTTCCCTACCTTTTCATGTCTCAAACAGAAATTCCATACCAACGGCTTTAAAGCACTCAATCACCTTGTCTCCTACTATTCATTCATTCATTCAATCGTATTTATTGAGCGCTTACTTTGTGCAGAGCACTGTGTTAAGCACTTGGGAAGTACAAGTTGGCACCACATAGAGACGGTCCCTACCCAACAATGGGCTCACACTCTAGAAGGCGGAGACAGAATGAAGTGAATGCATTCATTCAATTGTATTTATTGAGTGCTTACTGTGTGCAGAGCACTGTACTAAGTGCTTGGGAAGTACAGATCGGTAACATATAGAGATGGTCCCTACCCAACAATGGGTACCTAACCTTACTGCTTTCCTGTTATAAGTCTGATCGTACACTTTGTTCCTCTAATGCCAATCTAATCACTGAGCTTGGATCTCATCTATCTCACCTCCAACCTCTCATCTATGTCCTGCTTCTGGCCTGGAATGTCCTCCCTCTTCATATACAACAGTGAGTCTCCCCACCTTCAAAGCCTTACTGAAGGTTCACCTCCTACAAGAGGCCTTCCCTGACTAAGCCCTCATTTCCCCTTTTCTCACTGCCTTTTGCATCACCCTGATTAAACCCTTTTCCCACTCCTTCTCTCAGCCCCACAGCATTTATGTACATATACATAATTCATTGATTTCTATTAATATCTATCCCCCTTCTAGATTGTGAGCCCACTGTTGGGTAGGGAAGACTGTCTCCCCCTTCTAGACTGTGAGCCCACTGTTGGGTAGGGACTGTCTCTATATGTTGCCAACTTGTACTTCCCAAGCGCTTAGTACAGTGCTCTGCACACAGTAAGCGCTCAATAAATATGACTGATTGAATGATTGATTTCTATAAACTGTGAGCTCACTGTGGACAGAGAATGTGTCTACCAACTCTGCTTTATTGTAGTTTCCAAAGTGCTTAGTACAGTGCTCTGCACATAGTATGCACTCAATAACTATGATTGATGGATTGATTAGTGTCTCATTTATGTGTGTATATGTGAGACATGAAGTATCCAGGAACTCATTAAAAGTCTGTACTTTGAGGTACAGATTTGAAGATATTTTTGAATGAAAATCTTAACTTCAGTGGAAAAGCTAAAAAAATTGCTGAAATAAAAACTTTTTTAGCAACTACTACTTCTTAGCACTCTAAACAAAGGACATGAGTAAAATTTACAAGTAAGACAATACCTAAAATTCATTCATTCATTCATTCAATCATATTTATTGAGCGCTTACTGTGTGCAGAACACTGTACTAAGCACTTGGGAAGTACAAGTTGGCAACATAAAGAGACGGTCCCTACCCAACAATGGGCTCACAGTCTAGAAGGTGGAGACAGACAACAAAACAAAACATATTAACCAAATAAAATAAATAGAATAGTAAATATTCTATTAATATTCTATTAATTTTTTAATTCTAAAAACCTCATACTGCAGTCTTGGGGATATTTCTGATAGAAAATGTCATTTCCCTGTCTTTGATATGTGTGTGGGAATGTGAATGCAGCTTCACTTCAAAATGAATTGTGCCCTAATTAATCAGTCAATCAATCATATTTATTGAGCACCTGCCATGTGAGTAGAGTACTGTACTAAACCCCTGAGAGCACAACAGAATTGGAATAAATGATTGCTGCCCTCAAGGTGAAGCATACTAAAAGTATGTCCGCAATTTTAAATAATGGTCTTTAAAGAAACATAAGTGGACTCATTTGGCAGAAGTCAGAGACAGGAGGAAGAAGAGGAAAAGGAGGAGGGAAAGAGAGAGAGAGAGTGCAACTTACTGTGAATAAGACAGTACCAGCCAGAAAAGCCTGGAAGAAGGAAGTCCAAGAGGGATATTGTTGGTGCTTTTATCCCATTTAATGATTTTCATACTTCTTTTTTCGAAAGGCAAATGTCCGCTTCTGGACAATTTTTAGCAAATTAAGTCACCTATCTTTATGATACTTTTGCATGTACAGTGAGTGTGATCTCTAAGAAGAGGCAATATTCATTGACTGCAGAGAGTAACTTATGCCTGGGTAAACGATCATCAAGAAATGGGTTGAATACCTATGATCCTCAACACCTAGTAGAGCATTCTTGCATCTGAAGGACTGAACCAAACCTATATGGACTGCCAAGGTAGTTTCAGCTGACATTACAGCTTATGATGAGATACAGCATAGCCTAGTAGGTATAGCACAGGCCTGGGAATCAGAAGACCAGGGTTCTAGTCTCAGCTCTGCCACTTGCCTGCTATGTGACATTGGGCAAGTCACTAGACTTCTCTGGGTCTCAGTTTCATCGTTTGAAGAATGGTGATTCCATACCTGTTCTCCCACCTACTTAGTCTCAGCCCCTTATGGGACAAGGACAATGTATGACCTGATTATGTTGAATCTATCCCAATGCTTGGCACAAAGTAAGAACTTTACAAGTACCAAAAAAAGAAAAAGAAATCCAAGTGCCACCCCTCACATGACACACCTCATCACAACACCTCAGTAAACACCAAGTAAGATGACATAACATGATGCGTCATGTGACATTATCAAGTCATACTATTTCACTGCACAGAGAAACAGCAATTTCCAGAATTAGTCAGCCCTCCAAAACTGAACCTCAATCCTATCCTGGGCCATAGAGTCATCTGCAGCCCCACTGAATGTGTGGCGTTTGCAACTGAGTCTACAGGATCCTTCAAGAAGAAGCAACTCCTGTCTCTGGGCCCATCACTCCTGGATCTGCACTTTCCCTTCTCCATGACTAATCTCTCATCCTGCATCACTGACTGCAGGATGCTCCTGATCACTTCTACTTTGTTCTCTGCCTGGAGATCCAATCCCAAGAGTGCACAGGATGGGATATTGGAGCATCATAAACTGAGGCAGGGACAGCCAACCCCCAGGGGCAGCATCCCAAATGTCAGAATAGATCTCCTCTCCTATGCTGGAGAATGGGATGACCTCAGCCGTTTGGTCAACCCACACAGACCCGAAGAGATAATAATAATAATCATTGCAAGGCCGTTACAAGCACTTTAATAAATGCTGAGGTAGATGCAAGATAATCAGGCTGGGCAGAATCCTGTCCCACATTCATTCATTCATTCAATCACATTAATTGAGCACTTACTGTGTGCTTGGGAAGTACAAGTCGGCAACATATAGAGATGGTCCCTACCCAACAATAGGCTCACAGACTAGAAGTGGGAGACAGACAACAAAACAAAACATGTAGACAGTTGTCAAAATTGTGAGGCTCTCAGTCTAAGTAGCCTGCATTCAAGCACTGTATACTAAGTGTACAATAATCAGGTCCTTCAATGAGGCTCACATTCTAAGTAGGAGGGAGAACAAGTATTGAATCCCCATGCACAGCCATCTTTCTTGAGTAGAGAGAGCCAGATTCCCACCCCATGGGCCCACCACACATGTGGCAGACAGAGGGGGCTGAGAGTGATTCTGCGAAGGTGCAGTAGCCATTCTGATGAAGAAATTTGGAGCGGTGCCATCTTGAATGCAACATGCAGCAGTCATCTTGGGAAGATCAAGAGGCTAACTGCCATGACTGCCATGGTGCTGATGCCATTGATGCCTGTCTACTTGTTTTGTTTTGCTTTGTTGTCTGTCTTCCTCCTTCCAGACTGTGAGCTCGTTGTTGGGTAGGGATTGTCTCTATCCATTGCTGAATTGTATTTTCCAAGTGTTTAATACAGTGCTCTGCACACAGTAAGTGCTCAATAAATACAATTGAATGCATGAATGAAGGAAGGAACTGCTTACCTCACTTACCACCTGAGATTGGCCTTAGGAGTGCCTGCATCTGTGATCCTGAACTGTGATCCATTGGGTGGAGTAATGCTGCAGTTATGATCCTGAACATAAGCTAGCAGGGGAACTTTGCATCTGTGATCCCAAACCTGTACTTCCTGACTGAGCCCTGGATACCTGTATCCACTACATAAATTAGTGATGGAAACAAGACATGGGGTATTGGCACAAGGGCTCCAGTAACTGATACCAGGTCAGTGAACTGGCAGACTGGATCATGCCCTGGGCTGTGGGCAAACACGTGTAAATTTAATGGAGGATGGACTCCCTGTGGCCCGAGAGAGGTACCTTAGTGATCCTTCTAAGAGCGTAGGAACCACCTCGGTTCCATGAGGGATTAGCACCATTTTGAACTATGACACCTTTAAAGGCCAAATCATTCAATATGACCGAATAAGCGGTCGCTCTATCTTGGTGCCCAATTGATTGTCTAGGTAATTTATTTAATAATGATAATAATAATGATGGCATTTGTTAAGTGCTTATTATGTGCAAAGCACTGTTCTAAGCACTGGGGAGGATACAAGGTGATCAGTTTGTCCCAGTGGGGCTCACATTCTTAATCCCCATTTTACAGATGAGGTAACTGAGGCACAGAGAAGTTAAGTGACTTGCCCAAAGTCACACAGCTGATAAGTGGCGGAGCCTGGATTAGAACCAAACTCCACATGCACAGTTGGTCTAATGACAAGATCGAGGTACAGTGAGAAGGTTTACATTAAAGGAGCAAAGTGTGAGGGCTGGGAAAGTACTTAGTTTTAAGGGTTTAGTACAGTGTTCTGCATACAGTAAGTGCTCAATAAATATGACTGAATGAGTATGACACTCCCCAGAGGAGTTAGAACACATTTTATCATCCTTTCCCACATTTTTTTTAAATGAAGACATGAAGAAACAGTAACATAATCCCATTCATATATTTTAAAAATAAGTTCCCCCTAAATTGAACATCAAAAAATTATTACTATTCTTACATTTTCCATTAACACAACACAATACAACTGCAAATCCATGAAGCTCCCATCTGCCTAAAGGAGACATATCTCCTATCACCTGGATGGGATTTAGGATTGAAAGAAAAATTCTGAAAAAATTGTCCAACGCCTCTAAGCCCTCTTGCCCATAGCTCAGCTAGTCCTTGGTGTTAAAATGTTTCTGTGTTCTGGGGACATTGCCAGCATGACACTCCACATCATCTTCTTGTGGCCTGATGAAATACCGCCAGCCTCTCTTGCTTTCTTACCATACTAAAGTGTTCCAGTCATTTTGCCAATACTACAGTGGGCTCCACGACGCCGATTTATAGTGTTACACTCTCACAGTATCTGAAAGATACATGGGTCATACTAAGGGATTAAATGAAGGGAATTTGCAATGAAATTAAATATTATTTATTTCTGGAAACTTCAACGAGGGCTGATGTACTCAGCAGCCAACTTAATCACCTGCTTAATTATTTCCATACTGACATCTTCCCTCATCACCATTTAGCAATGTTCTCATCTCAGTGCGTGAGTCTTTCTTTCTATGAGTGTGTCACAGCCAGTCAGCATGGAGACATAAAACATTGTCTAAAATTAAACAGTCTCCTGAAGACATATCTGTCTTCTCGTTCAAATAGATTTCAAAATGATATCTAAAAGACAAAAGTAAACCCGTCTACCACCCTGGTTGTTTGAGAAATAGGCCCCTAAACTGAACTAGTACCTGTTTCTTTGCTGGATGATGGCTCTAACAATTGTTTGTAATGCTTTAATTTATTTATCAAATTGATACTTACTGAGTTAACCATCCAAAGTTTAATTTTAGAGGGCTTTTTTAATGCTTGCATGGCATTTTTCTCAAAATCACACTGTCACAATTTGTGGGAGTGGCAATTTAAAATTAAAACAATAGTTGTTGGTTAATGAATTACAGTTATCTATGCTGTCAAAAATCAAAATCTTCATAGGCATACTCAGGTTGTTACATTCCAAACATACACCTAAAAAAAAATCATTCTTAGTTCATAATTAACCTTGCCACAAAATTAACTAGGTTTAAAATACTTAATCATTTTGATGCTAATCAAAGTTAATTTTTACATAGGAAATATCAGTCATTAATTTTTGGTATCATTTTCATTAGGTAGCAACAGGAGATTATTACCTTGTGACAATGCCCTATTACATTAAAGAACTGTATCTCAAACTTTGGGGAATGGATGCTTTTCTTTAACACTTTCACAATCACCATGGTTTTAATTAAAGCATTTTACTCCCTAGGCATCAAATATAAACATTTTGCAGGCACAATGTGAGAGCTAAAATCTACATAATAATTTTATATTTAGTGAACAAATTATAAGGCCTTTTCTTATCAAATTAATGCTCCTGGGGAAACAGACGAGGTAATACATGTTTGGAGTTCTCAAGTCCCTCAAATGAAACTTCATCCATTATCAATTAACACTTATACTACCAAAGTCCTATGAGAGCCTGAAATATATTGGGTAAATATTATATTATTGATATTACACTATGACTTTGGATCCACTCTTAAAAGATCTCAAAGAGATGGTTATAAATAACATCCTGTAAAATGCAAACACTAGAACCCACATTATAAAAACCAAGCACCTATAAAAATCTTACCTCCCGAAGGTTATAGCAAAAGAAGCATGTAATCCAGATGTCTTGAAGGCAACCAAATTTAATTCCTCAAAAGGAGTTGTCTTAGAAAGTTATTCGTAGTGCATTCATTCATTCAATTGTATTTGTGTTTATTGAGCGATTACTGTGTGCAGAGTACTGTACTAAGCGCTTGGGAGAGTACAATATTATAAAAAAGACACATTCCCTGCCCACAATGAGCTTACGGTCTAGAGGGGAAGACAGACATTACTATAAATAAATCAATGACAGATATGAACATAAGTGCTAAGGGGCTGGGACAGGGGATGAATAAAGGGAGCAAGTCAGGGTGAAGCAGAAGGGAATGGGAGAAGAGAAAAGGTGGGCTTAATTCCGACACCTCGGAAATGGTCAAGGGGAGAGCCTGGCGCCGGCATCGAAGTGTTGAGCTTTACCCCCAGGGAGGAAGGCCGAAAAGTTTGGTGGCTTGTTCACCCTCAAAGTCATTTGTCCAGGGTTCTGGGAGGGAGCCCTCACTTTTCTGGGATGGCAGAGCAGGGATTCTACCCCATCCCTGTCCTCCGTGTCTTTTGTCACTAGCAAACTGGCAGGGCAGATCCGGGCCAGGGGGATCACCAACCTCACCCTTTCCTGGGACACAGGGCAGATGTCTGGGCAGGAGGCACAGGGATGCTTCCCTCTAGACTGTAAACTCATTGTGGGCAGGGAATGTGTCTGTTGTATTGTTACATTGTACTCTCCCTAGTGCTCGGTACAGTGCTCTGCACACTGTAAGCGTTGTAGCCACTTGGTTAAACTTACCCTCACTTGACCAACAAAAGCATTTGCTTTCTCTTCCTGGACGGACAAATTTCGAGGAAGATAAGGATCAAACATGGGTCCATTGTCATTTACGTCTGTCACCACTACATTGATGGTGGCTGTTGAAGTCTGAAAGAAAAATATGAAGGAAGCCAAATTATTTTCACATTTTTTTCACATTAAAGGCAGATTAAAGCTATTTATTCTGATTAAATTTAAAAAAAATCCTGGTAAAACCAGCAATTCTACATTCATTTTCCTTGTCTCCACATGCTCCCTTTTTTTCATACCTTTCCAAATAGGCACAGAAAAGTACAGTGATATTTAAGGGCAAAATTATTTTAATATAAATGGTGAAAGTTTCCTAACTGTTCTGTTGTTCCAAATACTGAAATTTACTTTTCTCTCGCCAAGAAGATGCAAATTCACATCTTTAGTTTAGTAAACATTTCCCTACTTGAAAGGTTTTCTCTGACATATCGCCCTTAGAAAGTTTTCAAAGTTTGCCTCTTCCTTTTCACTACGATCTTTCCAAATAACCATTCATGAGGAACTACACAAAAAGGGCTTTCTTCAAGTTAAATCAAGATAAGAACTCAATCAATTGTATTTGCATCAGACATTCTATATTCACCCCAACTACACAGCACATATGCCCATATCTTTACATTATATATCATAAATTGTTTTGATATATTGAACAGTGCTCTGTACATTGTAGGTGATGATGATGATGATGGTGATGATGATGACATTTGTTAAGCGCTTACTATGTTCCAGGCACTGTACTAAGCGCTGGGGTGGATACAGGTAAGTTGGATTGGACACAGTCCTTGTCCCACATGGGGCTCCCAGTCTCAATCCCCCATTTTACAGATGAGATAACTGAGGCATAGAGAAGTGAAGTCACTTGTCCAAGGTAACACAGCAGACAGGGGGAGACTGGATTAGAACCCATAACCGTCTGAGTCCCAGGCCCATGCTCTATTCACTATTCATTCGTTCATTCAATCATATTTATTCAGTGCTTACTGTGTGCAGAGCACTGTACTAAGCACTTGGAACGCAACAGAGATAATCCTTGCCCACAGTAGGCTCACAGTCTAGAAGGGGGAAGACAGGAATCAAAGCAAGAAAACAGGAATCAAGAGCATCAATCTAAATAAATAGAATTATAGATATATACACAAGAAATCAAGCCTGGAATGCCCTCCCTCTGCCCATCCGCCAAGCTAGCTTTCTTCCTCCCTTCAAGGCCCTACTGAGAGCTCACCTCCTCCAGGAGGCCTTCCCACACTGAGCCCCTTCCTTCCTCTTCCCCTCATCCCCCTCTCTATCCCTTCCATCTTACCTCCTTCCCTTCCGCACAGCACCTATATATATATATATGTTTGTACATATTTATTACTCTATTTATTTTTTTATTCTACTTGTACATATCTATTCTATTTATTTTATTTTGTTAGTATGTTTGGTTTTGTTCTCTGTCTCCCCCTTTTAGACTGTGAGCCCACTGTTGGGTAGGGACTGTCTCTATATGTTGCCAATTTGTACTTCCCAAGCGCCTAGTACAGTGCTCTGCACACAGTAAGCGCTCAATAAATACGATTGACAATGATGATGATGATGAAGTAAACAGGCATTAATTTTAAAGAAATAGAATTATAGATATGTCCATATATAAACAAGTGATGTGGAGTGGGGACGGGGGTAGAGTAAATGGAACAATTCGGGGAAATGGGGAGGAGAGGAGGAGATGAGGAAAAAAGGAGGGCTTAGTCTTGGAAGTCCCCTTGGAGGAGGTGAGACTTCAGTAGGGCTTTGAAGGGGGGAAGTGTGACTGGAGGATTTGAGGAAGGAGGGCATTCCATGCCAGAGGTGTGACGTTGGCCAGGGGTCGATGGCGGGACAGGCGAGAACGAGGAACGGTGAGGAGATTAGCGGCAGAGGAGTGGAGGGTGCGGGCCGTGCTCTAGAGAGAGAGAAGGTAGGTGAGGTAGGAGGGGGCGAGGTGATGGAGAGCTTTGAAACCAATCATGAGGAAATTTTGCTTGATACGGAGGTTGATAGGCAACCACTGGAGATTTTTGAGGAGGGAGGTGACACGCCCAGAACTTTTCTGTAGAAAGATAATCTGGGCAGCAGAGTGAAGTGGGGACAGACAGGAGGTTGGGAGATCAGAAAGGATGCTGATGCAGTAATCCAGTCAGGATAGGGTGACTGATGCCATGCTGCTTCTCTAATTACTGTTATTAGTACTGCTAATTAATATTACTGCTAAAGCTGTTAAAGTAATATTACTGATTGATATTAATAGTAATAATTGTGGGGGGGTTAGGACTTTTCACATGCTAAGGACTATGCTAAGAACTAGAGCACATCTAAGAGAAGCAGCGTGGCTCAGTGGAAAGAGCACGGGCTTGGGAGCCAGAGGTCAAGGGTTCTAATCCCAGCCCCGCCACTTGTCAGTTGTGTGACTTTGGGCAAGTCACTCAATTTATCTGGGCCTCAGTTCCCTCATCTGTAAAATGGGAATTAAAACTGTGAGCCCCACGTGGGACAACCTGATCACCTTGTATCCCCCCCAGCGCCTAGAACAGTGCTTTGCACATAGTAAGCGCTTAACAAATGCCATCATCATTATTATTATTATTATAATAAGGCTTGTCCCACAAGGGACTCACAGACTAGATGTTTAATCCCCATTTTACTGATGAGCAAAGTGAGGCCCACAGAAATTAAGTGACTGGTCCAAAGTCACCCTGAAGGTAGATGGCAGGGAGGTCAAAACCCAGGGTTCTTAACTCTTAGTCGTCCTCTTTCTACTAGTCCTCTTTCCGCTTTCATTCTGTTTTCCTGGTTCATTGATTCAGTGGCATTATCTTTGAATACTATGGACAGCAACAAGTGCATATGTGTACATATTTCACATAGCAATCAGGGGGCAAGTTTAAAACATTTCTCATATGGTTTTACATTTTTCAGATGGCTATAAACTTTCGCTAGAATCAGCAGAGTGATATAGTTTTGAATAGGGACTCCTCAATCTGAGTGTCCTTTGCAGAATAACTTGGTATTTCCTTTGCCGACAAGATAATTTCTCATCTAAGTATAGGAAAGAGACCTTGCCCTCCCACCCATCATTTTTTGACTTCCAGAGGGGGTTGTTTGAGTACAGCTTATAGCAGCTTACTATTGGGAATGTTATCTATACCCAGTGTTTAAAACTACCCCCTCTGGAAGTTTGGGAAAGTTACTTAATTTCTTTGGGTCTCATTTTGTGCATAAGTGAAATGGGGATTAAACATCTAGTCCATGAAACTCATGTGGGACAAGGCTGATTATCCTATATGAACCTCAGCTCTTAGTATAGTCCTTAGCATGTCACAAATACTAAAAACATAATTATTACTATTATTATCAATCATTAATATTAATTTAGCACCTACAATGTACAGAATTATATATACACACAAATATATATACACACAAATATATATATGTAATTTAATCTCCAGGGAGCTTTCATAGGGTTGATAATGAATAGTATACCTCTGTATTGACAGAGGTTTACTGTCAGCCAGGCAAATGGGGTAGGCAACCAGTTGAAATAATTTTTGTTCAGGCTGCAGAAAGCAAAGATTGATCATTTCTTGACATTACTTCCTACTTATTATTTCAGAAAAATGATGCTTCACTTCAAAACTATTTTATTCCCGATCCAATATGAAAGATAGAACTTGTGTCGCAGAATTTCTAATCCACGTGTGACAACACAAAGCTTTAACAATTACAACAAGGTGCAAAAGATGTAAGGGTAATAAAAGTCAGCTAACATTTTCAAAATGATTAACTGCACCAGAACAATCAAAGTCCATTAAGTCCATGACACTTAAATAAAAGAGATAAATAATTGAACTAACACATCACCTAACTGTACTTTCTTCAGTTATATTTTCTTTCTCTGGATCTCTTTCATGAGCTCATGAATATGTTTTCATAACTGTAAATGTGACAATATTTCATGCTGATACTAGGACAGATAGTGCAGCATGACTCAGTGGAAAGAGCACTAGACTGTGAGCCCACTGTTGGGTAGGGACCACCTCTGTATGTTGCCAACTTGTACTTCCCAAGCGCTTAGTACAGTGCTCTGCACACAGGAAGCACTCAATAAATACAATTGAATGAATGAATGGTTTGGGAGTCAGAGGATGTGGGTTCTAATCCTGACTCTGCCCTTGTCTGTTGCGTGACTTTGGGCAAGCCACTTAACTTCTATGTGCCTCAGTTACCTCATCTGTAAAATAGGGATTAAGACTGTGAGCCCTACGTGGGACAACCTAATTACCTTGTATCTACCCCTGCACTTAGAACAGTGCTCGGCACATAGTAAGCGCTTAACAAATAACATAATTATCATTATTATAAACAGGGACATGTTTTGCCTTGATTCCTGAAGCTATTTAAATATAAACAGATTATTGTTTTCAGAAATATGAATTTCCCTTCCAAATCAGGAGATATATATTGCTTTGTTTTTCAAACTCTTGCTGCAAGTTCAAGTCTGAACAGGCTACTGTGTTAAGATATGACCCCTCTGAACAAATACACAACATATTCAAATATGGCTCTGACAATTTTTAAAGACATGGTAGGTAGCTTATTCAGGGCAAAATAGCCTTGTAGTAGGGATTTCCAGTTCAGGTTATAAGTGCTAGAACTACCTCAGTGACTGATAGGACACCCCTCTGATTAGAAAATTCCAGAATTCTGAAAAAAGGCTTTAAATTTCTTTTCAGTAATTTGGTGAAATGAAGGAATAGTTTAGCAAAATATTCTCATAGATCAGTCAATCAAATTATTGCTTACTGTGTGCAGAGAACTCTACTAAATGCTTGGTAGAGTACAATACAACAGAGTTGGTAGACACATTCCCTGCCCACAATGAGCTTACAATCTAGAAGTGAAAATAATCATGGCAAATGTTTTTCCATGACATTTAAAAATATATCTAGCAGCTAAATGGTGCTGGAGAGACCAGTTCAAGTAAGCCCAATAAGCAGTAAGAAATATCATTTAAAAAAAAAACCAGTCAAGCCCTGAAGAGTTCACTTTTGTCAATTATGGCAGTCAGTTCAGCAGTCCGTACTGGGACAACATGTGCAGACAGATCTTATTAAGAGCAAAAGTTCATTACATTTACAATATTAAATCCATACATTTTTATAATGTCTTGCTCAGTGACCACAGTACTGGAGATTTTAATTTTATATTAAATCACTGAAGGGAAAGAAAACTATTGGTAACCCCAATCCATTCAGATGCCATGATGCTAAATGGCTTCAGTGGTTGGTGCTTCTTCTTCTAAAAGAAAATGAGATTTTTTTGAATCACAGAACAGAATACCCTGTGAGTGTGCATATATTATTTTATTACATATATATCATATTATATAAATATACATGTAAACATATATATGGAAAATTCCTAAACTAATGGATTTTCCATTTAGCCTCCTACAAATAAGTAATTTATAATACATAACTGGACACTCCAAGAAGTGTATTTACATAAAGACTGGCATTATGATTTCTGGCACTTAAGTTTTAGGAAACTTAAAGTACATTAAGTCTTTACAACTATCTGCTTCTGATATTTTCATGGTTCATTTTCTGAAAAGAAAGAGTTTATGCTGCAAGCTTAATAACTTTGGTGGGAATTCACAGATGCCATTTTTCTGTGTTTGACATTTAGAATGGCAGGATGTCACTCTCTAGCATCCATTTTTTTCGATGCAGTTATTTACAAACTCAGGATTATTGTTCTCCCTGAGAAAATCATGTCCTTCAGATATACCCTGCAAAAATTGTGAGGTAAATGCAGGTATTAAAGGGGGATTAAAGGACATACCAACCCCAGTAGGAGATTTATGCATCCCATAGTGAGGAAAATTTTGGATTGCCACCAACCTGGTAAGCAAGTGAGAATACAAATGCTATTGCTAAAGTTTTCCTCAGTGTTTTCAATTATGATGCTGTTACTGAAACATTTTAAGGTAAAGTCATTTTCCAGGCTAAATAACCTAAAATTACTTTTGCTTTTCATTATGTACACTACTTTCCAACTTTTCCAAGTGCAGGTCATTGCACCCAATGACCTCAATAGCATTATGATTATTATTGTTTAATTTTGGATTTTCTCCAGTTTCTTTACATGCTTTATAATGTGTGGCAGCCAAAACCTAAAACACCATTCTCTACAAAGGGTCTGCAATAAGTACCACAAATAATGAAAGGATATTTCTATACCTACATTATAGGCTCACATGAGATCTTTTTGAAAATAATGATTCTGAATTATTTTCAGCTTGTGTATCAGTATGGCTTTCAGGTCTTTTTCTGCTGTCTGAATCTGTAGTCTTTTGTCTTCAAGTGTACTTCCTTGTGCTTGTTCCTGTAATCTCCTGCTGCCCTTGTAGAACAATTTTGTTTTTCTAATTTATCAAGGTAACTTCAAATTATATTTAAATGCACTGTTTTATTAACCGGTAGACTTCCATTTTCAGGAAGGAGGCCTTCCCAGACTGAGCCTCCTTTTTCCTCTCCTCCTCCCCATCCTCCCCACCCTACCTCCTTCCCCTCCCTACAGCACCTGTATATATGTTTGTACAGATTTATTACTCTATTTATTTTACTTGTACGTATTTACTATTCTATTTATTTTGTCAGTGATGTGAATTTATCTTTATTTCTATTTATTTTGATGACTTGACACCTGTCCACATGTTTTGTTTTGTTGTCTGTCTCCCCTTTCTAGACTGTAAGCCCATTGTTGGGTAGGGACCGTCTCTGTATGTTGCCAACTTGTACTTCCCAAGCACTTAGTACAGTGCTCTGCACACAGTAAGCGCTCAATAAATACGATTGAATGAGTGAATGAATGAATTGTGAAAATGTCTTCCACATAAACAGGCAGGAGCCCATTATGCAAGGAAAAATAGGGTTAAAATTTCAAGGAATAATTTTCAGTAAATGATATTTATTACTGTTTTATAATAGAGTCTGGCATTAGTAAGTTGTCAAATCCATATCTTTCATAAGATTGTGTTGGCACAATATTATTTATATTGTCTCTAGAGCTAAGTAACAATATTTAGGTAGATGGCAATTGCCTAGCTCTCAATTTATTTCAATTCACATTTGATCTATAATAATAATAATAATGGCATTTATTAAGCGCTTACTATGTGCAAAGCACCGTTCTAAGCACTGGGGAGGTTACAAAGTGATCAGGTTGTCCCACGGAGGGCTCACAGTCTTCATCCCCATTTTATAGATGAGGTAACTGAGGCCCAGAGAGGTCTAGTGACTTGTCCAAAGTCACACAGCTGTCAAGTGGCAGAGCCGGGATTTGAACCCATGACCTCCGACTCCAAAGCCCAGGCTCTTTTCCACTGAGCCACGCTGCTTCTCAAAAGCATAGAATAGAAATAGATCCATTTCTAGTGCATTACTTGATTAAGAACTGTAAACTTTCTACAAACCCATTTTATAAAAAGAAAGCTTTTGTCTCTACAGTGTGCAAATTATCAATCAATAAATGGTACTTATTGAGTACTATACTAAGCACTGGGGAAAATACAGTACAATAGAGTTGATAGTCTAAAGCCTATGAGGCTTTCAGTTTCACAGAGCATTTTTTCCATTCCCAGGGAACTATAATAAAATATTTTTTATAGTATAACGTGTATGTATGTATGTTTCTATCATGGCACTGACAACGGTGAGTCAAATTAATGTGCATTACTTAGAACAGTTAAATCCCATGGTTAAAATCAGTTAGTCACTTGTATTTATTAAGCACTTACTCTGTACAGAGCACTATACTAAGCACTTAAGAGAGTACAATATAACAATGTAACAGGCACATTGCTCTGTGCTCTGAGCTCACTAAATACTATTTATTTAGCGCTCACTAAATTCATTCATTCAATCATATTTCATTCCTTCATTCAATCATATTTATTGAGTGCTTACTGTGTGCAGAGCACTGTACTAAGTGCTTGGTAAGTACAAGTCAGTAACATATAGAGACGGTCCCTACCCAACAACGGGCTCACAGTCTTCTACTGACTAACATTCCCTGCCCACAGTGAGCTTACAATCTAGAGGGGGAGATAAAATATTAATGTAAACAAATAAATTTTGGATGTGTGCAGAAGTGCTTTGTGGCTGAGGGAGGTGAATGAAGGGAGTAAACCAGGCGACGTGGATGGGAGTGGGAGGAAAGGAAATGAGGGCTTAGTCAGGGAGCAGATGTGCCTTCAATAAGGCTTTGAAGGTGGAAAGAGTAATTGTCTGTCAGATATGAAGAGGGAGGGTGTTCCAGGCCAGAGACTGAACATGGATGAGAGGTTGGTGAGGAGATACACAAGACCAAGGTACAATAAGTAGGTCAGCAGTAGAGGAGTGAAGTGTGCAGGCTGGGTTGTAATAGGAGAACAGAACTCATAGACACGTTTCCTGACCACAGTGAACTGACAAGTCTAGAGGGGAAGACAGACATTAATAAAAGTAAATAAATTATGGATATGTACATAATAATAATAATGATGATGATGGTATTTATTAAATGCTTACTATGTGCCAAGCACTGTTCTAAGCACTGATAATGATATTTGTTAAGCTTTTACTATGTGCCAATCACTATTGTAAGCAGTGGGGTAGATACGAGGTAATCAGTTTGTCTCATGTGGGGCTCACAGTCTTTATCCCCATTTTACAGATGATGTAACTGAGGCCCAGAGAAGTTCAGTAACTTGCCCAAAGTCACACAGCTGATAAATGATGGAGCCAGGATTAAAACCCACGACCTATGACTCCCAAACCTGTGCTCTTTCCACTAAGCCACGATAAATGCTGTGGCACTGATGGAGGGGTGGAAAAAGGTAGTAAATCCAAGTGTAAGGGCAACTCATAAGGGAGTAGGAGAAGATGAAACGAGGGCTTAGTGAGGGAAGGCCTCTTGGAGGAGATGTGGCTTCAGTAAAACTTGGAAGTTGGGGAGAGTAATTTTCAGATATGAAGATGGAGGGCATTCCAGACAAGGAGCACCATGTGGGTGACAGGTTGGCAGGGAGATAGATAATCAATCAATCAATCATATTTATTGAGCACTTACTGTGTGCAGAGCACTGTACTAAGCGCTTGGGAAGTACAAGTTGGCAACATATAAAGACAGTCCCTACCCAACAGTGGGCTCACAGTCTAGAAGGGGGAGAGGGACAAGATCAAAGTACAGTGAGTAGATTAGCTTTAGCTAAGTGTGTAGGTTGGGTTGTAGTGGGAGAGAATCAAGGTTTTATAAGAGGGGACAAGGCGATTGAGTGTGTTAAAGCCAACGGGAAGGAGTTTCTGTTGGTTGTGGAGGAGGATGGGCAACCACTGGAGATTCTTGAGGAGTGGGGAAAAATGTCCTGAATATTTCTGTAGAAAAATGATTCAAGCAGTAGAGTGAAGTAGGACTGGAGTTGGGAGAGGCAGGAGACAGAAGAGTCACAATAATCAAGACTCTCACTGATTCCTCTTCCACTTCTCACCAATTAGCTATAAATTTCCCTCAGGTCTCCCTCTTTGCACTTCTCAACTACACTTACTTCCCTGTAGATTGAGAGTCCATTGCTGAGGGTAGATAGTGGAAAGAGGAGTCAGAGGATCTAAATTCTTATCTCAGCTCTGCCACTTGGGTAAGTCACTTAACTTTTCCGTGCTTCAGATTCAATACTTGGTCTTTCTAATTCTTAGGCTGTGAGCCCTATAAGAGATAGGGTCTTTGTCCATCCTGATAATTTTGCGCCTACCTCAGTGCTTGACAAATACTAAGCTTGACACATAAGTACAAAAATGATCATCATCATCATTATTATTATCATCAACATGACAAATTATCAAGGCTATTTTTGAGCAAAATCTTCACAAGTAAATTTTAAAGAAGCAGAAGACAAAACAACACCAAATGCTGCTTGATAAATACTAAGCTTGACACGTAAGTACAAAAATTATCAGCATTGTCATTATTATTATCATCAACATGACAAATTATCAAGGCTATTTTTGAGCAAAAGCTTCATAAGTAAATTTTAAAGAAGCAAAAGACAAATCAACACCAAATGCCACAAGCATCAAACATGACAACACAACAAAGGCTTGTGGCTCCTACACTGGCCTTTTCGCTCACCCGCACCCGCACATAAGTGAATTCATCACCAGTCGTGTAAAATATGAAAAACAACTCTATATACTTACACCATGTTTGGTCACTTTCAAGATGAACACAACCAAAAAGCAATTAGTAATGGGCATTTTTTGTAAAAATGTGAAACATTAGAAGATTTCCAAATATTTTGATTCTGGTTGAACAAAGTATATTGAAATAATGCTACTAAGAATTCTACTATTACTCCTATTACTACTACTAATAATAACGGTGGTGGTATTGTAAAGTGCTCACTATGTGCCAAACAATTCACTAAGCACTGAGGTAGTTATAAGATAATCAGGTCAGACATACACCGTGCCCCTCATCAGGCACAAAGTCTAAGTATCCATCTGAGTGCTGAGTACAATGCCTGGCACATTGTAAGCACTTAACAAATACCATAATAATAATAATAATCATTACAATTATTATTATTAAGTGAGCACATCTTAATTGTTCATAATGCAGCATGTAGTTTCAAGCTCAGAAAGGAGGCAAAGCAATGAAAAATGTGGTAAAACAATTTAACGTGTTTAAACAAAACAATGGCAAAAGTCAATCAATTACACTTATTGAGCACTTACTGTGCATAGAGCACTGTACTAAATGCTTGGGAGAGTACAATAAAATAGTTACTAAAAATGATCCTTTCCTCAAGGAGCTTACAATTTAGTTGGATAGACAGATATTAAGATACACTACAGATAGAAGGAAGGGCAGAGTATAGGGACATTTACAATAAGGACTGTGGTGCTGGGAATTGGATGAGTTTCAAAATGCTTCTTACGGGGTATACAGCAAAGGGTATAGGCGACACAGAAAGGAGGGCAAAAAGAATGGGATGAAGAGAGGTTTGTCAGGGATATATTATTTTAATAGGGTTTGGAAGATGGGGAGAGTGGCAGTCTGTCAGATATGAAGGGGAGAGAGAATGTGGGCAAAGATTCAGTGGTGAGATGGTGCTACAGGAGTGAAATATTATGAGTGTTATAGTTGAAGTTTAGGAAGGTATAAGTAGGAGGAAGAATACTGATTGAGTGCCTTGATGCTGATGGTAAGAAGGTTGTTTGATGTGGAGATGGATGGGCGATCATTGCATAAAACCAGATGTAAAGCAAAAAAAAAAAGCATAACCACAAAGAACCAATTATGTGAGTACATTTTTTAATGAAAGGGGAAATTTTTAGATTTTGTTCTACAATAGTTATTGGTATTTCACAATTATAGCTAGTTCTGAAACATACCAAAGTCTAAAAAAGATTCTACCAGTAAACAATTTGTATTTAAATGTTTAAAAGTAGACCCAAATTTCTAGAGCAACTGTAGCTTCAGAAACCCAAAAAATGTGAGTTCGTTTACTAAATCATTCAACCGAAAAGAGTGTAACTATCAGTGAATACGCAATGGGGTTCAGTTTGGTCTCTGGCTCTTTTTTAAATCTAGAATGAAATCTGCCATGTATGCCTCATTCTATTTTCTTCTCGTTTAGAGTCAAATCTTACTATAAGGCTCACTATGTGTGTGTGTGTGTGTGTGTGTGTGTGTGTGTGTGTGTGTGTGTGTGTGTGTGTGTGTGTGTGTGTGTGTGTGTGTGTGTGTTTCAGGTTCAGTTCCTGTAAAAAAAGGGATTAAGAATCTGAAGGTGCTTATTTCAGGCTGAGGATACAATTTGTCAAGACCTCTAAAGTGAATGGCAATGCAAAGCATGTCTGTGTTCTGGTGGGTTTGTGCTCAAATGGATTACTTTATTATTCAGTCTCCTTTTTCACTGGGGCATTGTGAAGACAAGAATCAAGCCCCATTCCTTTTTTATTGTATTTATTGGCTAACATTTGTTCTCAGCTTATACCAATATGTCAGCAGGATGTCTAATGGTTGGACATTGATGTGTGGATGCCAGAAAATCTGGAAAGCACTATAGCAACCACAGTCCACAGGGGCTTTGTGAGAATACGATCTTCATGAAAGACAATTCTCATTTTTGAAGTTTCCGAATAACTTAACTCTATGATGACACAAATTTTCTCTAATTCATTCATTCATTCATTCAATTGTATGTATTGAGTGCTTACTGTGTGCAGAGCACTGTACTAAGCGCTTGGGAAGTACAAGTAGGAGGCCTTCCCAGACTGAGCCCCTTCCTTCCTCTCCCCCTCGTCCCCCTCTCCATCCCCCTCATCTTACCTCCTTCCCTTCCCCACTGCACCTGTATATATGTATATATGTTTGTACATATTTATTACTCTATTTATTTATTTATTCATTTTACTTGTACATATCTATTCTATTTATTTCATTTTGTTAGTATGTTTGGTTTTGTTCTCTGTCTCCCCCTTTTATACTGTGAGCCCACTGTTGGGTAGGGACTGTCTCTATATGTTGCCAACTTGTACTTCCCAAGTGCTTAATACAGTGCTCTGCACACAGTAAATGTTCAATAAATGTGATTGATTGATTGATTGAAGTTGGCAACATATAGAGACGGTCCCTACCCAACAGTGGGCTCACAGTCTAGAAAAGTGGGCTCACAGTCTAGAATTAATCTTCATCATTTGAAAAATATTATAATTACCTTTTCCTATGATATAACCACTCTTCGTTTTTGACATTTTGATAAAATAAATTATTCTCTAGTAGCTAACATTTCATACTTCCAAAAGCAAATAAGCACAAATGTAGCAGTCCAATTTTAGATTCTGAAATTGAGCAGAGTAGCATTGTGCTTTTCAGTTTTATATTACCGTATGCCTTACTGCTCTTAATAACAGCTGTATTTTATTGAGAAATTTCAGCTGACAACATAAGAGTTCTTCAGAATTATTTGAACTTGACATATTTGTCCTTTCACTTTTCACTTCTGTGACTGTCATGGAAGAAAATGCATTTTCTAAAAATTCAACTTGCGCATTCCAATTTTTTGTAGTGTGATGTCACAGTGACAGGAGGTGGATGATGTTATTTCAAGGTCAAAAACAAACAAGAACATATTAATGTTACAAGACTGCAAGCAGAATGGGTGAGAGGTATAGTAGTATGTTTTAATGAATGTGAAAGCCTGAATGATTAAACTGTGAGATTTGCAATAAAATGGAAAACAGAATGGTATACTGGAGGCAGAAGAATTCCAATGAAAAAGATCTATCGGTTCCATAACTGTAGACTTACCTTTCACTTTTAGTGGACATGGTGACTGAAGCAAGCTTAGAGTTTATGAACTCATAAAGTGTGGAAAGATGGTCATCTATTCTGTATCTTCTGCTGTTGTTATATTATTATTTTTTATATTGCATCGCCCAAGCACTTATTACAGCGTTCTGAATACAGTAACTGTTCAATAAAGATGACTGATTAATTTATAGTAGAATGAGACTATATTAAGTGTCCACTTGGGGCAAAGCACTGTACTAAGCACATGGGAAGAAAAAAATAAGGAAGTGACAAGGAGTTTACAATCTAAATTCTACGTTAGTATTCGATATTCAAGCCACAAGGATGTTGATTGATTGGAAAAAGATAAAGTCCTGAAAACACCTCAGGAGATCTGACAAGGAACAGAGAAGTAGGATTAAGGACAAGTAGGATTAAGGACAAATATTCTTGGGGAGCTTCAGGATATAGCACCAATGGAGTCCAAGAGATTCCTCACCTTTAAAAAGTTGGGCTAGCAGTTTCTCTCACTATCCATCTATGAGAGAAGCTCCTTGAGGATAGGGACATGTTTGTTAACTCTATTATTTGTCTTTATGTTGTCTGAGTGTTTTGTTTCTTTTCTTCTTACGTGTCTATCACCAGACCCTCCCCTACTTTTTTTTATTTTTTGATTTTGTGACCCCAAGGGATAGAGACTGTGTCCAATTTCCAACTATGAATTCTCTGCACACAATAAGGACTTAATCGATAGTGTTACTACTACTGCTACTATTGTGCACTGCCAAGTGCTTTAATACAGCGCTCAGCACAGAGTAAATGCTCAATTAATATCACTGATTGAGTAATCACTCACAGTGCAACTCCTCTTTCCTCTTCCTCAATGTCATCAACTTCTATTGTCTGACAGAGCTTTTACACATGAGAATTACATATTAGCACAGAAAATTTAACCCTGTGCCTGTTTGCTTGCTTTGATGTCTGCCTCCCCACTTCTGGACTGTAAGCCTGTTGTGGGCAGGGATTGTCTCTGTTGCTGAACTCTACTTTCCAAGGAATTAGTACAGTGCTCTGCACACAGTAAATGCTCAAAGAATATGATTGAATGAATTGAATGAATGAATGAATGAAATGAGAAATGGGAAACATGAATGTCAAGGTATTGTAAATTAGCTTTGCCCTTCCAAGGTGAGTGAAGGTAGCACTGAACCCTCCCATTCCCTGTCTGGTTTCATCAATCAATCAATCAATCAATCAATCAATCATATTTATTGAGCACTTACTGTGTGCAGAGCACTGCACCAAGCGCTTGGGACGTACAAGTTGGCAACATATAGAGACAGTCCCTACCCAACAGTGGGCTCACAGTCTAAAACGGGGAGACAGAGAACAAAACCAAACATACTAACAAAATGAAATAAATAGAATAGATATGTACAAGTAAAATAAATAAATAAATAGAGTAATAAATAAATAGAGTAATAACTTTATTATATCGAGTTATATTATTATATTTAGAGTTATATTATATATTATTATAACTCTATAACTCTATTTCATGACTTTCCTGCTCTCAATCAATCAATTATATTCATTGCTCACTAACTGTGGGCAGAGTACTGTAATAAGCGCCTGGGAGAGTATGATAGAACAGAGTTGGTAGACACTCTCTCTGACCACAATAATAATAATAATAAATGATGATGGTATATGTTAAGCACTTACTATGTTCAAAGCACTGTTCTAAGCACTGGGGAAGTTACAAGGTGATCATTTTGTCCCGCGGGGGGCTCACAGTTTTATTCCCCATTTTACAGGTGAGGTAACTGAGGCACGGAGAAGTTAAGTGACTTGCCCAAAGTCGCACAGCTGACAGTTGGCAGAGCCGGGATTTGAACGCATGACCTCTGACTCCAAAGCCCGTGCTCTTTTCCACTGAACCACGCTGCAGTCTAGCAGGAGGAGATAGAGGGACAGCACAAACCTCCCACATCCTCTTTCTATTCCGATTTTTAACTGATTCATTTTTGTAACAGCTCCAGAGTTGTTGGGCTCTATCGGGGGCATAGTTTCTGTTACTGATTCTGTTTAACCCACCAACCCCAACTGCAACTGCGGTATGTATCTCCATCTTCCTGGAATTCAAAGCCAAAGATGGACTGGAATGGGAAAGAGAAGGGTAGACGATGGCAGCAGCAGCAGCAATGTGGTTTCCAAAAGAACCCATTAATTCTAGAGCTGGTGAAAATACAAATTGGTTAAAGTAATAGAAGCAGAATAGGGTGAAGTGTAGGGGGAAACTGTGAGGGAAAGGGTCTGATCAGGGTATGGAGATAAGGCAGGTAACCTAAGGCCTCGAAACCAAGGAGCAGGGACAGATGGAGTTATTTCAATGGAAAATTTTATAAAATAGTAAAAAATTGAGCATAAAGCAATTTGATTTACTCCAGGGTAGCATGGAATGATCCACGTTAATAGCCAATGTAGAGAATGTTCAGAAAACAAAAGCAATTCTCATTATATACTTGCAGTTCTCCAAAAATTTATTCTCAAAAGTCTCTTCTGGAATACGAATGGCTGTGTACAGCTTGTTATACACTTCTAATAAAATGCCTTACAATTCAGGCTTCATTCATTATGAGGACCAAGAAAATTATGTAAGTGGCATTAACAAAACAAAACAACAAAACGAAAAAAGAGCAAGAAAATGCTCAGGACATACTCATTTTAAAAGGAGCTTCATTACGGCAGCTATTTCATATAATAACATTTGGAAATGGCATGATAAAATTGGACCCTTTGAAAAACCAGCTCAAACTGCCAGATAATTTTATTCACAATTTAATTCTAATGAAAATGCCAAAAAACCAAAATTATCTAAAATGTAACAAATCAGATTCTCCAGGGGATTTGGTAGCTACAAAGCTTTTCAATATTTATTGAAATTGTCAGGAATGCACAGTCACACATGAAGTATGTTATTGCAAATATTAGTTCCCTTCTAATCTCAAAATGTCTGAAAATTTCAGAGTGAACAAAAGTTATAATTTTGCATTAATGATATAACCATTTTCACCAAGCCACATTTAAAGCTGAAGTTTAAAAATATAAGAAAATCACATTTTGGTGGTATAGTGGAGTTGAGCAATTTATTTATAACTACTAGACTAATTTTCCCTTCATTTCTTTCTTAAATTTGAGAATACAATTTTATATTAAAATTCAACAATTTAATTGTCAGCATTTGTTATTCTAATTTAAAGTCACATCACTGAAATCTGGTAGATCTTAGAATAGTTATACAAAATATATTGATTTCACTCGCAAATAAATATTTAAATATTTTAAAATATCATTTTTAATAATAAAGGACACAATTTACAAAGCCAAATAAAAAATCAGGATAAGATATTTTCTTCACTAGGAAACACTTTTCTCCTTTAGTTATTATTTCATAGATGAGTATGAATTAGGTGTCTGAGAATATGGACAGCATAGTCACAGCACCTGTATATACGTATATATGTTTGTATGTATTTATTTCTCTATTTATTTATTTATTTTATTTGTACATATTTATTCTATTTATTTTATTTTGTTAATATGTTTTGTTTTGTTGTCTCTCTCCCCCTTCTAGACTGTGAGCCCGCTATTGGGTAGGGACCGTCTCTATATGTTGCCAACTTGTACTTCCCAAGCGCTTAGTACAGTGCTCTGCACACAGTAAGCGCTCAATAAATACGATTGAATGAATGAATGAATGAATGAATGAATGGATAGAACGGGGTTTGAAGAGGGTAGTCCCAAGAGAAGTCAGTAGGCAGAAACATATTCTAACACCTGCTTCCAGGTCTCTTTTTGCATCCTCCAGGATGGCTGCATAGAACAAGTAGAACAGAACCAGGCCAGTACACATCCCTGCTTTATTAGATTGGCAGTGGGGAGTGACTGGACAGGACATATCATCATCATCATCATCATCAATCGTATTTATTGAGCGCTTACTATGTGCAGAGCACTGTACTAAGCGCTTGGGAAGTACAAATTGGCAACATATAGAGACAGTCCCTACCCAACAGTGGGCTCACAGTCTAAAAGGGGAAGACAGAACAAAACCAATCATACTAACAAAATAAAATAAATAGAAGAGATATGTACAAGTAAAATAAATATATAAATAGAGTAATACATATGTACAAACATATATACATATATATCACCCTTGGTTCTAACCAAATGATAGAATAATTATAATTATGGTATTTTTAGGCACTTACAACATGTTAAGCACTGGAATAAAAAAAAGATAGCCAGATTGGACTCACAAGGTTCCCTGTCCAAGAGAGTACACACACCTTACCACAGAGACAGGAAATGGGGGAATGGAAAAAAGGGGAAAGAAAGAAACTCCACCCTTTGGATTCACCAGGCAACAGTTCTGCCCATCTTCAAAGATCTTCTGGAATACCACCCCCTCCAAGAGGCTTTCCATGATTAATTATCTTCTTCCAGGGCCATATCCTCCCAACTACGACCACAGTGCTTACAAACATATACACAATCACATTTAGCTCTGATGACCATATCGATTTACATACACTCAACATTTCCTAAGGACTAGAAATCAGAGTACTTGGGTTCTTTTCTCAGCAGTGTTGTCTGTTTGAACAGGCGATCTTGGGTAAGCTTTAAACTCTCTCAATTCCCCTATTTGTAAAATGTGGTAAGGCGTGTGTACTCTCTTGGACAGGGAACCTTATGAGTCCAATCTGGCTATCTTTTTTCTATTCCAGTGCTTAACATGTTGTAAGTGCCTAAAAATACCATAATTACAATTATTCTTTCATCTGGTTAGAACCAAGGGTGATATGCCCTGTTCAGTCACTCCCCACTACCAATCTAATAAAGGAGGGACGTATACTGGCCTGGTTCTGTTCTACTTGTTCTATGCAGCCATCCTGGAGGATGCAAAAAGAGACCTGGAAGCAGGTGTTAGAATATGTTTCTGCATCTCCAGCAAACTCTTTCATCTTAACAGACTTCAAACATCATAAAAAGTCCTGGAAACACTCATTAAAAAATTACTGTTTAATAATAATGGCATTTATTAAGCATTTACTATGTACAAAGCACTGTTCTAAGTGCTGGGGAGGTCACAAGGTGATCAGCTTGTCCCAAGTGGGGCTCACAGTCTTAATCCCCATTTTACAAATGAGGTAACTGAGGCACAGAGAAGTGAAGTGACTAGCCCAAAGTCACACAGCTGACAATTGGGGGAGCTGGGATTTGAACCCCTGACCTCTGACTCCAAAGCCTGTGCTCTTTCCACTGAGCCACGCAGACAACTGCACCTTAAAGCCAAAAGTAACAAAGGTATGTAAATGATTGTGAACAACTTCACTGATAATAAGGCAGATAATAAATCTAAAGAGAGCTGAGTAGATGTATCAGCTGCACTAAGGAAATAAAACACACAAATAAAAATTTATATTGGGAATACAGAACTAAATGCTATGACAGAATTCTGCTAGTTAGGCTCATATTGTTCACCATTGAAGAACGATATCAGTGATAGACAAGGAAAGAGCAGCATGGCCTAGTGGATAGAGCATGGGCTTGGGAATCAGAAGGACATGGATATTAATCCCAACTCTGCTACTTGTTTGCTCTGTGACTTTAGGCAAATCCTGGCTCAGCCATTTGTCTGCCATGTGATCTTGTGCAAGTCACTTAACTTCTTGTGCCTCAGTTACCTCATCTGCAAAATGGGTATTAAGACTGTTGAACCCCATGTGGGACATGGACAGTGTCCAATCTGGCTACCTTGTATCTATCCCTGTGCTTAAAACAGCATTTGGCATATACTAAGAGCTTAAAAAATATGGTTTAAAAAAAAAAACATAATATAGAAGGCCACCACATTGGCTTTAAAGCACTCAATCAGCTCCCTTTTCCTACCTTATCTCACATTTGCTACTAAAACCCATCCCACACACTTCATCTTCTAGCATCAGCTTGCTCACTGGGCCGCTATCTCATCTATCTCTCCGCCAACCCCTTTCCCATGCCCTCTCTCTGACCTGGAACTCCACCCTCCCCCATATAAACCAGACCCCAACATTGTCTCCAACTTCCAAGACTTATTAAAATCACATCTCCTCCAAAAGGCCTTTCCCAACTAAGCCCATAATCCCCCTACTCCTTCTTCCTTCTCTGTCACCTCTGCACTTAGATCTATACCCTTTAAGAACTTCATAGTCACACCACCTCAGCCCCATAGCACATATATATACATATATATATATATATACATATATATATATATAATTTATTTATTTATATTAATTTCTGCCTTCCCCTTTAGGCCATAAGCTCCCTGTGGGCAGGGAATGTGTCCACTAGATCAGCAGTACTGTACTCCCAAGTGCTTACGACAGTGCTCTGCACACAGTAAGCATTCAGTAAATAGGATTTATTAATTGAATAACAATTAGAATTCTTCGTTCATCTCTCCCTTTAGATTGTAAACTCTTAATGGCAGGGTACGTATATCTTGTTTGTGCTGCAAGGACTTATTATAGCATTTTGCACTCAACAGCTGCTCAATGAATGGATTGACTGATCTGACATCCCAAGCCTGTGTATATAGTGTACCAGATGTCAGAAAAATCACTTTTTGTGCATAAATGTATGAACGTGGTGAGAAATATAATGAGAATTATCCAGAGTGCACAGTTTTGTAAGAAGTCCCCACAGTACAGGAGGACTGCATAAACATTGGAATTTACCCTCCAGCATTTATTTTATTTTGTATTTGACCTTGTCCTCATTGTTTACATTGATTTCATGTTTTTATTGCCTTATTTTCTCCATTTGAGTCCTTCTCCAGTCGTCTTCTTCCTTATTCTTAGATTCTAGACCCTGGAGGACCAGGGACCTACCTGTTTAATTTTCAACTATGTATTCTTTCCCAGTGTTTAGAACAAAGTCAGTGCTTGATAAATACTATTCCTTATACTACTACGTTATGCATTCACTTATCAGTCTATCCATTTAAATTTTCCTCCTAACTGCAAATCCCTTTGTTTTTGTCTTTGTCATTAGATTGTAAACTCCTTGAGATAAGGATCACACCCTTGGCCTATATTATATTCTTTACACTTAGAGATGATACATAAAAGATACTCTATAAATACTGTAGAATTGTGCTTCTCTGCCTGAAGAAGGATGTCCTCTGTAGCTCATTTTCTAACCTAATTCAACATATTTTTAATTATGGTGTTCCTAGTCCTTCAGTATGAAGAGGATCTTTTTCATAGTTACAATTTTCTCCCTCTGAGTGTTGACTTAAATGTTCCTTCGGTATTCATTTCATTCTAATGATATCACTTTGCTTTCTGATGAGTCCCTCCTCTTCCTTGGAATTTTCTTCTTCTGTTACCTTCTGACCAAATAACCATTACTTTGCCATTACTGTAACCATTACAGAAACAGCATAGCTCAGTGGAATGAGCATGGGGCTGGGAGTCAGAGGTTGTGAGTTCTAATTCCAGCTCTGGTACTTGTCAGCTGTGTGACTCTGGGCAAGTCACTTAACTTCTCTGCGCCTCAGTCACCTCATCTGTAAAATGGGGATTAAGAATGTGAGCCCCACGTGGGTCAACCTGATTACCTTATATCTCCCTCAGCTTTTAGAACAGCACTTGGCACATAATAAGTGCTTAACAAATGCCATTATTATTATTATCAATAATAATAATTATAATAACTTTCATCACAAATCATTTCTGTAGTCATTTCCCTTCTAGGGACACCTGACTTTCATACATGTTTTCAATACAAGCAATTTTCAATGCACTATGTATCTACATATATGTATATATGCACATATCTAGACACATATACATACATATGTACAAACACACACATACACACACACATTTTAAAGCCCATTTATCACCATTATACTGATAAGAAGCTGTGTCACAGAGTAGTTCACTTGCCCAATATCACACACCAGCCCAGTTGAAGGTCTGGGACTAGAATTCAGGCACTAAAATCTGGGCTAAGCATTGTCATACATACAACATAATCAGAGTGGGCACAGTTCCTGTTCCATTCTAGGCTCACAATCTAAAAGGAAGGGCGAGAAAGTATCTTATCCCCGTTTTAAAGATGAAGAAATGCAATTACAAAGGAATTAAGTGACTTGCCCAAGGTCATACATTAAGCCAGTGATAGAGCTAGGGCCAGAACACAGGTCACCATGCTACTTCCAAAGGCTTTCTGTTGCTGCTTACCTGAAAGAATTCTGTCCTCCTCCTCGATCTTCTCTCCTCCCTGTTTCTGTCTGCTCCACTTTCCTCTCATGAGTCCCTAACAAGGGTGCGATTTACGTAAGAGGTGCCTGGTTGACTTATGCATCTGTCCGGGAGGTCTATCAATTCTACCAATTCCAAGGTGAAGGGGATGAACTATGTTCCAACATGGTGCTGTTTCCCCCACCCCAGTCACCTGATGCAATCTCATGCTGGTCTAGTACCCATCCACTGGGCATAGCCTTCCTGGGCCATGCAATGGCTACAGAATTCCCTTGTCTTGGTAGCCACCCCTGCCTCAAACTGCTGCTGGCCCCAGGGGATTTTTTTTCAGTCATTTTTTTTAATAAAATGAAAACAGACGAGAGACTTCTCATTTTGTCTCCTCTGTCTGCCCTCTGGGGTGATGGACTTCAGGAAGCAAGAACCTTCCCAAGCTCACGGTGCCCTGCCAGGAAAGCCCAGCTTGGCTCCCTCCCCACCCACAGTCCTTATACAGCGGTGGCAGTGGGGAGGCAACAGCAGTACCCCCTGCTGTGGAGATCAGCTTGAGAAAATAAACCAGGGCAGTGGAGGGAAATGTATTTTCCTGCTTCCCCCACTGCACCAACCTCTCTGGAGCATGGGAAAATGAGCCAGGCCAACAGAGAAAAGCACACTGTCCAGTTTCAGCTGCTACAGCAGCCACTCTGAAGCACAGGAAAATGAGTCGGAAAAGCGGAGGAAACCATGATTTCGTGCTTCTCCTCATCCAGAACCTGGGAAAATGAGCTGGGGCAATGGAGGAAAATGTCTCTTCCCACCATGCTCTGAAGCCCAGGAAAATGAGCCAGGAGAATGGAGGAAACAACACACATGCCTGTGGTCAGCCTGGGTTTCTCCCTTCCAAGCACTGTGGAAAGTCCCACATCCTTCTTCCCCATTGACTCCTGCTGCTCAGAAGGTCAGGCAACTTTGTAATTTAAACTATGCAGAGAGCCAGCTTGGAAGCCGCATAAAGGCTGCTTGTGGGTTCATCTTGAAAGATTTCACCTTCGTACATTTCGTACGAAACCGTCATGGGCCCCTTCTCCCTAATCCAATCCCTCTCTCTCTCCTTCCTTTCTTCCTCCCTTCCTCCCTCCTTTCTCCCTCCATCCCTTTCTCCCTTCTTTTATCCCCATCCTTCCTTCCTCTTTTGGACCTGCACCCATTCCTACCTCAGGTCTCAGTTCCAAGTTCCAACTTCCTACTATCCTCCCAGGAATTGAGTAGCTGTGCCCAGCAGTAAACAGTGTGGGGATGGCAGATTAGAAAGGCCTCTTAGTGACCAGTGAGCACTAAACCCTGTTTAAACCTCATGAAAGGATTAAGATTAAAATTAATTTTCATTTTAATAATAACCTTGAAACATTTAAC
Source organism: Tachyglossus aculeatus (assembly GCF_015852505.1). Classification (NCBI taxonomy): domain Eukaryota; kingdom Metazoa; phylum Chordata; class Mammalia; order Monotremata; family Tachyglossidae; genus Tachyglossus; species Tachyglossus aculeatus. The sequence continues at coordinate 41,995,648 of NC_052068.1, forward strand.
TAGTCAACTAAAAGAAATTTGTGATTCTGAGCCTTGACTAACAACACATTCCTGAAAAGGACTGGCCATGGACACTCTTTCAAATTGATTTTCTAACAGCCTCAAAAAGTCAAACTAAGATGGTATGTGTCTAGTATAAAGTGTCAGCCTAGATTGAGTTAAATTACGGTTAGCTTAAAGCAAATGGTTCCCAGGATTAGCATTAAAAGCATAAGGAAACTGTTTCAAAGACATATCCATTCAGTAAATCTGATTGAATGAATATCCTTGAGGGAGGACACAGCAACATTTGTTCTAAAAAGTTCAGTTTCTTTTTTTTTCCCCAAAAAAAATATTCACAGAAAGTCACTGAGCAACACATAACAATGACAGGTTAAAAGTCTTAAAGCCAATCCAGTTTAAATACCGAAGAGGTGCACTTTTAAAGCTGAGCATTGATGACATGCACAAAAGTACTAAAAAGTAATTGCAAGGCTCTAGAGATGAGAGACAGAGTAGCTTCAGATCCAAACAAATGATTTCATGGTACCACTCTCTTTCAATAGTCCCAGTGTCATGAATTCTTAAAACACTTTTAGAGAAAAAAAATCACTCACTCCATCTGGTCTACCATCCGAGGCTGTGACAATCAAAATGTAGCGATCGGTGCTTTCTCGGTCCAATGGCTTCCCTAAGGCAAGAATCCCAGAGCTGGGAATCAAAAACAATACACACAAATATTTATCACAATTACAGTCTTCAAGACTGACAAGTTTCTTTTATTGCCCTGGACTGCTTTGGGTAAATGCTCTCCTCTCAACAAGTACAACTGAGTGTTTAAAATTTATCATTCCTAGAAAGATGTTGTAGATAGATAAAGGCTTCTAAATCTGTAGAGCATCTGAGAGGGAACAAGATAGGCGAGACCTTGATAATGTACTTACTTGCTCTTTTAGGCTCTGAGCCTCCACTTGAAGCTTTCCAGGTGGACAGATATCTACCCTAGTTTTAAATATTACTTCAAAAGGAGATTCCTTTAGCTACCTATTTCGGCATCTGGTTGGACCTCAAGGTCAAATGATTCTCCCCTGTTCTGACCTCAGCCAAATCCCACTTTTTAAAAATAGATCTCATTAAAAAATAGCTCAATTTTCACTTCTGAAGTCAGCAAACGTACAAGATTATTCCATATTTAGAGCATTTAAAAGGACTTCAAATTCTCTAGTGAGTACCTCTCTAAAAGGATCACAAGGCCAGAGAACTCAATTTGTTATTGTTTTCAACTTACTAAAGACTATTTAACTTTTGACCCAGAATATTTATTGCACTACTTTATAAATAAGAAAATTGGATACTCCGGTGGGTTTTCAGTGAAAGCAATTTACCACCTTCTGAGACTTGGAAAAGGTCAAATGTATAATAAAGATGAAAAGCACAGCCAAACACTCATTGCATATAAATATGAACATACAATCTGACCCAAAACAGTTCAGTGAATTAACAAAGGAAATTAAAGAAAATATTCCCCAAATGACATTCAGGGCATGCTGAATAAAGTTTAATTGCTTCCCTATTCTACCCTTTAAATGACCTCAGGAGGTCACCTAGTCCATTCACTCATTCAATCGTATTTATTGAGCACTTACTATATGCAGAACACTGTACTAAGCACTTGGAAAATACAATTCATCAGCAAGCCTCAATCAATCAATGGTATTCATTAAGCTTTTACTGTGTTACTCACTAGACCGTGAGCTTGTTGTGGGCAGGGAATGAGTCTACTAATTCTGTTGTACTGCACTCTCCCAAGTGCTTAGTACAGTGCTCTGCACACAGCAAGTACTCAAAATATAAGATTGATTGATTGAGTGTAGAGCACAGTACTATGGTCTTGGAAGAGTCTGTCGTCAGCCCAGATGAAACTGCTTTGCAACTAAACTGAAATTATTTTGTATCCTGCTCTGCCAAGCACTTTAATTCAGTTCTCTGTACCCAGTAAGAGTCAGGTAATAATAATAATAATTGGCATTTATTAAGCGCTTACTATGTGCAAAGCACTGTTCTAAGCGCTGGGGAGGATACAGGGTGATCAGGTTGTCCCACGTGGGGCTCACAGTCTTAATCCCCATTTTACAGATGAGGTAACTGAGGACCGGAGAAGTTAAGTGACTTGCCCAAGATCACACAGCAGACATGTGGTGGAGTCGCGATTCGAACCCATGACCTCTGACTCCAAAGCCCGTGCTCTTTCCACTGAGCTCCGCTTTTGATGCTATTGATGGATGTCTACTTGTTTTGTTTTGTAGTCTGTTACCCCCTTCTAGTCTATGAGCCCATTGTTGGGTAGGGATTGTCTATATCTGCTGCCGAATTGTACTTTCCAGGTGCTTAGTACAGTGCTGCAGCACACAGTAAGCACTCAATAAAGCACACTGCAGAAAAGCAGCATGGCTCAGTGGAAAGAGCCCGGGCTTTGGAGTCCGAGGTCAGGGTTCAAATCCCGACTCCGCCAATTGTCAGATGTGTGACTTTGGGCAAGTCACTTAACTTCTCTGTGCCCCAGTTACCTCATCTGTAAAATGGGGATGAAGACTGTGAGCCCCCCGTGGGACAACCTGATCACCTTGTAACCTCCCCAGTGCTTAGAACAGTGCTTCGCATATAGCAAAACTTAATAAATGCCATTATTATTATTATTAATAATAAATATGATTGAATGAATGAATGAATAAATACAATTGCTTGATTGACTGATTGCTCCTTGCAAAGAATTCTTTAAGTAAAAATGGAATAACTGCATAACATTGACTTCAGTCACCCAGGCAGCCTGCATGTAGACATTTCAAAGGGAATATAGAGCAGATGAGCAAGAGCTTACTCTTTTAAGACAACACTTCCCAAGATGGGTAAAGACAGATGGAAAATTGGGGGGAAACAGCATGTCTTACTGGAAAGAGCATGGGCCTGGGAGTAAGAGGACCTGGTTTCTTATCCGAGTTCTGCCACTTGCTTGTTGTGTGACCTTAGGCAAGTCATTTCATTTCTCTGGGCCTCAGGTTCCTCACTGTAAAATAAGGATTCAATACCTGTTCTCTTTCCCACATAAACTACCAGCCCCATGTGGGTTAGGGACTACGTCGAACTCGATCATCTTGTATGAACCCTAGTAGCTAATACAACAGCGTGGCTTAGTGGAAAGAGCACGGGCTTGGTAGTCAGAGGTTGTGGGTTCTAATCCCGCCCCTGCCACTTGTCTGCTGTGTGACCTTGGGCAAGTCACTTGGCTTCTCTGTGCCTCAGATACCTCATCTGTAAAATGGGGATTAAAAGTGTGAGCCCCATGTGGGACAACCTAATTACCCTGTATCTACCCCAGTGCTCAGAACAGTGCTTGGCACATAGTAAGTGCTTAACAAATACCATCATTATTATTATTATTATTATTATTATTACAGTGCTTGGCATATAGTAAGTGCTTAACGAATACCATCATTATCATCTCTGCTACTTTCCAATTCCATTGTACCGCATTCTTTTCCTGGGTCTGCCACTTGGCAGCTGTGTGACTTTGGGCAAGTCACTTAACTTCTCTGTACCTCAGCTACCTCATCTGTAAAATGGGGATTAAGACTGTGGGACAACGTGATTACCTTGAATCTACCTCAGAACTTAGAACAGTGCTTGGCACATAGTAGGTGCTTAATTTTTTCAATCTCTCATCCTATCCCGACCAGATTACTGAATCAGCCTGCTTTCTGATCTCCCCTCCTTCTGTCTCTCCCCGCTTCAGTCTATACTTCACTCTGCTGCCTGAATTATCTTTGTACAGAAACTCTCTGGGCATGTCACTCCCCTCCTCAAGTCTCTAGTGGTTACCTATCAGCCTTCAAACAAAGCATAAACTCCTCTGTCTCGGCTTCAAGGCTGTCCAACACCTCGCCCCCTCCTACCTCACCTCCCTTCTCTCCTTCTACAGCCCAGTCATCACCCTCCGCTCCTCTGCCACTAACCTCCTCACTGGGCCTCATTCTCACCTGTCCCGCTGTCGACCCCGGGCCCAAGTCCTTCCCCTGGCCTGGAATACCCTCCCTCCACACATCCACCAAGCTAGCTCTCTTCCTCCCTTCAAAGCCCTACTGAGAGCTCACCTCCTCCATGAAGCCTTCCCAGACTAAGCCCCCTTTTTCCTCTCCTCCTCCCCATCCCCCCGCCCTACCTCCTTCCCCTCCCCACAGCACTTGTATATATTTGTATAGATTTATTACTCTATTTATTTTACTTGTAAATATTTACTATTCTATTTATTTTGGTAATGATGTGCAAATAACTATAATTCTATTTATTCTGATGACTTGACACCTGTCCACATGTTTTGTTTTGTTATCTGTCTGCCCCTTCTAGACTGTGACCCCTTTGTTGGGTAGGGACCGTCTCTATATGTTGCTGACTTGTACTTCGCAAGCACTTAGAACAGCGCTCTGCACACAGTAAGCACTCAATAAATACGATTGAATGAATGAATTGTACAGATAGTAACTGAGGCACAGAGAAGTGAAGTGACTTGCCCAAGGTCACCCAGCACACAAGTGGTGCAGCCAGGATTAGAACCCATGACCTACTGACTCCCAGTTCTGTGCTCTATCCACTCTGCCATGCTGCTTCATTGGAGCAGCAGAAGAGCAGTACTTGGAAGCAGAAAGAAGAAGCATCGACAGAATGGGATCTGTTGACCACAAATTGGTATTGGGCCCTTGGGTGGTGAAGTGAGCATATGCATGTGTCACTCCTTTTCATGTTATTAAAACTATGTAAAAAAGTTTTCACAGTAACCCTGGTGATTAGAGCTGTGGTTTGAACTTTATTCTTTGTCACTGAGGCTCCCCTGGTCCAGGAAGGTCCTGGTTGGTATGAATCGGGGGCTCGCGACACAATTGTGGAGTTGCAGGGTGAAAGTGATGACAGCAGCAAAAGTGGCCTGTCAGAGAGGGGAGGAGGAGAAGCAGAAAGAAGCCTGCACATTTACTGTCTAATAGTTGATCTAAGCAAGGCTTAAAGTCTCAATGAGCCACAAATGGGAGAATCATGAACTTACACTTCTCTACAACTGGTGTAAAAGCAGTGCAATGCCCAGAAGATCAATCAATCAATCAATCATATTTTTTGAGCGCTTACTGTGTGCAGAGCACCGTACTAAGCGCTTGGGAAGTACAAGTTGGCAACATATAAAGACAGTCCCTACCCAGCAGTGGGCTCACAGTCTAAAAGGGGGAGACAGAGAACAAAACCAAACATACTAACAAAATAAAATAAATAGAATAGATATGTACAGGTAAAATAGAGTAATAAATATGTACAAACATACATACATATATACAGGTGCTGTGGGGAAGGGAAGGAGGTAAGATGGGGGGATGGCGAGGGGGACGAGGGGGAGAAGATAATGACTGATTTTAAGTGACAGTCTGAAATAATATAGTAAATTAGCAGTATTTACCCATTTACAATTTGTAACTGTGATGTCAACAGCCGCAGTAAACTCAGGCCTGCAAACCAATCACGTATTTTTTTTTTCCAATAGTACTTAAGTGCTTACTATGTGCCAGGCACTGTACTAAGCACTGTGATAGGTACACTCTAATTAGCTTGGACACACTCTACATTTTATGTGGGGCACACAGTATTAACCCTCATTTTACATAACTAAGGCACAGAGATGTTAAATGACTTGCCCAAAGTCACATAGCAGACAAGTGGCAGAGCCAGGATTAGAAGTCAAGTCCTCCTGACAGCCAGGATTAAGTTCACACGCTCAGCCCTGTGCTAGGCAGCTTTCCATAACCGAATGAGGCAAAAACTGGCCCAAATTTGCATAGAATTAGAGGCCATTATAATCATTTGATGAATGAATCGAAAGAGATATCATTTGCCATCCTCTCCATAATTATAATGCAATTAAGATTTAAAAAACACATTAAACAATTCTGCCTTCATGACAATCTAAGTATAGAACATTAAATTCACGGGTTTAACACAAGACTTTTAAAGCAGAAATACCAGTGCTATTTTGAGTAGTTGAGAACTTTAAGGGCACTTAAGCAGTCCCAGTTCACTTCTATGTGTGAAATGTTTATACCTTAGTGGCTGTTCCCTAATAAAATGTTTAAGGGAAATAAAGAGACTCCAGAGCAGGATTTCTGAACTCAAAACCATTCTCTGAACTCTCATTACCATTTAAGAGTGCCAAACAACAAACACCTGAAAGCTTCTGATTAGAAGGCTGCTCTCTCACACAGAATTAGTTATTGTATTTGAAAGTAAAAAAAGTTCAAAATTCAACTTGGTATTTTTACTTACGTTTGTGAGAGATTGAAAACACGCTGAGGATCTCCATTCTCAATTGAGTACGTTATTGGATCTCCCTCTCGATCTGTTGCCTTCAGGAAGAAAACAGAATTCAAGGGTCAGTTTATTGATATGACTCCTATTCTACCCCAAGGAAGACAAAAATCAACATAGCAGTAGAAAGTGAAAGGATCTTACAGTCACTAAATTAGACTGGAAGATCATTGTGGGCAGGGAACGTGTTTACCAGTTCTGTTGAATTGTACCCAAATGCTCCAGTACAGTGCTCTGCCCACAGTAAGTGCTCAATAAATACCACTGAATAACTGAAAAACCCAGGTGCGTGTCAGGATGGCTTGATGAAGACAGTGAATGAAATGAAAAATCGCTCATTTCTGTTGTCAGCAAATATGACTGTGGTTGAGTCATTTAATTATTCTTGAACATCCAAGAACATACAAAATTGCCTTACTGGTCGGACCAATTCTTCCTTTTACTGTGTTTTGCACACAGTGAGTACTCGAAAAATACAAATGAATGAATGGGACTAATGATTTATGGACTATCATTATTTCAAAGAGCTTTTTGGAGAGTCATTCCAGATTTTAAGGGAGTAAGGTAGGTTTCTATTTGCCATGTGAATGTGCTTCAAATAAAGCCTGGCAAGAAGGCATTGGTGGGGTTTCTCACCATTTGAGCAGCCACAGAATTGTAGGCTCCTTGAGGACAGGGATGATGGCTACTTACTGAGGGATGATGTCTACTTCCCCTATTGTACTCTCCCTACTGCTTAGTACAGTGGTCTGCAGAAAACAAGTGTTAAATAAATACTATTAACTGAATGAGTTAATAGACCAGAATGCAGATGCAAGTCTAGGCTTCAGAAAGAGTTAGTGTCCAGTTTTTGGTTTTACAGGGTTGCTTGAGATCTATATTTGGAGTGTGGATATGTGGATACATGTGGATATGTCATGACACTACTATATCACAGAACTTTACCAAATATGACGTGTTGTGGCTGACCTTCTCACCACAATCTGTTTTGCTGTGTTATTTAAAGGGGTACAAGTACTGTGAAGAAATGCGCAGAGGGCATCTGCCCCAGGGGAGAGCCCAACAGGGGTAAAAGATGGTGCTGTTTTATACTGATATAATTCTCTAAAAGTCACACGGAGGAAGCTAAACACGTACCTTTCAACTTCAGAAGTGCTTGATTTGTGATGCAACTAGAGGTAAAGCCGTTCATTTAAAACACATTCTTAAAAAGGCAGTGTGCTTCCTTCATCTTTTTTTATTAAGCTCTTTTCTCACAGTATTTCCTATGCTGTGCCTAAGCAAAGACCTGAGGATGCATAGTGTGTTGGGAGTGAAATCTGTTAACTGTTCAGGATCCATTTGATTACATTGTTCAGCCACTTTTTTATTTCAAAAATAAGAAAAGTGAAAGGGTGTTGTGATCCATCACCCAGTGCGCAATTTGTTACAGTCCTTGAAGCAATACAGTATAAAAAGATTGGACCAGCAAAAAAGAAAAAATAATACAACAAATAGCATTCATCTTTGAAGTGTAGGGCCCTTAGGCTTCAAGTGATGCCAAAGTCGCACATTAATACAAAGCATATGAGCTATTGAAACTTCTGAACCTTGTGTGCTAATGCAATTAAAGAGAACCAAAGAAATCATAGCCATATTTAGAGTATGATTTAGGGATTTCGATAAATAGATAATGTTTAGACTACTGCTGGACTGCCACTGTCATCCCATTTACAATATAAAACAATGGTCTGCATCCACGTGATTATATAAAATCATAACCCATCAGGAATAACCATCCATAACCTTTCAAAATTTGGGGGAATTTTCATTTTAAAGGACACACATATCATAAATCCAGGAGAGTTACAAGTATAACTGGTTTGGGATAGCATTTCACAAAGAAAACTATTTTCAGAAAAATATTTGTTCTGAGTCTAAACTGTGAGCCCGTTGTTGGGTAGGGACAGTCTCTCTACGTTGCCGATTTGTACTTCCCAAGCGCTTAGTACAGTACTCTGCACACAGTACGCACTCAATAAATATGATTGACTGAATGAATGAATGTCACTCTCATCATTATCAACTGTGTTATTGAATGCCTACTATGCACACACTAGAGCAGATGCAGAAGAGAATTCAAAGAATCAGAAAACAATGCTAAAAATATTTTAAAAAAATAATGATGGTATTTGTTAAGCGCTTACTATGTGCAAAGCACTGTTCTAAGCGCTGGGGAGGTTACAAGATGATCAGGTTGTCCCCCGGGGGGCTCACAGTTTTAATCCCCATTTTACAGATGAGGGAACTGAGGCCCAGGGAAGTTAAGTGACTCACCCAAAGTCACACAGCTGACAGATGGCACAGCTAGGATTTGAACCCATGACCTCTGACTCCAAAGCCCATGCTCTTTGCACTGAACCATGCTGCTTCTCCAAGCAGCACTTAGTACAGTGCCCGGCATGTAGTAAGTGCTTAATAAATACCATAATTATTATTACTTTCACTAGAAAATATATGTCCTTAAAATACTCTTAAAACAATCACTAACAAAATAAACAAGACACAACCCTGAAAAGAATATATTGTGGTCATCCAGAAATCAAATAAGAACCAACAAAAATAGCATTTCTGTTCTTAAGAAGGAGAGTCTTTCCTAAAATAGCATATCACCTCTAGGAGTTGGGAGACTGGCAACACCCCAGGTGATAGAAAAAAACTATGCATTCTGTAAAAACCTAACTGCATTCAGTGAATTTATATCTCTGCCCCACTTTCAGACATCTTCATAGTGTTTTTTTTCTAATGAAGGCTAAGTGGTTTTGAGCATTCAAATTTAAATTTCATTTTACAAATATTTAACCAACATTTATCAAGAAACTTGATTTTAATGTATCATAGGTCAGACACCTATACATCACACAACTTTCTGAACTCACAAGTAAACTAGGGGATTGTAGTAAACAACACCTGACATCTTCTTCTCCTTCACCCAAGTTTCACATCCATATTTAGCTATATCTGAATTTTACCTCTCTATTTCCAGCTGACTATGAAGTGATATTCATCTAAACAAAAAATACAGCCAGTTTCAGCCTTGAAAAGGGGATGTTTTGAAAAGCAACTCAAGTGAATTATTTACCTTAAAAGACAAATCCAGGCCTACTCCATCTTACAACCACTCACATGGGATGACCCGATCACCTTGTAACCTCCCCAGCACTTAGAACGGTGCTTTGCACATAGTAAGCGCTTAACAAATACCATCATTATTATTCTCTGGGCCAAAGTTCCCTCATCTGGAAAGGGACAACCCGATCACCTTGTAACCTCCCCAGTGCTTAGAACAATGCTTTGCACATAGTAAGTGCTTAACAAATACCATCATTGTTATTATTATTATCATATATATAACCTCTGGATATTGCTGGTGTTTTGTGGCTCCTTACCCCAGGTTAAACCACCACCACAAAATATATAACTCAGGGAGACAGCCAGCATTACTTGATATTTTATCTTAGGTTATGAAAACTATACAACATAACTTATACTTGAGAAGCGGCGTGGCTCAGTGGAAAGAGCCCGGGCTTGGGAGTCATGGGTTCTAATCCCGGCTCTGCCACCTGTCAGCTGTGGGACTTTGGGCAAGTCACTTCACTTCTCTGGGCCTCAGTACCTTATCTGTAAAATGGGGATTAAGATTGTGAGCCCCATGTGGGACAACCTGATCATCTTGTATCCCCCCAGAGCTTAGAACAGTGCTTGGCACATAGTAAGCGCTTAACAAATGCCATCATTATTATTATACTGTTTGAGGCCTGACCCCACACCAAGTCCAACCACACTAACACTGCCAACCATGTACTATGATAAATGAATGCCTCTGTGCCTTCTTCCCACTTGGACTGCGATTAAACAATCAACAGAAGCAGCATGGCCTAGTGAAAAAAGCATGGGCCTAGGCATCAGAGGACCGAGGACACCTAGATCTGTCCACCGAGTGACCTCAGCGAGACCAGGTCATCAGCCATTGAGATCACTGCCTATTGTGTGCCGGCCCACCAGAACAGTAGGATATTTTGCTCCAGATCTGCTGCGGCCAAAATGTGGCCATTTTCTTCATCTTCCCTCTTTCCCCGGAGTCAGATGAGGGTGTGTCTGCCTAACCCCCATGTGGCAAAGGCTCAGTACCATACATTTTTACATTTCAAAACCTGCCCCACCCTTCCTTCCCACCCCATTCCTATAATCCTGTTCCAGCACCACTCTCCATGTCCCTCCCCTTTCCCAGGTCCCAACCCTTTGCCTCCCCATCAATTTGCTCTCATCCAACCCCTCTTCACTCCTTTGTGCCACCCCCACTCCTCCTCCCCTCCACATCTCACTGTGCCTCAATGTCGCCTATCTCACTGTAGACATCCTGCCTCTGGACTCCTCAAACTTGACAGACAATCACTCTCCCCCTCTTCAAAACCTTACTGAAGGCACATCTCCTCCGAGAGGCCTTCCCTGACTAAGTCCCTCCCCTCTCTCTTCCACCACTCCCTCTTGCATTGGCCTGACTTGCTCCCTTTCTTTTTCCCCCTCCCAGCTCCAAAGCACTTTTGTACTTATATGTAATTTATTTATTTATATTAATATCTGTCTGTTTATTGTTGCACTGTACTCTCCCAAGTGCTTAGTACAGTGCTCTGCACACGGTAAGCACTCAATAAATACTACTGAATGAATGAACAGGTTCCAACCCTAGCTCTGTTGACTGCTTGCTGTGTGAACTTGGGTAAGTCAGTTAACATATCTATGCCTCAGTTCTACATATCTATTCTATTTATTTTATTTTGTTAATATGTTTTGTTTTGTTCTCTGTCTCTCCCTTCTAGACTGCGAGCCCACTGTTGGGTAGGGACTGTCTCTATATGTTGCCAACTTGTACTTCCCAAGCGCTTAGTACAGTGCTCTGCACACAGTAAGCACTCAATAAATACAACTGATTGATTGAATGATTGATTCCCCATCTTATTTTGACTGAGCCCTGTGTGGGACAGGGACCATGTCCTACCTTATTAACTTGTATTCATTCATTCAATCATATTTATTGAGCACTAACTGTATGCACAACACTGTACTAAGCGCTTGGGAAGTACAAGTTTGCAACATATAGAGACGGTCACTTCCCAACAGCGGGCGTATCTACCCCAGTGCATAGAAGTGTTTCACACATAAAAGCACTTCACAAATGCCATAAAAACAAAACAAAACAAAAAATAGATTGAAATATTGAAGGAAAATCAGCCTAGTTTGTTCTATGTATTCAAAGTGCATAAGAGACCACCAGTGGGTCAGAAAACCAAAGATGATGTGGAACTAGGGGGGCAACTTTAATTTAGAAATGGACCAAGTTGATGTATTTAACCAATGAGGACCTCACCAAACTTTGACAATCCAATGCATCATTACATGATGCTAAAACATAGGAGAATAACATTATGGTCTTTCAATTTCCCATTAAAATTTTGGGATTAAGGAGTCTTGCGTCAATTGTCAAGCAAATGTGAAATTTGAAAATGATTGAAGACACAGGGAGAGATAGGAGTTCAGGGGTTTGCAGAAGTAATCAGAGCCTTAGGATGACTGTGGCTGCTGCTGCTAGAGCAGATTTACAGTGATTATTTTTGTAGCAGCAGACACTAAGCCATGAGCAGCCTGAAATTCTGCTCCTCTAGCCAGAGTTCCCTGCAAAACTTTTTGTTCTGTGTATCTGACCCTCAACTTTATGTTGCCTTAGTGGTTGGTTTCAATCAACCCTTATTTGTCTGTCTCCAGTCACTTCAGCTTTAAATTTTTAAATTGTGAAACCCCTAAGGGATAACTACCAGGGCTACGTTCTCACCTGTGTATCTTTCCCAGTGCTTAGTTCAGTGCTCTCCAAACCCTATGGATTTAATAATCTATATTTATACTACAACTATGAAAATAAAAATCTGTTATTCTACCTAAATTGGATAAATTCTTCACTAAAAGTGAAGAATCCCAACTAGTCTGCAAAACAAGCTTTTATTTCTGCAACCTTCTGTGACTGCTTGCGGAAAGAGCCCGGGCTTTGGAGTCAGAGGTCGCGGGTTCAAATTCCAGTTCCGCCAATTGTCAGCTGTGTGACTTTGGGCAAGTCACTGTACTTCTCTGTGCCTCAGTTCCCTCATCTGTAAAATGGGGATTAAAACTGTGAGCCCCCATGGGACAACCTGATAACCCCCCAGTGCACAGAACAGTGCTTTGCACATAGTAAGCGCTTAATAAATGCCATTATTATTATTAATATTGTAATTTTAACTTTGAATTATTTTAAGGAAGATTAAGCCATCTTTTAGTGATGTTTAATGTTAAGATATTCATCATGGACAGGGACTTATTTGAGATTCTGAAATGAATCCTATTTTATAACCTCTCTATGACAAAATGTGTACTACAGTACAGCCATTCATGAAACAAATGCATGTTCAAAGGATAAAACCCTGTTTTTTTGTGAGGTAACAGCAAATGTGAATAATTTAATGAGCAGCGCACGGATCAAAGATCTGTTAGTGCCAACAAAAGGAAACACCAGGACTAGTTTGATGTGAGAAAATCTTTTTAAGGCCTACAAAATAAAAATCTTAAATGTGTGTTAATAGCCATGGCCCATTCATTCAATCTATTCAATCATATTTATTGAGTGCTTACTATGTGTGAAGCACTGTACTAAGCTCTTGGAAGAGTACAATACACAGACAAAATTAGCAGCTATTGTAAGACAGAGGCAAAACACATATCAGCCTGGCATACAGCAGTTTAAAATAGGGGTGAATATCTTAGAATGACGGGTTTAGGACTGTTCTTAAGCAAAGAAGGGGAAAAGCCTATTCCAGGCATTTTAGGTAGCCAAAACGACTCTATAATCAACTTCAAGTGACAAGATACGTTCAGGACATGTCATCCCCCCTCCTCAAAGCACTCCAGTGGCTGCCCAACCACCGCATATCAATCAATCAATCGTATTTATTGAGCGCTTACTGTGTGCAGAGCACTGTACTAAGTGCTTGGGAAGTACAAGTTGGCAACATATAGAGGCAGTCCCTACCCAATAGTGGGCTCACAGTCTAAAAGGGGGAGATGGAGAACAAAACCAAACAGACTAACAAAATAAAATAAATAGAATAGATATGTACAAGTAAAATAAATAAATAAATAGAGTAATAAATATGTACAAACATATATACATATATACAGGTGCTGTGGGGAAGGGAAGGAGGTAAGATGGGGTATCAAACAAAAACTCTTCACCATTGGCTTTAAAGCATTTCACCTTGTTCTGTCCTACCTCACCTCAATTCTCTCCTTCTACAACCCTGCCTGCATACTCAGCTTCTCTAGTGGCCTTTCCAGATTAAATCCCACTTTTCCTCAACTCCCACTCTCTTCTGCATCGTCCTGACTTGCTCCCTTTGCTCTTTCTCCTCAAAGCCCCCATGACTTAAATATGTATATATTTAATATATATATATATATACATATATAAATATGTATAAATTTATATATATATATGTGTATATATATATGTTTATCAGCGGGATGGCCTTCTCGGACACGACCACCTTTGGGCTCAGATGCAGCCTCACTGGCCAGTGCCAAGTCCAGCAGTCTCACCTCATCTCAGTGGGATGGAAAGCTGGAGTTAAGAAGTGTGGCAGGGATTGTTTCTATTGCTGTATTGTACTTTCCAAGTGCTCAGTACAGTGCTCTGCACACAGGAATTGCTCAATAAATACACTTGAATGAATGATGAATATATGTAATTTTATTTATTTGTTTCGATGTCTGTCTTCCTCCCTCTAGATTTTAAGCTCATTGTGAGCAAGGAATGCCATTATTGTTCATTCAATCGCATTTATTGAGCGTTTACTATTGTTGTGTTGTACTTTTCCAAGAGCTTAGTACAGTGCTCTGAACACAGTAAGCACTCAATAAATAAGACTGATTGAATGAATTCACCTGTATATATGTATATATGCTTGTACATATTTATTACTCTATTTATTTATTTATTTATTTTACTTGTACATATCTATTCTATTTATTTTATTTTGTTAGTATGTTTGGTTTTGTTCTCTGTCTCCCCCTTTTAGACTGTGAGCCCACTGTTGGGTAGGGACTGTCTCTATGTGTTGCCACCTTGTACTTCCCAAGCGCTTAGTACAGTGCTCTGCACACAGTAAGCTCTCAATAAATACGATTGATGATGATGATGATGATGATGATGAATATCTAAAAAATAATTAGGTTTTGACATTCTGAAATGCCCTAGAATTTGAAATGTTCACAGCAATACTGGGTGGGGCTATGAAGAGAGTGGATAATAATGAAAGCAAGGAAACAGGAAACACTGAAAACAATATGGTGTAGCAGCAGAAATTTGGAAGATACCTGTAGTTGCCAAATGGTCAGTCATCCTGGCAAATGGTAATTAGGGTGGGGTTGTTCTCCTTGATAAGAGATTTGAAGAGTGGGAGACAGGCTAACTTGGAAACAGTAACAACTGTTCCAAATAGCCTGCCAAAGGACAATGTTTTCATGCACTCACAGTGTAGATCAGAGTTCATTCATTCAATCGTATTTATTGAGCGCTTACTGTGTGCAGAACACTGTACTCAACTGCAGGTAAAAAGGAGATTCAAGGTGGGCATCAAAGAGGTGACAATGATTTCATACTTTCTTAAGTTTCTTTCCAAATCCAGTTGGAATGGACAAAATACTGAACCCCTCAACACAACACATATCTATGAATGAATGTTCCACAGCCATAATTCATTTTGAATAAGTTATCACCTTAGGCCCAGTTCCGCTGCCCACTTTCAAAGTAGCAACTGCACTCAACAGAAACAACCAAAGGTCTATACTATTTCTTGTTAGAACTGTCACATAATGACAGATTATTGAGCGTATCTTGATGGGACTCTTTGCCCCAGTTCCTGTTTATAAAAATCTCAGAAAATTAGACCATTTGCATGCTTAAGCTTTAATCAACAATAGCTGGCAATATGTGAAGCAATAAACAGCTTCTAGGCAGGCAATGAACACTGGGGTTTATTTACAAAAATAGCACAGTGGGGGGACAATTATTGCTGGGTTTCTAAAGATAATTTTGATTGTGGCTATTAAAGTTTCAGCATCTTTCTAAAAGGCACCTAGCTAAACATTGCATATCAGCTCTATTTAAGCAAATCCCTGTCTCAAATTTCCTTTAAAAGAGCAGAACTCAAGTTTCTAATAACAATAGCAATGCAGTGGATAGAGCACAGCCCTGGGAGTTGGAGGACATGAGTTCTAATAATGCCTCTGCCACTTGACAGCAGTGTGACCTTGGCCAGTCACTTAACTTCTCCGGGCCTCAGTTTCCTCATCTGCAAAATGGGAATTGAATTCCTCTTCTCCCTCCCTTCTTAGGCTATAGCACCATGTGGGACAGAGACTGGGTCCTACGTAGCTATCTTCTGTCTACCCCGGCACTTTTTGAAGCACTTCACAAATACCTCTATTATTACTGATATTATTGTTACTAATAATGATAGTTCAATGTGATCAACCATATGACATTTTAATAAGAAGAAGAATAATAATTGTGGTATTTGTTAAATGCTTACTATGCGCTAGGCACCGTCCTAAGCACTAGGGTAGATAGTAGATACCTGCAAATTGGGTTCAACACAGTCCCTGTGTCATATGGGGCTCATAGTCTTCCTCCAAATTAACAGATGAAGGAACTGAGCCCAGAGAAGTGAAGTAACTTTCCCGAAATCACACAGCAAACAAGTGGCAGAGCCAGGATTACAACTCATGTCTTTCGAACTCCCAGGCCTGTGCTCTAAACACTAGTCAAACAGTACTCCAGAGCTCAGAACGGTGCTTTGCACATAGTAAGCGCTTAACAAATACCATCATTACTATTAGTCAAAGCGCAGGTTATTTCTTCTAACTCTCCTGATTTTCCCAACATGTAAATGGCCAAGAGAAAACATATGAAGTTTCTGTCATCACATTTCTAAACTACAGCTCTCTACTGGAAGAATCCACTATTTTAACTTTATCACTACTTACATAACAGTAATAACGATGGTATTTGTTAAGCGCTTACTATGTGCCAAGCACTGTCCTAAGCACTCGGGTAGATAGAAGGCAATTAGGTTGTTCCACATGGGGCTCACAGTCTTAATTCCCATTTTACAGATGAGGTAACTGAGGCACAGAGAAGTTAAGTGATTTGCCCAAAGTCACACAGCTGACAAGCGGCAGAGGAGGGATTGGAACACACGACCTCTGACTCGCAAGCCCACACTCTTTCCACTAAGCTGGAATACTATAGAGCAAATCTAAAATGAAACACCAGAAATGATTTTCATGTATTGGGTAACATTCTAATATTCTGTGAGCCTCTGGGGATGATTCATGAACAGTTCTCATGCACCAGCTGTAAAGCATTTATGAATCATAAACTACTGTATCATCTTCAGGGGGAAAAAAAGCAGCCCATTTCATATAGGAAGATTTATCAAATATTTTTTTTCTAGAACATTTCGGAGATGTCAGGAGAACCAATTATCCATTCTGACAAAAACCCTTAATGCAGCTGGGAAGGTTATATGCCAGCTTGCAACTAATTCAGCTACTTCTGGAGATCAGATCTGCACAAAAGGGTGATAGCGAAGAAAGTTCCATGACAATATCACATTTTGTAGCTCTGAACACCTGCTGTTGGAGCTACAGTGCTCTGATCTAAGCAAGAGGAGTCCTAGTGGTTTTCATAGCAGGGTCAGATGAACCCAGGGCTACCTTCTAGGATCCACTCCAACCACAGATGCCCTGGTGGTTATGGGCCAATTTGATATAATAATAATAATGATGGCATTTGTTAAGCGCTTACTATGTGCAATGCACTTTTCTAAGCACCGGGGAGGTTACAGGGTGATGAGGTTGTCCCGCATGAGGCTCACAGTCTTAATCCCCATTTTACAGACGAGGTAACTGAGGCACAGAGAAGTTAAGTGACTTGCCCAAAGTCACACAGCTGACAATTGGTGGAGCTGGGGTTTGAACCCATGACCTCTGACTCCAAAGCCCGGGATCTTTCCATTGAGCCACGCAACTTCTCTATGTTTCCTAGTAATAATTGTGATATTTGTTAAGCCTAGCACCGTACTGCAGCGTGGCTTAGTGGAAAGAGCACGGGCTTAGGAGTCAGAGGTCGTGGGTTCTAATTCCACCTCTGCCACTTGTCAGCTGTGTGGCTTCGGGCAAGTCACTTCATTTCTCTGTGCCTCAGTTACCTCATCTGCAAAATGGGGATTAAGACTGTGAGCCCCACGTGGGACAACCTGATTACCTTGTATCTACCCCAGTGGCACATAGTAAGCACTTAACAAAAACCATTATTATTATTATCAATCAATCAATCAATCATATTTATTGAGCTCTTACTATGTGCTGAGCACTGTACTAAGCACTTGGGAAGTACAAATTGGCAACATATAGAGACAGTCCCTACCCAACATTGGGCTCACAGTCTAAAAGGGGGAGACAGAGAACAAAACCAAACATACTAACAAAATAAAATAAATAGAATAGATATGTACAAGTATTATTAGTATTATTATTAATATTATTATTATTAGTGTATGCTGAGCCACATCCCTCTAGACTGTGAGTTCATTGTGGGCAGGGATTTTCTCTCTTTATTGCTGTATTGTTTTTTCCCAAGCACTTAGTTCAGTAAGCGTTCAATAAATACGAATGAATGAATTCAAGATAATCACTTTGGACATAGTCCGAGCATGACATAGCGTTCACCTGTCGAAGTGGAGGAGGACAGGTATTGAATCTCCCTTTTTCAAATGAGGAATTTGAGGCATAGAGAAGTTAATCAGTTGCAGTTATTGAGTGCTTACTATGTGCAGAGCACCGTACTAGCGCTTGGGAGAGTTCAATATGACAATAGGAGACATATTCCCTGCATACAATGAGCTTACAGCCTAGAGAGGGAGACAGACATTAATATAAATAAATGCTTCCATACATCTCTAAGGGTCCAGGTGGCCATGGTTGTAACAGCTCGTCTCGCTCACCGCAAAATGGAATGACTTGTGTCCATCAAGAACACATCCTCTGACTCCTAGCCTTGTGCTTTTCCTTGTCTAGGTAATTAGGAGCAGATCTAATTAAATACAGATATTTTCAGAACCCTTCTTAAACCCCAATACTCTGGAAGCCAAAGGGCTCCAAAAGCTCAGGCTCAGGAATATCAATCAATCAATCAATCAATCAATCAATCATATTTATTGAGTGCTTACTGTGTGCACAGCGCTGTACTAAGCGCTTGGGAAGTACAAGTTGGCAACACACAGAGACAGTCCCTACCCAACAGTGGGCTCACAGTCTATCACAAACTGGTAGCTATAGCATGGCTCAGTGGAAAAGAGCACGGCCTTTGGAGTCACAGGTCATGGGTTCAAATCCTGGCTCCACCAACTGTCAGCTGTGTGACTTTGGACAAGTCACTTAACTTCTCTGTGCCTCAGTTATCTCATCTGTAAAATTGGGAGAAAGATTGTGAGCCAACCTGATCACCTTGTAACCTCCCCAGCGCTTAGAACAGTGCTTTGCACATAGTAAGCACTCAATAAATGCCATCATTATTATTACTATGTCCTTAATTCCTTGCACCTTTCCCTGTCATTCTCGTCTACCAAAAGGCTTTTGTTAGGACATCAGTGAGCATTCGGAAATGCCATAAATAATAACCTGGGGGAATCTGGCTAAAATTTCAAAATAGTGTCCCAACTGAAAAAAAAAAATCCTAATGTATCTCCTGGGCCATACTTGCGAAAATGTACCCAGAGAAAGAGTTCCAAAGTGGATGGGTGAGAACACTAATAGCTACATCAGCTCTTGAGAGATGAGCTATACATTTTTCAAGACGAGCAACTGAATCAGAATTTTCAAAGGTTATTTACATCTTCCAACACTTCCTAAACATTTTCCAAAATATACAGTTTCTTAGTATCATTCCAAAGAGACATAACTGAATAATAATAATGATGGTATTTGTTAAGCACTTACTATGTGCCAAGCACGGTTCTAAGTGCTGGAGGGGATACAAGGTGATCAGATTGTCCCACTTGGGGCTCATAGTCTTCATTCCCATTTTACAGATGAGGTAACTGAAACCCAGAGAAGCAAAGTGACTTGCCTAAGGTCACACAGCTGACAAGTGGCGGAGCCAGAATTAGAACCCATGACCTCTAACTCCCAAGCCTGGGCTCTTTCCACTAAGCCACACTGCTTCTCTGAACTCACTGAACTCAACTGAACTCACAGAAGTGGAAACAATGTGGCCTGATGGAAAGAACATGAGCTTGTGTGACTTCGGGCAAGTCACCTAACTGCTCTGTACCTCAGTTTCCTCATTAAAATGGGGATTCAATACTTATTTTACTTCCTAATTAGATAGGGACTTTGTGGACCAGGAACTGTGTCCAACTTGATCAGCTTGTAACTTTCCCAGGGCTTCCCACATGTCTGCTTGTTTTGTCACCTGTCTACCTGTTTTGTCACCTGTCTACTTGTTTGTTACCTGTCCTCTTGTTTCGTTTTGTTGTCTTTCTCCCCCTTCTAGACTGTGAGCCCATTGTTGAGTAGGGAATGTTTCTGTATGTTGCCGATGCGTACTTCCCAAGCACTTAGTACAGTGCTCTGCACACAGTAAGTGCTCAATAAATATGATTATTTGAGTGAATGTATGAATACACAGCTTGGCACACTGTAAGTGAGCAAAAAATAACACAATTCTTATCAATCAATGGTATTTAACACTTACTGATTGTAGAGCACTGCACAATTATCATTATCATTATTATGGGAGTCTACCGATTGAAACCACTCATGTCTTTATGAAGAATAGATGAAAAACAAAGTACAGTGAATGTATGCAGTCCCTGTCCAATATGGGCTTATACTCTAAATAAACAAAATGGGTCTAAAAAAACCCAACAAATCAAATAGCACCACACCTATTAGAACCCAATGCTACAATGTGAGAAAACAATAAAGAGCTTCTTGAGATAAATGGCATATTAAAAAACTTTGCGGTTGATTACGTAAAAGTCTCCAAGATGGCAAAAAACTAGAATTGATGGATATTTTCTTGGTTTTTAAAGATCATAAACATAATAGATTCTGGTGGTAATATATTCCCTACAGTTGTCAGCTCTCTAAACCAAATAGTAAGGACAGTAGTAGGGTAAATAATAAAAGCCAAAGGAACAAGACAAAACTACTGCAGACAGCTTGAAGTTCGTCCACTGTCTTTTATTAGAGGTCTAAGGCTGAGCAATTTGATAGACACTTTTCAACTCGGAGGTTACTGTATCAATTTCAATTTCATTTAATGGTGCCCAGAAGTCAGTGGTGTGTGCGCTCTGAAAAATTGCAAGACTCATTCCAATTCCTACTGAAGGAAGTGACCATTGAAAGTGCCATCTTTTGTTTGGCCTCAACAATAAGTACAAAGGTTGAATAGTAATGCCATTTCAACTGTTCTGCAACTTTGGCATCGTAGAAATTACAGCTAGAAAAGGCCCATTATATGCAGGTGGATCTTCAGGAGCCTCTCTTGTTAAGGTGGTTTTCAAAGAACAAAGCTTTCTTTTTCTTTACTATTTTAATATTACTCTCACCATCTTATTGTATATTATTATCTAGATATGTTCTTCTCCATGTTTTATTCTCGTCTTTAATGTATTTTTTTCATTTAAAAAATGCTAATTTTTTCTTATCTATTCCCCAAACTGGAGCAATGTTTCATCAGACAAGCATCAGAGAAGCATCTGATCAGAGAAGCAGCATGGCTCAGTGGAAAGAGCCTGGGCTTTGGAGTCAGAGGTCATGGGTTCATTCATTCATTCAATAGCATTTATTGAGCGCTTACTGTGTGCAGACCACTGTAGTAAGCGCTTGGGAAGTACAACTTGGCAACGGTCTTTAACCAACAACGGGCTCACAGTCTAGAAGGGGGAGACAGACAACAAAACCAAACATGGGGACAGGTGTCAAGACAACAGAATAAACAGAAGTAAAGCTAGATGCACATCATTAACAAAATAAATAGAATAGTAAATATGTACAAGTAAAATAAATAGAGTAATAAATCTGTACAAACATATACACAAGTGCTGTTTTGAGGGGAAGGAGGTAGGGCGGGGAGGATGGGGAGGGTGAGAGGAAAGAGGGGGGTTCAAATCGAGGCTCCTCCACTTGTCAGCTGTGTGACTTTGGGCAAGTCACTTAACTTCTCTGTGCCTCAGTTACCTCATCTGTTAAATGGGGATTAAGACTGTGAGCCCCACGTGGGACAACCTGATCACCTTGTAACCTCCCCACCGTTTAGAACAATGTTTTGCACATAGTAAGCGCTTAATAAATGCTATTATGATTATCTGACAACCAGCCAGGTGTACAGAGCTCAAATACAGTAACATCTATGGAATAGATTGCAACATCTCTGCTAAGGTAAGGTTTGGATGATACTGGGAATGGGACCTAAATCCGATCCATAAAATTAATCTTTCTTGGACACATGTGACCATTAATGGATTTCCTCCTGTGACAGTATCACCTGAAATTTCAACTCTTCCCTCTTGCACAAATTTTCATTTCTACCCTCGATCTCCAAAATAAAATTCTTTATTTCAATATTTTACATTATAACAGCATTAGCAAGTTACTTTGGTCTCCATTTCTGAATATATTAGGCAAAAGTTCTTCTTTGAGAGTGAAATATTCTAGTTTTAAGGCCAAAGCCTATTAGTTGGCTTGAGTTAAAGTTAAGTAAAGATCTGTCCATAAATCTAAGTGTCAACTGCTTGGTTAAGGACGCATGGGACTTTCTCAATTTTCAGCAGTTTACAAAATGGGGTGAGTCAAAGAAATACACAGCTACTATATAAGACACATTTAGGAATCAAAGTAAACTGTAACCAACACAAAAATAGCCAAATTGCCATTCTGCAGCTACAAGTGGCAATTTGGATGTGCTCAGCGCAGCAGCTGTCCATCGCCAATGAGCAGAGCCAGATTAATACAAAGGCCATCAGGGTTTTAACCCAGGGATTTGGGGATTAAGGTGATAATTCACACAATCCCCCAAATCCCACCTCCTTTTGACCTTGTTAACAGCCTCTGTTTGGGCATTAAGAATATTGTCACTGCATTACACCCGGTGTACCCAGCTCTTAAATAGGACTCTGTCCTGTAACGTGCAAGGAATAGGCAACACATGAAGGAGGGAGGCCGAGGGTCCAGGAGTTTAGGGTTGTTCCTTTAAATTTTAGCTATGTCTTCCCCCTCCTCCCATTCATTTAGCCCAACATTGGAACATAGTGGTTAACCCAGAAAGGCGCAAATCACTGCTCCCAGCTACTCACTGTAGAGCCTGAGTGGGATCCTGTTGACTTCCTATCAAAGGGTGAAGAGAGAGGGGGGAAAGCAAGTGTGGTGTTTAGAGGCTGTTTGGAAATTAGGTGAAAATCTCATCGCCAAAACCTGCTCCTTCCACTCCATCCAAACTACTACCACATTAATGCAAGCATTTATCCTATCCCTCCTTGGTTATTGTATCGGCCTCCTTGCTGACCTCCCTGCCTCCTCTCTCTCCCCACTCCAGTCCATACTCCATTCTGCAGCCCGAATCATTTTCCTTCAAAAATGTTCAGACCATGTTTCTCCACACCACAAGAAACTCCAGTGGTTGCCCATCTACTTCCATATCATATCCAAACTCCTCATCATTTTGGTCTAAAGCACTTAATCACCTTGTCCCTCCTATCTCACCTTGCTACTCTCCTACTATAACCCTGGTTCAATCTCTCATCCTATCCCGACAGGATTACTGCATCAGCCTCCTCTCTGATCTCCCAACTTCCTGTCTCTCCCCACTTCAGTCTATCCTTCACTCTGCTGCCCGGATTATCTTTGTGCAGAAACGCTCTGGGCATGTTACTCCCCAGTGGCTGCTAGTCAACCTACGCATCAAGTAAAAACTTCTCACTCTCGGCTTCAGGGCTCTCCATTACCTTGCCCCCTCCTACCTCAACTCCCTTCTCTCCTTCTACAGCCCAGCCCGCACCCTCTGCTCCTCTGCTGCTAACCTCCTCACTGTGCCTGTCCCGCCATCGACCCCCGGCCCATGTCCTCCCCCTGGCCTGGAACACCCTCCCTCCACACATCCGCCAAGCTAGCTCTCTTCCTCCCTTCAAAGCCCTACTGAGAGCTCACCTCCTCCAAGAGGCCTTCCCAGACTGAGCCCTCTTTTTCCTCTCCTCCTCCCCATCCCCCCGTCCTACCTCCTTCCCCTCCTCACAGCACCTGTATATATGTTTGTACAGATTTACTACTCTATTTATTTTACTTGTACATATTTACTATTCTATTTGTTTTTTAATAATGATGTGCATCTAGCTTTATTTCTATTTGTTCTGATGACTTGACACCTGTCCACATGTTTTGTTTTGTTGTCTGTCTCCCCCTTCTAGACTGTGAGCCCGGTGTTGTGTAGGGGCCATCTTTATATGTTGCCAACTTGTACTTCCCAAGTGCCTAGTACAGTGCTCTGCACACAGTAAGCACTCAATAAATACGACTGAATTAATGAATGAATGAACTCAGTCCGCACACTTTGTTCCTGTAATGCTAACCTTCCTTCTGTACCTCAATCTCATCTATCTCACCACCGACCTCTCGTCCACAACCTACTCTGGACTGGAAAGCCCTCCCAACTCATATCAGACAGATAATTGCTCTCCTTCACTTTAAAAACTTATTGAAGGCATATCTCCTCCAAGAAATCTTCCCTGACTAAACCCTCCTCTCCTCCTCTCCCACTCCCCTTTCCCTCCCATCCTTACAGCACATATGTAGATACCTGTGTGTATATCTATAATTTCTTAATTCATTCATGTTACTAAATGTCTCTCCTTCTAGACTGTAAACTGATTGGGGGCAGGAATGTGACTTGTTATACTGTACTCTCTCAAGTTCTTAGTACAGTGCTTTGCACACTGTAAACACTCAATAAATACCACTGAATGAATGAATAGGAAAGTCTTTGCAGTTCTGTATGAAGCCAATAGTTTCATTTTTACGAATCTCCAGGCTCACTGCAAAGACAGGAAGCACTTCAGACCAGTTAACTGCTGGTATGAAATGGCAGTTTCTGCAGAACCAGGAGTGGGTGACATTTTCAGCCCCCAAATAGCATTTTCAGCTGCACATTCATTCATTCAATTATATTTATTGAGCACTTACTGTGTATAGAACACTGTAGAAAGTACTTGGGAGAGTACAAAACAACAATAAGCAGACACATTTCCTCTGAACAGCAAGCTTACATTTCCCTTAATTCCCAACTGCTTTCTTCTACCATGAATCTACTCTTAGGTTCTGGAAACCTTTAGTTTTGTGGTTGGCCCCTGAAGGCTGTTCCTACCCAAAATGTTGCTGGGCATCTTAATTTGTACACCACAGACTCATGACAAGGAGGTGTGGAGAGTGAAATAAAGTCAGTGTGGCCTAATAGAAAGACCACATGTTGTCAGGATACTTGGATTCTAATCTGGTCTATGCCACTTGCTTGCTGTTTGACCTTTAGCAAGTCACTTGACTTCCATGTGTCTAGTAGATAGAGCACGGACCTGGGGAAGGATCAGAGTTCTTTCCTTTCTCCACCACCTGTCTTCTGTGTGAACTTGGGCAAATCACTTCACTTCCCTGGACCTCAGTTACCTCATCTGTAAAATGGGGATTAAGACTGAGCGCCTGCGTGGGACAAGAACTATCTCCAACCCTATTTGCTTGTATCCATCCCAGCACTTATTACAGTTCCTGCCCGGCACATAGTAAGTAAGCACTCAAAAAATACCGCAATCATAGTTTCTTCATCTATATTTTTCTTTTTACATGTCTGGTCTCTAACCCCCTTTAAATTGTGAACCCCCATGAGGGACAGAAATTGTATCTGATCTAATTATACTGCATCTATCTGTACTATATTTTGAGAAACAGCATGGCCTAGTGGAAAGAGCACGAGCTCAGCAGTTGGAGGACTTGGGTTCTAATCCTGGATCTACCAAATGTTTAGTATGTGACTTTAGGCAAGTCACTTGACAGCTCTGTGCCTCAGCTTCCTCAACTGTAAAATGGGGATTAAATACCTGCCCCCCGTCATACACACTTAGGCCTTGAGCCTCATGTGGATCAGGGACTGTGTCCATCCTGATTAAACTGTATCTCAGCACTTAGAACAATGCTGGATGCATAGTGAGCACGTAACAAATACCATAATAATAATGATAATATAATCTATCACAACATTTTTAGCACAGTGCTTGTCACAGAATAAGAGTTTAACATAATAATCATCATCATCATCCCTGGGCATTTTAAGGACATCTTACGTTGCAATGAATTCCAGTTCAGGTCATACTGGTGATATATTGGTGACATGGTGTCACAAAAGACACACATAAAAAAACCCCTCTGAATGAAAATAGCACTTCCCCTGAAGTTTTTCTCTGCTCCCTTTTTAAATACTTCTTGGCACCTTCTGGATGTTAAAAGTGAATTGTTCCAGGGTCACGAAGCAACCATGTGGGACAACCTGATTACCCTGTATCTACCCAGAGCACTTAGAACAGTGCTTGGCACTGTCTACTTGTTCTGTTTTGTTGTCTGTCTCCCCCTTCTAGACTGTGAGCTCGTTGTTGGGTAGGGACCATCTATGTGTTGCCGATTTGTACTTCCTAAGCGCTTAGTACAGTGCTCTGCACACGTTAAGTGCTCAAGAAATACGATTGAATGAATATTGGGAAGCAGTGTGGCTCAGTGGAAAGAGCCCAGGCTTGGGAGTCAGAGGTCATGGATTCTAATCCCGGCTCCACCACTTGTCAGCTGGGTGACTTTGGGCAAGTCACTTCACTTCTCTGTGCCTCAGTTACCTCATCTGTAAAATGGGGATTAAGACTGTGAGCCCCCCGTGGGACAACCTGATCACTTTGTATTCTCCCCAGCACTTAGAACAATGCTTTGCACAAAGTAAGTGCTTAACAAATGCCTTCATCGTCATCATATTGGTGCCAGCAGCAACCCATTCCAAACTGAAGGATAGTAATAATAAGATGACAACTGGCATGACAGCCTTGATTGTTCTCTATCTCCAGCAGGCAATAACAATAACAATAATAATAATAATAATAATAATAATAATAGTATTTGTTAAGTGCTTACTATGTGCCAGGTACTGTTCGAAGCACTGGGGTGGATACAGGCAAACTGACAGTCCCTGTCCCACATGGGACTCACAGTCTCAATCCCCATTTTACAGATGAGTTAACTGAGGCGCAGAGAAGTTAAGTGACTTGCCCAAGGTCACACAGCATACACGTGGTGGAGCTAGGATTAGAATCCATGACCTTCTGACTCCCAGTCCTGTGCTCTATCTACTCTGTCATGCTGCTTCTAGGGACTAGGCAAGGGAGTAGATAGGTTTGGAGTCTTCAATCACATTGTTACTCAATGCCCCAAGTGGATTTCACAGTCCTGGAGACCAAACAACCAGAATTGCAATGACAGATATATGAATGGACTTAGTCTTCAAGGAGAAAAGCCCTTTTCTGCAAGTATTGATTTACTTTAAAAATCAACAAAATCAAAACAAAATAACAATACACACTCTGTTGCCCACTATATAATGGACTCATGGATCAAAGACAAACCAACAACATCACTTTGACACATTTTGAGAAATGGAGACAGAGCTCTGGGTTTTAAATTTTCTCAGTGTTTTTTTTTCCTTTATAAGTATACACAGGAGTTGATCCTAGAACAAATCAAGGAAATAGAGAAACATGTAAAAACATGTAAGCTAGTCTCTTCCTGCAAGCCCAGGCTTAACAAAAAAAAATAAACTAAAAAACCCCCCAAAACTCTGTACCTGCATATTTAACAGAACAGCCCCAACACGCATGGCTTCACTGATTTCCAGGCTGTACATTGACTGGGGAAAGCGAGGAGGGCTTTGATTATTTGGAGGAAGCACTTCAATGTATACGGTGCAGATGGAATTCCTGCAGAGAAAGAAAAAGAAACAGAAGTTGTCACAATTTCCACTTGTTTACCAACACACTGGATTTATCATCCTCCGGCTTTACCGTAGGATGCTCATTGTGGGCAGGGAATATGTCCGCTAACTCTGTTGTATTTGTACTCTATGAAGCACATAGTAAGGGCTGAATTAATATCATTGATGATGATGATGATGACATTCAAGACCAACTATGATAGTGTTCTGAAGGTCCCAATATTTTCAGTTAGAAATAATACATAGGGTGATTTAATTTTTTTTATAAGCAATCAACTGATCAATAGTATTTACCGAATGCCTCCTGTGTGTGAGCACTGTACTAAGCACTTGGGAGCGTACAATACAGCAGAGTTGGTAGATACATTCCTTGCCCACAGTGAGATTACAGTCATTCATTAATTCATTCAATCGTATTTATTGAGCACTTACCGTGTTAAAAGCACTGCAGTAGGCACTTGGGAGAGTACAATATAAAAATAAATAGACACATTTCCTGCCCACAATGATCCTAAACTCTAGATGGGGAGACAGATATTCCTATAAATAAATAAATTATGGATATCTAGAGAAGCAGCGTGGCTCAGTGGAAAGAGCACGGGCTTTGGAGTCAGAGGTCATGGGTTCAAATCCCGGCTCCACCAACTGTCAGCTGTGTGACTTTGGGCAAGTCACTTCACTTCTCTGTGCCTAAGTTACCTCATTTGTAAAATGGGGATTAAGACTGTGAGCCCCACGAGGGACAACCTGATCACCCTGTAACCTCCCCAGCACTTAGAACAGTGCTTTGCACATAGTAAGTACTTAATAAATGCCATTATTATTATTAAATCTACATAAGTGCTGCTAAGAAAACTCCAAGTAATTTGTTCTTTCAAAACATTTCTCTTGAAAATTTGTGGAACTGCCGTCAACTGTTAGTTCATTATTTAGAACATGTAAACCACATTAATAGAACCTGATTATGTGCATCAGATTTATAATTTAATAGTACACTGAAATACATGATATTGTTCTCCAGCACTTAGTACAGTCCTCCGAAAACAGTAAGCACTCAACAAATATGAGGAGCAGCTTGGCTCAGTGGAAAGAGCACGGGCTTTGGAGTCAGAGGTCATGGGTTCGGATCCCTGCTCTGCCACGTGTCTGCTGTGTGACCTTAGGCAAGTCACTTAACTTCTCTGAGCCTCAGTTCCCTCATCTGTAAAACGGGGATTAAGACTGTGAGCCCCACGTGGGACAACCTGATCACCTTGTATCCCCCTCCAGCGCTTAGAACAGTGCTTTGCCCATAGTAAATGCTTAACAAATGCCATTATTATTATTATTATTATTATATGATTGATTAGTCTTTACTAAAGAGAATTTCTGTTACCATAGAAGTCTATTGCACAAGAAAAGCAGGATTCTCTATTAAACCAGCAGAGGGAGCAACTGTTAAATTTATTTTAAAGATTCGTTTTTTCCTTTACTGACACAATAATTGGAGATATTGCTTATTAAAAGGGCCAGAATACTAAAGCACACTATGGATATCATTTTTTCGTAAATTTATGTAAACAAAATATATGAATTAGAAAAGAAAAATAATCACAAGTCATATGTTTCTTATTCTAGTTATAATCAATCGTATTTATTGAGCGCTTACTGTGTGCAGAGCACTGTACTAAGCGCTTGGGAAGTACAAGTTGGCAACATATAGAGAGGGTCCCTACCCAACAGTGGGCTCACAGTCTAAAAGGGGGAGACAAAGAACCTGTTTATAGTCCCAAATCTCCCATGTCTGAGCTGAAGATCATAATGAAGTCATATCTCTTTGAAAAATATATTGATGCAATGGTATGAGTTACAAATGTATAGATAAAATGCAAAATCCAGATTTTAGGCTTTCAAATTAGGATTGTTAAAATGCTTCTTTCTTTGGAAAAACACTTTCATATCTTTTATGCTGTAAACACTAAGTTGAACATAAATGGAGGAAAACAGTCATTTTAGTATTTTTTCTCATAAATTTAAATCGTGATCTTAAAACCGAAATATTTACCCTACAGCCTATGCGGAACTAAAAATTCAGTGGTGGAAGACTGAAAGTTAGAAGATGACCAATAGTAAAAAGCAATTGGTTCTAATATATTTAAGACATCCACAAGTCTCACCTTGTCTAGGCAATTATGGACATTTTGCTGATGTCTCTATTGGCCTAAGGTAGAAAGAACCCACTAAGAACTGCACTTAGGCAGTGAGACGTGGCAAGCAGAACTTCAGAGCTGTGGCAGTGACAGTTACAGTTGCTACTCCTGAAAAACTAGAAGAAAAACAATTCTCTTCCTCAGCAAGGTGCATTGAAAACATTGTCACAGCTATAGCCCATTGCCAATCAATCAATCAATATAATTTTTGAGTGATTTCTGCGTGTAGAAAACTGTACCAAACACTTGGGAGAATACAACACAAAAGAGCTGGTAGGCATGTTCTGTGCTTATCAGGTGTTGTAACTTAGAATTTCCAGCTTTACTATCAATCAATCAATCAATCGTATTTATTGAGCACTTACTATGTGCAGAGCACTGTACTAAGCGCTTGGGAAGTACAAATTGGCAACACATAGAGACAGTCCCTACCCACTAAAATTCCTTTCACTGTCAGGATGGCTGTGATTGCTACCCAGAAACTCCTGTTGACTAAGGAAGGATTTTGAAATTTCCAAAGTTTATTTGGGGACGGAATTCCTGCGTGTAGACGTTTATTTTAATTAGAATAAAATACATTTTCAATCAATGCACAAGTGATATACTCATAATCCATGCATCTTTGTATAGCACGACCTTTGACCTGAATGTTTGTTTAATGGTTTTAAAAAGTACACTATTGACAAATTAATCTAAGTGGATCACAGCAAATCTATGTCGTTCTAAGCAGTTATAAAACAGAGAAATGACCTTTAAACCTGTAAATGACCTCTTACACTTTCATTCATTTCAAAGTTCTCTCCAAACACCAATAATTTATCATTATAATAGGATCACCTGAAAATGAGAAGTATAAATTCCACTTTATCAACTGGTCAAACCAAACATAGGCATGATATTTTAAAACACTTTCAGATGTTTTGAGGGAAACAGATTGAATTGTACATATTTTTAAGCTAGAAGTTTGCAATGGAGATATTAACTAGAAATGATCAAGTACCATATGAAATATAGCTTTGTATGCTTCAATCCTGAACACTCAGTCACTTTTTTTAAAAGCATACATAGTACAGAATCTGGAAAAATACCCACAAAAATCTGAAAATTCAAATGGGAAAAAGTTAAATGGCTACAACGGGATATGAGGTTCAATTGTTCTCTCTCAACTTTACAACATTTAAGTATGATAATGATTGTCTGAATTGCATAGTAGATGATTAGTAGGAACCAAAAAAATCAGACTTTAACCCCTAAATTCTTCTGAGATTATTACTCTATTTATTTTACTTGTACATATTTACTATTCTATTTATTTTGTCAATAATGTGCATCTAGATTTACTTCTATTTATTCCGATGACTTGACACCTGACCACATGTTTTGTTTTGTTGTCTGTCTCCCCCTTCTAGACTGTGAGCCCACTGTTTGGGTAGGGACCATCTCTGTATGTTGCCAACTTGTACTTCCCAAGCGCTTAGTACAGTGCTCTGCACACAGTAAGCACTCAATAAATACTATTGAACGAATGAATGAATGAGATATATAATGTACTAATATCCATCTCATGCATATCAAGGGTAGGAGTCACCAGAGCATTTGAAATAACTAGTAAAATAATTATAAAAATAATAATGGTATTTGTTAAGCACTTACTATACACCAAGCACTGTTCTAAGCTCTGGGGTAGAAACAGGGTAATCAGGTTGTTCCACATGGGGCTCAGACTTTTAATCCCCATTTTACAGATGAGGTAACTAAGGCACAGAGAAGTTAAGTGACTTGCCCAAGGTCACACAGCAGACAAGAACCTCCCTTTCCCTAGAAATTGGAGATCAAAGCATCAGAACCTAATAGATATGGAAAAGCCTATGAATATAGATAGCCTTTCCCCACTTCACCAAATCTCACATAGACAGTTACTACAAATGTTTTTTGAGTTAACACATGTCTGATGTTTTGTGAGCTTCTTTGTGCACACAGATGTTTCTGGCATTAAGCCAGACTATGTCACCCCATTAATTTCAATGCATTTATACCAACAGCAAGTACAAAGGAAAAATATGAACAAAGGTGAGTAGGTAAGCTGGTATTATGAAGCTTTGATCTTGAAACATGACGGAATACTACAAAATGAAAAGGGAAATTGTTCCAATCTGATGGCAGCTAGAGGGTACTAATGATATGAATTTGCTGTACATGACTTATTTATACTCCAAGGAATTTCACATGTCTATTTGAAATAACATAACTCATATTTCCCTTCCTCTGTTATAGTGGCCGGAGTGGAAGAGCGCTATCAATTCAAAGGATCTTTAGCAAATTATCTGACTGTGCATTTTTAACCATGTGGGAATGAAAACTGCTGCCTTTCTCTCCCAATACAGAGCAGAGATTCTGGGAATGAAGATGAAGAAGCTGATGATGGGGGGGGGATGATGATGATTGAGGTATTTATTAAGTGCTTAGTATGTGTCAAGCACTGTTCTAAGCACCTAAGTAGATAAAAGTTAAACAGGTCATATGCAGTCCCTGCCCGGGTGGGGTTCACAGTTTAGGAAGCCTGAAGCCAGAATTCTAGGGACAGGTGAGGAAATTATTGTGTAAGTGACAAAGAAACAAGATAGGAAATACAAGGGATAACTGAAGAGCACCTGAAATACTGGTAAAAGAAAATAAGCAGGAAGAAATTTTGGCCTGCACTACGGTGTTACTCATTACTGGAGCACAGGACAAGATGGATTTAGGTTGTTCAGGAGCAATAGGCCATGAAAACATGGAGGTGGTGTTTCACAGTATACTACCCTCTTAGGAGTCCTGCAAAATAAAAAAGGCCAAAGGTAGAGTGCATGGTTTAAGCAAAAATAGAAAAAAAATATGACTTATTTTACCCATCCAATCTAGAAGGAAAAGGAGATCTTCTTTGGAAAAGTAATTGTAGTGCCTTCAGATTAGAATTAGTGATGATGGGGTACTTTACACAGCTCCTTGAAGGAAAGGTTCATGTCTACCAAGTCTGTTGTATTCTACTCTCTCAATTGCTTGGTACAGTGTTCTTCACACAGTAAGTGCTCAATAAATGCAATGATTGATTGACTGATCGATGTAGCTGGTAGAAAAAAATTTCAGGAGGCCACAAATTTTAAATTTGTTCTTGCATTGTGATCATCTTTTCCAGCCAGAAAATAAAGGAATCAATTAGGGCAGGGAAAAAAAAAATCAGTGATTTAAAGATGAATGGAATCCTCAGTGGCAATAAGATGATTTAATATATGATCCTAAAAGGACAGGGGTGTTAAAGTCAATCTAATAAATGACTTTCAAGAAAGCACATTTTAACAAACTTAAGGCACTATTTGGAAGGAACCAACAACTAATAAACCAAAGAGCAGCAAAAGTGTGTATGAAAACTGAGTTCTCTTTTAAAAGGTACTTCTGCAGTAATAAATTCCACCAAGGGAAGAATGAAAATAATAAGCAACATTCCACAATACAAAATTCTGTTTTTCTACTATATCTATTTTGTTTTGTTTTTTCTACTATAGATACCATCATCTGATATAATAATTTTAATTTATCAAGAATAGCTAACAACTTTTTGTCCCATATATGTATATAATTTTTTTAGGTATAATGAAATTGCATTGGCTAAAAGCTTGGATCCCCAAAGAGATGTCTCATAGAGCTAATGACTACCAATTAGGCAACTTGTTGTTATAATAAGACACTAACTGTCCATAAAAGGTTGGCATAGGGTAAATGCTAATTTATTTACACACCCATCAGTTAAGTTGATATTGTGACTCTGACTTACAAATACAAGATAACTCAGCACTGTGTTTATTTCACCTCAGCCCTTAGAATCGTTTCCAAAAGCTCTTCCTGAGTCATAGCAATATCTACAGAGCACCTAATTTCTGACCCTCAAATAATTTTACAAGTCTAAAAAGTCTCACAAGGGGAAGCAGCATGGCCTAGTTGAAAGAACATAAGCTTAGGACCTTGGTCCTGATTTCAGTTTGGTCTTTTGCTGTGTGATCTTGGGTGAGTCACTTAATTAATCAAAGATATTTATTGAGCACTTACTGTGTGCAGAGCACCCTACTAAGTGCTTGGGATAGCACAATATAACAGAGTTTATAATAATATTAATAATAATAATAACAATGATGGTGTTTGTTAAGCACTTACTATGTGCCAAGCACTGTTTCAAGCACAGGGTAGATACAAGGTAATCAGGTTGTCCCACATGGGGCTCACAGTCTAAATTCCCATTTTACAGATGAGGTAAAGAGAAGAGAGACATGTCCCCTGCCCTCATTGAGCTTCCAATCTAGATAAATTAACTTCTCTTTGCCTCAGTTTCCTTATATAAAATGGGGATTCAATCCCATGCCATCTTTCTTAGACTGTGAGCCCCATATGGAACAGGGACTGTGTCCAACCTGATTACTGTGTCTCAACCCCAAGGAATACTATTAGTATGCTTGGCACAAAGTAAGTGCTTAATGAGAGCCATTTAAAAAAGTCTTATGGCATTGTGATACTCAGTATTCCTAAGTAAAAGTGGCATTGCTCATAGTCAAGGAGATGAAGAATCAGAGCAGTTCAGTTACTTGTGAAACAGAGTGACTGCCAAACCTGAAGGAATGTTTAAAAGTGACTTAAACTTTGCAAAATTTGAATAAAGAAATCTCTGGAAGTTGTCTGGGCATTAAGTTGGAATTGGACAACCTGGGGAGAGGAAGGATAAAAGATGCAGAAGACAGGACAATATCTCTCAATACAACCACATCACAGTTCAAAGGGGGATATCCTCTTTTTCTCTTCCAGGCTATTTTCATCACACTTTTCCACTCCTCCCAATCATTCTAGAAATCTTAACCCCACTCTCTGAAATGGCAGTTAACACTTACATTCCATATGGGCTGAATGATCATTAAACTGGAAGGCAAAACTACAACCCACCCAGTTTTGGAATAGACTGCAAGCTCCTCCTCTAAACTGTAAGATCCTTGTGAGCAGGTAACATGTCTAGACTGTGAGTTTGAGGTGGGCAGAGATTGTCACTGTTTACTGTTGTAGTTTTCCAAGCGTTTAGCACAGTGCTCTGCCACAGTAATTGCTTAATAAATATGATTGGCTGAATGAACGAATGTCTAACAAATCTGTTACAGCATCTGTTATGTTATCTCTCCCAAGTACTCAGTACAGAACTGTACACTCAGTAAACATTCAATAAAAACAATAGACTGATGTTCTTACTTTATCTTTTCAACTGGTCGGGGATTTGTCTCTGGTCCTGACAAGCCCTATTACAGTATCCCTCATCTTATAAAGTAAAAGGCATATGAAGTAAAATTTATCTGGAACTTGTCATATCTTCCAAAAGTTGTCGATTCCTCTTCAGTGGCTAAATTAAACATAAATTCCTCACCACTGGCTTTAAGGTGCTGAACAAGTATTCCCCTCCTACCTATCTACTCTCTTCTCCTTTCACACCCCAGATCACACACTTTGTTCCTCTAAACCAATGACTCACCGTGACTAAATAACTTTCTGAAATCAAATCTCCTCCCCCATATCATTTCTTGTCTCCCCAATCACTTCAGCACTTCCACGAGCTCTAGGAACCTGGGTATAAATCAATCAATCAATGATGTATTGAGTGCTTTCTATGTGCAGAGCATTGTGCTAAGCACTTGGGTAAGTCCTATACACTAGAGTTGATAGACATGATCCTTGCCCTCAAGGAGCTTACAGTCCGATCCCCATCCACCTCATATCACTTACTACACATTTATTACCTCTTCCTATTCACAATTTATTTTAATACTAATTATGGTATTTGTTAAGCACTTACTATGCGCTAAGCACTGTTCTAAGCACTGGGGTAGATTCAAGGTAATCAGATTGGACACAGTCCTTGTCCCAAATGAGGCTCACACTCTTAATCCCCATTTTACAGATGAGGTAACTGAAGCACAAAGAAGTTAAGTGACTTGTCCAAGGTCACACAACAGACAAGTGGTGGAGTCATGCCCCCCAAGCCCGTGCTCTGGCCACTAGGGCATGCTGCCTCACTAGTTTGTAAGCATCTTGAAGGGAGGAAACATACGTACTAATTTTATTGTACTTTCCCTAGTGCATAGTGTTCTGTAAATTTCAGGCACTCAATAACCACTACTGTTTTATTAGATTTTATTTGCATCATCTTCCTTATAAACCCACCTCCAACCTCCCACAGTAGGATAATACATCACAGCTCAAATAAAATTTGTTCCAGACTACCAGACTCTTTGCCAATTCTCTGGTGGATTAAGGCTCCTTTTATCTTGTAGACACTGCTTTAAGTAGTCATATTTGTTCCACAAGGAGAACTCTGTTCATCTGCTATCCCTCAGTGCAGCAGTGAAGTCATAAGGGATTTCACACCTAATTACAAATACCTCAATGAAAGCCTGCTGAATTATCCTGAAAATGAGTATCCCTAGGGAAATCTGCACCAATTACAAGGTTAATTGAATAGATCCCCTGGATGAACGAACAACTCTTTAAATTATTAGAATACTCTCTCTAAGCTGTAGAATTAGCATGCCAATAACCAGGATATTCTGCAACATTCAGGATAGTTTTATATTCCCTTTTACCTGGACGGCAGGCCACAAGGTAGCTGGCTGGGACCAAGAGAGTTGTTGGGGATTCCTTAGTTTCAGTTCATGTAGGGAATAGTTGGAGCAGATTCTATTGTAATAATAATAATAATGGAATTTATTAAGCGCTTACTGTGTGCAAAGCACTGTTCTAAGCACTGGCGAGGTTACAAAGTGATCAGGTTGTTCCACAGGGGGCTCACAGTCTTCATCCCTATTTTACAGATGGGGTAACTGAGGCTCAGAGAAGGGAATTGACTTGCCCAAGGTCACACAGCAGATATGTGGTGGAGTCAGAATTAGAACCTGTGACCTCTGACTCCCAAGCCCGGGCTGGGAGTCCACTGAGCCATGCTGCTTCTCTATTGTGTATATATATATGTGTGTGTGTGTGTATATATATATATATATATGTATCTCAACATATTGTAGACTATAAAATTATTTGTAATGCAATATCCAGGTCAGAGCAGTAGCCTAACCAGCCCAGAACATTCTCTCAAAGGACTATTGAAAGACCCAGTGTGATGACTTCCCATCCTGACATCCTTCCAAGATGTTCAAGCGCTTCGTACAGTGCTCTGCACAAAGTAAGCACTCAATAAATACGATTGAATGAATAAATGTTTCCCACTGTAGATACTGCCTTCTGGAATAACAAAAGTCCACAACATTCAATCAATCAATCAATCACTGATTTATTTATTGAACTCCAACAATGTTCAGGGCACTGTACTAATCGCTTGGGAGGGTACAATATAGACATGTTCCCTGCCCACGGTGAGCTCTTATTTATTGTAAACTCCCTGAGGGCTGGGATCATGGCTACCAATTCTATCATAATCTTCCAAGCACTTAATACAGTTCTCTAAAACAGTAGGAAATCAATAAATAATACTGCTTGATTATAAGTTAATTAAAGCCAGGGAGCCATGTGACTTGGGGAAGGCAGAGGAAAACTGTACAATGTGTGAAAAAAGGTGCTTCATTGATCCTGATGGGAAAGTGAAAAGAAGAAATACCAGGAGATTATCCTTAAAGGGTGAAAGATAGGGAGAAAATTCCTCCAGGGGAATTTTTATGTAGCATCTGAACTCTGAGACATTTCTGTGAATCCCCCTGACTGACACAACACTTCCTCTCCCTTTGAATTACCCTGCATTGTATTAAAAAATGAAAAATGAATGCCTTTTTTTTTGGCTTGCATTCCATCCAGATCAATAGTTGAATTCAATCCCATGGAGCTTAGTGCATGAAAGGGGTTAATTTTATTTTAAATTTTATGTAGTTTTATGATTGTTTTATTGCTCTTTTTACAGCATATTAGCCAGTAGAAAATACAGTCCTCTTTGATTTCCTGATCTAATTTAGACGGTTAGCAAAAATAGCACGCTGGTATTGTTAGATTTAATAACTAAGCTAAATATAAGCTAAAAAAATACTCTTTTTATTATAATATAAATTACCTTCTCTCTGCAAGAGGAGCATTGTCAGATGCTTTGATAGTGAGAGCATAGGACCGCCCTACTGTCAATTCAACTCCTGGAGCGATGCTGATAAGACCCGTGGTGTTATTGATGATGAAGTCTCCCTGATCCCCAGCCAGGATTTCGTATATGATCTGCCCGTTTGACCCTTCGTCTGCGTCTACTGCAGTGAGCTGGAATTGAAAATCACAACATAAATCCTCTTGGGACTCAACCTTTCACCATATTGAAATTTTCATTTCAACAAAGGATCTGGCTTTGAAGGAAAAAAAGAATCAGAGAGCAGAGGAAACTTTTCTCACGTTGCGTATCTTGAATGATGGTGGTCTCTTGAATTATGAGGCTACATACGCATGACCATAACTTTCAGAAATTTCAAATTTTTTGAACAGAAAAAAGTAAATGTCTTTTACCTGGGCACTTATTTTCACTTTAACATAAAAAAGGACAAAAGAAGGAAATTCAACATTCTGAAATATATTTATTGTCTCATGTGGGACAAACTGATTGTTTTATATCTACCCTAGTGTTTAGCACAGTGTTTGGCACATATCACTTAATTAAATATTATTATTACCATAAACTTTTAACGCTTTTTGATTATGACTGTGGTTTAAAAAAGTCTTACCTACACATTTTCAATTACTTTTTTTAAGTTCATCAGTATGTAAGGAATTATTTCAATACATTTTATACTTTAGTTTCAATTATAACCCCAAGCATGAAAAGGATAAATTTCAGCAGGTGCTAATAAACACAATAACTTAGGTGCCTGTTGAACTGCTCAGAGAAAGAAACAAGTGAGACTGGCATTAGTTGAAACTGAGCTCCAGAAGAAGAGAATGAATGTTAAGGGTTGGACAGATGTGGTTTTTAAAAGGGAAATGGTGAATGAAACAATTCTCAGACACACAAGACAAGGACAGTCCTGAAGGTAGAAGAGGTTGACTGATGAGCTTACAGAGAGCTAATCACTCCAAGCAAGTTTATTCACTTTCGTAAATGGCTAAAATGAGAAAATTAATGCATTAAGGGTGAAAAGGAAACATAACCTATTTTGATTTAAATAAAGTAGTTAATGAATGCGCAACTAGGAAATAATTTTAAAATGACTACAAACTGAATCATATTGCCATGGATTTGGCTGGTGGAATTTAATGATACATTATGTTACAAGTTGAGGAAAAGTCTAGGAAGGTGCTGCAGGGATAAGTAATATGTCTGGTGCTATTTAACATTTTCCTTAATAACACTGATGGGGAAGAGAAAAATAATTCCCTAAAACACGAAACACACTAAAGTGGGAAACAAGCTGAAATCCAGGGAAGATGGAAACACAAGGCAAAGGATCAAAGGAGTATAGAAAAAATAGGACAAACTAAATTCAAACCACAAAAATATAAGGTAATCTATCAAGATAAAAATATTCCTATGACATGGAAATTACTTAGTACAGTGCTCTGCCCACAGTAAGCGCTCAATAAATATGATTGAATGAATGAAAGCAAGACGATTCAGACATTTCTACCTTCCCTGTACTTCTTTGTTGCATGGCATTTTTCAGAATTCACTGATGATGAATGTTCATGAGGCTTGTGGTAATGAAACACACAACCCAACCCAATCTAAAATGAGGGCTCCTTAGTAAACATTTTATAACAACAACAACAACAATAATAATAATAATAATAATGACATTTGTTAAGCACCTACTATGTGCAAAGCACTGTTCTAAGCGCTGGGGAGGATACAAGGTGATCAGGTCATCCCAAGTGGGGTTCACAGTCTTAATCCCCATTTTACAGATGAGGGAACTGAGGCACAGAGAAGTTAAGTGACTTGCCCAAACTCACCCAGCTGACAATTGGCAGAGCTGGGATTTGAACCCATGACCTCTGACTCCAAAGCCCATGCTCTTCCACTGAGCCATGCTGCTTCTCTTGCAGACATAACTTTTACAGGATTTTTCTGAGTTTGGCCCAAATTAATAGCTTTTTTTTCATTCCCTTTGGTTTTCATTAATTCATTTGATAATATTTATTGAGGGCTTACTGTGTGAACAGCACAGTACTAAGTGCTTGGGAAAATACAATATAACAGTAAACAAACTTATTCCCTGCCCACAACAAGGTTACAGTCCAGAGGAGGAGACAGACATTAATAGAAATAAATTACATAAATTACAGATATGTACATAAGTGTTGTGGGGTTGGGAGGGGGGAGTTTTGGTGGTAGGGGCCCAGACTATGGGTAGGAGGATGTCAAAGATTCATTCAGTTTTATATCAAAACACTTGTGATGTAGAATACAGTAGTACTAATAGCACTAGGGGCTAATGATTTTAGTAATTAATGAACATTATGACAGCAGAATATGTTGCCAAAATAGTGGTGTGAATTTGAGCCTGACTGAATTTGATGAACCCTGGATGAATGAAGGAAACTGGGTTTGCATATAATACAGAAATTACTTTCCTAATTAACCAACAAATCCTCTTCACCAAACGAACGAGCGCTATGAAACCACGCGTCTGTCAGACTGAGGTAGGCTGGGGAAAACTATTTAAACCAGACTCTCTGCAGGAAAGAATCAACTTTCTAGCTGCTTCTTGGTGTTTCTGTCAGCCTACCATTCATCATGTCAGGAAGGTAAGGGCAGGGAAAGGAGATGGAAGGTGAAGCAGCGATGAATGTGACAAAGCAAATAGACTGGAGACAGAGACATGAAAAGAAGTAGTGGAAGAGGATAGTGACACCACTGCCCCACAGACTGAGACCGGGAGACCCAAATGATGTGGGGCACAGAAAAGAAAAGAAGATGCTTAATAAAAGAAACAACCCACAGCACATATGATTAACCAACAACTAATAATGCATGTAGAAAAATGGGTTTTATTTCATCGGGAAATGTAATTTAATTTTAAGCATTTTAACTGCCCAAATAATCTGAAATGAAATCTTATTCGGGCTTTACCACAGCTAGGTGCATACCGAATGACCCTTGAAATTGTAAAAATGGATCGCCTTAATAAAATCCAAGTTGTTCTAATGGAAAACGTGAAAAAAAAACCCACCAGCAAATCTGTATTTGTAAGCACAGTAATAGACAAATTATTATTTCATCTATGATAATATCTTATTAAACTAAAGAGATAATCTAACAGTAGAATACCCACTGCCGTGTCAAATATAGACCAACATAATTTGATTATGTTTTATATTTATCAATTTGATATTCAATTAGATTACATTAACAACAAATTAAAAGATGTTTCAATCATTTTCTCATATCCATTAACAAGAACTTCATAACATACACGCATCACAGAATATCTGCTGATAAATCACTGATGTACTACTTTGCAAATGTATTATTCAAATATTAAAACAGAAATATGGAATATATACCATTGGATGTGAAAATACTGAGAACTCCAGATGGTTATAGGACAACATAAAATAAAAAAACCAAAGATCATACACCCATTATCCAATACATGGAGTAATTTAAATTATTTCAACTTGCAATGTAATTTCTCATGCGGCATAGTTTACCCTCTTAAATAGTAAATTCCTTGAGGACAGAGGTTGTGTTTTTTATTGCTGTAGAATTCCCAGTGCTCTGTAAACAGGAATTAGGAATTTAGAGCCTAGCCTAGAGGACAGGGCATGGGACTGAGAGTCAGAAATTCCTGGCTTCTTGTCCCGATTCTGCCGCTTGTCTGCTATGTGACCTTGGGCAAGTCATTTAACTTCTCTGTGCCTCAGTTACCTCATCTGTAAAATGGGGATTAAGACTGTGAGCCCCATGTGGGACAGGGACTGCAGCCAATTTGATTACTCTGTTTCTACCCCAGTGCTTAGAACAGTGTCTGGCAGAGAATAATAATAATCGTATAATAATAATGATGGTATTTGTTAAGTGCTTACTATGTGCAAAGCACTGTTCTAAGTGCTGGGGGGATACAAGGTGATCAGGTTGTCCCATGTGGGGCTCACAGTCTTAATCCCCATTTTACAGATGAGGGAACTGAGGCCTAGAGAAGTTAAGTGACTTGCCCAAAGTCACACAGCTGACAATTTGCAGAGCCGGGATTTGAACCCATGACCTCTTACTCCAAAGCCCGGGCTCTTTCCATGGACCCACGCTGCTTCTCTGCTTAACACATATTATTATCATTATTAATAACAATTATTATGAGGAAAACTCAGGAGATGAACTGGTTTCAGGATAGACTGGCACGTTTTGTGCTACAGCATGTTAATTAGGTGAAATCCTTCAAAATGATGTGATAAAGGAGAAGTTTATAGTGACTTCTGATTGGCTGTCTTTATCTTTTAAATTATGACCAGAGGATGGTGCGAAGAAGAGGGAAGTGAGACTCTCTGGGAAGATCGGGAGGAAGTTTCTAGACTGTGAGCTCATTGTTGGGTAGGGACCATCTCTATACGTTGCCGATTTGTACTTCCCAAGCACTTAGAACAGTGCTTGGCACACAGTAAGAGCTCAATAAATGCGATTGAATGAATGAAAGTGACCCAGGCAGTGCCATATTGGATTATGATGCAACATTTTCTACAAAGGATTGATAGAGTGGTTAGGATGCCCAGACAAATTAGTCATCCAACCAAATGCCTTTTAGGCAAACTGACCCCTTGTCATGGACCCACTGAATTAAAGGGGAAGGGTCTTCACAGGGGAGGAGATGAGGAAGCTGGCTCCATGCCCAGATAGGTGAAGATGTGGATGGGCTAGATTCATGGGGCTTTAGGAAATAAAAAGCTGAAATATAACAAGAAAGTGCTGCTAATGTTTTGCCTCATGAATTGAGAGTGTCATTTTGGGGGTAAGAGTAAAGAGGCTTAGTGGAAAGAGCCCAGGCTTGGGAGTCAGAGGTCGTGGGCTCTAACCCCAGCTCTGCCACT
This sequence comes from Tachyglossus aculeatus, assembly GCF_015852505.1. Taxonomy (NCBI): domain Eukaryota; kingdom Metazoa; phylum Chordata; class Mammalia; order Monotremata; family Tachyglossidae; genus Tachyglossus; species Tachyglossus aculeatus. Next base: position 42,038,470 of record NC_052068.1, read on the forward strand.
TGTCTGCTGGGTGACCTTGGACAAGCCACTTAACTTCTCTGGGCCCCAGTGACCTCATCTGTAAAATGGGGATTGAGACTGTGAGCCCCACTTGGGACAACGTGATGACCTTGTATCTACTCCAGCATTTAGAACAGTGCTTGGCACACAGTAAGCGCTTAAAAAATACCATTATTATTATTAAAGGTGACCTTCCTGCATATTGAGCCATTAGTCTTTAATTGTTCTGCAACTGAGCTGCATCATGGTATATCCTTCACCAAGATACATAGCAGAGTTAAAGGTTTTCCTGTATAGATACTGCACAATATCACTGAGGTGCTCAACAGACCCTAGAGAGACAACTACATAAAGATATACAATATCTGCAGAAAGTACTCATTCATTCAATCATATTTATTGAGCACTTCTGGTGTGCAGAGCACTATACTGAGAGCTTAGAAAGTACAATTCAGCAACAGAGACAACCCTACCCAACAATGGGCTCACAGTTTAGAATGGGGGTGACAGACAACAAAACAAAACAAGTAGACAGGCATCTATAGCATCAATATAAATAGAATTATAGATATATACACATCATCAATAAAATCAATGGAATAATAAATATGTACATATATACATAAGTGTTGTGGGGTGGCAAGGGATGTAGTATATGAATTACATCTAGAAACCATTTCATTTGTTTGCCTTTATCCTTTCAATCTGAAATTAGCAGTGAATCACAGACTATATGTTACTGCCCTATAGAAGGACATAGTATGCTGGCCTCCTTTCATGACAATGCTACCCTACTGAACTAATTTAGACGGCTACTCGAAATAAAAAAAAAAAAACTTCGAACTTTATTATTGAATTATCCACTCAAAATTGATAACAAATGAGTCTTTGCCTTTATAAGGATATAGAAGCATCACAAACCAATTGTCAGAGGAAACTAGAAATATTGCAGGGGTCCTCTGGATTATGGGTAGAGTCCGTAGAAGGTCTGTAGCATTAAAATAAAAGGCCACAAAGAAAACGCCTTTTTGGACTTCTTTCTAATTCCACTCCTGAAGGTATTTCACTGAATAATTTGGTATAAAGCCACTCTCATAACATTTCTTTATTTATTATTCAGGAACGTTCAGAGAAAATTAAGTTTCCTGAGTAGTCAATAAATAAATGTTAGGAGGAAACTAATCTGCCTTTTAACAAAAACCAATTTTGTACCATGGTTTGGCCCATCATGGCTCATAGTAGTTACATTTAAAATTATATATCGAATAACCTACCTAGTTCACAGTTTTAAATAATTGGAGTGGCCCCTAATATTTCTAACATATCATTTGAAATCATCCATGCTCTAACCTGCCATTTCATGCTCCCACTGCATTGTGCTTTGCTCATTAGGATCCAGGCTCAGTTCCTCACATTTTATGCTGATTTCCTTGTCCTTAATCAACGGCTTTTAAGGGTTTTCGCTTAAAAACCCTTGTAAAGGAACAAACTGTGATGAAGCCAAAGAAAGTGATTTCGTTGGATAACAAAGTGAAATGGTCAGATTATCTAGAATGTGAAGAACGTGGCACAATAATAATGGTATTTGTTCAGCCAGGTGCTATACTAAGCGCTGGGGCAGATAGATAGGCTCACCATCTTAATCCCCAGTTTACATATGGGGTAACTGAAGCCCAGAGAAGTGAAGTAACCTGCCCAAGGTCATTCAGCAGACATGTGTCAGAGTCAGAATTAGAACCCAGGTCCTTCTGACTCCCAGACAAAGGGTCTATCCGACAAAGGGTCTATCCATTAGGCCACTCTGTTTCTCCTGTGAAATGATATTTTGGACTTCAGTTGACTGTGAAATGGAGAATAGGATAGTGTATACAGCATGGGAGTAAGAAGGACCTGTGTTCTAATCCCGTTTGTGCCATTTGTCTGCCATGTGACCTTGGCCAAGTCACTTAACTTCTCTGGGCCTCAGATATCTCATCTGTAAAATGGAGATTAAGAGTGTGAGTCCCATGTGGGACAGGGATTGTGTTCAACCTGATTAATTTGCATCAATCCCAGTGTTTAGAATAGAACTTGACACACAGTAAGCACTTAACAGTACAATTATTATTGTTACTTATTGTTAACAGATATCAGGTGTGGGTGAATCTACAGAATCAAACTCACCATACTATAACCTTTGGGTCATACAAACCATGACTTTATCAATTGTGGGGACATTCAGGAATATAATCTCAGTGACTGGAGAGGAGGAAAGTGTCTGTGCATGGTTGTATTACTATTTATCATTCTTCAAACTAATCAAGAGCACGAGCTTGAGATTTCTTTGCTGTTCAATCAAAAAACAAGTGAGCTAAAAAGTTTAGGAGTCCTTCATCCTTGGGTAGGTGTTAGTGAGTCCAAAATGCCAGTTATCTTACTCCATCTGACCAGAATATCTGTTAAGACGTGCCAAAATATCTAATCAGGTAACGTGACCATAACGTGGGGTATTGCTCAGGGAATGCATTTTCAAGAAGGTAACAGTGTCAGAGAACATGGTACCTATGTACATATTGGTCTGTTTATATCAATGTCTGTCTCCCTCTCTAGACTGTAAAATGTTTGTGAGGAGGGAACATGTGTATCAACTCTGTTGCATTGTACACCCCCAAGTGCTTATAGTACAGTGCTCGGCACACAGTAAGCATTCAAAAAATGCGACTGATTGATTGCCTGGGAGTAGATTCATAGTTCGGCAGAACAGCATGGTGAAGGAGTTCCATGCAGGTAGGAAAGACTAAGTAATCGACTGCTGGGGGTGGGAGGGGCGCATCTTGAGCAGAGTACAATTACAATAACCAAAGAACAAATTTGTGGGGAATGTTAAACCAACTTTTTAGAGCTAATTCTATTAAAATCTAGAACATGTTTTTCTAATCAGTCACTACATATACACTTATGCAGGTGAAATTCCTTGGAACACTGCGAAGTCCAGAATGGTTACTAAGAACTTTGTTATAGTAGTAAAAATAGGTTTCCTCAACTTTTCCCCCTCTTTAGCAAGGTCAAAAAAAGGGTAAATAAAAATCATGAAAATTGTTAGGGAAGAAGCATTTAATTATATAATTTGGATCGCTCCAGGTTACACTGTGACAATGTGAATTGAAGTTGAGGGAATGCACAAAGGCATAAATGAATAAGGTTACTTAAATACGAAAAAGAAGGTAATTTGAAACACTAGATCCCCTGAATAAAAATTCTTTGGAGAAAAATTCTTAAAAGTTTGTCTTGTCTTATACAGGCTTTGGACTCGGAGGTCGTGGGTTCAAATCCCTGCTCCGCCAATTGTCAGCTGTGTGACTTTGGGCAAGTCACTTAACTTCTCTGTGCCTCAGTTCCCCCATCTGGAAAATGGGGATGAAGATTGTGAGCCCCCAGTGGTACGACTTGATCACCTTGTAACCTCCCCAGAGCTTAGAACAGTGCTTTGCACATAGTAAGCGCTTAATAAATGCCATTATTATTATTATTGTACTGTCATAATAATACAGTACATTACATTACAGTACATTATTGTACTGTCTTCTGTCATGTCGTCTCCGACCCAAAGTGACACCATGGACACATCTCTCCCAGAACACCCTGCCTCCATCTGCAATTGTTCTGGTAGTGGATCCATAGAGTTTTCTTAGTTAAAATGTGGAAGTGATTAACCATTGTCTCCTTGACCTTAAGTCTCCACCCTCAAATCTCTCCCAAGCTGCTGCTACCCAGCACAGGGGAGTTTTGACTTGTAGCAGATTGCCTCCCACTCACTAGCCACTAACCAAGCTAGGTTTGGAATGGGTAGGCCTCTGCTTGACTCTCCCTCCTGTAGTCGAGACTGATAGAGCACTGGAAATTGTCCAGGTGTGACTCTGAAAGGAGTAAAAGCTGGTACGGAAGAAAAAAAAATCTTTTAAAACATTTGATATTGAAAAGCCTAATCAATCAATCAATCAATCATATTTATTGAGCGCTTACTGTGTGCAGAGCACTGGACTAAGCACTTGGGAAGTACAAGTTGGCAACATATAGAGACAGTCCCTACCCAACAGTGGGCTCACAGTCTAAAAGGGGGAGACAGAGAACAAAACCAAACATACTAACAAAATAAAATAAATAGAATAGATATGTACAAGTAAAATAAATATATAGAGTAATAAATATGTACAAACATATATACATATATATAGGTGCTGTGGGGAAGGGAAGGAGGTAAGATGGGGGGATGGAGGGGGGACGAGGGGGAGAGGAAGGAAGGGGCTTAGTCTGGGAAGGCCTCCTGGAGGAGGTGAGCTCTCAGTAGGGCCTTGAAAGGAGGAAGAGCGCTAGCTTGGCGGATGGGGAGAGGGAGGGCATTCCACGTCAGGGGGAGGACGTGGGCCGGGGGTTGATGGCGGGACAGGCGAGAAGGAGGCACGGTGAGGAGATTAGCGGCAGAGGAGCAGAGGGCACGGGCTGGGCTGGAGAAGGAGAGAAGGGAGGTGAGGTAGGAGGGGGTGAGGTGATGGACAGCCTTGAAGCCCAGGGTGAGGAGTTTCTGCCTGATGCGCAGATTGATTGGTAGCCACTGGAGATTTTTGAGGAGGGGAGTAACATGCCCAGAGCATTTCTGGACAAAGACAATCCGGGCAGCAGCATGAAGTCTGGATTGAAGTGGGGAGAGACACGAGGATGGGAGATCAGAGAGAAGGCTGATGCAGTAGTACAGATGGCATAGGGTGAGAGCTTGAATGAGCAGGGTAGCGGTATGGATGGAGAGGAAAGGGCGGATCTTGGCAATGTTGCGGAGCTGAGACTGGCAGGTTTTGGTGATGGCTTGGATGTGAGGGGTGAATGAGAGAGCGGAGTCGAGCCTAACTACATATGCCCAGGACCTGATAGGATCTTGTAGTTAATTTTTCACAGTAATTTTGTCTTCAAAATAGAAAGTAAAAGCATTCCAAAATCAACTATTGCTTAAACCTGGTGAGGACCATTCATTTTTTACTTGAAGTTAATCAATCATCAGTCATATTACTGATTGCTTATTATGTGCAGAGCACTATACTAAATACTTAGGTTTATAAATCATACTACTACTCCATGGCATGAATAAAAAAAACAAAAACAAAAAAGCCCGTTTCTCTGAGATCCACACTTTTATGAACTAGCATTCAGTCAAGTTCATTTAAATTTACAAAAGATGTACATGATTAAGCCCTTTTCGTATAAGCATTATTTATAAACTGCTTAGGACTCTAAAAATATCCCAGATGTAGTGTGAGTTTGACAGATTACACTCAATTTGTATTTTAATTTATTTTACTTTTAAAATTTAATCCTTCCAATGCATTTTAAGCAAGCGAAGAAAATGAACACAGCTTACTAATTTTGAGTAAAATGTACTCATTGACAGATGAACCTCAGAACTTCCACTGCTTGTTCAGAAACCACACATCAGATTTTTGGATGGAACATTCATCCTGTCAATTTCTAGATCTGGGATGGAGTGACCCCTTCATATTTGTCTGAAGATGTTACCCATACTTGACATAAAACACACTTTATAAATGAATAAGATGTTCTAAGAGAGCCTATGATTGAAATTTAAACCATGAAATAGCTGGGGTTAAACAAATACGGAAATGGACATGGATGCAAAAAGCTCAGAAATTTTTTTTCCTCTCAAAATGAAATAAAAATGTATCATTGAATTAATTTAATCCTAAAATAATTCTGGAACTCATCTTAGGATGGAAAAAGGAAATGAAGCTGTTCAAAATGAAGCTGTTGATGAAGCTGTTGATGAAGTTCAATCAATGCAATTTAGTGCCTGGAAATGTACATAAAACATACATTTACATAGTTTATGTACATATATTCACTCCCTTGACAACACCATGGCTTAAACTACCACACTAAAGCAGACAATTTACAAATATTCCTCGACAGCCTCAACTTCTCTCCCTCTCTGCAAGGACCTCAAACTAAATATGGTCACATCTGAATTTCTAATCTTCCCTGCCAAATTCGTTCTTTTTCCTAACTTTCCCACCGCTGTTTAAAACACCACCACCTTCCCCATCTCTCAAGGCCACAATCTTGGAATTATCCTTTATTCCTCCCTCCAATTCAAGCCACATATTCAGTAAATCACGAAATATGGCTGGTTCTTTCTTCACAACATCTCCAGACTCTGTGTCAACCTTTCCAACTGAAGTGTCATGATGCTAGGCCAGCTAGCTGCCATAATCTGGCTGCCTCTTGCATCAGCTCTTCCCTGATCTCCTTGCCTATAATAATAATAACAATAATAATAATAATAATCATAGTATTTGTTAAGTGCTTACCATGTGCCAGGCACTGTACTAAGTGCTGGGGTGGGTAGATGCAAATCGGGTTGGATTCAGTCCCTCTCCCACATGGGGCTCACGGTCTTAATCCCCATTTCACAGTTGAGGGAACTGAGGCACAGCGAGGTGAAGTGACTTGCCTAAGGTTTTGCTGCAGACAAGTTGTGAAGCCAGGATTAGGACCCATGACCTTCCAACTCCCAGGCCTAACTCTATCCACTACGCCATGCGGCTTCTCTAGTATCTCAACCTACAAGTTCATACTTTACTCAGCTGCTCAAATCACTTTTCTTAAAAACATCGTTTAACACATACTCTTACCCATGTGTGTCAAGCATAAATTCCCTGACCATTGGCTTTAAGGCACCAATTCAGCTGTCTCCTTCCCACCAGCCTATTTTCATTTACTTTCATTTACTTCTCTATCCTAGCTCCCACACTTCAATCCTCTCAAACTAATTTTCTCATCTCTCATACCACCAACTTCTTGCTCACAAATTTCCCTTTGCCTAGAACTACCTTCCTTTGCCAATAGGTTGGATCAATTCTCTCCATTTTCAAATCCTTTCTGAAATAAAAAGGACCCTTGCACAATCTCAATATATTAATCTTACATTTCCCCAATGCACTTCAGCACATTTGTGACAACAAAACATTAATGTACTCTGTAACACTTATGTATGATTACAGACTCCAGCACTTGAGAACGTATTCTGTGCACATATTTATCCCCTTTTCCTCCTTCCTTCTTCGCTTGTCTATAAACTGTTCATAAACTATACTCAATTATACTCCATATGTCACCAAATCCTGTTGGCTCAACCTTCATAACTGCTAAAATCCACCCTTTTCTCTCCATTCAACCTGCTACGATGTTAATGAAAGCACTTTTCCTATCCCTTCTTGATTACTGCATCAACATCCTTGCTAATCTCCCTGCCTCCTGTCTCTCCCCACTCAGTCCAAACTTCACTCTGCTGCCCAGATCGTTTTTCTACAAAACTATTCAATTCACATTTCCCCACTCCTCAAGAGCCTCCACTGCATCAAACAGAAACTCCTTATCATAGGCTTTAAAGCACACAGTCACCTTGGCCCCTCCTACCTGACCTCTCTGATTTCCTACTGCAGCCTACACAATATGTTCTTTAAATGCCAACCTTATCACTGTACCTTGATCTCATCTATCTCTCCACCAGTCCCTTTCCCACCTCCTCCCTCCATCCTGGAACGCCCTCCCTCTTCATATCCAACAATCATTCTCCCACCTTCAAAACCTTAATCAAAGCATATTTCCTGTAAGAGACCTTCCCTAAGTCCTCATTTCCTCTTCTCCCACTCCCTTCTGTGCCACCTTTGCACATGGATTTGTACCCTCAGTCTCACAGCATTTATTTATGTACATACCTGTAATTTATTTATTTAAATTAACATCTGTATCCTTCTCCAGAGTGTAAGCTCATTGTGGAAAGGGAATATGTCTACCAAATCTTTTTTATTGTATTCTTAAAAGTACTTGGTTCAGTGTACTCACACAGTAAGCTCTCAAGAAACATGATTGTTTGAAAAATGTCTTTCTCTTCTGCTAGATCATCAACTCTTTGAAAAGAGGTATCATGTCTGTTTACTCTTTTGGGCCCTTTCTTCTCCCCTCGCAGGATTGCACCTGGAGAGTTTCCAGTTCTCTACCAGTCTCGGCTACAGAGAGAGTCAAGCAGAGAAATACCCATTCCATTCCTATCTTGGGTCAAGATTAGGGAGTGGAAGGCAATCTGCTACAAGCAAAAACTCACCTCCGTTAAGCAGCAGTGGCATGGAAGAGAGTTGAGGGTGGAGCCTCAAGTTTACTGTGTGGAAGAAGGCAATGGTAAACTATTTCTATATTTTTACCAAGTAAACTCGATGGAACCACTACCAGAACAATTGAAGATGGAGAATCGGGCATTCTAGGAAAGATGTCCATGGAGTCGTTATGGGTCAGAGACAACTCAGCAGCATAAGACAAGACAACACTCTCTCTTCATTAGCTGCTCATTCAATCAATCATAATTATTGTACATTTGAACACTAATAAGCATTTAGGAAAGTACAATACCATGGAGTTAGTATACACACTATCTGTCCCATAGGAGTCTAGAGGGGGAGACAGACATTAAAATAAATTTTGGATATTCATTCAATCATATTTATTGAGTGCTTACTGTGTGCAGAGCACTGTACTAAGTGCTTGGGAAGTACAAGTTGGATATGTACGTAAGTGCTGTAGAGTTGATGACTGGGTGAATATCAAGCACTTTAGGATACAAATCCATGTTCCGGGCTATGAAGAAAGGACAGGGAATATCGTGAAAAGATGGCTTAGTCAGAGAAGGCCACTTGTAGGAGATGTGATTTCAATAAGACTTTGGTACGTGACAAGAATGGTCCTCTGCTGAATAGGAAGGGGGAGGAATTCCAGACCTGAGGGAGGATGAGGGAAAGAAGTCAACAGTGAGATAGAAGTGACCCATCACAGTGAGTAGGTTGACATTAGAGGAGCGAGTGTGTTTTCTGGGTTATGGGAGGAAATCAGTAAGGTAAGATAGGAGGGGGCAAGCTGATTGAGTCCTTTAGATTGATACAGGGCGTTTCTGTTTGATGTGGAGGTGGAAGGTAAACCACTGGAAGATCCTGAGGAGTGGGAAAATGTGGACTGACCTTTTTTCAGAAAAATGATCCAGGCAGCAGAGTGAAATATGACCTGGAGTGGGTGGAGACAGAAGTCAGAGAGGTCATGGAGGAGGCTTGGTGGAGTATTCATTCATTCAATAATATTTACTGAGCACTTATGTGCAGAGCACTGTACTGTTAAGCCTGGATAGGATACATGCTTTGATTAATGTAGAGGCAGTTTGGATGGTGAAGAAAGGGTGAATTATAGTGATGTTTTGAAGATTAAACCAAAAGTATCTGGTGATAGATTGAATACGTGGGTTGAATGAGGGAGATAAATCAAGAATAATGAAATAGGGAGGATGGTAGTGCTGCCTACAGTGATGGAAAAAACAGGGCAAAGGTTTGGGTGGAAGATGAAGAATTCTGTTTGGACATGTTAAGTTTGAGGTATTAATGGGATATCCAAGTGGAGTTGTCCTGAAGGCAGGAGGAAACGTAAGACTGTGGTGAAGGAGAGAGGTAAGTACTGAAAATGTAGATTTGGGAATCATCCACATAGAGATGGTGTTTGAAGCTGGCAGTGTGAATGAGTCCTCCAAGAAACTGGATGTAGATAGAAAACTGAAGGAGACCCAGAACTGAGTCTTTAGGGACTCCCTCTGTTAGAGGTTGGGAAGCAGAGGAGGTGTCCACTGAGAATGAGAATGAGTAACCAGAGAGATAGAAGGAGAAACAGAAGAGGACCATGTCAGTGAAGCCAAGGTTAGTGTGGCTCAGTTGAAAAGAGCCTGGGCTTCGGAGTCAGAGGTCATGGGTTTAAATCCTAGCTCCACCAACTGTCAGCTGGGTGACTTTGGGCAGGTTACTTAACTTCTCTGTGCCTCAGTTCCCTCATCTGTAAAATGGGTATTAAGACTGTGAGCCTCCCGTGGGACAACCTAGTCACCTTGTAACCTCCCCAGTGCTTAGAACAGCGCTTTGCACATAGTAAGCACTTAATAAATGCCATTATTATTATTATTATATTGTTTCCAGGAGAAGAGGGTAATCCACAGTGTAGAAGGCAGCTGAGAAGCCAAGGAGTATCAGGATAGAATAGAGGTCATTGATTAGAATTGGCAAGAGGAAGGTCTTTGGTAACCTTATAGAGGGCAGAGTCCAGTGAGAGAACAGCAGATTGGTAGGGATCAAATTGGTAGGGATCAAAGACAGAACTGGAGGAGAGGAAGAGGAGGCTGTGGGAGCAGACAACTCAATCAAAGAGTTTGGAGAGGAATTAAATTGAATGCCAACCAGTCCCTCTTCACCAGGAGTTTATCATTTAGAGAGAGTAAGGCAAAGTAAAAGTAAATTAATTTTAAGTATTTAACAGGTGCTGTTCAGAGCCACATGGTAAACCCCTTCCCTTCCTAGTGCAGGAATCACAAACAATCACTAACATTCAGGGCACACTCCCTGCTCCCCCCCGCCCCCACCGTGGAATATAGGCCTTCAGCACCATGATAATAATAATAATAATAATGGTGTTTACTAAGTGCTTACTATGTGCAAAGCACTGTTTTAAGCACTGGGGAGGTTACAAGGTGATCAGGTTGTCCCACAGGGGCTCACAGTCTTAGTCTCCACTTTACAGATGAGGTAACTGGGGCACAGAGAAGTTAAGTGACTTGCTCAAAGTCACACAGCTGACAATTTGCAGAGCTGGGATTTGAACCCCTGACCTCTGACTCCAAATCCCGTGCTTTTTCCACTGAGCCATGCTGCTTCTCTGATGACTAGTGACACTCCTGGCCAGGAAGGCCAAAGACATCAGAGGTCTCATTCAATCTGCTCTATTGTCCAGGGCTCAAGGAGGAGACAGGGGCAGGTGAAGGGAAAAGGAGTGGGGCATTTTCACCAGAACACCACCTTTATAATATCAATATCACTGGTGCTTTTCTTCTTTCTGTGCTTTAGGGTACCATTTGAATGCCTCGACGCATCTCCAAATAATGTGCCTTTTCTTCATTGCTAGCTGCCAGGATCAGACTTACTTAAACCTAACTTTCTTGTCCGCACTTTGGGGGATTAAAACAGCCCTTCCTACCTATCATTATACCATGATTTCATGAAGGAAGGAGGAAGCACAACTTCACCATTTCCCTACTGGACTGATTAGCAGGTGCAGAAATTAGTGAATCACTGGCTGGGTTGAACAATCTGGGATCCCAAACGATTGAATTTCCTCCAAAAAGTGCTCTGAGTGCTGTGATGAAAGGAAATCATAGGAGAATGCACCCACAGCTTCTATGTGAAGTCTGAATCACTTTCAGTGCACACCAATGCATTGGCCCATAGCCATATAGCCTGAGGCACCCACAGAGAATTCCTAATAGAGGATACTGAGGGCTGAGGAGAAATGGAGGAGAGACTGATTGTCTGTCCTTGCATAAAACATGGAATAAAACAATCTCTCCCTGTTTCATAAGAGAATGAACCAGGTTGCACCTTAATAAATCTTTGAAAAGAAAAGAAAAAGCCTAGTTTCTAATGAAATCCCATTCCTCTGACAAACTTCCTAGGGAAATGTCTTACTCCCAAAAGCCAAGGACCAACAGAATTTGTTAAAGGATCTCTTTTGCTTTCCCCAACCCACCTCAAAGAGAAAATACATCCACAAGTGTGGATGTGAAAATGCATCCATGTTTGTATGTTGCTTGTACAAGAAAATTCATATCTGCATGTGCTTGTATATCTGTGAATGAGAAATGCTGCATGTGAGCCCATTGTTGGGTAGGGACTGTCGCTATATGTTGCCAACTTGTGCTTCCCAAGAGCTTAGTACTGTGCTCCACATACAGTAAGTGCTCAATAAATACGATTGAATAAGTGAATGAATGAATGAATGAATGTGCCAGCATAAGCACATATGTGGGGGTATCGATATGCATATTCATATGAATATGCCTGGGAGTATCTTTGCAGGTCTGGGTGTCTACATAGAGGGTTCGTGAATTTGAACAGGTTTGTCTGTGAGTGAGTCTAAGTTTCAGAAGTTGATAAACTGCAAACAGGAGAAGTGACATAAAATGAGGTGCAAATGGGAAAGGAAAGTCAAAAGAGAGAGAAAACTGATTAAGAGAACTGGAATGAGGAGAAGAAGAGCATTACCTATCTAACCTGACTGAAAGACTTACATCAAATACGTTAGGTGGAATGCTGGCTGGTGTTTGATAATATTCTCCTTAGCAGAATATATGCACCACAACTATTCTAATCAATAGTGTGTGAACAGATGTGATCACTTTTTAAGGGTAACTAGTGAAATCTAGTTGAGACCCTACATAAACATAGACCTTCTATGTTTATATATCTAAATTTTAGGTTTGTAAAAGGAATATATTTCTTTTCAGATACCCTATTTAGGCCATTATTTTCTTTCAAAAGGGCACAAAGCCTAAAAAATTACAATAATGTTATACTACCAAATATTTACTACATCTTTAGTGACATTAGTCACAATCCCTGTCCCACACAGTACACACAATCTATCTCATTCCCATTTTACAATTGAGGAAACTGAGGTCTATGAGCTTTCCATTCATTCATTTAATTGTATTTATTGAGCACTTACTGTGTGCAGAGCACTGTACTAAGTGCTTGTGAGAGTACCACTAACAATTAGCAGACGTATTCCCTGACCACAACGATCTTACAGTATAGAGGGGAAGGCAGAAATTAAAATAAATTACAGATATGTACATAAGTCTATGGGGCTGGGAGGGGGGATGCCCATGGTCATACAGCAGGCTAGTGGTAGAGGTGGGAGTACAACATAGGTCTTCTGACTCCAAACCCTGCACTCTATCCCGGCTCTGCCAGTTGTCAGCTGTGTGACTCTGGGCAGGTCACTTAACTTCTCTGTGCCTCAGTTATCTCATCTGTAAAATGGGTATTAAGACTGTGAGCCTCCCGAGGGATAACCTGATCACCTTGTAACCTCCCCAGCACTTAGAACAGTGCTTTGCACATAGTAAGTGCTTAATGAATGCTATTATTCTTCTTCTTCTTCTTATTATTATTATTATCATTATTATTATGCCACATTGCCTCCCCACAAAACAACTAGGTTCAGCACCCTCTAAAAGCTGCTGATACCCCTAAAGACTAGCACCTTAAATATAGGTCATCAATTATTCAGTTTAAATATATGATTTCATCTTGGGATCCATCTTCAAATGGATTTCAAAATTAATGAATAATTCACTAGTCTAGGATTGAAATTCTTAATCTCTATTCTAAATGCTAAATAGAACTATATAATTGTGTCATCACATTAATAATAATAATAATAATGATGATGGTATTTGTTAAGCACTTACTATGTGCAAAGCACAGTTCTAAGCACTTGGGGGATATAAGGTAATCAGGTTGTCCCACGGGGGGCTCACAGTCTTAATCCCCATTTTACAGATGAGGGAACTGAGGCCCAGAGAAGTTAAGTGGCTTGCCCAAGGTCACACAGCTGACAAGTGGCGGAGCTGGGATTCAAACCCATGACCTCTGACTTCCAAGCCCGTGCTTTTCCCACTGAGCCATGCTGCTTTTTGTTAAGAATTTGAATCACTCATATTCTGGAAAAAAAGAGGTTTTTACATTTGGGGTATTATTCCTTCAGTGATTTCCGTATCAGGGCAATGGATAAAATGTTTATTTTCTACCAATCCCCTTATCTCTGAAATTCCTTTTCAAAATCCAAATGTGGTTCTCTTCAAGGGATAATATCCTGGATCTTCCTAATTTGATGTAAAGAAGACTTACAGCAAATCCTCCAGACTGTAAACTCGTTGTGAGCAGGGAATGTGTTTATTGTTCACTGTTGTATTGTACTCTCCCAAGTGCTTAGTACAGTGCTCTGCACATAGTAAGCACTGCATGGTTAAAGGAATGAATGAAAAGATTTCCATTTTGCTGTGCTTTGCTACTTTTTATGTATCTTAAATTGATTATACATTTCCATAGTTTTAAACAATTTTTTAGCCAGATAACTTTAAAAGTAGTTGGGGTGGGTGTGGGGTCTGCAATTGTAAATCTAATAAAATTAAATATAACTACAAAAACTCATGAGATATTTTTCCGTATAAATGCTAAAATAATGTTAAAGAAAGAATCCAAACCATAAATATCAGAATCGTCTTCACACTCTTACTGCAAAATAAAACCAAAAATTTTTCTATACATATTTTACAAAGGAAAACAAGATATGGTTTAAAATAAAAATATAAAAGAATAGAAAATAAAACTTTTATAGATTTTAAATGCTAGATCTTTGCATCCCTAGGCAAATACATACCACGTTCAGGTATAGTTCACCCACCCGATGACTGTAATTTTTGCAGGTATAGTTTTCAGTTCCCTTCTATCTTTTCTCCCTACAAATTTAGTTTATTTCCAATTAAATGAGATAAACAAAAATAAAAGTGTCTTAATTAAATTGAACTTGATAATATGAGCCCCCACTGTCTCAGCCTATCATTTTTCTTCCTATAACCACACTCTCTAAAGTAAGTGCAGCTCAGTTAAATTAATCTACATTAAGTGTATCTCAGCTACATAATCCATAGACAAGAAATTCAGGAGTAATAAATTCTTGATCCCACCTGGCTGTGTGCCTTGGATAAGTCACTTAGCCTCTCAGTGCCTCACACATTTCCACATAAAAATGGGAAAAATTTTCCAGATATACAGAATTCTAGAACTCTAAACCTAGAATGGCCACCAAGCTCATTTCTTCCAGTCCCCAGTTTTTGACCAACCCTTTGGGCAGATGCTTGCCCAATACCCAGGGATGAATTCTTGATGAGAATGTTTCAATATTAAATTACCTGCCATTGGAAAATGCTTCATTACGGCTAAACAAAACCTTTTTTTGCTGCAATTTAATCCCATTTAATTCTGAGACCGAAATAGAGGGGTTGGGAGGAAAAGAAGAGAGGAGAGAACCCTAAACTAAATGGAAATTTTGGGATTAAACCCCTCCCTTCCATAAGCATGATCCAGTTAGATGTGACTATATATTATAGATCCCTGATGGATCCAACCACGCAGGAAACAAAAACCTACACTCTTCATTCCTGGATGGACCAAATTCTAGGAAGGAGTGGGTAACTTTCTGCATTATATTGCTAAATTCTTAATTGCTCTATTTCTTAGGAATTGCCTGCCATGAAACCACTTGCCCCAACAGGAAAATTGCCAGGATCCCCATGAAGAAACTCTTCTCCTATCATCCCACTGTCCTCCACCTGCCTGAGATGTGCCACTCCCTAAAGAAAAATGGAGCATGGTCTGCAATTTCCTGGGGACAATCTATCATTGTATCCCCTACCTTACTACAGAAATTGAGTGCTCTGGTTCAGCTATACTAATAGAAACACTGTGGAATCTGAAATGATATTTTTCAAAAAAAGTAACAGATCCACTTTCAAAACTAAACATTAACACTAAGCAAGACTATCAACACTAAATAGCTATCAAATGCTGATTTCTTTCATTTTGGACCTGATTATTGCAAAGACTGATGTATTTCATGTGTAAAAGACAATAATGTGAGATTACCTTTATGACGCTGTCTCCAGGACTCATGTCTGTGTAAATATCTACATTGTAGGAGATATCTGAAAATGTTGGGGTGTTATCATTTGCATCAATCACCCGAATATTAACTGTAACTGGGGGGCTTTCTTGCACTCCATCAGATGCTGTTATCTTCAAAGAAAGAGAAAAAGCAAAAATTTTAAATAATTTTAAGATCAATCAATCAATCAATCGTATTTATTGAGTGCTTACTGTGTGCAGAGCACTGTACTAAGTGCTTGGGAAGTACAAGTTGGCAACATATAGAGACAGTCTCTACCCAACAGTGGGCTCACAGTCTAAAAAGTCTTAAGATGATTAACAGGGAGGAGAAAAGTGGCTTGATTATAAGAAAAGCTGCTTATTCACTCGAGTTTTTAATTTTGGCTACAGGTACAGTGATGATATTTAGGAGTGACAGATACACCAGGAGATGTGTATATCTAAACTGCTCAATAGCATAGTGAAGCATAAAGTCAAGCACTAGTAGTTAACCTTTGGAAAACAAAAGCAGTAGACAGATCAATCTAGCAGGCAAGATTCAGAGAAGTGGTTCTTCACCAAAAGAAGATTCAGAGATCAGAATAATAAGAGGTAGTTTTGAAAACAGCCACGGGCCTTGCAAATACATCAGCATATCGAGGTACAATATTTAAGTGCTTACAAGAAGAAGTAGAATGTTGGTCAACATCTATCTTCAATCACGCTTGCTCTCAAGGATAGGCTTCAATCTTGTAAACTTCCCTCTAGACTGTAAGGTCATTGAGGGTAGGTAACATGTCTACCAATTCTGTTTTATTGTACTCTCTCAAGCACTTAGCACAGTGTTCTGCACACAATGATTCACTGATCAATTTGAAGTAGCATCATTTTTGAAAATATAATTAGTGGTATCACCATTAAAATGCAATCCCTCTAGACTGTAAGCTCGTTGTAGGCAGGGGATGTATCTGTTTATTGTTTTACTGTACTCTCCCAAGTGCTTAGTACAGTGCTATGCACACAGTATGTGTTCAGTAAATATGACTGAATGAATGAATAACTAACGTACCTAATTAGAAGACATTTTTCCCTACTGAGGAAAAATATAGCTTCTAAAACCTTTCAAAAAGTCCTGGCAAAAACAATGGAAAGAGATTTTCTGCTATCTTACCAGAGGAAAAACCTTAGACTCTGAGCTTTGGCCTTGCTGTCCCCAGCCCAGGTTAGGTAACTCTATGTTTGTGATAATCTCTTGGTGAATGGTGGAAAAACATCAGCCTTACTCTATATAGATTATTAAAATCTTTTCCCAGACAAATTCTCTGACAACTTCAAAGTGCTAATATGCTGCTAATGTGTTAAATATATATACTCTCAAAAACCTTAATTGGGCAGCAGAAATTAGACAGAGCACGGATAGGAAAGATGAGACACCCCTTAAGGGTTTGAAAAAGGATTTAGGTAGTCCACTTTTCCCCTGCGGACTAATTGTACAGAGAAGCCTCCCTCCTTGATCTCTGTCCAATAAAGTGGCAACCTCTCCTTTTAAACTCGAGGTTCCTTCATACGTTTCCCTACTTAGTACCTTGTTAACAAAAGCTGGTAGGGAAGTACTCCATTTTTTTGCATCTGAATTGTACTTCGCTGCATTTTTTCTATGTTGTTAGAATCTCCAGAGATTTATAAAAAAAATTCCCAGAACCCACTAATTTACCTCAGGATTATATCAAGTTTACCCACCCAGAGATGTCAATTTATTAGAATCTCAAGCCCCAACTTCATGATATTTTTTTAATGGTATTTGTAGTGCACCAGGCACTGTACTAAGCACTGGGGAAGATATAAGCCAATCAGGTTGGACAAAGTCCATGTCCCACATGGTGCTCACAGTATTAATCTCCAGTAATTAGGAGGTAACAGAAGCATGTTCATTCATTCATTCATTCAATTGTATTTACAGAGCGCTTACTGTGTGCAGAGCACTGTACTAAGCACTTGGGAAGTTCAAGTCGGCAACATATAGATAATGGTCCCTACCCAACAACGGGCTCACAGTCTAGAAGGGGGAGACAGACAACAAAACAAAACATGTAGACAGGTGTCAAAATCGTCAGAACAAATAGAATTAAAGCTATATGCATATCATTAACAAAATAACATTAATAGAATTAACATTACCAAAAGAAATAGAATAGTAAATATGTACAAGTAAAATAAATAGAGTAATAAATCTGTACAAATATATACAAGTGCTGTGAGGAGGGGAAGGAGGTAGGTCTTGGGGGGATGGGGAGGAGGAGAGGAAAAAGGGGGCTCAGTTTGGGAAGGCCTCCTGGAGGCACAGAAAACTGAAGTGACTCGCCCAAGGCCACATAGCAGACAAATGGTGGAGCTAGAATTAGAACCCAGGTCCTTTTGATTCCCAGGTCCCCCTTCTATCTATTGGGCCATGTGTGATCAGGGACTTTCACACCTCATCAGTTTCAGAGAAAGATCACTATCAACTACACAGATGATTACTCAATCTACGTCTCCAGCCCTGACCTTTCTAACCCTCTCTAACCTTGCATTTTGTCAATCAATCAATGAATCAATCGGATTTATTGAGCGCTTACTGTGTGCAGAGCACTGCACTAAGCGCTTGGGAAGTACAAGCTGGCAACATATACAGACAGTCCCTACCCAACAATGGGTTCACAGTCTAGAAGCCTGTCTGCCTTCAGAACATCTCTATTTGAAATGTCCTGTGGCACCTCAAGGTTAGCATATCTAAAACATAACTCCTTATCTTCCCACCCAAATCCTGTCCTCCTCCAGACTTTCCCATTACAATAGACAACAGTACCTTTCTCCCCGTCTCACAAGCCGGTAACCTGGGCATTTTCTTTAACTCATCTCTCTCACTCAACCTGCACAATCAATTTATCATGAAATATTTTAGGTTCTACCTTCTCAACGTCTCTTAATTGTACTCCTTCTTCTCCACTCAAACCACTACCATGATGATAACAGCACTTGTCATATACTGCCTCAGCTTGGGCAAGTCACTTTACTTCTCTCTGCCCCAGTTACCTCACCTGTAAAAATGGAAGTTGAGACTGTGAGCCCCACGTGGGTCAGGGACTGTGTCCAACCCTATTTGCTTGTATCTACCCCAGCGCTTACCACAGTGCCTTCCAATCAATCAATCAATCAATCATATTTATTGAGCACTTACTGTGTGCAGATCACTGCACTAAGCGCTTGGGAAGTACAAGTTGGCAACATATAGAGACAGTCCCTACCCAACAGTGGGCTCACAGTCTAGAAGTACTTCCACATTGTAAGTGCTTAACAAATACCATACAGCACTTAGAACAGTGCTTTGCACATAGTAAGTGCTTAACAAATGCTATCGTTATTATTATTATAGAGAAGCAGCATGGCCTAGTGGCAAGCATGGCCTTTGGAGTCAGGGGTCATGGGTTCTAATCCCGCCTCTGCCACTTCTCAGTTGTGTAACTTTGGGCAAGTCACTTAACTTCTCTGTGCCTGTTACCTCATCTGAAATATGGGGATTAAGTCTGTGAGCCCCACATGGGACAACCTGATAACCTTGTATCTACTCCAGCATTTATAACAGTGCTTGGCAAATAATAAGCACTTAACAAATACCAACATTATTATTATTATTATTATTATTATTATTATTATTACATCATCCTCCTCAATGACCTCCCTCTCATTTTTCCAGTCCATACTTCACTCTGCTGCATGGATCATTTTTCTAAAAATATGCTCAATCTACATCTCCCTTCTTTTAAATCTCCTAAAGGTGGCTTTTCATCCCCATTTCAAACAGAAAGTCCTCACAATTGGCCTTAAAATATTCAATCTGGCCTCTCCTTCTCGATCTCCTCTTACAATAGAAACATCACACTTCACTCCTCTTTCTTGCTGCTGACCCTTGCTCTAATCCCAGCTCCACCACGTCTGCTGTGTGACCTTGGGCAAATCGCTTCACTTCTCTGAGCCTCAGTTACCTCATCTGTAAAATGGGGATTAAGACTGTGAGCCCCACGTGGGACAACCTGATCATCTTGTATCCCCCAAGTGCTTAGAACAGTGCTTCACACATAGTAAGCGCTTAACAAATGTCATCATTATTATCCTCCCTCTGGCTTGCAACTCCATCTTCAAAGCCCTTTTAAAATCATATCTTCTCCAAGCGGCCTTCACAGAATAAGCCCTCACTCCCCTGTCTAAGTTAACCCTTCTGCATTACTTGTGCTGTTGGGTCTGTTCCCCTTAAGCACTTTAAAAATAACCCCTCCCCTATTCCTACAGCATTTATGTATATATTTAATGACTGTCTGACCCTCTAGTCTGTATCTACTCCTTTATATTGTAGTCTACCAAGTGTTTAGTAGGGTGCTTTGCACACAGTAAGCACTCAATAAATACATTTGATGGATTGATCATGAGAAAACAAAAAGCCCTGGCTCAGACCCAAACACAGACTTTGAGGGAAGAGTTTTTGGGTCAGTAATTCTCAATAGTATCCCCATGGTGACCTTAGCTTCAGGGCAGGAATCTTAACAAGTTTCTTCAGAGGACTCAGGTCGATGACTCTGCAAATTGCTCCTATTAGACTCAAATCAAGAGTGAGGGAAGGAGATAAGGTCCTTGGGAAGGAGAGAATAATCACAGGCACATTTTTGACCTCCCAGGATTTATCCAGCTGAAGCCTAGGAAATGGAGAGCTACCGGCTGTAAAGAGGAGATACCAGGCAACTTTGTTAATTACTCATTCTGCAGAAATTTATAATATGGTCAAGACAGACAAAATCTCTCTGCTTCTGGCCACAGTTCTGAAGACCAGACCTGCTTCCAGAGTCCAGTAACTAAACAGGGGTGAGAGAATGAATGTGGTTTACCGAAAAGGTGTACATCTGCTGTTGTTCCCTGTCAACAGGTTGAAGCAAGGTGAGGTAGCGAGTTATTCCGGTCTGCGTCACAGAAAAAACGTTGGTGTAATCATTCAGGTAAAGATGGAGCTCCGGGTCCTTTGTCTTTGAAAATACAAGAATACCACTTATTAACATTGATGCATGAGAGCAGAAACATTTCCCTTTAACCAGTATTCATTTGGAAACAGTGTCAGAATTTACCAAATCGAAATTTAAATGAAGAGTTCTCAATGCAAATATGAGCCATATTAAATTTGAGAACACTGTGATAATTTGTCACGGAGCCTGCAGGACTTTATTTTTAAAGAACATTTAACTTTCACGGATTCTTTTGTTAAGGTTCCTTCTTACTTTCACTTTAAACCTGAAGGAGAAACAGATTAAACAGTCCTTAACTTGAATAATCAGTCTCCAACATACAAAGATCCTCCATAGTAGAAAGAATTTTGTTGTATTCCAATGAACAGCATAACATTCATATATTTCTTAGTTTGATTCTCCAATTTAACTTGATTGCTGTTTATAAATGTGGAGAAAACAACTGTTTATTATTATGGTACTAGTAAAACACTTACTACGTGTCGAGTGTTTTTCTAAATGCTGGGGTGGATAAAAGATAAACAGGTTAGACACAGTCTGTTCCATATGGACTCACAGTCTAAGTAGAAGGAAGTAGGATTTAATTCCCATTTTTTAGAGATGATAGAACTGAAGCACAGAGAAGTTAAGTGGCATGCTCAAGGTCATAAAGCAGACCAGTAGCAGAGCTGCTATTCGACTCCCAAGCCCATACTTGGGCCACACTGTTTCCCTCACTGCTTTATTATGAAAATAATAAACCAATTAAAGAATCAGTGACAAATGAAAGATTGTTAGATATTTAAAAGTGGATCTCTGATTTGGGGGGGCAATAGATAGACTTGATCAACTTTATAATTCCATATCCACAAGATGAACGGGAACTATCTGGTTACTGTTCCTTTTACTTGTGTGACCTTTTACTTGTGTGACCTTGGGCAAGTCACTTAACTTCTCTGAGCCTCAGTTACCTCATCTGTAAAATGGGGATTAAGACTGTGAGCCCAACGTGGGACAACTTGATCACCTTGTATCCCCCCCAGCGCTTAGAACAGTGTTCTGCACATAGTAAGCACTTAACAAATGCCGTTATTATTATTATTATTATTATTATTTTACTTAGAACTATTTTTTATCACTATTGAAATATGAATTAATTTTGCTAAATATATGGCCTAGTGGAAAGAGCATTGTTCTGGGAATCAGAGGACTTGGGTTCTAATCCCAGCTCTGCTGCACACCTGCTCTGTGATCTTGGGCAAATCACTTAACTTTTCTATAGCTTAGTTCCCTCATCTGCAAAATGGTGACTCAAAACCAGTTCTCCCTCCTACTTAGACTAAGAGCCCCATGTGGGACTTGATTATCTTTTATCTACCCCACGGCATAATAATAATAATGATAATAATAATGTTGGCGTTGGTTAAGTGCTTACTATGTGCCAAGCACTGTTCTAAGTGGTGGATAGATACAAAGTGATCAGGTTGTCCCACATGGGGCTCACAGTCTTCATCCCCATTTTACAGATGAGGTAACCGAGGCACAGAGAAGTTAAGTGACTTGCCCAAAGTCACACAGCTGACAAGTGGTGGAGTGGGATTAGGACCCATGACAGCTGACTCCCAAGTCTGTTCTCTTTGCACTGCCACACTGCTTCACAGCAAGTGCTTAACAAATACTGCTACTACTACTACTATTATTATTATTAATAAATGCTAAGAAGAAAATTACAATTTATCATCATCTATCTTTGATTATTTTGTTTACTGTGTTCTGTGAAACCATCCAGATTAAAGTGTCTAGTATGACTTCAATTACTCTAATAAAACTGTCATTGCCAGCTGTTCTTTGCATTAGATCTACCTTAGTTTACATGAATATGATTTCTATTTATGTATTTCTTGCACATTTTTGTCCACTGGATTATAAGCATCTTCAGGGTAACATCTTCCTTCCAAATTCATGTTCCTTCCTAAATGGCTGATTTAGGCCCTCTGTTACTCCATATTCATAAGCCTACACCCTATACACTGCCTATTCAGATGTGCATGGGTGTGATTGTTGTACTGACTGCATAAATTCTAGTTTCCCCACAGTCAGAAATGTCCTTTTTATAATGAAGGACAACACACTCAGCAGGTTCCAAACCCAAAATGCAATTCCTACAATATTTATGAAGCCTGCTGTTTTGCCAGCACTGGAAGATTATAATCCTCTTGACTGTTCAACTCTGTTGAGATCTCTAATCCTTCTATAATACACTGATGAGTGAAGTGATAATATAACAATATAATATCAGGAAGGTTTTGCTCTCTGGAGGATAACTGCTCTCTGACCTTTAATCCCTGAGTTAACACAAAATCAGGATTCGGAATAGACAGCATTCTTAATTGTAAATTTTTATGATTCCAAGGATTGGTTCCAAATCTATTTACTACACTTTTTCTGTTGTGCCTGTTGGACTCTCGACCACCCTGTTGCGGTGATGAGAAGCCCGTAAATGACTCCCTTATCCATAATTTGAAATAGCTCTAATTGCTGTTATTGTTGTCATTTTATTATGTTATTTTGTTTTTTCATTTTTTCCTTATATATTCCTAGCCTTCCTCCACTTGCCTTAGTTTATAAAGTGGGTATTGAGACTGTGAGCCCCATGTGGGACAACCTGATTCCCTTGTATCTTCCCCAGCACTTAGAACAGTTCTTGGCACATAGTAAGTGCTTAACAAATACCATCGTTATTATTGTTATTATTTTTATGAATCTGTTTGGGCCACAGATCATATCATATCATATCATATCATTCCCCCTTTTAGACTGTGAGCCCACTGTTGGGTAGGGACTGTCTCTATATGTTGCCAATTTGTACTTCCCAAGCACTTAGTACAGTGCTCTGCACACAGTAAGCGCTCAATAAATACGATTGATGATGATGATGATGATGATCTAATATATCCTCCATTATACTCTTCTCTGGCATTTTGCACAATGTTCTGCCTAGCGTAGGTGCTAATTAAATATTGTTAAATATAATAATAACAATAATGGTATTTGCTAAGGACTTACTATGATCCAGGCACTGTACTAAGCACTGGGTAGACACAAGATAATCAGGTGTCACATGCGGCTCACAGTCTAAGTAGGAAGGAGAACAGATTTTGAACCTCCACTTTGCAGATGAAGGAACTGAAGCAAAGAGAAGTTAAGTGACTTGCCCAAGGTCACACAGCAGTTAATTGACAGAGCTGGAATTAGAACCTCCGTCCTCAGACTCAGGTTCTTTCTCTTCATGAAGCTCCTACTTTGGGAATATTTTGGTAACATACCAAGTATATATTAGAATAACATATACGCATATGTCTATATACATGTATGTATATGTACATATATAGGGAGTAAAAGCAAGTTTTCTTCATTTAACCCAACCAGTCTACTGACTCCTAAACTGAACAATTAGATCTTTGTAGTTTTGAAGTCATCTTTGTTCTGTCATGAAATGACATTCACTTCCCCACTGCTGACACTTCATGTGTTCTACAATTTCTCCCCACCACTGCCATTTCTTCACCTATTTGAGGATTTTAGAAAACACAATCCATGTGAATGGTTACATCAAGATAATCCACTTAATTCTGGAACTAATTTCAAGAAAGTCCACTTGCAAATATGCTCGTGAAAGCCACTCTGTGATGGCTTTGTGGAAATTAGGGAGAGCAGCTGCAAAGATCAACAACACACGAAGGTTATCTAAAAGCGTCCGTTTAAATCATGCATTTAAATATTCCTTTCCAGGCCTTTTACTGCTCTGATGCCTACATACCTTATAAAGACATTTAGCCAATCATCTCAGTTTTGCCAATTGCTGCTGTGTCACCTTGGGCAAATGACTTGACTTCTCTGTGCCTCAGGTTCCTCAACTATAAAATAGGGATTCATTATCTGTTCCCCCTCTATTTAGACTGTGAGCCCCATGCAGGACAGGAACTACATCTGACCTAATTGATTTGTACTTAGAACAGTGTTTGATACATAGTAAGAGCTCAAAAAGATACCATAATAAAAAACAAAACAAAATCATTGGACGGAAAATGCGCGTGTACACACTTTCTTCATTTGATTAATATACCTAAATATTCATATACATGCACAGAATTTATATCACCCTTTTATTTCACACAAGTGCACCCAGAGCTCAAAAACATTTTTTTTCCTGTGAATTCAGGAGCAAGTGAAATATTTTGCATCAAAAGATTAGAACTAGCAAGAAAGGGTGTCGATAAGCCTCAACGTCAGTAAACATTGCTATAAACTAGTTTTCTGACTGAACGAAATACAGAACTGTAGCACAGCTAGAAAGTTATTTTTCACATGAAGCACCCGAAAGGGGTCGAGGGAGGATTTGGTGTCCTTGAGGATTAAAAAGTTTTAAATTTCTGTTTTATAAGGCATAGAAACCATTGAACTAGTTCAGTTCAGTTAGGGTAAGGTCATTCCTTGAAATTCAAATTTGTTGAATTTGTTAAAATGTATTTCTTCTCTCTTTTAGTATAAATTCCTGACATAGAAGACAATGTATTCATATATATCTATATAGAGTCAAAAAGAACATAATTTACACCTCATAGCACATGGAATCCCATAAACATTTCCAGACTGAATAATCCCCTTGGGAGTGAACTTTCTCTGGTAATATATAGGCAGTATAGTAGAATACAAGGGGTTATTGGCTAAGGTCCAGTAAACATAAAACAGTTATATCCAGAAATGATCTCAGCCTACTATAAACCAACCCAAATGCTGAAGCAGCATTTTAAAGTATTGATTTGAAATATTTCTTGAGACTTAATCTTTCTAGCACCTAATATATAAATATTACAAACATAACTTCAAAGCATAATTTGCCTAATTAATGTTTTAAAACCTGATTATCAAGGTGATTTTTTAGACACACAAGAATGAGTATGCATATATAACCA
Source organism: Tachyglossus aculeatus (assembly GCF_015852505.1). Classification (NCBI taxonomy): domain Eukaryota; kingdom Metazoa; phylum Chordata; class Mammalia; order Monotremata; family Tachyglossidae; genus Tachyglossus; species Tachyglossus aculeatus. The sequence continues at coordinate 42,064,081 of NC_052068.1, forward strand.
TAAACGCTAACATATATATTCATTTGTGTGTAGTATGCATATATAACCATAAACGCTAACATATATATTCATTGGTGTGTATGTCTATGTACTTATATGCATGTATGCAATGAAAATTTCATCTTAGTGCTAAGGTACTAAAACATTAATTTGAAAGGAAAAACATCAAAGCAATTGTTAACTAGAATGTAATTTATGGAAAACTCTTTAAAATTCAAGTTGCACCAAAATCTCTTTGCTTCCCTGAAAGAAGAAAAGAGTAGAAGAAAAAACCAACATAACCAATCAACAAATCAAGTCACAGAATTATTGCCTAATACCTACAGGAATGTCATCTGGTCCAACCTACAAGCAAACACAAACATACACAATTAATCTAATTAAACTGGTGAAATAGTATTAAAAACTGGGCAGTTTTAGACCAGCTTTTATAAAATTAGAACAGTTAAGCTGGAGTAGCCAGGAACCTTTCCTTTAGACTGTAAACTCATTGTGGGCAGGGAATATGTCTACCAGTTCTGTTATATTATTATATTGTACTCTCCATAGTGCTTATTTCACTGGTCTGCACACAATAAGCACTTAATAAATACAATTGATTGACAGAACTTTCAAAAACTACTGTATTACAAACAATTGCTCAGTCACAGAACTAGCCTTAATAGCAGTAACACTGACAAGAAGATTGGGGGAACAATGGAAAGCAGAAGGAAATTATTGTGGTTCCAAATTAATTCTCTGGAAGCTGTTCTGGGCTCTCACTACCATAGAACATTGTGGACAAGCTCAGTGATTAACTGGAAAATTGCTACTCCTTTCCTAATAGCAGTACGTCACCTAATAGTCCATATTTTGCTGTCCTGTGATATGTTAATCACTCATGTATGACCTAATGACAATTTTCTGCTACTGCAGTTCTAATACTACATCCCTTGGAAGAAAATCCTCCCAAGACTTTCTCCTGAACAAACATTTTTTTAGGTCCAAGAGTAACTTGTCACCTTCCTGAGTCCCCAAAGTGACAAAACTCTTGGATGCCCCTCTGTAATTATGGGATTTAAGTGCTTATTTTGTGCCAAACACTATATTTAGTATTGTGGTAGAGAAAAGATAATCAGGTTGGACCTAGTCTCTGTTACATTTGGGGTACACAGTCTAAGTAGGAGGTAGAACCAAAGAAGAAATTCACACAGAGAAGTGAAATATCTTGCCCAGGAACATATAGCTGCAAGTCCCTGGGATGAGAATTTAGTTCTCCTGACTCTCAGGCCAGTTCTCTTCCACTACAATACGCTGTTTCTCCTTGTGGGCAGAGAATCTGTCTACCAACTCTGTTGCACTACACTTTCCCAACCACTTAGTACAGGGTTCTACATATAGTAAGCACTCAATAAATACCACTGATTGACTGCATCAATTGATATGTCAGTATCTCCCAAGAAGCAGAGGACTGTTTTTCCTTATTGTTGGGATAGTCAGCTATTCCAAATGCAACTTTCCCACCCAACCAGATCACGATGGCTGGGTAGCACTTTGCACAATTTGGTGGCCTTGGAAGCCACCAAATGACCATTAATTTGGTGGCCAACTCCCCAGCACGGTCCAGTGGAAAGAGCTGTACAGGCCTGAAAGTCAGAGGATCCCAGATCTAATCCTGGCTCTGTCACTTGTCTGCTACGCAACCGTGGGCAAGTCACTTAACTTCTCTACACCTTAGTTGCCACATCTGTAGGGGATTAAATCCTCCTCCCTCCGATTTAGACTGTGAGCCCACGTGGGGCAGGGACTGTGTTTGATCTGATTATCTTGTAACTACTCCAGTGATTACTATGTACTGCCTGGTACAAAGTAGGCACTTAAGTACCATAAAAAAAAAATTCATTCCCCAAAATCAAAACCTAGTTGAGCACGAGGGTTCATGAGAATTCATCACCAAAAGAAAGAGTGAGGAGACAGTGAGAGTGTTGACACACATTATTTGAGAGGTCTTTTTAGACTGGCTCCACCAAATCTTTCAGGAAAATTTCATCTTCTGAAATCCATACGGAATTTTGGTCCCACAAGTGAAGCTGGACATTTTCCCCAGTTATTGACAAAGTCTCCAGTGAAAGCTTCTGGAGTAGACTAGTAAAACTGAGGCAGAAAGAAGAGCTTCTAATAGGATTAGATAGCTTCTGCAAAATTTATCTTTGTATTTATTTCTTTATGGTACTTGTAAAAGTGCTTACTATGTGCCAGAAATGATGTACTAAATGTTGGGATACATTTTTACTTTTTTTCCTTCCAGGATAAGGTATTTTTTTGTGTTTGTGTGCAATTGTTTGTTTGTTTTGGGATAGTATCTACCACAAGAGGCTTACAGTCTTAGTCAGAAGGAGGAGGATTTAATCCCCATATTACAGATGGGGAAACTGGGTAACAGAGCAGTTAACTGATTTGCCCAAGGTAGTAGACAAGTGGTAGAGCCAGGATTAGAACCCAGATTCTCTGATCCCCAGGACTGTCTGTACTCTTTCCATTAGGCCACGCTACTTCTCATTTAAATTTTATTAGATTCACAATTTAAGTAAAACAATTAAACGTGGTTCTAGTAAGTACTCTAATTAAATTGGATGTATTGATTAATATTTATACCGCAACCTCAGTTCACTGAATTAGCACTCTTTAGGTCCTTAGGAGGTAAAACTTTAGCACATCACATGATTATTTTAAAGTCATAAATCTGACACTAATGCTTAGCCATAAGTCAAATTGCTTTTTTAATTAAAACAATATTGTTCCTTGAAAGAGCTCATTTTCTATCAAAATGTTTTTCTTTATTTCACATTGACAATACATTTTAAATATTTTTTGTGAAGCCTAATTCCTAATACTTGGTAAAACTGGGACTATGTACCTTATGGGACAAGGAATGCATTTGCTATATTGTTATATTGTGCTCTCTAAAGCGGTCAGTACAATGCTCTGCACATAGCACTCAATAAATATGACTGGAGAGGCAATTAGTCTATAGGCATCCCACAGCTAGCACTCTGAGGGAGACAGAAAATCATCCACATACTCCTTGCTATCTTTCCTAAAGGGAAAGCACCTTAAGGAAAATATTTAGAGCAAATCCAATCACAGGGGGCTTAAGGAAAAGGAGGCAGGGGCTATCTAGAAGAGGAAGCACAGCCATTATGGAGATATTAAGGTTGAGGTGATTATGGAAATTAGCTGCTCACTTGTCTGGAAATCCTGTGGGAAGGACCCAAAGGCAACAGAAGTTCCCCATGAAGGACTGAAATTAGCAAAGGAGTGGACCACGTAACAACCTCTAGCACCACTGCAGAAAGTAGACTGTGAGCCCGTTTCTAGACTGTGAGCCCATTGTTGGGTAGCAACCGTCTCTATATGTTGCCGACTTGTTCTTCCCAAGCGCTTAGTACAGTGCTCTGCACATAGTAAGCACTCAATAAATATGGTTGAATGAAGTGAGAGGTGCTAGGAAAGGATAAAATGACCTTGTAGGGAAAGGTGTTTGTTACAAGATTTCTTTTAAGTTTTGTTGTTGAGATAGAAATTGCCCAAAACAGCTGCTATCCTGAAGCCAAAGGGCTACTTAGGTCCTGTGCACATATTTTTCTTTAGATCTACTGCATCAATTGGCAACTTAATTCAGCTTATCTACTTTTAAGCTACTTATGATTCATCATCTCTAGAGTCCAAGTGAGAAATTCCCAACCATCTGAGATACAACACTACAAAAGAGAACGGAGAGTGGGAGGTCTTCTCTAAATCCCAGCTACCAGCCCTTTGAAACTAGGAATGGTTAGCTGGACCCCAGAGGGTTCCCCTGACATTTGGGGGTGCCTATTTAGGAAGTCAAGGGTGTGTGTGCATGTGCGTGTGCGTGTGTGTGTGTGTGTGTGTGCGCGTGTGTGTGTGTGTGTGTGTGTGAATGGACTGTGGCACCATTTGGAACTAAAAGTGAACTAGTGATTAAAGCACAGGCCTGGAAGTCCAAAGGACCTTGGTTCTAATCCCAGTTCTGCCACTTATCTGCTGTATGATCTTGGAAAACTCACTTAACTTCTCCATGCTTGTTTTAAAAAGAGTACCATAGAGAAGCAGCATGGCTCAGTGGCGAGAGCCCGGGCTTGGGAGGTCATGGGTTTGAATCCCCCCTCTGCCACATGTCTGCTGTGTGACCTTGGCCAACTCACTTAACTTCTCTGAGCCTCGTCTGTAAAATGGGGATTAAGATTGTGAGCCCCAGGTGGGACAACCTGATCACCTTATATTCCCCCAGCGCTTAGAACAGTGCTTTGCACATAGTAAGCGCTTAACAAATGCCATTATTATTATTATTATTATGCTTGATTTATCGCATCTGTAAAATCGGGATTAAGACTGTGAGACCCAAATGGACAGGTACTGTGTCCAATCTGATTACCTTCTATCTACCCCAGCACTTAAAACAGCACTTAACATACCATAAAAAACAAATGCACACACACACAAAAAAACCTTACCCTGGAAGGAAAAAAAAGCAAAAAAATCCCAAGGGTGTCAGGATATTGTGAACATCTCTGGGTATTCGATCACTTACAAGTGCCTCCAGGGAGTTATTTAAGTAAGTTAAAGAGTTGGCGGGCCCCTAAAATACTTCAGTGGGGTAGAAAGAACATTTAGGTTGAAAGATCAACTCACCACCTTGAAGCTTAGGCAGTGAAATATTGTCTCCTGGGTGTATGTTCTCTGAAAATTTTGGTCAAACAAGTATGTTTTTTCCATTTCGCAGTGATCTATCTAGTGTGCAGCATTTTACCATGAGCTGTGACTTTCAAGCAAAGTTCAAAGGCCCTATTTCCTGAGCAATATTTTAGGAACGGTTGTGAATCGACAATGAATTACAGATCCAGAAAAGGAATATACTTCTTACCACTAAAGGTTATATTAACAGCAATTGGAAATTACTCTGGAAACAATGGGTGAGTGGTCAACTGCAGGCATCATTAATTGTTACAGCATTTATGCCAGAAGAACTCTGTTCAAAAAATACACCTCTCTAAAAGGGTCCATTATTGACTCTTCCAATAGTTTTTTTTCTTCTTTCATTTAAAAGATCTCTGAACAGTGAACTACACAAATCTCTATATATTTGCTTTTAAAAGATGTGAAGTTGGATGGAATTCAGAGAAATTCAAACTATTTTCCCTTTCTATATCATATGTCAATTTGGTTAAAACATATTAGAATGAAATAATATGAATTTACTTTTTTTATATAATTCTTATCCTTTATCAATGTGGCTTAGCGTAAAGAGCACAGGCTTGGTTGTCACAGGTCATGGGTTCTAAGCTCCGCCACTTATCAGCTGTGTGACTTTGGGCAAGTCATTTAACTTCTCTGTGCCTCAGTTACCTGATCTGTAAAATGGGGATTAAGACTGTGAGCCCCACCTGGGGACAACCTGATTACCTTGTATCTCCTCCAGTGCTTAGAACAGTGCTTGGCACATAGTAAGTGCTTGACAAATATCATTATTATTATTATAATTATCTCTAGACAATCACCCTCCAGTTATTTCTTCTAAAGAATACTTTGCACTACAAATGCAGACCTCCTTTTGCTTTACATAACTAAATATCAGAGCACTTAATATGTGGCAGATGGGAATTCCTCAGGTCAATTGTTCAAGCTTTGAATTACCCAGCTAATTTCATCAAAACAAATGAAAAACCAGGTGTTTGTGTTTTGGGAGCTGGATGAACTGCATCCTAAAACCCCACTGTGACATCAACAATCTGGTGCCAGTTTTGCCATTGAATAGTGAAGTGTTGGGTTCCCACATTTGAAAGGCAAATTATCTAGCTTCCACTAGGAAAGTCACTGAGAGTCTACCAGTGTAGTTGGCTCTTGTCAAGTAAAATAGGTTTTCACTTTGGTTGCCACACCTTCCTCCCTCCTGCAACCCTTACTCACTTGCCCATTCCTCATGGGGTTATGTACCACCCAAATACAAACCTGTCGTTCTTTTTTTCCCCCCCAAAAATAATAATAATGATGGCATTTATTAAGCACTTACTATGCACAAAGCACCATTCTAAGCACTGGGGAGGTTACAAGGTGATGAGGTTGTCCCACTTGGGGCTCACAGTCTTAATCCTCATTTTGCAGATGAGGTAAGTGAGGCACAGAGATGTTATATGACTTGCCCAAAGTCACACAGCTGACAAGTGGCGGAGCCGGGATTTGAACCCATGACCTCTGACTCCAAAGCCCGTACTCTTTCCACTGAGCCATGCTGCTTCTCTAAATACTTATCCTTATCTATCTACTCTGCCTCTGCCTTTGTTCCTGATGTGCCAGCCTACAAGGGGAGGGACAGAACTCACTGGGTACAGGGTGGCTGCTGCCCTAGACCTCTCTTTCCATTTTACCACCCCAGATAGGTGAGATGAAAGGGAGGTAGGGAAAAGGTGAGATGGGCGGGCCAGTGGCTGGTCCTGTCTCTACTGCACCATCCCACCTTTCCCTCGAGTGATTGCTTTGACAATGTGAGTGAGCTCTTTTTATGTTGGCTGGGATCAGGTTTTTAATTATTATTGTTACCATCATTGTTATTATTACTGTTAATAATTATAAAATTCATTTAGTGCTTACTACTGCCAAGCAATGTACTAAGTACTGGGGTAAACACAAGATAATCAGGTCACATTTCAGGTCCTACATGAGGTTCACAATCTAAATAGGAGAGAGAACAGGTATTTAATCCCATTTTACAAAGGATGAAAATGAGGGTTGATGGAAACCCAAGCATGCCAGAATGCGGAAGGCTGAGCTGCGAGGCATTTACCCAAGTTCTGGGGATGGAGTCACATTTTTTTTAAATAGAATTAAAAAATGTTTGTAGTAGTGAAGAGCAGCAAGTGGGGACAGGAATAGGTAGAAGAACAAGGGAAGTTAAAAATAAAAATGACAACTCACTTCAGGAGTTACGTACTCTGTGCTTGGGCCTGCTAGAGAGCAAGTTGCCTGGCTTGATACCATTGTATACTGCTTATACACATTCAAAATTAAACATGGATCTTTGTGATTTTAGGATCAGTCTCAGGGAAGCAAGGTGGCCTCTGGAAAGGGCATGAGCCTGAAAATCATAGGATTTAGGTTCTAACCCCAGCTGAACCACCATGTGTGTGACCATGGATAATCAATCCATTGTATTTATTGAGAGCTTATTGTGTGCAGGGCTCTGAACTAAGTGCTTGGGAGAGACACATTCCCTGTCCACAATGATCTTATAGGCTAGAAGGCAAATCACTTAACTTCGCCATGCCTCAATTTCCTTATCTGTAAAATGGAGATTAAATGTCTGTCCTCCCTATTACTTAGACTGTGAGCCCCATGTGGGACAGGGACTGTGTCTGATCTAATTGTCTTGCATAAACCCTAGTGCTTAATACAGTGCTCAGCACATAGTAAACACTTAATAAATGGACAATTTTTATTCTTCAAATTATCATTTTTAGGGTGAGTTAATCATAGGCAAGGATTATGACAAAAAGTATGGTTTCTTAATTTACAAGTTTCAGAAGTCACTGAAAGTCAGTAATTGATAGTTCTGGGGATAAGTGACTTGATAATTTACGTAGAAAAACAGATACATTAAGCCATACCAGGACATCAAAAAATATCCTGATGATGTTTATTTTCATCCTGTCATTTGTTAATATAATTTCGTTCTGATGGTATCTGATATTCGCGGCAGTGGGGAATGAAAATAGGAATTATTGGCCTGTGGGGAAATCTCTGCCCAGCAAGATTTGCAGGATTTAGCAGAAGGTCAGGCTTCATGATGGAAGGGTTTACAAAGATGACCAGTTATACAATGCTGCTTCTATCATCACTTCACAAGTTTATAAATCAGTTTTGTCCATCCTATATCCTAAAGGAACAACAACAAAAAAAAACTCTAACAAAACTCCAATATGAATAGAAGAAGTCTTACTAATACGGTATATAATTTACGGGAGTAATGATGGTTTGCTCTTTCAAAGAGAACAGTGATCAAATGCCTACATAAACCCTTCAAAGTCTTAATCTGGAAAAAGCATCTCATTTGCTGTTATTCGTTGATCTACATTATGCAAAATATTTGAAGATAATATATCGTCCCGATGAGTTGATAAAATACAATTACTTTTCTAAATATAAATTAAACAGTTAAAAGTATGCAAAAATGTTATGAAAGAATGAAACCTACATCTTCAACGTCCTTGTCCAGTGCTATGATTCTTAGCGGATATGTCAGGTTTTCATTGTCAGAGATGGTTGCACCCACTGGGGAAGACTCCAGGATGAAGCCTTCATAACTTGGGACTGTGAAGTAAGGCGTCTGATTGTTTTCATCCAGTACTTCAATATGCAGGTTGGCAAATGCAGGAAGTGGGTGGCCATTATCTTGTTCTGCCTACAAAAGGCGAAAATGTGATTCACTCCAGACTCTACCTTCTATTTTCAGTATTTACTGAAATGGTCACAATAGGCTTTTTTCCCCACCTTTCTAGCAATTAATAACCAGATACTTCAGAACCGTGTTACAATCCTTAGTTTATATTTTTTGAGAATATTACATTTTTTAAAAATATCAGAGTAGGCACATACTATTAAGTACCAAATAAAATGTGAAACGTTTAAACCCACTACGATCAGATATTTGAATGATGAAACTATACATCATTCCATTCCATACCATAAAACACTTGCATTAGTAAATGTAACATTTCAAAATCAGTATTTCTCTAAGGAAATCATTGTATTTCTAATACTTTCCAATAAATACTTCGGGATAAATACCATATTCAAGCATAGTACATTACTGAAGTTACTGTTTTGAAAAGCTAATTTCTAAGAGAGGCTCTCTCATAATTTGTCTTCCCAGGTTACTGGAAGAAAAGGTTACTCTCTTAACTTCAAAAGAACAGGCACTTCTGCTTTGCCCCAAGATTGGTGGTGGCCTTAAAGTTTTTGAGTCACTAAAGTCCTTTAGAAACCAGAGGGCAATTATAATGGCTCAGAGGCCACTACTTTTAAAAGTAGTCCACAACACAGGCCCATGATACTGTGGCAACTGTTGGTCCTCATGTCTACTATACAGATGCACACAATGTCACGTGTTATGTCGGGTGTGCAGTATAACACAATGAAATGAAACTCACCATTTTGTGAAATAATATCAATGATAATGGTACTTAAGTGCTTACTATGTGCCAAGCAATGTTCTAACTCCTGGGATAGATTCAAGTTAATCAGGTTGGTCACAGACCCTGTCCCACATGGGGCAATCAATCAATCAATCAATTATATTTATTGAGCACTTACTGTGTGCAGAGCACTGTACTAAGCGCTTGGGAAGTACAAGTTGGCAACATATAGAGACAGTCCCTACCCAACAATGGGCTCACAGTCTAGAAGGGGGAGACAGAAAACAAAACAAAACATATTAACAAAATAAAATAAGTAGAATAGATATGTACAAGTAAAATAAATAAATAAATAGAGTAATAAATATGTACAAACATATATACATATATACAGGTGCCGTGGGGAAGGGAAGGAGGTAAGATGGGGGGGATGCAGGTGGGGGGCGAGGGGGAGAGGAAGGAGGGGGCTCAGTCTGGGAAGGCCTCCTGGAGGAGGTGAGCTCTCAGTAAGGCCTTGAAGGAGGAAGAGAGCTAGCTTGGCGGATGTTGGGAGGGAGGGCATTCCAGGCCAGGGGGATGACGTGGGCAGGGGGTCGACGGCGAGACAGGAGAGAACGAGGTACGGTGAGGAGATTAGCGGCAGAGGAGCGGAGGGTGCGGGCTGGACTGGAGAAGGAGAGAAGGGAGGTGAAGTAGGAGGGGGCGAGGTAATGGACAGCCTTGAAGCCCAGGGTGAGGAGTTTCTGCCTGATGCACAGATTGATTGCACACACTCTTTATCCCCATTTTACAGATAAGGTAACTGAGGCTCAGTGACTCACTCAAGATCAAACGGCAGACATGTGGCAGAGCCAGGATTAGAACGCAGGTCCTTCTGATTCCCAGGCCCGGGCTCTATCCATTAAGCCATGCTGAAGTTCATTTGTGGCTACCAGAACCAAGTCCTGAGTCTGAGGGGACCCCTACCTCCCCACAACGTGGTTCAGAGTCTTTATGTTCTCTTCCTTTTAGACTGTGAGCCCACCTTTTAGACTGTGAGCTCACTGTTGGGTAGGGACTGTCTCTATATGTTGCCAACTTGTACTTCCCAAGTGCTTAGTACAGTGCTCTGCACACAGTATGTGCTCAATAAATATGATTGATTGATTGATTCCTTAGTCTCTTGAATTCAGTAACCACATGCAATTACTGGAAAGGGGACAGACCAACTGAAAACCTAATGAATTGCCATCCTAGCCAACAATCAATCAATTAATCGATCAATAAATAATATTTATTGAGCACTTACTATTTACAGAGCACTATTCTAAGCACTTGGGAGAGTACAATAGAGTAAGTAGACATGACATGATCCCTGTCATCAAGGAGTTTATAATCTAGCGGGGAAGATATGCATTGAAATGGGGATTATCTATTAAGATTGCTTTTAAGTCATTCATACCCTGTTAAATGATTAGTTTATGGATGAGACCAGGGACATCTGAGGGGTTTAACAGAAGCAGCGTGGCTCAGTGGAAAGAACATGGGCTGCGTAGTCAGAAGTCATGAGTTCGAATTCTGGCTCCGCCAATTGTCAGCTGTGTGACTTTGGGCAATAATAATAATAATAATAATGGCATTTATTAAGTGCTTACTATGTGCAAAGTACTGTTCTAAGTGCTGGGGAGGTTACAAGGAGATCAGGTTGTCCCACGGGGGGCTCACAGTCTTAATCCCCATTTTACAGATGAGGGAACTGAGGCACAGAGAAGTGAAGTGACTTGCCCAAAGCCACACAGCTGACAAGTGGCAGAGCCGGGATTCAAACCCATGACCCCTGACTCCAAAGCCCGGGCTCTTTCCACTGAGCCACGCTGCAAGTCACTTAACTTCTCTGTGCCTTAGTTACCTCATCTGTAAAATGGGGATTAATCAATCAATCAATCAATCATATTTATTGAGTGCTTACTGTGTGCAGAGCACTGTACTAAGCATTTGGGAAGTACAAGTTGGCAACATATAGAGATGGTCCCTACCGAACTGTGGGCTCACAGTCTAGAAAGACTGTGAGCCCCCCAGGGGACAACCTGATCACCTTGTAACTTCCCCAGTGCTTAGAACAGTGCTTTGCACATAGTAAGCACTTAATAAATGCCATTATTATTATTATTATTATTATTATTATTATTATTATTATTATTATTATGGAGATGTGTTGATGGAAACCCAGGAGATCATATTCCTGATCCTATGCTCCCTGGGTCAGTGTGTGGTCAGGGTCAGTCCTCTAGATTTTAAGCTCGTTGTAGGCAGGGAACATTTCTACCAACTCTGTTGTACTGTACTCTCCCAAGCACTTAGTATTATGTTCTGTATACAGGAAACATTCATTAAATACCATTGATTAATTTACTGCTTTTGTGCACCACTGTCCCCTATCTTGTGTTGTAAAAATGCTTCCCTTTCCATCATTGTTGGCATCCGCGGCAGAGATAAAGGAGGACAGGGGTGGAAGGGCTGGGCAGTCAAAGTTGATAGACCAAGAGTACTGCCCATTTTGAAAAGGTGTTATACAACTCTGGTGAGATCAGAGGATCAGATAAGGTCCCTGAAATACATTTTACCCTTTATCTCCTGTTCCACTCACCTACCTACCATTTAACCTGCTAAGTCAGACATTAAGAAAAGTCAATAAAATATGCTGTTGGTTCAACTAAGTGCTTAATAGACACAATCATTATTATTATTTGAGAAGACTAAAATCAATCCGCCAGTGGTATTTATTGAACTCTCACTGTGCAGAGAATAATAATAATAATAATAATAATAATAATAATAATAATAATAATAATAGTAGCATTTGTTAAGTGGTTACTACATGCCAAGCACTGTTCTAAGTGCCGGGGGCGGGGGATACAAAGTAGTCAGGTTGTCCCACATGGGGCTCACAGTCTTAATCTTCATTTTCAAGATGAGGTAACTGAGGCCCAGAAAAGTTAAGTGACTTGCCCGAAGTCACACAGCAGACAAGTAGCAGAGTCAGGATTAGAACCCATAACCTCTGACTCCCAAGCTCGTGCTCTTTTCACTGAGCCACACTGCTTCTCACTGAGCACTTGGGAAAGTACAATACAATCAAGTTGGTAGACACTTTAGCTTTCTAGGACAAGCTTACAGCCTAGAGGGTGAGACAGACACAAATATAAATAAATAAAGGGTCTGGTGAGGACAACAGAAGGCTCTCACTAGTCAATCTCCTTAGTTTCTTTCATTTCCAAAGACTTTGGTTACAGGGCAACTATATGTGTGCATGGCAAATTCTGCACACAGCTTTTATTTGCAGCAACAGAAACTAGTACATTCGTATCCGCCTACTCACTGAAGCCACCAAAAGCAAATTACAATGAGATTAGTATTTATTTTAGAAACTACACCTTAGAGAGACAAGACTACATGACTACATGGAAGAGTGAACAGCCATTTCTGGGTTCTTTATTCTGATCTTTCATCTCCAAGGGCTAAGACTCCATGGAGAGGCATAGTGAAAAATTAAGTGGTGAGGGGCCAAAGGAGAAAGACTCATATCGAATTGAAGTAAACCAAATACATTTTTCCCCCAATTTGTATGTTGTTGGAGGGCTTCACTCTACCTCTCCTTATTTCCATATATAAGGAAGCCCAGTCAGCCCATCTACTGTTCCAACATTAGGGTAGCAGCTGATCCTGGGTCATCCTGTGAAGTTTCTAGCAGGGCTCTGCTGTTGGAGAGCCTCTCCAGAATCTCTTCACGAACATGGAGCGAGATTAAATGAATCCACTTCGCCGTAAAAGAAAATTAGGCTTTAGGAGAAAACAATGGGAAAATTAACTAGATTGCCAATCCTGCTAAAATATTAATTATCAAATACACATTAACATAATTGCTACAATATGAGAAAACCATTTCAAATAGACCCCACTGAGTATGTTCTGCATTAAGATGAAACATTGATATTTCCACTTACTAAAGAGGCATTCATATTCAAAATTACCAAAAATGGTGCAATAAAATCATGCTGGTTTTATTCAGGTTTTTTTCTGCTAAGAATTGGGTTATGTTTGACTTTCTTTTATTTTAAAAATGGAAGTGGAATAGTACTGTCTCTGCTCTGAAAAGTCAAGAACATTTAAGGGGTAACTATTTTTAGTGGATAAAAGGCTTTGAAGTACTCAGTCAATCTGCCCCCTGATTTTCTTCTACAAACAGCACACATGCTTCACTCCTCTAAAGCCAACCTAATTCACCATACGTCAATTTTGTCTATTTTACCACTGACCTCTCTCCCACATCCTGCTTCTGGCTTGGAAAACTCTCCCTTTTCATATCTGACAGGGGATTACTCTCTTCACCTTCAAAACCTTACTAAAAGCACATCTCTTCCAAGAGGCCTTCTCTAACTAAGCTCTCATTTCCTCTTCTCCCACTCCCTTCTGCTTCACCTTTACACTTGGATTTGCATGCTTTATTCACCCCTGCCTCAGCCACAAGGCACTTATGTACGTACCCAAAAGATTTTAATAAAATCTTGACTAAATTTTGCCACAATCTAGTCTAAATTATAACAGTTTAATAAATACTTCCTATAATCACTAGTACATATAAGTGAAATAAATTGCAAAGGCAATACAGTAGCTTTGAAAGATGAACTGTTAAAAAAGTTGATAACCATGTAAATGGTTAGCAACAGAACTGAGCTGGACAATAATTTCCTAAAAATAAGGAAATCACATTTAGTCTGGAAATACCTAAATTTGGTTCATTTTTCCTCTTACTACTTTAGCTAAATGCCATTCTAGGGTTTTGAATTCTTGTAATTGAGAACATGCCCTTTGTCACCTGTTTCTGTCCAGAAGAGATATATTGTGAGGTTTTACTAACTTTTCCTTAAACTGCATTTCCTCCATGATGGAATATATGAAAAACTTCTAATTGTACTTAATCTTGAATATTTCATTATGTTCCTGTTTTAACGTGGTTCCCAGAGGCTCTGAGAGTGTAAATATGAAATAACATTAAAATTATATATAAATTTGAAAATAAAATTAAAAATATGATGATTATTTTTAGTTGTCTTAAAACTTTACATACCAACAATCTTCTAGATTGTAAACTTCTTGTGGACAGGGAAAATATCCTTCAACACTGTTGAATTGCACTCTCCAAAGTGCTTAGTACAGTGCCCTGCACACAGTGAGCTCTCAATAAATATCCTTGAGGGACTGTTTGTTAATTTGTAAGGACTATTTTCCTAAAGGACAATCAAGTTTCCTTTTGTTCATTTCCATGTGTGAATCTAAGTGAAAGCCCCAAGATTTGTGCTTTCAATGTTTCTGAACTATGAAGTCATAGCCCTAAGAAGAGGTGAACTCTCCAAGAATCTAAGAAACACTGAAGGGGGGGAACATGAAAATTCACCTGGGAAATAAAAATTTCTTCAACCAGACTCAGGAAAAAAACAGAACTGGAGGGTCACAATAATCAAAATAGCACACGACATTCTAATTTTTCACATTCACTAAAATGCTTCTCTTTATTTCTTCCAGAGGCTTAAATCTGGTTCTTAAAGATGGAATTGAAGTGTGAGATAAATCTTTAAGATCAAAGTGTATGTTCCAAAATAATAGTAGCGGTAGTACTATTTATTGATCTTCCATTATTATTAATAATAATAATAATAATAATGATGGCATTTGTTAAGTTCTTACTATGTGCCAAGCACTGTTCAAAGCACTAGAGGGGATACAAGGTAATCAGGTTGTCCCACATGGAGCTCACAGTCTTAATCCCCATTTTCCAGATGAGGTAACTGAGGCACAGGGAAGTGAAGTGACTTGCCCAAAGTCACACAGCTGACAAGTGGTGGAGCCGGGATTAGAACCCATGACCTCTGACTCCCAAGCCTGGGCTCTTTCCACTGAGCCACGCTGCTTCTCATTAAGCTCTTGGGAATTAGAAAACAAGGAGCACATTCCCTGACCAAAAAGAGACTACACATTAAAGGAAGAGAAATACATAAAATCATTTAATTTACAGAATACAAATTATACATATGTGTGTGTGTGTCTGTGTGTCTGTGCTGAGAATGAGGTTTAATAGGTCAGTAAATGCTAGAGATGGCTGATGAGTTTATATCACTTAGAATAATGGGTATTAATCATGGAGAGCATGTTGGAAGATGTGGCTTTCAGAAGGGCTTCAAATGTGGACAAATTTAGCCAGAGTGGGAAATTCTAATATGATGAAAAACATGATGAGATGGTAGAGAAATTTGATCCGTTCTTTGAAATTATTACCAAACAGTATAAAGTGAAACTCAGTGAAATTCATCTCCACAGGAAGTATTTCTGTGTATATTGTAAAACAGATTAGTTTACAAGGTCAGAAATTTGGTGGGGGTAAGATCTCTTGAAATACATTAATATTTGGTTGAGGAGCAAATAGATTACATTTTCAGTATATAGAAAATGTGAGAATTCACTGTCAGAGGAGCTTCTGATAGGACAATGAAATAACACTGGCACATAGCTCTTGAAAAAAAAAATCTCTTAAAAAGACCAAAGAAAGATATTTCTTCTTCACTGTTGCAAAGATAAGTGACCTCAGTACCAAAGCAACTTACGATACACTGAAATGAAAAATAAATCCTTATAGCTCTGTCCACCTTTCAAAATAATAAAAAAAACCTGTTTGTTTAGAGTTTTGAGATATAAAATGACACTAGAATCTCTGAAGCAATTTTTATCTGATTTAAGAGGAAAACAATCTCTCTCCAGGGTGGGAAGAAGGTTCAGGCAATTCCGAAAAATCAGTGATATCTGCACTATTTACCTACAGCTTCTGAGACAGGGATGTTATAACTTGCCCGGGAACTCTGTAGTATGTCTCTTTCAGTATTACTCTCCACCAACATTCCAACTACTCTGTACAAGACCAGATACTAAAGGAAAACAGTACAGGGGTTGAGGGCATGGCTGGGAATGGGAGTGATTGGGATAAGCCCAGAATAACTTGAAACAAAAACCACAAGTAAAGATTGGGGCATTGTGTGAAAATTTACTACTTAATTCAAAAATAACCATAATGATCCCTCAAAGACAACAAAAACTCTGGTGATGATATGAACGGAGCAACTCCCTTCCCTTTCCACCCAAACAATACCATCGCCACCTTGCATTTTTCTAATGGAGATCCTGCAGTGCTGTTCCAACTCCCTCTCTAAATTATTTTCTTTGCCCGCTCCTAGAATGCCATGATATTACTGTCCCCCAGACTTTGTAAGACTCTACAGGTAGGTGACCCTCTCAGGGTTGCACCTGGATAATTTCCAGTACTCTACCAGTCTCAGCTTTGGGAGGGAGAGTCAAGCAGAGTCTTACCCATTCCATTCCTAGCTTGGCCAGTGGCTAGAGAGTGGAAGGCAATCGGCTACAAGTCAAAACTCCCCCATGCTGGGCAACAGCAGCATGGGAGAGAGTCGAGGGCGGAGACTAAAGTTTATTGCAAGGAAGGAGGCAATGGTAAACCATTTCCATATTTTTACCAAGAAAACTGTATGGCTACACTACCAGAATGATTGCAGATGGAGAGCAGGGCGCTCTGGGAGAGATCTGTCTGGGTCAGAAATGACTCGACAGCATAAGACAAGACAGGTAGGTGAGAAAATGAAGTGAATACATTCTAAAACAAGTTATAATTCAGTTTAGTACAGTGCTCTGCACAAAGTAAGTGCTCAATAAATATGATTGAATGAATTAATTTATATATCCACACATTTGAAGTGTTCATGGGTTGCTGAAAAATCAGAGTGTGACTGAGTCTCATCAAATCCACATAAGGATTTTCCACTTACAGAAGTGTTTGTTTCCTATAGTACCTTGCTGTTACGATGTTTCCAAAACTTTCTGTTAACATGTCCTACAGCTACTGTCCACTGCCATACCACTACATTAGAGGTTTGGGCATTCCTGTTCCTCTAAAACATTTGTTTTTTCCTTTCATATTGAGGGGTGTCAACAATATATATTTTGGTATTTTTAATGGTATTTGTTAACCACTCACTATATACTACAGACAATTACTCTCCCTCTCACTTCAAAGCCTTATTGAAGGCATATCTCCTCTAAGAGGACTCTCTGAAAAGCCCTTCTTTCTTCTCCCACTCCCTTTTGTGTTGCCTTGACTTGTTTCTTTTATTCTTCTCCACTCCCATCCCCACAGCACATATGTATATATCTGTAATTTATTTATTTATTAGTATTTATGTCTGTCTCCCCCTCTAGACTGTGAGCTCGTTGTGGGCAGGAATATGTCTGTTTGTTGTTACATTGTACTCATATATCACATATCCTGTTGTTTTATCACTATACAAGCACTGGGATAGATACCAGCTAATCAGGTTGTACATAGTTCATAGCCCATGTGGGGCTCACAGTCTTAATTCCCATTTTACAGATGAGGTAACTGAGGCACAAAGAAGTGAAGGGACTTGTCCAGGGGTCACACAGCAGACAAGGGCAGAGTGGGATTAAAACCCAGGTCCTATGACACTTGTAAAGTGTTTACTATGTGCCAAGCGCTGTAGTAGCTGCTGGGATAGATTCAAGATAATCAGGTTGGACACAGTCTCTGCCTACAATGGGCTCATAGTCTAAGAAGGAGAAAAGTAGGATTTAATTCTAGGAATTAGGAAGTAGTAGGAGTAGGAGTAGGAGTAGTAGACAGCAGTAGGAATTAAATCCTGCTTTTCTCCTTCTTAGACTATGAGCCCATTATAGGCAGAGACTGTGTCCAACCTGATTATCTTGAATCTATCCCAGAGTGGATAGATGGGTGGGTCCTTAAACGTTCACTGAGTGGAATGAACTACCAGTCTTTTTCAGTTTCATGTTAAGACACATCAACAGTATAATCTCTGAACCTGGAGGAGAGTTACACAATTACTTTCTGGCAAACAATTCTTGAGTGCTGCAAGCACTTAATTAATTCCATAGATGATGGCGATCATGACTGCAAGCTCATTGCGGGCAGGGAACATGCTTCTACCAATGCTATTGTTCTGAACTCTCCCAAGCACTTAGTACAGTACTCTGCACATAAGTGTAAAATACACACCATTTATAGATAGATGATGATGATGATATTCATCTGATAGTTCTGTATTAGCTGTCCCCAGTATTCTACTGTCTTGGCATTTCTTTTAAGGTTATCCTTCATTCTAGCATTCAAAAAGTGTTTAGGGAAGAAGAGATTTCTCACAGTACTTCCCTCACTGTCCTGAGAGGAAGGAGTTCTGGGCATCCCAATTTGTCCTTATTACAACCCCTTCCCCTTTGGAATACTATAATCACAATTATTTACCTAAAAACCTTCTTGTAGAGAGAAGCCGATATTAATATCTCCACCTGAGAGAAGCAGCGTGGCTCAGTGGAAAGAGCACGGGCTTCGGAGTCAGAGGTCATGGGTTCAAATCCCAGCTCTGCCAATTGTCAGCTGTGTGACTTTGGGCAAGTCACTTAACTTCTTTGTGCCTCAGTTACCTCATCTGTAAAATGGGGATTAAGACTGTGAGCCCTCCGTGGGACAACCTGATCACCCCTCCCCAGCGCTTAGAACAGTGCTTTGCACATAGTAAGCACTTAATAAATGCCATTATTATTATTATTATTGAAGGAATCTAGGATGCTTCTAGGTTAAGCAATTTGTCAAAATAAGGAATCCAGGAAGGTTGTTCCAACTACAGTACTCCTCCCCACCTACTCATCCATTGCACGTGGAGATGAATGAATGTATTTTTAACATATCTTCATTGTTCGTAGGACATGAATTAATTTTACACAGAGCTTTTAATGAGGGATCAGTTAAATTACATTACTATCTTGGAATTTACTCTGAAGAGGTGCAGAATTTTTGGACATGAGGGAACATGACTGGATTGAGTGACTATACCAATCACTAGGAATAGAATTAATTTCTCTGCACAAGGCCGCAGAGCAGAAGTCTCAGGTACAAGACAGGAGATTCCATATTATCACTAACTCGAGTAACAAGGCCAGAAGAGAAGTTAACCTAACTATCCCACTTCCAAATCCCCGGTCTTTTAAAAACTCTAGCTGGATGTAAAAGAGTTAGTTCCACATGTTAAGCATTACTTCAGGTCGATAAGCTTGGGCAAGGTAATTCTCTTTCAGTCTTCAATGTATCAATGGCATTTATTTAGTTGTCACTGTGTACACAGCACTGTACTAAGCACCTGTGAGAGTACAGTACAATAGAGTTTGTAGACATGATCCTGGTCTTCCAGGGCTTCTTATGGATTGTATACATTTTTTAAAAATTAACACAATGAATAAAAATTCACTTAAGTATTTTAGAATAAAATTCAAAGATTTTGGAAGGTTAATTGTGAATTTAGAGACTATTATGCACTGTAGTAAAGACGCTACATGTATTCATGACTTTATTTTCAAATGTACCTAACAGTAATTCCTTATGATCCATAGAGCACAAAGAGAATAATTGCAATAGAGTTTCATACCCATGATTAGTAGACCCCACCTTCAACGTTCTGATCCATTTTGATCTCTTTCTCAGAAAATCATTTATTTGGGATATGGAAAATAACTGAAGTAATTGATTCTCACCTTTTATTACTGTCTTAAATGTTTTGAAGGCATTGGGAAGCATTTTACTTAAAAATACCATTAAATGTCATTTTAAAATTCTTCATCCTATACCAATTCCAAACCAAAAAATCTAATTCCTGTCCAATTTAACTGAAATGACATTATAAACAACTTCAAAAGGCATTATATACTACTGAAAGAAAATTAACCTAACAAGACTTCCTGTAGAGATTTAAGTTGAAGAGTCCCTGACTAATCATGTTTAACGTTATGGTTTCGTACAGTATGAAACCATGAGAAGGCAGGTTCCCCAAGTTGACAACTTTCAAACTCTTTGATTATTTCATTCCCAAATCTTCTATGACTTTGCGTACGAGACAAAAACAAAATGCCAAAATTTGGTATATTTTTACATAACCACCCAAAGTCTATCTGGAAATAAGATTAATTTAGAATGTACATGACTTCATCATGACTCTAGATATTATAGTTGTTCAAAGGACTCATAAGATCAAGAATGCAATTACTCTTTGAGCTATTTAGAGATTGTGCATTATGAACTACTTGCTCATTTTAATCTGTTCTAATAATCCAGGTTTTAGCATATTTGAGCCAAATGTTATCACAAACAGAAAATATATGAATTCTAGATAATAAAGCTGAGCTTTGTAAATAGTGCATTAATAATTTGGCAGCTTCAAAAACGTTCCTTAATTTTACAACTCTGCAGTTATGGTCAGTTCTGTTGGCAAATGTTTTACATTGTTCTGTACAAATGATGTATTAGAATACCACATTTCATGACAGTGGCCTGAATTTAACCTTCAAAGGACATCAAGAATCATTTGCCTAGCATATGCTCATATTTTTTAGGTATAAAAATGATTCAAAAGAAATTACCTTTTAATTTGTCCTTATTATTGGTCTTGCAACCAGTGTCACTTCCTTGATATTATTTTAACACCCTGACCTCTTTCCTTTCCAGTCTCTCATTTCCCCTGCCTTCTCAACTTCTCTACCTGGATGAACCACTGACTCTTAAACTACACAGGTCCAAAACAAAACTCCTCATCTTCCCACCCAAACCCCATCCTCCAACGACTTTCCATCACTGTAGACAAAGTCTGTCTCACAAGGCCCTAACCTTGGCATTCTCAACTCATCTCTCATTCAACTCACATATTCCATCTGTCTCCAGATCATGTTGGTTCTACCTTCACAGCATTGCTAAAATACCTGCTTTCTTCTCCATCTAAACTGATACCACACTGATTAATGCAGTTGTGCTAATCCTCCTTGACTACTACTACTATTACTACTACTGTAGCAGCCTCCTTTCTGACTTTCCTGCCTCCTGTACTTCCCTACTCCAGTCTATATTTCACTCTGCTACTCTGATCAGTTTTCTAAGAAAGTTCACTCAACTTCTCCCCACTTTTCAAGAACCTCTAGTAGTTTCCCAGCTACCTCCACACCAAACAGAAATTCCTTACCATCAGCTTTAAAGCACTCAGTCAGTGCCCCCTTCTACCTTATCTCACTGATTATCTTTAGACTGTGTAAACTCCTCAGAGCCAGGAAATATGTCAACCAACTCTTGTTATTTTGTCGTCTACCAATTTCTTAGTATGCTGCTCTGAACACAAATACTAAATAAATGCAATCGATTAATTGATTTCTTTCTACAACCCAGCCTGCACACTGCTCTTCTACTACCAAATTGATCACTGTGCCTTGATCTCATCTACTTCATCACCAACCCTTCTCCTTGTATATTTGACAGATCATTATACTCTTCACAATCAAAGCCTTATTAAAATCACATCTCTTCCAAGCAGTCTTCCCCTACTGAGCCTTCTTTTTCCTGAGTCCCTTTCTATTTTTTCTTAATGGTATTTTTAAAGTAAGTGCTTACCATGTGCCAAACACTGTACTAAGAACTGGGGTACGATACAAGCTAATCAGGTTGGATGCAGTACATATCCCACGTGGGGCTAATGGTCTTAATCCCCATTTTACATGTGAGATAACTGAGGCACAAAGAAGTTAAGTGACTTGACCAAGGGCACACAGCAGAGCGGAGCCGGGATTAGAATGCTGTTCCTCTGACTCTTAGGTCCATTCTCTTTGCACTAGACTATTCTCCTTCTCTTTCTGTGTCACTAAGACACTTGGATCCTTTAAGCACTTGATATTCATCCTACCTTCAGCCCTACAGCACTGATTTTCATATCCATAATTTATGTATTTATATTAATGTCTGTCCTCCTCCACTAGATTGTAAGCTCCTTGTGGATAGGGAATGTGTCTAGCGGCTCTGTTGAACTGTACTCTTCCAAGAGTTTAGTACAGTGCTCTGCACAATGTAAGCACTCAGTAAATACCATTAGCTGAAGTCTCATGAAATACTTTAATATGATTTCTTTTTATTTTCTTTCTGCAGCAAGTTGAAAAGAATCACTGGCAAGAATAAAACTGAAGATACAGTGCAAAGTAGTAACACTATCCAGGTACAAAACATACCCAGTCTTGAAATAATATTCTTTTTCTAAATTGTGAAGTAAATGATTCACTTTACTGTTGTTTTCTCTCACCAAGCAAACAAAGAGCAGATCAGGAACAATAAGAACTTCTACAGCCAAAGAAAACATATAAAATGTCTATTATAGAAAGGAATTTCTTGAAAGAATGAGCAGGAAAAAATTGCCAGACTACACCAGTTCAAAGGATTCCTAAACAACACTCTACCACCCAGCTATTATTCAGGCAGGTGGCACACCATTATTCTTACAGATTGATACCTTTGCTTATTATCCCCTTGATTGCACATAAAACATAGTAATTTGAATCTAATAATGACTGTAAAAACCCCATTAATAATATAAATCATTTTTAAAGCATACAAATGCATCTGTGGATGTGTGTAATTGATTCTTGCTAATTGATGAACTGAATTATCATGTTTAAGCACAACAATATAACTGACGTTTTAAATAGAAAAGCTTCCAGGTTTTGGAGGTGGTTATTTTAGAATAATGCCCTAAGATGCCATGGTGAAAGGCAGATGGATTGACAAAAAAAAATTTTTCGTTTTATAAAATCTAAGACAATCAAGATCTTATAATTAAAAGGACGATAAAGTTAAAGTTCAACTTTTTCAAGTGTAGAAATAACATAATTCACTTTAGGGAAGTTTATGCTCCTGAAGTAATCCCTGAAGAAAATAACCAGAAAACACAAATGAGAATCTGCGGTCATAGATATTTGCAAACATTAGATGTTTGCATCTAATGTTCTGAAGATTGTGGTGGGCAGAGAACATGTCTATCAGCTCTGTACACTCAGAAGCACTTAGTACAGTGTTTTGTACACAGTAAGCATTCAATAAGTACCATGGATTGATGACTGGATTAACCACAATGGCAGTCTTGACTTGAAAAACACTTGATACTTTTTCTTTGCATTGCACTCTGAAATTGTACAAACATGTTCTAGTAAGACCAGTTTGACATGTCCCTGAAACATAAATCAGAATTTTAAATGCCACATTTCTAAATCCTTACCAAATTTCCAGGCTACACAAGGTCAATTTTATGTCAGTTCTTTGTCACAGCTCCTGAATCCAGCCTTTTCTCTCCATCCAAACTGCTATTACACTAATCCATTGATCATGTCCTATTCCACCTTGATTACTGTACGAGCCTCTTCACTGTCTTCCATTCTTCCTGTCTCTCCCCTCTCCACATTTCTAAATCCTTACCAAATTTCCAGGCTACACAAGGTCAAGGTATGTCAGTTCTTTGTCACAGCTCCAGAATCCAGCCTTTCCTCTCCATCCAAACTGCTATTACACTAATCCATTGATCATATCCTATCCCACCTTGATTACTGTACCAGCCTCTTCACTGTCTTCCATTCTTCCTGTCTTTCCACTCTACACTTTGTTATAGTTCCTGGATCATTTTTTCTAAAAAAAAAAAAAAACTCAGCCCATGTCTTCCCATTCATTCATTCATTCATTCAATCATATTTATTGAGCGCTTACTGTGTGCAGAGCACTGTACTAAGCACTTGGGACGTACAAGTTGGCAACGTATAGAGACGGTCCCTACCCAACAACGGGCTCACAGTCTAGAAGAGGGAGACAGACAACAAAACAAAGCATGTGGTCAGGTGTCAAGTTATCAGAATAAATAGAAGTAAAGCTAGATGCACATCATTGACAAAATAAATAGAATAGTAAACATGTACAAGTAAAATGAATAGAGTAATAAATCTGTACAAACATATATACAGGTGCTGTTGGGAGGGGAAGGAGGTGGGGGGGGAGAGGAAAAAGGGGGCTCAGTCTGGGAAGGCCTCCTGGAGGAGGTGAGCTCTTAGTAGGGCTTTGAAGGGAGGAAAAGAGCTTGTTTGGCAGATGTGTGGAGGGAGGGCATTCCAGGTCGGGGGGAGGACGTGTGCTGGGGGTTGGCAGCAGGACAGGTGAGAACGAGGCACAGTGAGGAGGTTAGCGGCAGAGGATTGGAGAGTGCAGGCTTGGCTGTAGAAGGAGAGAAGGGAGGTGAGGTAGGAGGGGGCGAGGTGATGGAGAACCTTGAAGCCGAGAGTGAAGAGTTTTTGCCTGAGGCGTCGGTTGACTGAGCCACTGGAGATTTTTGAGGGGGGAAGTAACTTGCCCAGAGCGTTTCTGCACAAAGATGATCTGGGCAGCAGCGTGAAGTATATAGACTGAAGTGAGGAGAGACAGGAGGATGGGAGATCAGAGAGGAGGCTGATGCAGTAAAGAGGAGGCTGATGCAGCTGATTCCCATTCTTCAAAAACATCCCATGGTTGCCCATCCCTTTCACATCAAAAAGAAACTCTTTGCTAGCAGTTTTAAGACATTCAATCAGTTCTCCCTTTCCTATCAGGCCTCGCTAATCTCCTACTGAAACCCAGCCTGCACACCCTGCTCCTTTAATGTCAATTTAATAATAATAATAATAATGATATTTGTTAACTGCTTACTATGTGCCAAACACTGTTCTAAGCGCTGGGGTAGATACAAGGTAATCAGGTTGTCCCACGTGGGGCTCACAGTCTTAATCCCCATTTTACAGATGAGGTAACTGAGGCACAGAGAAGTTAAGTGGCTTGCCCTAGATCACACAGCAGACAAGTGGCAGAGCTGGGATTAGAACTGACTAACCACGCTAGTCATGCTAATTTACTCACTGTACCTCTCAAATTCATTTGTCTCAATGTTTATGCCTTGTCCTTCCCAGGCCTAGAACTCTCTCCCCCTTCATTTCTGACACACCGCAACTCTCTCCAACTTCAAAACCCCAATAATAATAATAAAAAAACCCACCACATGTCCTCTAAGAGACGTTTCCCAGGAGCTCATTTGCCATCCTTTCTGAGTAGCCTATGTGTGGTTGGGTCTGTAACCCTTAAGCACTGTCAATTATATTTACTGAACACTTACTTTGTGTGTGCAGAACACTGTACTAAGCCCTTAGGAGAGTACAATAAAACAATTAGTGGGCACACTCCCTGCCTACAATGAACTGATTGTGAATCTCTCCCCACCCCAGCCCCACAGCACCCTTAAGCACTTTTATATTCATCTAATCCCAGCCTCACAGCTACTAATGTATACAACCTTATACACTTGTTTCCTTTATCTGCAATTTAAGATCTCTATCCCCTGCTAGACTTACTAGACTTGATATCATCTCATCCCAGCCTCACAGCAACTAATGTACATAACCTTATGCCCTCCCGTTTCCTCTATCTGTAATTTAAGATCTCTGTCCCCTACTAGACCACAAGGGTTCCATGATACATTGGTTTATTCTGTGCCATGCACGTTAATCAGGTGAAATTTTTGAAGATGATCCAATGAAAGGGTGCTCCTGATTGACTGTTTTCATAGCTTCAAATATGAGGTTCCCAACCTTCTGAGAAGAGGGCAGTACTGGAGAAGAGAGGCAGGACTTTCCTAAAGCTCTGGATGAAGGGACCTAGGCTGTCGGAAGGCATGCGGATCGGAGGATGCAGACGTCCCGCATGTGTTTTCCTCCTCTGTCTAGTCTTCTTAAGTGGAACTGTGCTTCCTGTCCAGGGTACAGAAAAGCTGCTCTGGTAGGGGCAGGGAGAACAGAGGTCTGTTTCCCCAACTGTTAGTTTGGTGGAAGTCATCTTATCCCTCCATTTCTTCAATTCCAGAATCTCACCACTATTGGGTATGTTTCTTAGCTTGATCTGTTAGTCCTGGGAAGGCTTTTGAAGGCTTCCATATTGTTACAGTCAAGAGGTGCTGCCAAATAGTGTGGATCATTTCTGTTTTGCTGCAAATAGTTTTCTCCATGTCTTTGAAACAATTCAAGTTTGATAACCTGCTTCCAGTAACCACAGTCCTGATGGACAGAATTTCACAGAAGCACCCTTTCACTCTGTTATTTTGTACTCTCCCAAGAACTTAGTACGGTGCACTGCACACAGTAAGTGCTCAATAAATATGACTGATTTATTGATTGATTGATTCATTTATTCACATGGATATTGGTAATTGGGTTCCCTTGTCCCTTAGAGTTACTGTGATGTTATCACAGAAGCATTACAAGTTTCCTTATTTTTCACCAGGAATTTGATATTTAGATTTCTTGGTAGTTTGGATATACTTCTTTGGATGCATTTTGTTATTTGCTAAGATATACGGGGATATGGGTATATGGGGAGATACATTTTCAAATGGCCTCTGGAAACTGCTAATTATATTTGATTATCCTCAAAATTTCACCAAGATCCTTAGGTTGTTTTCATAATGGTAGATTTGGCAGAGTCAGATTAGAGGGCTACCTGTCTGGCTCTTTCTTCATTACCAGCAGAGTAAAGTGGAACTTTGTATGCTAGATCTCATCCTGTTGAACCTATTTTAGGCCCCCATACCTGAGGCTGTAACAAGTGACCCAAAACCTTCAGCTTGAACCTGTTTCCAAATCACTGGACATTTTGGATTGACAGAAATCTTGAAGAAAGCTGAGGTTATGTGCAAGCCATATCCTGGTATTCACTCAAACCAAGATTTCAGTGGCAATAGACTGTGAGCCCGTTGTTGGGTAGGGACCATCTCTATATGTTGCCAACTTGTACTTCCCAAGCGCTTAGTACAGTGCTCTGCACACAGTAAGTGCTCAATAAATACCACTGAATGAATGAATGAATTAATCAATCAGTGGTACTTATGAGCATTTACTGGGTGCTAGGCACTTGGGAGAATACAATGTGATAGTTGGTAGATATGTTTCCTGCACACAAGAAGCTTACAATCTAGATAAAGACACATAATTAAAATGAATTACATACATGTACTCAAGTGCTGTGGGCCTGAGGGTGGGGCGAATATCACTGATTAAAGTATACAAATCCAAATGCAGAGAGTTTAGCTAGAAAAGGCCTCTTGGAAGACATATGATTTAATAAGGCCTTGAAGAGGAGAATGATAGTCTGTCGGATGTGAATGGTGAGGAAGTTCCAGGACAGAGGACGAGGTGTCAGTGGTGAAATAGAGGAGATTAAGGTGCAATGAGTAGGTTGGCTACTCAGTAGAAAAGTGAGAATAGTAGAATAGTAGAAAAGTGAAGTGAGATGTTAGGTGGTAGAAGAAATCAATGAAGTAAGATAGGAAGGTATAAGGAAATTGAGTACTTTTAAGTGTTTTAAAGTTAATGGTTAATAGTTTCTGTTTAATGTGGAAGTAGGTGGGCAGCCACTGGAGGTTCTTGAGGAGTGGAGAAACATGGCCTGGGCATCTTTTCAGAAAAATGACCCAAAAAGCAGAATGAAGTATGGACTGGAGTGGGGAGAGACAGGAGGCTGGGAGGTTAGCAAAGAGTAATCAAGGTGGGTTAGGATAAGTGCTTGGATAGAGAAGCAGCGTGGCTCTGTGGAAAGAGCACAGGCATGTAAGTCAGAGGTCATGGGTTCTAATCCCACTCCGCCACTTGCAGCTGTGTGACTTTGGGCAATTCACTTTACTTCTCTGTGCCTCAGTTATGTCATCTGTAAAATGGGGATTAAGACTGTGAGCCCCATCAACCTGATTACCTTGTATTCTCCCAAGTGCTTAGAACAGTGCTTGGCACATAGGAAGAGGTTAACAAATGCCATCGTTATTATTAATGTGGTAGCAATTTGGATGGAGAGGAAAGGGCAGATTTTAGTGATGTTGTGAAGACAGACAGGATTTTGTGACAAATTTAATATATGGGTGGAATGGGAGGGATGAGTCAAGGATAATGCCAAGGTTATGAGCTTGTGAGACAGGGAGTGTGGTGGTGGGAATGATGGGAAAGTCAGTCAGTCAGTCAATCTTATTTATTGAGCACTTAGTGTATGCAGAGCAATACAATACAATAATATAACAGACACATTCCTTGCCCACAGTGAGAGGGGAAATGGGGGAAACAAGGATTGGGAGTGAAGATGTGGAGTTCTGAACATGTATCCAATACAGTAAGAAGAAAAAAGTATAAATAGAATTTTAAAGTACAGCAAATATTTTAGGAGATTCACATATGAAACAGGGTGACATTAGGAAAGGGTGTGAATCTTGAGACAAATGTGAAGGCTTATAAAGCTAGATGGACATAAAACATGGATGTAAATATCAAATATATATGTGTGTGTGTATATATATACACACACATATATATATTTGATATTTATATATCAAATCTTTATATGTATATATGTTTTATCTTTATATATTTATATATATATATATCTTTAACAGTCTCCCCAGAGTCACCTACAAATTATAATTAGCATTAAATTTAAAGACTCGTAGAAAGAGTTCGGATTTGGGAATCAGAAAACCCAGGTTCCAATTCCTGGTTCTGACTCTTGCCTGTTGTGTGAACTTGGGCAAATCACTTACCTTGTTTGTGTCTCAGGTTCCTCATATGAAAAATGGGTATTAAGTATCTATTTTTTCTCCCCCTTAGACTGAGTTTCATGTGGGACAGGGACTGAGTCCAATCTGCATAAGTTGTATTTACCCAGTACTTTGTACATGCTGAGCACATGAGAAGCACCATGGCTCAGTGGCAAAAGCCTGGGCTTGGGAGTCAGAGATTGTGGGTTCTAATCCCGATTTTGCCACTTGTCAGCTGTGTGACCTTGGGCAAGTCACTTAACTTCTCTGTGCCTCAGTTACCTCATCTGTAAAATGGGGATTAAGACTGTGAGCCTCAAGTGGGACAACCTGATCACCTTGTATTCCCCCAGCGCTTAGAAGAGTGCTTTGCACATAGTAAGTGCTTAACAAATACCATTATTATTATTATTATAAATGCTGAATGAATACAATTATTATTATTATTATTATTATTAATAGCAACGATAATAATAACAATAACAATACTTTTAAAATGTATTGACAATACTACCAATGATATCCTGGAGCAAAGTCATTTCAGCAGCCACCCAGAATTGTAGGGCAGGGAATGTGAGGAAATTGATAATTACAGTCAATTAATTCAATTACAGTCAATTAATTACAGTCAATTACAGTCAATTAATTAATTATTAATTGATAATTAAGCAGCATGGCTCAATGGAAAGAGCCCGGGCTTTGGAGTCACAGGTCATGGGTTTAAATCCCAGCTGCACCAATTAGCTGTGTGACTTTGGGCAAGTCACTTAACTTCTCTGTTCCTCAGTTACCTCATCTGTAAAATGGGGATTAAGACTGTGAGCCCCATGTGGGACAACCTGATCACCTTGTAACCGCCCCAGCGCTTAGAACAGTGCTTTGCACATAGTAAGTGCTTAATATAAGCCATTATTATTATTATTATTAATGGTATTTAATGAGAGCCTACTGTGTGAAGAACACTGTTCTAAGCACTTGGGAGAGTACAATATGAGAAATACATTCCCTGCCCACAACAAGCTAATAGCATAGAGGGTGATACAGACTTAAATATGTTGCCAACTTGTACTTCCCAAGTGCTTAGTACAGTGTTCTGCACACAGTAAGCGCTCAATAAATACGATTGATTGATTGATTGATTGATTAAATATAAATAAATACAATTACAGATATGTACATAAGTGATATGGAACTGGGATGTAGGAAGAATTAAGGGAGCAAGTCTAGGTGATGTAGAAAAGAGTGGGAGGAGGAAAGGAGGGCATAGTCAAGGAAGACCTCTTGGATCAATCAATCAATCAATCAATCGTATTTATTGAGCGCTTATTGTGTGCAGAGTACTGTACTAAGCACTTGGGAAGTACAAGTTGGCAACACATAGAGACAGTTCCTACCCAACAGTGGGCTCACATTCTAAAAGGGGGAGACAGAGAACAAAACCAAACATACCAACAAAATAAAATAAATAGAATAGATATGTACAAGTAAAATAAATAGAGTAATAAATATGTACAAACTGAGATGTGCTTTCAATAAAGCTTTGAAGGCAGGGAGAGTAATATGAAGAGGGAGGGCACTTTAGGATGTGAACTGGTGGCAAGACAAATGAGATCGAGGGACAGTGAGAAAGTTAGCTTTAGAGGAGCAAACTAGGAGGTCTGGGTTGTAGTAGGGGAGTAGTACGGTGAGGTAAGAGGGGGAAGGTGATGAAGTGTTTTAAAGCCTATGTAAGGAGTTTCTGTTTGATGTGGAGGTGGATGGGCAACCACTGGAGGTTCATGAGGAGTAGGGAAACATGGCCTGAACAGTCTTTTAGAAAAATAATCCAGGCAGCAGAGTGAAGTATACGGACTGGAGTGGGGAGAGACAGGAGGCAGGGAGGTCAGTAAGGTGGCTTATATAGTAATTAAGGCGGGATAGGATAAGTGCTTGGACTAATGTGGTGGCAGTTTGGATGGAGAGGAAAGGGTAGATTTTAGTTATGATGTTAAGGTCAAGCCAACAGTATTTAACAATGGACTGAATATACGGGTTGAATGAGAGAGAGGAGTCAGGGATAACACCAAAGTGATGGGATTGTGAGACAGGAAGGATGGTGGTGCCATCTACATTGATGGGAAAGTCAGGGGAAGGACAGGTTTTGGATGGGAAGATAAGGATTTTATCTTGGATGCTTTATGTAAAACTGAAAGGAAGGGCAGAATACACTATTTAAATATGTAATGAAGTCTCAATATGAAAGAACAATGAACTTTTGGAAGACTGAACTGTTGAGCAGATAGATCAGTCTGGCAGGCAACAATCAGGAGAGGATTGCTCTCCTTGAATGGATGCTTTGGAATGACTGAGATACCAATAGAGAGCCTTGAAAACAGGCTCCTCTGGAACAAACGTGCACAAAGATACTATCTCAAAATGTGCACAGTGCCGAAGGCAGGTCAGTTTCCATAGGTCTTTCGGTAATCTTGTATATGTAGGGCGGATATAATGGTCAGTATCTTCCTGGGAAATGAAGGACAGCTCTGTATTTGACAAAGTAAAGCTGCAGTTGCTTAACTATATTCTTTTGACTGCCTTTTCTAGGGTTGGAATTGCTCTCTCATCCCATTTATCCCATTCATTTATTTCTCCTTCACTGTCGACGGTCTTTCTTCTTCATTTCTTCTTTATAATGTTATAAATAAATATACTTCATAGATATACTTCAGTCAATCTTATTTATTGAGGACTTGCTGTGTCCTCAATTACTGTATGAAGTACTTGAGAGAGTACCATATAACAATATAGCAGACTCATTACCAGCCCACAGCAAACTTACAGTCTGCACCTTCACAACACTGGAGAAGCACCGTGGCTCAGTGGAAAGAGCCCGGGCTTTGGAGTCAGAGGTCATGGGTTCAAATCCCGGCTCCACTACTTATCAGCTGTGTGACTTTGGGCAAGTCACTTAACTTCTCTGGGCCTCAGTTACCTCGTCTGTAAAATGGGGATGAAGACTGTGAGCCCCCCGTGGGACAACCTGATCACCCTGTAACCTCCCCAGTGCTTTGCACATAGTAAGCACTTAATAAATGCCATTATTTTTTTTAACCTTCCCAGCACTTAGAACAGTGCTTTGCACATAGTAAGCACTTAATAAATATTATCATTAACACTACTAAAATCTTTATAGTGTCTGGAGCATATGGGAAGAAAAAGCTATAATACCTGTGAAACCTAGTCTCTAATAGGTGGCTCAGTGGAAAAAGCACGGGCTTTGGAGCCAGAGGTCATGGGTTCGAACCCCGGCTCCACCACGTGTCTGCTGTGTGACCTTGGGCAAGTCACTTAACTTCTCGAAGCCTCAGTTACCTCATCTGTAAAATGGGGATGATAACTGTGAGCCCCATGCGGCACAATCTGATCACCTTGTATCCACCCTGGCGCTTAGAACAGTGCTTTGCACATAGTAAGTGCTTAACAAATGCTATCATTATTATTAATATTGAATAAATGAGCAGTTTATTTTGTTACTGTTGTTGACTACTCCTTCTTTGCCCCTTCCTTGAGTTGTACCTGAGGCTTTGGCAATGTTTTAATCTCTGGTAGTGACTGCATACCTTCTAAAAATAGATACCAGCTTTTAATTAAACTCCTGTCAAGAACTCTGATTTAAGACCGCCAAAGTTGTTCCATAAATCATAACCATTCAGATCTTTCTTTAGCAAATGGAAAGAACACATAAAGATGTCTTTGAGAACATGTGCTTTGCAGCATTCTTTCTAATTTCATAAATTTGATTTTTGTGTTGTTTGTGTTACCTCTTTGACATTTCAAGATTGCATTCTGGGCGTCGAGGCCTCAGAAAGTAAGTACCCTATTTTATTACAAGTAATTAAAATCTGATCCTTCATATTCATACATATGCATAGCAGAAATACTGAAGATGGAATATACTGTGAAATGGCATACATAAAGGGCAGGTACCAGTACCTTAAAAAATAGTTAAAAATCAATCAATCTTTGGCTTAAGCTGAAGACAGCCTTTCACTAAAAATTATCTTAAAAATAAATCCCAGAAAGAACTCTAATAATAAATGCACTCCTCAATATTTTGGACAGATATTTTTGTCCAGGGATATTTTTCACATTTTATACACCAGAAAAATAACCAAAGATAATCATATACTTCCACATATCCAAATGTTTATTTACCTTCATAAAAAGTGATATTTAATATTACCTAAAATTAGAGTGTAAACAAACATTTATTCTTATTCGTCATACATAATTAGGCTTTTATAGTTAATAATGTTTTGCCCATTTGAATAAGTGGGTTTTTAAATTTTTTGTTTTTACTGAAAGCCCTGGTAAATCATCCATGCTATTTACCTGTGATATAATGTTTGTATAAAAACTCATAAGAAATATGAGATAATATTTTTCCATTCTTTTCACATAGTAAATAATGAATACTATTGATTGATACATCTAATTATGAACAGCTAACAAATGTCATAGCTTTTAAAAATATCGTAAGACAATTCTGTTCTTATTTAAAAGTGTATCTAACCATTTTCTATAGAAAGGATAGTTTCTCAGCCAGAAGAATGGATTGTTTATAATGGTTGAAATAGGACCAGAAACCTCAAGGGATTACAGTACCAAATGGTTTAGTAAACAAGGAAAAGGGAGTTGAAATTACCTTTATAACCAAATCAAATTTCTGGTGAAAATCCCTGTTGATTGGCTGTAGGAGGCTGAGTTCAGCAGTTGTAGGATCCATATAGAAATATTGTGGATAATCCTCAGGAGTCCCTGTAAGAAGACATCAATATTTCAATACATAATTGAGAAAAATAAGTAGTGAGAAGAGCTGCTTTAACTGTGCACTTCATTTAACTAATAGAGGAGCACAATCACAATCATTAGCAATTAAGGTGGATTTAATGATTTAATCTAGAAATGAAATAGAATCACCTGTGACACATTGTGTCCCTTGTGCTTCAAAATAAAGGGTAAGATACTGATGATTAGGTAACTTTCCCTACATACTTTGGCATAACAAATCAATGAGCCTGGAACTTTTTTTCAATGATTTATCCCTTAGGTCACTAATGTATAACAGTGAATAACTCTGAAGTGCAACATCTGCGCTCCTACAATATACATGTGGCTCTGATCAGTCACATTTATCTTTCCACGGAAGTATTTGAATTCAATTTCATTTTTTTATAGTCCATTTTAGTAATGCAATTTGCATTCAATTTTTAGGTATGAGAAGCAAAATAATTCACTCCTCTTCTTTTCTTGCAACACACACACACACACACACATATGCATACACACACATACACACACACACACCCCCATGTTACTAAATGGAGATGAGATACAAAGATACAGGGATATCTCCCAAAGTGAGTACTCTGCCCACAAGGAGCTTAATTTGGATGGAGTCTGGAACCTATCCCCCAGCCTCCTGCACCAGCCTAGATCTATTTTATTAATGATGTGCACATAGCTATAATTCTACTTATTCTGATTGTATTGACACCTCTCTACCTGTTTTGTTTTGTTGTCTGTCTCCCCATTCTTGCCTGTGAGCCCATTGTTGGGTAGGGACCATCTCTATTTGTTGCCGACTTGTACTTCCCAAGTGCTTAGTACAGTGCTCTGCACACAGTAAGTGCTCAATAAATAC
Source organism: Tachyglossus aculeatus (assembly GCF_015852505.1). Classification (NCBI taxonomy): domain Eukaryota; kingdom Metazoa; phylum Chordata; class Mammalia; order Monotremata; family Tachyglossidae; genus Tachyglossus; species Tachyglossus aculeatus. The sequence continues at coordinate 42,098,517 of NC_052068.1, forward strand.
GATTGAATGAATGAATGAATACTCAGAGACTTAATCTGTCTTTTACATTTTCATATTTGAAGCGGATGGGAAAGACACAGCAGTTATTATAGAAATACAGGCCCATTTTCACTTCTACCAGACTTCTTTCGTTTCATATTCTGGCAGAATTTATGTGCAGGCATAAGTACTTAGTTTTCAGTGTCCTTTATCAATGAAAATAAGAAGCCAAATGTACTCTAACTGCCCACCTATAAAAATATTATCCATTTTATGAAGCATGTTTCATGAAAGTACAAGAAAATATCAGAAATTAAACTCTACCTCCACAACTCTAGCAAAATCTACTTCCATGAACAATATACCTGATTCATCCCTGCTGAGGCCCTGCTGAGAGCTCACCTCCTTCAGGAGGCCTTCCCAGACTGAGCCCCTTCCTTCCTCTCCCCCTTGTCCCCCTCTCCATCCCCCCATCTTACCTCCTTCCCTTCCCCACAGCACCTGTATATATGTATATATGTTTGTACATATTTATTACTCTATTTATTTATTTATTTATTTTATTTGTACATATCTATTCTATTTATTTTGTTAGTATGTTTGGTTTTGTTCTCTGTCTCCCCCTTTTAGACTGTGAGCCCACTGTTGGGTAGGGACTGTCTCTATATGTTGCCAATTTGTACTTCCCAAGCGCTTAGTACAGTGCTCTGCACATAGTAAGGGCTCAATAAATACGATTGATGATGATGATGATCCCATGCCTCAATTCTCTCCATCTCGAGTAGCTTAGACCAGTACATTAGGATCCTTCTAAAGAATGAATTCAACTTAATCCTTCCCTTTCAGCTCCAAGAGGAAAAACAATGCACTGTCCTGAATAACAGAGAATAAAATCCCCTACAATCTAATAATTTAATAAATCACATTTCCTTTGAAATCGATGAAAAATGTTTCAATATTTAGAGACTAAACAATGGATTTATAAATTGCAACCAATGGGCTTTATTACAATCCTTCAAAGTGTGAAATGGACATCAAACCCTGACCATACCTCACAGTGATGTTGTCAGGATGACATGCAATAATTGAGGTGAACTGTACGTATTTGGAAAAAAAGAGTAGTGCTCTCAAATTCAAGGTATTATCAGTCTAGACCCAATATTTTTGAATCCTTTATACGTGAATTCTCAAAACCATATTTATCCCTGCAGGAAAAGTGATATTAGGAGCATCTGGGTTGGGTTAGCTCTCATGGAGGTTGAGAGTCAGGTTTTAAAATAAGTCAATCAGAACATTTCTAGCAGCTATCAATCTTCATTCTGCCAACTGCTTGCTGTGTGACACTGGGCAGCTCATTTAATTTCTCTAAGCCTCAGTTTAGAGAATTAGATACCTGTTCTTCCTCCTACTAAGACTGTGAGCCCTATGTGGAACAGGAACTGTGTCAAACGTGATCAATTTGTATCTACCCCAGCATTCAGAACAGTGCTTGACACATAGTAAGAGTTTAGCAAATACCATAAAAAGAAAAAAAAAATAAAAGTATCTGCTTATCAGTGGCTATGTTCCATTTATTAGGCTGATGAATGTGTCAGCCAATTACTTCAGGATTACCACAGGAAGCAACAGAAAGGCAATCTTTAACAGTATATAGTCTCATCTGTAGCTAAAATATTGTTTAGGTTAAATTCAAATGAGGAACGGGTAAGGTCAGAGGATTGTTTTTAGTTTTATTTCATCAAGGGTAGTATGATAAACATCTTGGAAAAATACCTTGACATAACTTTTGTGGGTAACCCAAAAAAAAATGAATGATGTAAACTTTAAAATGTCAAGTATTTGAGCCAGGAATTCTTAGACTGAGAAAAGTTGACTCTCCCTATTTTTTTTTCTTGTGTCTTTGTATTGCAAAATGTTCATTAGATTCATGCCCTTTTTTATATTATTTGTTAAGCACTTACTATGTGCCAGGAGGGACTGTGAAGTAGCACTGGGGTAGATACAAGGTAATCAGGTTGGCCACACTCCATGTCACACATGGGACCTAATCTTAAACCCCATATAACAGATTAGTTAATTGAGGTCTAGAGAAATTAGAAGTCTAGAGAAGTGACTTTGTGTCACTTGCACAAAGTGACAGAGCTGGAATTAGAATCCAGGCTCTTCTGACTCTCAGGCCCCTGCATTATCCACTAGGCCTCGCTGAGAAAAATCTTTCACTAGGCAAGACATATTATAGCTAAAGCTGGCCCATAAGAATAATAATGATAATTAAAAAATCCGGGAGATTAGCTTGTATTTAGTCCAGCACTCAAAATAGTGGCTGGCATGTAGTAAGTGGCAACTGATACCAAATAAAAAGTACCTAAAAGTACAGTGAGAGAAAATGGCTTCCAAAGTAGATAGCAGCTATTTTGAAAAAGTATGTGTATATAGCTATAATTCTATTTATTCTGATGGTATTGACACTTGTCTATTTGTTTTGTTTGATTGTCTATGTGTCCCTTCTAGACTGTGAGCCTGTTGTTGGGTAGGGACTGTCTCAATATGTTGCCGATTTGTAGTTCCCAGGTGCCTAATACAGTGCTCTGCACACAGTAAGCGCTCAATAAATACGATTGAATGAATGAATGAACTCTGGCAGAAAAGTTATTGAACACTGCAAGCTATTTAATAACAATAATGTTCGTGGTCTTTGCACTCCACTTATGACATTTAACTCCAGGAGGGAGGAGAATAGAATCCACTTGAATGACCAATTCAGTCTCTCTGCATCCCTTTGCTTCATTTAAAAGTGGTGATAATCAGTCTTCTTCCAGCAGGATGGAAAGAAGACCTTTTTACAACAATTCTTCGTAACTAAGAATTTTGAGCCTGTTGATCTACACCAAACCTTGATGTAACCTTGACAAAATGGCAAAAAATGAAAACTGTGTTCATTTATTGTTTTCACTTTATTATGTTATTTCTTTCTGTGTATGTCACTAATCTATCCTGCCAATCCATTTAGGTTGTGAACCTCATTTGGGCCAGGAACTGTGCCTGAAGTATTATATGTTTCATCTTTCCCCGATGCTCTGGAAAAAATTCCTCAGTATAATTGGTAAATAAAAATTAAAAAGCAGTATTTACTTATATATTTGTATATTTATTCACCTATATATTTATATAAATGTAAAGTAAGTACAAGTAATGCAAATTTAATATTTAAAGATGAGACTATTGTCAGGGAGAATTTACCCATATGTGAGTGTGAATATGAAGACCTATCCAGGACCCAACCTCAATATTCCACAAATTGTGCTTACATAAATGTTGAACTGAGAGTCTCTGCCCTTCTCAGGCCCCCTATTCCTCTCCCTCCTTCATCCCTCACCCCCAACGATCTGGCTTCCGACTTCATTTGTAAAATTAACTCCATCAGATCTGAGCTCCCCGAAGTCACCCCTCCCTCTTCCCCATCCCCTCTCTGCTACTCTCCCATCCTTCCCAGCAGTAACTTCAGATGAGATCTCCTCCCTCCTCTCAAGTGCTTCAGACCCCAATCCCTCTCATCTTATGAAAACTCTCACCCCTTCCCTCCTCCCTCCTTAACCTCCATCTTCAACCACTCACTCTTCACTGGCTCCTTCCCCTCTGCCTTCAAACATGCCCATGTCTCTCCTATCCTAAAAAACCCCTCTGTTGACCCCACCTCACCTTCTAGTTACCGCTCTATCTCCCTCCTACCATTCCTTTCCAAACTCCTTGAACGAGTCATCTATACACGCTGCCTCGAATTCCTCAATGCCAACTCTCTCCTCATCTCCCTCCAATCTGGCTTCCATCCCCTATATTCCACAGAAACTGCCCTCTCAAAGGTCAGCAGTGACCTCATTCTTGCCAAATCCAACAGCTCCTACTCTATCCTAATCCTCCTCGACCTCTCAGCTGCCTTCGACCCTGTGGACCACCCCCTTCTCCTCAATACGTTATCCAACCTTGGCTTCACAGACTCTATCTTCTCCTGGTTCTCCTCTTATCTCTTTGGCCATTTGTTCTCATCTCCTTTGCGGGCTCCTCCTCCCCCTCCCATCCCTTACTGTAGGGGTTCCTCAAGGGTCAGTTCTTGGTCCCCTTCCGTTCTCTGTCTACACTCACTCCCTTGGTGAACTCATTTGCTGCCATGGCCTCAGCTATCATCTCTACACTGATGACACCCAAATCTACATCTCTGTCCCTGCTTTCTCTTCCTCCCTCCAGGCTCGTATCTTCTTCTGCCTTCAGGACATTTCCATCTGGATGTCTGCCCACCCTCTTAAACTCAATAAATCCAAGACTGAACTCCTTATCTTCCCTCCTAAACTCTGTCCTCTCCCTGATGTTCCTGCCACTGTAGAAATCACTAACATCCTTCCTGTCTCACAAGCCCGCAACCTTGGTGTCATTCTCGACTCTGCTCTCTCATTCACCCCATACATCCAATCTGTCACCAAAGCCTGCTGGTCTCACCTCCACAACATTGCCAAGATCCGCCATTTCCCCTCCATCCAAACCGCTACCTTGCTAGTTCAATCTCTCATCCTATCCCGATTGGATTACTGCATCAGCCTCCTCTCTGATCTCCCATCCTCCTATCTCTCCCCAATTCAGTTTATACTTCACTCTGCTGCCTGCCTGGATTATCTTTGTACAAAAATGCTATGGGCATGTTACTCCCCTTCTTAAAAATCTCCAGTGGCTGCCTGTCAATCTACGAATCAAGCAAAAACTCCTCACTCTCAGCTTCAAGGCTCTTCATCACCTCACCCCCTCCTACCTCACCTCCCTTCTCTACTTCTACAGCCCAGCCCATACCCTCCACTCCTCTGCCACTAACCTCCTCACTGTGCCTTGTTCTCACCTGTCCTACCGTCGACCCCCAGCCCACTTCCTCCCCCTGGCCTGGAATGCCCTCCCTCTACACATCCACCAAGCTAGCTCTCTTCCTCCCTTCAAAGCCCTACTGCGAGCTCACCTCATCCAGGAGGCCTTCCCAGCCTGAGCCCCCTTTTTCCTCTCCTCCTCCCCATCCCCTCTGCCCTACCTCCTTCCCCTCCCCACAGCACTTGTATATATTTGTACAGATTTATTACTCTATTCATTTTACTTGTACATATTTACTATTCTATTCATTTTGTTAATGATGTGCATCTAGCTATAATTCTATTTGTTCTGATGATTTTGACACCTGTCTATATGCTTTGTTTTGTTGTCTGTCGTCCCCTTCTAGACTGTGAGCCCGTGTTGGGCAGGGACTGTCTCTATATGTTGCTGACCTGTACTTCCCAAGTGCTTAGTACAGTGCTCTGCACCCAGTAAGCGCTCAATAAATACGATTGAATGAATGAATGAATGTCAAATCATTCATATTACTAGTTACTATACAGCAGTATTCATAAAAGCTACAAAATGTTCAGCATCATCAGAAGGGGTACAGTGATTGCAAATTTAATTAGGTGGTAATCATGGTGTTTTGGTACTATTACAGTTTACCAAATTCCCCATTCAGCACTATAGCACAGTAGCAGTCGTAGTAGTATTAATATTATTGAAGTACTTATTGTGCAGTAGGGTCAATGTATATTGTTGATTGTGAAAACAAAACAGGAAACAAGAAACAAAACTTTCCACAGTATTAAATAAATGACAATTTCACCACAAATTATGTGTCCATTTTTTATCACATTTAAGAAGGGTTTAATAGAGACTGTAAACTCCTTTTGGACAAAGTTCATTTCCATCATCTCTACTCAGTGACTCGATCTTATTCCATCATAATGATGATGATGGTATTTGTTAAGCACTTACTATGTGCCAAGCACCATTCTTAATTACTGAGCACTCACTGTTTGCAGAAGACTGTACTAAGTGCTTGGTACTTGGTACTATGACAGGCACATTCCCTCCGAAGGACTTAGAATAGTGCTCTTCACACAGTAAGCACCAAAAATACCATCAATTGATTGATTGAGATTGGAAAGTGCTAAAGGGGCAACCAACGTAATTATGAAGGAAATAGCACTTCTTGGTGAAGATAGATCGAAAATACCTGAAGCCTTCAATTTCAAAAGACAAAGACATAGGGAGAAAACTATCAATGACATTGCCTAGAAGATATGGGATTATCATGTAACAACTCCCATTACCCTGGGACTTGGAAAATACGCACTGAAGTTTAAAGAAGATGGGTTAAAGCAAACCAAAGGAAACTCTTGTTAAATCAGCATCAAAATATAAAATGCACTTAGTTTCAAGAAAGTTTCACATAAATTCAAGGAGGAAAGATGCTAGAACAGTGCCAGCACTTATAACAGTGCTTGGCACATAGTAAGCACTTAATAAATGCCATCATTATTATTATAAATCACAAAAATCAGTTCTTTATTGCCTTCCTACAAGGATTACCTAACATTAAAGAGAGACTGCATGTCCTCAGGTGTTGGAGGAAAACCACCTAGGAGTAAGACCATAAGAGAAAGTTCCAGATACACCCTTTCCAAGAGAACACTGGGGAGTTTGACTCTGCACAGAACAACCCCTTTGATTGTGGGGAATTATTTGCCCATTTGCCTATTATCCCTGTTTACCTACTGGGAATTGTGGTTTTCACCTTTCATGCCCTGGCATTTTTTTTAAGGTATTTGTTAAGTGCTTACTATGTGCCAGACATTATACTAAGCGCTGGGGTAGATACAAACTAATCAACTGGACACAGTCCATGTTCCACATGAGCTCACAGTATTAACCCCCAATTTACAGATGAGGTAACTGAGGCACCAGAGAAGTTAAGTGACTTGCCCAAGGACACACAGCAGACAAGTGGTGGAGCCAGGATTGGAACCTAGGTCCTTCTGACATCCAGATCCATGCTGTATCCACTAGACCACACCACATCTCTTATTCCCTCTAATTCTCAATTCCTTCTGTCCACTTGGGTGTTTTCGACAACTACAGCTCCATTTTTAGACTAAGTGGTAGTGCCTTTGGGGAGGGGATAGAACATTTTTTCTTCCCTCTCCATTTCTCTCACCTTAATCTTTAGTCAACTGGAGAATTTGCTGGGTGACATCCGCCTAGAGGTCACTCATCCTATGGTTTCCACAAACTCTGAAAGCCCACGGATATGTGCGGTCTTCCGAAGTCAATCAATCAATCAATCAATCGTATCTATTGAGTGCTTACTGTGTGCAGAGCACTGTACTAAGCG